>NC_134206.1:295009531-295653281 GCF_965140235.1 Caretta caretta | reverse complement strand
GTCAGTATTCCTAGCATGCCCAGTTGATTTTTAGGTATAACAGGTCATATTTAAAATAATAAAAAAAAAAATCTTACTGAACTCACCTTTCTGCAGTTGAGAATTTTTTAAAAAACCCTGCCTGGTGAAATTATTCTTCTGTAAGCATTTCATAAGATTATTTTTAGACTTCTTTTTACATTAATATCAAGTCAAGCACGTTCTCAAACAAAAGTTCTTACTCTACAAGTGGAATAGACCTAGTAAAGTAAAGACGCAGAGGTTGTCCAGTGAAATGAAAACAAAACTGAACAATTCCATCAAGAACACAACTGTTTCAATTGTTTTTCCATTTATAAATATATCTATAAATTTTTTTCAAAACCTTTAGAAGATAAGTAGTGTCATTTACAATCCTCACAATTAAAAGAAAAAAAATTATTGCAACAAAGTCTTCACAGGAGAGAAAGCACAGGAATGGATGTACTAACAATTTCATAAAAGATATTTAACATGCCTCTGACTTCCACAATTAAAACTAATAAAAGCATTTCCTTTTTTCCACCAGCCTTCCTCACCTCTAGCATCAGGCAATGATTTACTTAGCACGAGTCATTTGTCAGATGATTTACTTAGCACTAGTCATTTAGGATGCCTGAAAGATTCTCTTCATTGAAGGAGCTATGGGCAATATGTTAGTAACTGTCTTAGATATTTATTCTTTTACCATCCTGAAAGGGCAGGGGTCAGAGTCACAGGTGATTATTCTGGTGACCATCGGTGCTTCCATGACTACTTATAGAAATGGACCAAATGTGGGAAAGGGAACATTGTTCACTCCATTTAGTGTTCTCCTTACTGAAATATGACAATACCTCAGCGCAAGAAGTTTTGGGTTCTGGGAACAATTTTCAGTCTCTATGAGTTCATTAGGGTGTGCACCTATGCCATGGGAGTAGAAGTTCTGGGAGGTATTTGGGCAGAGTGGTCAGTCTAATTAGCAGTCATGGTTCTCTAGAAGGGTGCTGGCTACTTGAGGAGTGACAAGATGACTCAAGTCCCCAGTAAACTGATTTAAAGTGAATTGTTGGTAAAGAAATAAATTATACCTAGTTCTTATATAGAGCTTTTCATCAGATCTCCAAGTGCTTTACAAGGAAGGTAAGACTCATCATCCTCCTCCCCATCTTACAGATAGGGAAACTGAGGCACAGGGAGGTGAAGTGACTTACCGAAGGTCACCCAGCAGGACAGTGGCCAAACCAAATAAATTTGTTAGTCTCTAAGGTGCCATAAGTACTCCTTTTCTTCAAACCAGGAATAGCATCCAGGACTCTCAAGACCCAGTCCTGTGCTCTATCCACTAGGCCACATGTACTCCCTAGGATGGATCAGGTTCTCAAGATACAATGAGTGTGCTTGGCACCCTGGATTCTATTCTGTGGTGAAATGGCCAAGTTGGCAGCGCTCCACTCCAGAGTAATGGAAGGCGTGGTTGTGAATGGAAGGTGTTTTGTTTTCCTCAACCAATCTAAAGGGCAGGGGGAAGTGTTAAAAAAAAATCCAGATTCATCCTCCAAACAAGATAATGAACACAGACTTCAAAATAATGGGTTAGCTGCAGGATAGAAGGTTTCCTTGAATTAGAAGTATAGAAGTGAAACCTTTAAACCCTTCAGATTTATGAATGGTTTAAAAGTTTCTGATTTTGGTTGTGAGTCACCTGTGAATGAAGTGTTGTAAGAGCAGTCATTCGTGCAAAAAAATATAGCCCACAATGGTAGAAATCTTGAGTCAACAGTTTTTCTGGAGATATTGCCTTTAGGCAAGATTGCAGAAGTCTCACAAGACAAGCTGATCTTGGGAGGTTTCCAAGATCGAAGGCCAAAAGGTCACAAGAACAGTTCTGAAAATTTAAGCACCCTTGATTCTGAACACAAAGCCCTGATTCAGAATTGAATCTGAATCCTAGCTCAAACAGGAATTGTGACAGACCTTCACGGCCCTTTGTTTTCGGTTTTTATTTTATTTAATTTTTTTCTCAGGAATTTATCGGTGTTTATTGCAACAACAACAAAAACAGGTAAAAATCTGTGCAAAAAACTATTAATAATTTTTCTGGGTAAATATCAGGGTTTATTTTGGTGGATGGAAAGAGAGGGGAAAAAGTATTCAATAGATTAATGCTTTGATGAACGAAATTCAATGTGGTTTGCTGCAGAACTTAAACACAACTCAAAACACAATGCCATCTCTGAGTTTAAGAAAACAATGTATCTCTAATCCCTAAATAAAACTTTTCATTTGAATAAACCATTTATTGTTGTAGACATAGAACTATTAGCCTATAAATATTTACATTTAATAATTGGGCCACACCATTTGCAGTGCATACACTCAACTTCATCCTTTTAGCCTGTTTTTGTTTTTTTTTAAACTTTTGAATATTTCCTTATGTTCTGAAACATGTTTTGATACAGATTTTTGTTTTCTTTCCATTTTAGTGTCAAATCTTTAATTTTTTATCTGCTAACAGCTTGAAATGTGTACGTGGTGGGTGTGAGATTCATCAGCACGTTCAGATGCGCCCGCATTTCAGAGTTTGTGCATGCCTGTTTGTTTATTGTGTGTATCTTCTAGACTAATACATGGCCTTACTTCAACAGGCAGCTTTACATATATACACAGACTAATGTATTATCATAATACATATATCTCATGCAATGTATTGTATTTTGCTAATAAAACAAGTTTTTTTATATATATTTGAATGATACAAAAGTAGGTTGAAAATCAGAAAAAAAATAATAATCCTTTTTGTAAAGCCCAGGATTTTTTCAGTAAAAATGGGTTTAAACTGAAAATGAAGGGGTTTACAGATATTGCATCCACTTGCAATATTTTTAGGGAATTATATTCTGTTCCATGGGACAAGGGCTCCTTCTGAGATGGAGCAGAATATAATTACCACAGCCCCTCTAGGGTTTAAAAACTGGGGAGGTGATTACAGTGGACCGCTAAGATTTTAAACAGCTCCAGAGAAGTGCCACCCTCCAAGGTAGTTTGCATATCCTGGTTCAAATATGCAGAGGGCCAGGGAAACAAAGAATGGGCTTTTAGTTTAAAAGGTGAAGTTTAACCTGACAGAGGGAAGCTTTGTTTTGATTCAATAAGTGGACATGACTTTTGCCAAGGACAAGCCACTCTGTTTAAGGGTTGGAAAGACTGGAGCCTACCAAGGTCCCCATAGGATTTATGGGTGACTTCTGGTACGTTTATTATGTGTGTCAATCCTTTCATTGTTTTTATATCTTCTTTGTACACTTTTTAACCTTGAATAAATGTACCCTGCTTATGGAGGCTATCAGGTCACTGGTAAGAAAGCTGTTATTGTCCTTGGATGGAAACTAAAGAGCAGGGCATTGGATGTTTGTTAGACCTGTTTGCTGAGAATCACAGTGAGATCAAGGGGATTACATCCAAAAATCCCAGTAAGAAGGGAGTTGGACATGGGTCCCTGCCCAGAGAGAGGTAACGTCTAGAGGCCTGAGGAGCATTCTTTAAGCAGACCACATTGGGTGAAGCCAGAGGTGCAGCTACCTTGAAACTATGATATGAAACACTTGCTTCCTTCGCCCATCTCCAACCCAACTGAAGAACCTGCAGATTGCCACACATCTTTGGCTACCATTTCGCCACAACCTAGAAACACGTTTTAGTAATATTGTCCTGCTAAACACCAATATTTGCACTAAAGAAAATGTGAGAAAAAGGGGCTTTTCATGAAAAATGTTGAGGATTTTTTTAAGCCCCAAACTTGATACAATATGGTACAATTTTCAAACTATTCTGTTTGTAATAGTCTCTCTCATTCCTTTTTCTTAATTACTTACTCCCCATCAATAGGCTTAAGAAGAACATGACTACAAAACCCCAAGCTATTTCAATAAGAAAAAAATGTTTTCTAAGAGTGGGACATTTTTAAGACGACTAAATAATTGACATCGAAAACTGAGCCCAAATGCTATAACATATAATCTAAGTCACAATAGACAGGCGAAGTTAGGATTTTCCTTTTGTTCAAATGAATGGGTAACAATCAAGGAAAAGTCATTGTGGTGTGACAAGGAAGAGCTTTTGAATTCAAGATCTAGTTTTTCATTTGATCAAACAGCTTGTCCTCACAATACACTTTGTTAATCCCCAGGTTCTTCTGAATGAACTTTTCCAGCAACCAACCAAAATCATTAGACAGATAAAAATCTGCCAGCCATAGTATTTGCAATGACATTTGCTTAAATACATAATGATAGAGTGTTATAGTCAAAAAGTACAGTTGGGTCTGAAATGGCCAAAAGTTGATAACTAAATTAAATTAGAACTCCTGTTTCATATAGCCTGGATCTAGAGAGCTGGTAAACTTCTTTAGAAGAGACAATGTCTCTTGCACCTACCACATTAATCAGGATGTGAAAAAGGGAGAGAGAAGTATCGGAGGCAAATAAATTATAGACTATTGTATAAGTCCCGATATTTCAAATCTAGAAGAAACAGGATAAGGCAGACATTTAAGCCCTTTCAATCACATTGGGGGGCATGCATCATTGTTCATGTCCCGCTCCCCATCGGTACCCGGCCCAGGAAGCTAATGATTCAACCAAGAGACCAAATTTGGTGATGAATCCTAGTCATGTGCCCCTGGGGTGTGTTGTGAATACACTAAGAAGAAGACAGTCACATTTAGTTCAAGTCTACATAATAGAGCCAGTGGATACCTCAGATACACACTCTCAGAGCAATGGCAATCAATTATCATATTTATCCTGCTTGCAACAGCAGATTTAAAAAGGAATTAGTGTAACTGAGAGTCAATGCAAAGCTGTACACGTGTGTTCAGCCCTCTCAGTGGCACTCAGTACAAGGAGAGTCTGAACTGCAGGCAGTTTTTAATAATTTAAAGTAACTGTAGACAATGCCAGAAAAGAGGAACAGAATCTGTACACCACGAGAGAATGTATTGTGCATACAAAAATCAAAAAGTTGGCAGCCAAAAGTATTTGTACATTATTAGTACATGCTTATCTTAAGTGAAATTCAGTTCAGAGGGATTATCTCACTATTTTTTAGTGTTTTTAGTATTAAACACTAGGATAACTACAGGTTTCAGAGTAACAGCCATGTTAGTCTGTATACTCAAATAAATTGGTTAGTCTCTAAGGTGCCACAAGTACTCTTTTTCTTTTTTTAGGATAACTAGTCACCCAGCAATTTATAAGGAATAGACTATATCAGTATTCAGAGTAACAGCCATGTTAGTCTGTATTTGCAAAAAGAAAAGGAGTACTTGTGGCACAAGGTGCCACAAGTACTCCTTTTCTTTTTACTATATCAGTACTGAGCACAAGTGTGCAGAAACAGGAGTATTTTCTGCCAGTGCCTAGACTGTGTTATACACAAAAATCATGGTCTTTCCTCTAAAGAGAAACAGGAATTAGATCATAATAAATTGTTATTGTAAAGAGAGCTCAATAAATACAAAGATTCACAACTATTTTCAGGAAAAAATGTGGCATATTTGGTCCACTGTTATCCCTAGGGTCACATTAGTCATTGTGCACTAGCATTTGCACAACCAAGTGTTTGCAAAGCTGGTGAAATTCAAGGTTTCTTGACAAATGATCATTTGTCTGAAAATTCAAATTGAATGTGTGATTTTTTGCTGTTCTCCTGCAGAGTTGGTTGACAAAATTTCAAAGCTTTTTAGCTAGAAAAGGACACCAGAATTGGTTTGTTACAATGGTGGAGCTTGGTACAAGAGGAAGCAATCCAAGTTATCTAGAGTTGACCTGTGCCTTTGGGAGAGGAGGAATAAGTCCGCTGTAGGGATGTTAAAGAGTTGTTCACTCTAGAGCTACAGTGAATTGATTTTAATCACACAATTTGGGGCTGCAGCTGGAGAATTGGACAGGCGGGAATTATTTTAGTTGCAGCCATAAACACTCAAAGAGACTCAGGCTGACAGCAACAGATGGGGGTCCCTCTGGTTTTGGAAAATGTTGTTGCCAAGAGGACAAAGCATCAGGAATTTGGGACCTGTAAACGTCTTTCTTTTAGAGTTTGCCTTTTAATAAAACAACCCTAGAAAGATTGCAATAAAAATTGGATAGTATCTGGTGGAGAAAATGTGGCACTGGTCACATTCTCATCTATCTACTCTGGATTGTTTGTGGACTAATTTTATTGTCTCTGTAGGCTTTTGTACTTCTTAACATTGATTTTTAAATGGGAAAAACCCTCAAGTTTGTGTGCACTTGTAGGTGAGGAGTAAAATTTTCAAAAGCAGCAAATTCCATTTTGAAAAATGTCTTAGGCACTTTGGAACCTAAATCCCATTGAAAGTTAATGGGATTAGGCACCCACATTACTTAGATACACTTGACAATTTTATCCAGAGTTTTTTGGGTTTATATCCTTAAGTGTTCACAATTCAGTTGAACTAATATTATTTTTAAATGTTACTGTGGAACTGCATTGTAAGATTTTCCTCCACAAAAGTTTAGGTGTAATTTGTAACAAGAGTCTTGTTAAAGTCTTAGAAAAGATTGATACATAAACTTGCTGGGACAGGGACCATTTGTGTGTGTATGGTACCTAGTATAACGGGGCTCCGGCATTCATACTGAGAATCAATTTAGAGTGAAACCTGAGTTAATCATTCTTGCTCAGAGCCCCTCAGAACTCTTTGAAAAGTTGTGAGAAGCTTTTCTAAGACTAGACTAGTCTACTGCCCAATGGGCCATCCCCATGGGTTGTAGATTATCACACAGCCTGGCCCACTATCTGTAACCCTCATATCTTGCTGGAATCTAAGATATTTAGTTATAAAAAATATAGTATTTGTGCATTTGAAATTTTAGATCTATGAGGCAAATCTTAGATCTACGAGACAAACCTTTTATTACAGTTTTGGGAATGCCGTGCTCTAAAGAAGTATAGTAAGTAAGTTCACTCAGTGAATAAATAAAATTCCTCGTTAGTGTCTCTTGATAAGTCATATGTTGTAAATATAGCAGTTACTCAAACGATCCAGCTTTAGTATAACAGTGCACAAGTTATTTTTGTCCATAAATTTTATCCTGCACAAAGCATACAAATATTATCTGATTCAGACAAAAGAGATTTTAAAAATATAGGACCAGAACCAAAGCTGGTGTAAATTCGTGTAGCTTCACTAAAGTCAATGGCACTATACCAGTTCATGCCAGCTGAAAACACTGGTCCATCATCTTCAAGCACAGATTCAAGATGGTGGCAGGGTTATCAGGCAACACTGGATCCGGATTTGATTCAGGGCACGGAGGACCCTGGGCCCCATTCAGAAATGCTGTGTGAGGTGGCACAAGTTAGAGCCTCTTATTTTTAGACTCCTTAACACTAAGTTACTGATGTTTAACAGAGTCTGTGTTCATGTAGCTTCAAGGTTAGTGAGCCAGGAAAAAGAATAAGCCTGATCAGATTCCTCACTATTTTGCATGATGTTTTACACATTAAACCCCTCCAACGCATTATTAAGGATCTACAACCTATCCTGAAGGATGACCCAACACTCTCACAAGTCTTGGGAGACAGGCCAGTCCTTGCCTACAGACAGCCCCGCAACCTGAAGCAAATACTCACCAACAACCACACACCACACAACAGAACCACTAACCCAGGAACTTATCCTTGCAACAAAGCCCGTTGCCAATTGTGCCCACATATCTATTCAGGGGACACCATCACAGGGCCTAATAACATCAGCCACACTATCAGAGGCTCGTTCACCTGCACATCCACCAATGTGATATATGCCATCATGTGCCAGCAATGCCCCTCTGCCATGTACATTGGTCAAACTGGACAGTCTCTACGTAAAAGAATAAATGGACACAAATCAGATGTCAAGAATTATAACATTCATAAACCAGTCGGAGAACACTTCAATCTCTCTGGTCACGCAATCACAGACATGAAGGTCGCTATCTTAAAACAAAAAAACTTCAAATCCAGACTCCAGCGAGAAACTGCTGAATTGGAATTCATTTGCAAATTGGATACTATTAATTTAGGCTTAAATAGAGACTGGGAGTGACTAAGTCATTATGCAAGGTAGCCTGTTTCCTCTTGTTTTTTCCAACCCCCCCCCCCCCCCCAGATGTTCTAGTTTAACTTGGATTTAAACTTGGAGAGTGGTCAGTTTAGATGAGCTATTACCAGCAGGAGAGTGAGTTTGTGTGTGTATGGGGGTGGGGGGGATGTGAGAAAACCTGGATTTATGCAGGAAATAGCCCGACTTGATTATGTAAAGAGTTGTCACTTTGGATGGGCTAGCACCAGCAGGAGAGTGAATTTGTGTGGGGGGGTGGAGGGTGAGAAAACCTGGATTTGTGCTGGAAATGGCCCACCTGTTGATCACTTTAGATAAGCTATTACCAGCAGGACAGTGGGGTGGGAGGAGGTATTGTTTCATATTCTCTGTGTATATATAAAGTCTCCTGCAGTTTCCACGGTATGCATCTGATGAAGTGAGCTGTAGCTCACGAAAGCTCATGCTCAAATAAATTGGTTAGTCTCTAAGGTGCCACAAGTACTCCTTTTCTTTCTGAGGCCCAAAGCCATTGTTGCCCTGCACCTTCTGTAGTGATCACCCAGTGCAAAGAGAGTGTTTACACCAAGCCAGAATGGTAGCATTTTACTTCCACTTTGCACTGGTGTACATAACTACAAGGTGTTGGGCAACAATTAATCAGGTCCATGGTGTGCAAGTTACAGTAAATTAGATTCTCTTACCCACAAGTAAAGTGGGTGCAAACAGACGTTGGCAGTCAGTGTAAATCTCTGCATTGCCACCCACCAATCTATCCTCCCCACAATGTCTAGATGCAATACTATTAATATTGGCTTCCAGGCAACTTGTCTCCTCATGTCTATCTGTTCCATTCTCCTTAAGGCTTTCTTTCTCTCTTTCTCCCACTTATGCTTCTATTCCTTTTTCATGCTACCAGCTAATCCTAGTACAGACTCTCTTTGCTTGGATGCAAGGCAAGCATGCTCTCCCAATACCTTTTCCAACCTTTTAGCTAACTCTGTCATTTAAAAAGACACATTAATCTTAGATTAACAGGTCAAAGTACAGGGGGAGGAGATTTTAGTGTGCTGGCTGGGCATGGGAGATGAGCACAGAAGTCAATATATTTATATGCTTGAGAAAAGATAGGCTGATTTGGTTTCTTTTTTTTTTTTAATTGTTTTAAGTGGCAAGCTTTTACATAGGGTTTAATGTGAATCTGATGGGGAATGGAAGTCTGCAACCTGGTGGGTGTGATGCAGGGTGCGTATTTTTTTAAGTAAAACATAATTTGCTACTGGCAAAGCACAGTTAAATACCGTGGAAATTTACAGGGTGATTTTATTTAGTTATTTTCGTCTGAAATGTTGAGTCTTAAGTTGCAAGAAATTCCACTGGATAATACAAAGTATTTAATAGGAAGACACCTGCCCTAGACTTCCCATTTTATACAATAACAGAGACTTTATCTGTCAGACCTATAGGATGACATTTATGGGGATGGGAAAACCATATATTTTCACATTCATAATTTTTCTTAGCGAGCTACAGACCTGCTCTGAGACATGGTAGGCTCAACACAACTATTGACACCGTAAAATAAAAAATACCAAATCACAAGAACCTAAAACTTTTCACAGGAAAGTTTCGGTTTCAGCAGCATTTTAGTCAGGGGTAGGATGTGTGTGTCCACCCACCCAGGACCTCAGCGGTGAGGGCGCTTAGCTGGGATGTGGGAGACCAAGGTTCAAGTCCCTGCTCTGAATCAGGCAAAGTGGGGACTTGAACCTGTATCTCCCACATCTCAACTAAGTGCCCTGAGCTATTGGGGTGGCAGGAGACTGGGTTACACACTCCCTTTTTTGGGTGAGTTTCAAAAGAAAGGTTTCAGAGGAACAGCCGTGTTAGTCTGTATTCGCAAAAAGAAAAGGAGTACTTGTGGCACCTTAGAGACTAACCAATTTATTTGAGCATGAGCTTTCGTGAGCTACAGCTCACTTCATCAGATGTTTACCGTGGAAACTGCAGCAGACTTTATATACACACAGAGAATATGAAACAATACCTCCTCCCACCCCACTGTCCTGCTGGTAATAGCTTATCTAAAGTGATCAACAGGTGGGCCATTTCCAGCACAAATCCAGGTTTTCTCACCCTCCACCCCCCACACAAATTCACTCTCCTGCTGGTGCTGGTACTGGTGCACCAGCAGGAGAGTGAATTTGTGTGGGGGGTGGAGGGTGAGAAAACCTGGATTTGTGCTGGAAATGGCCCACCTGTTGATCACTTTAGATAAGCTATTACCAGCAGGACAGTGGGGTGGGAGGAGGTATTGTTTCATATTCTCTGTGTGTATATAAAGTCTGCTGCAGTTTCCACGGTAAACATCTGATGAAGTGAGCTGTAGCTCACGAAAGCTCATGCTCAAATAAATTGGTTAGTCTCTAAGGTGCCACAAGTACTCCTTTTCTTTTTTCAAAAGAAAGGTCTCATTCTCTATTGACGCAGAACAGGAACATAAGAATGGTCATACTGGCACAGGCCACTGGTAACTGCTGATAGTGTGGGGAGGTGGGGGCACAATGGCAGCCCCATCCCCCACCATGGTCAGCTTCCTGGTGATTGCCCAGGCACCCTCTAGCAACAGCCTCTTGACTACGGTGTACCCCTGACCATGGCACCCAGGGTGGTCGCCAGGGACGGCCCTAGACTAGCTGCCAGCAACTGGCACTCTAGGCAAACCATGCAATCGGCACCTCAAACACCAAGGTTTTTGGTAAACTGGGAAACATTTTGCGTCTTTTTTCCTTATAATGTTTTTTAAGCGTTTTTTCTTTAAACAGAGGCTTAATTATTTGGTTTGTCCATCCGTCCGTCCGTCCAACCAATGTTTCTGAGATCAGATAAAATAGAGACACGAAATTTTCAGAATAGATTTGTACACAACAGCTAGATGATATTTCAGTCCGATTTCAAATGCATTAAAAATGCATTAAAATTTTAATTATAATTTTTATTATTACAAATCCAAAATCATCCATTACACTATCCTGCTTTAACTGCCATTACCACCACATCCAATATAGAAAGAAATAAGAAAACTCTTCAATGAACTTTAACCTGTATTTAAAAAACACTCTGAATAAAAACATTCTGTGCTCTTAAAACATGACTTTTCTTGCTTTAAGTTTTGAAAATTCAGTTACTAGTTCTTTTAGATCCAGTTTTCCAGCTATTTCATGCTCTACTGACATTGTGGCAAGTCCAACAAGTCTCTCTTGTACCATTATTGAACGCAGATATGTTTTTATCAATTTTAACTTTGAGATGCTACGTTCCCCACTTGCTACGGAAACTGGTAATGTTAAAAGAATGCATAGAGCTATAAAAATGTTTGGAAAACTGTCCGAGAGTTTATTTTCACAAACTCCAGTACTTCAGGTTTGGAATGTTTCTTAAGTCGACCTGAAAAAGCCTGAAGCTCACTACACAAATCTGTAGCATCAATGTCTTTTGAATTTTCATGAGTCAATGCTGACTCCAGTTTTATACAAAATTCTCTTATCTGTTTTGCAGTTTTCTTTTGCAAGCTGTGGATATCATATAGAAAGCCAAATACTGAATCTAGCTGCTGCATCTGTTGAAATCTTTCATCAACTAGGTGAATAGCAGTATCAAGAACTGAGAAGTAGAAATTCACTTTGAACATTTGTTTTGGGTTCTGAATGGGTGTGTCTCGTCCTTCATATGAAAACTGCTGTTTCTTTTGCCAAATGCGAACTGGCTCTGGTTCAAATTCTGTCAGAAAGTCTATTTCTTCAGCAAGCTTGAGAGAATCGACCAGCATTCTTTCGAACCCTTCATCACTTCTGAATTCCTCCAGAATATTTTTAGTTTGCTGCAGTTTTTGAATAGCAGAATGTACGTTCAAGTTCTTTTCCTGAAGCTGCTTACTAGTAAGGTTAATCTCGAAAAGGATATTATACCACAAAATGAGTGAAGTCACAAATTTGAACTTGGAAAAGCCATTTGCAAGAGCTTCAGCCTCTGAATGTGCCATATTGCCAGATGATCTAGTAAAGGTAGTATCATCAGAAATTTCAATTAGGGCATCATAAATGTTTCCAAGTTAATAGCGAAGAGGCTTCAAAGCATCAATGAGACTCTTGTCTGACTAAATGATTTCACAGTTAGAGAATTCAGTTAGAGAATGGCGAGTCAGAATCTCCCAATGGCGTGTTGGGCCTGAGAAAAACACATAAACATGTTACACCAGGTCAAAGAAACTGCTTGCCTCCAAACAGCATCTAGCAGCATCATTGACAACCAAATTCAGAGAATGCGCACTGCAAGGAACGAAAAAGGCCCTAGGATTGATTTCCATCATTCTCCTTTGAACATCATTGTCTTTACCCTTCTTATTACTCCCATTATCATAGCCTTGGCCATGTAAGTTTTCAACAGATAATGACATCATTTCAAGCTCTTGTAGAATAGTTTCAGTCATAAATGCTCAAGTCATCTCCTTCAGTGGTACAAAACCCCAAAAATGTTCCTTTATGAACACTTCAACATTATCTTCATCTGCAGACTTTTCCATATCCACAAAATGAATGATCATCATTATTTGTTCAACATGACTCACATCTGGTGTACAGTCCAGTATTATTGAAAAGTATTTTGCAGAATGGGCAGCTTCTACAATTTTCTTTTTAATGGCATTTGGTAGGATTTGAATCAGTTCATTCTGCATATTTTTTCTTAAGTAATGAACCTGTGTTTCATGATCAGTTATTTTACATAGATGCTCCTTCATGACTGGATCAAACGAAGCTAGGTATTCAACAAATTTTAAAAAGTTTCCATTACCTGGTGTGTATAATTTCTCATTTCTACCGCAGCCACAGAATGCTAAATGTTGCCCACCGAGAATTCTCACTAAAGCAATCAGATGCTCTAATATTTGTTGCCAATATTCTTCTTTTTGCTTGATCACACGTACATTTTCTTCATCTACAGTTTTTCCTTTTTTCCAATTTTGAAAACATTCCAAATGTTCTGTACTTTTTTCATGTGAAGAGAGAATTGAAGATATGTTTTTCCAGTCCTTCGAACCATTTTCAGTAAGTAATGTACCAATTGTTTGATTTCTAAACAACTTGCAGCAAAAGCAAAACACAGGGTCCTTCAACACTGAATATTGTAACCAGTTTCGATGAATTTCTTCCCCATTAATAGGTTTCAGAGTAACAACCATGTTAGTCTGTATTCGCAAAAAGAAAAGGAGTACTTGTGGCACCTTAGAGACTAACCAATTTATTTGAGCATAAGCTTTCGTGAGCTACAGCATCCGATGAAGTGAGCTGTAGCTCATGAAAGCTTATGCTCAAATAAATTGGTTAGTCTCTAGGGTGCCACAAGTACTCCTTTTCTTTTTCCCCCATTAATGAGTTTCCTCTTGTAATGCTGAGCAGAGAATTTTCTTTTATTTCCATCCTTCGGGAAGGGAAATTCATGAACTTGTTTGGGTCCATGTTCCATGAGAATTTGCCGCACACTGTCATCACATCTAGGCTATGAAGCTGGGTCCCCATACTGTAACTTGTTTGTAACTTCCTTTCTTCCTTCTACTTCATTTACTTCAATTTCTGCATGCGTCTCTGAAGGTGAATACATTTTCTCCACTTCCATATCAGTCTGATGCTGTGAGCTGCCTTCACCTAGAAGTAAGTTTCCATCATCTTGAGTTTCCACACTGCTTTTTTGTGGATGAGCTACCCTCATCTCAAAGTAATATAACTTCATCTTGATGTTCCAAATTGCTTCCATGTGGATGTGAGCTAATGTCCTCTCCAAGTAAAATTCCTTCATCTGGATGCTGTAAACTGCTTCCATCTTTATTTGGATTAAAGAGAAGATATTTTAGGAAGGATCCCTGCTGTTTTGCTTGGTCCTTTTCCTTTTCAGCCTTTCATTTACAATACTCAGCTCCTGAGGGTTTTCTTTTTCCTCTTTCTGCCACGGGGCATTTGAATATTGTTATGTACTGTGCTCCCAACTGCAAGCATTATAGCGTTAAGGATGGCTGACACACCCACCACATGGCTGGCAATTTAAACCACATTGCAGCCATCCCAACATGTCTTTTCACTGCTTAAAGGTTCAATTATTAGTAACATACAGCATTTACAACATACAATGATAGTTACAGCATTTACATGGAAACAAAATGACCGTTTTCGATGGTATAACCCAACACCGGTTGTTTGGAAAGTAATACCCTTCCTCACGGTTACCCGCTTGGAGTGTGACATCATCACTTTCATAGTCTATTAAGTGTTAACGCTGTTACTTTTCTTTTATGGACCTTATTTATTACATGTGAACCAGTTATAACAAAGAAAAGTTCATAATTATACAGCCCAATAATATTGCTAAGGTTTAATAATGCTTAAAGATACTCACATTTTGGATTTATAATGCTGAAAGATGTTATTCTTTATTCTAGGGAGGTGGTAGAATCTCCTTCCTTAGAGGTTTTTAAGGTCAGGCTTGACAAAGCCCTGGCTGGGATGATTTAACTGGGAATTGGTCCTGCTTCGAGCAGGGGGTTGGACTAGATGACCTTCTGGGGTCCCTTCCAACCCTTATATTCTATGATTCTATGATTCTTTGGCACCAAGAAACACAATTTCCACAGTATTCGTTTGATTCTTAACCATCTACCTGCGACGTGTTAAAATGACCGTTTGACATGTATCAACTCATGATATCTTCACTCTACATGAATGTCCGGCTATGCGACAATGATGTATATTCGAGTTAGGTGTCACTAGCATTGCAGCTCTTGCTGCTGGCGGTTTCATTGTGGCTGAGTTATTGCTTATCAAAATTGTGGAGTGGGTCATCTTGACTACATTGCAAATTGAAAAAAAAGTTGCTAAAATATTATTTATTTTTGCAGTAAATAAAAGATTTGACATATTAATTAATTCTCAGAAATGTAGAGAAATTAATTATAATTCATATTCCCTCTGTATGCGCACAGGAATTAAAATAATGACATCTTCATTATTTTATTCGTATTTTTTTCATCTTTTTCATTTCTTTTTATTTGATTTTTTCCCTTGAATTTGGCACCCCATTTACCTTGGCACCGTAGGCGACCACCTAGTTTGCCTATATGGACGGGCTGCCCCTGGTGGTTGCCCATGTTGCCCACCCTTAAAAGCTGGCCCTTCCAGCATTGGCCTTAGGGAAAATGGTGCTCTGGGAGAACTTGCATTTTAGTACCCTGGCCTCCACTGCGTCCCCCCAGACCCTCACCCCTCCCCATAGCCCCTGGCCTCCGTGGTCCCCCAATCCTTCCCTGGCCCTTGCTGCCTGCCCGGGGTCCCCAATGAGCCTGGTACTAAAGTTAGATTTATAGGCCTGTAACTGCCAGCATCACCTCTGAAGCCTTTTTTTTTTAAAATCAGCATCGCATTAGCTCTCTTCTAGTCATCTGGTAGAGGCAGATTTAAGGGATAGTTTACATACCACAGTCAGTACTTCTGCAATTTCATATTTGAGTTCCTTCAGAACTCTTGGATGAATACCATCTGGTCCTGGTGACTTATTACTGTTTAATTTATCAATTTGTTCCAAAACTGCCTTTATTGACACCTTAATCTGGGATAGTTCCTCAGATTTGTCACCTCAGAAGAATGACTCACACGTGGGACTCTCCCTCACATCCTCTGCAGTAAAGACTGATGCAAAGAATTAATTTAGCTTCTCTGTAATTGCCTTGTCTTCTTTGAGTGTTCCTTAGCACCTTGATCATTCAGCGGCCCCACTGATTGTTTGGCAGGCTTCCTGCTTCTGATACATCCAACAAAAAAAAAAGTATTGTTTTTTGTATCTTTTGCTAGTTGTTCTGGGAATTCATTTTTGGCCTGCCTAATTATACTTTTACAATCGACTTGCCAGAGTTTATGCATCATTCTATTTTCCTTGGTAGGATTTGACTTTCAATTTTTAAACGATGCCTTTTTGCCTGTAATCACATCTTTTACTCTGTTTAGCCATGGTGGCATTTTTTTTGGTCCTCTTACCCCAACCTGTCATAAATATAAAGGGAAGGGTAAACCCCTTTGAAACCCCTCCTGGCCAGGGGAAAGCTCCTCTCACCTGTAAAGGGTTAAGAAGCTAAAGGTAACCTCGCTGGCACCTGACCAAAATGACCAATGAGGAGACAAGATACTTTCAAAAGCTGGGAGGAGGGAGAGAAACAAAGGGTCTGTGTTTGTCTGTATGCTGGGTCTTTGCCGGGGATAGACCAGGAATGGAGTCTTAGAACTTTTAGTAAGTAATCTAGCTAGGTATGTGTTAGATTATGATTTCTTTAAATGGCTGAGAAAAGAATTGTGCTGAATAGAATAACTATTTCTGTCTGTGTATCTTTTTTGTAACTTAAGGTTTTGCCTAGAGGGGTTCTCTATGTTTTTGAATCTAATTACCCTGTAAGATATCTACCATCCTGATTTTACAGGGGGGATCTCTTTATTTCTATTTACTTCTATTTTTTATTAAAAGTCTTCTTGTAAAAAACTGAATGCTTTTTCATTGTTCTCAGATCCAAGGGTTTGGGTCTGTGGTCACCTGTGCAAATTGGTGAGGCTTTTTTATCCAACATTTCCCAGGAAAGGGGGGGGTGCAAGTGTTGGGAGGATTGTTCATTGTTCTTAAGATCCAAGGGTCTGGGTCTGTAGTCACCTAGGCAAATTGGTGAGGCTTTTTACCAAACCTTGTCCAGGAAGTGGGGTGCAAGGTTTTGGGAAGTATTTTGGGGGGAAAGATGCGTCCAAACAGCTCTTCCCCAGTAACCAGTATTAGTTTGGTGGTGGTAGCGGCCAGTCCAAGGACAACGGGTGGAATATTTTGTACCTTGGGGAAGTTTTGACCTAAGCTGGTAAAGATAAGCTTAGGAGGTTTTTCATGCAGGTCCCCACATCTGTACCCTAGAGTTCAGAGTGGGGGAGGAACCTTGACACAACCAAAAAGAAGTATCCATGTAATTTGAGCCTCTTTATGGTGTTTTTTAAAAGTTTCCATACAACTTGAAGGTATTTCACTCTTGTGACTGTTCCTTTTAATTTCCTTTAAACTAACCGCTTTTTGTCTAGCTCCCCTTTTTGAAGTTAAATGCTACTGAGGTGCATTTCTTTGGTATTCCCCCCCCCCCCCCGCCCAAGGATGTTAAATTTAATTACATTATGGCTGCTAGTACCAAGAGGTTCAGCTATATTCACCTCTTGGTGATCCCGTGTGTCATTTAGGACTAAATCAAGAATCGCTTCTCCCCATACAGGTTCCAGGAAGCTACTCCAAGAGCAGTCATAACGGTGTCTAGAAACCTTATCTCTGTATCTCATCATGGGGGGTAACTGAAATTCCCCATTATTATTGAGTTTTCTGTGTTTGTGGCCTCTGGGAATTTCCCGCTCACCAGCACCATCCTCGTCAGATGGTTGGAATTTCTATCCATAGAGGTTGTATGGTACAGTTGGAATCATTTAAGATTTTTACTATATTTAACTCTATGCTTTCTTTCACGTATAGTGCCACTCCCCCACTAGCATGACTTACTCTGTCATTCCTATATATTTTGTACCCCAGTATTACTGTAATATGAAGGAAAATTTTTGAAGTCTCAAAAGTTTTTGTGGGATGGGAACACCATTCCCCAACCAGCTCTACTTTCAAGTACATTCCTTGTCTTGTTCGCTTCCTCCCAGTATATCATTAGGTACAACACTATTGTTGCATGACAAAAGGACATCTTGATGGCCATCAAGAATCTGAATTTTAACTACTGGTATCAGATGCTTTATAGAAGCCTAAGAGAGAAGGGCAGATTTTGGGCCCAGCCATGAGACAGACTGAAGATTCCTTCAGTCTGATAATTAATTTGAATAAATTTGTTAGCAGGTATTAACATAACAGAAGAAATACATGAGAATATATTTGTTTTGCCTACCTGACATGGATTCTTCTTACACCTGTGGATATATTTATTTAGCTACATTGCATTAAAGAAATCTCCCATTATACAAATGAACAGATTTGATTTACTCTCCAAAATCAACGAACATAGAACATTGTCTGACACTCTTCCTCTGTTTTGCGTTAGTCAAGCTTCAGTTAAGTACCATAACATCTGAGGGTCATTGCAGAATATTTTCCAGCCATTTTGGTGGATTTTTTTGTTTGTTTTTAAAAGAAATGAACCTGTATGTCAGTGAAGAAAAACACAAGACTTGCACGGTCTTTTAAACTGAGTCATCCATAATGCTATTTCACCGTTTTTCCAAAGCACATTATTAGATGCCAGCTGCAAAATTTCGTTCTAAGCATTTGTTCCTATGAACTGATATACCAGTTACTCGCTGAGGCAACATGGCAATAATTAGCCTTTCTTGATCAAGAACACTGGTTTAAAAAAAGACAACCAATTTTCAGTTTATGCACATTAAAAAAACTTGCTGTCTTGATTTGACTGTTATTCAAATTATTTTATTCAATGTAAATATTTTATGCTGGTGAGAATAAAAAGTCTAATTGGTAGTTATACCAGGTATAAGACAGGATATTACAGTTACAGGTTTATAATATTTCCCCCTCCCCCAGTACCATCATCTTAAGGGAGAGAGAACGGATGTGACCCTCCTGATTTGCACAGTTGCAATCCCTGTGATTTCAATGGATTTTTTTGTTTACATCAGGGTTTACTGAGGATCAGGTCCTTGTAAAAGCCTTTAGTACATTGGGATTATTCTTGCAAATCTTGGAATTGAGATAATTTTACTTTATTCAGTTCCATAGCTGAAGTAGCAGATAATGCTTATGTGCATGAGACTATAACACATTATTAAGATTGTAATTTCTGCAAGATTTATATGAAAGGACAATCCCACATAAAAAAAACAAAATTTTTTCCATCTCCTGCCTGCAGTTCTTATCACATTACTCCCACTTGAGTCAGAATGGTGTAGCAGCCAGGATCACTATTACCATTTAATGTGAGACATGAAAATTGCTATTATACCAATAGTGTCTAATGTAGTGTGTAACTCTCTAACACCAACAATAGTTGCTCCTTCTAAAAGTACTGAGAAGGTTGATAGGAAAGTAGCAATGGTATAAGTGGCATAGGAAAGGGGTAAGAAAGTTAGAGGGAGGAGGGAAGTATGTAAATTATAGCATAATTTGATTTCCCTTTGCACACATTGTTCACACTTTAAGTAGGGTTCTCCATAGGCCAATTGTTTGAAGTTTGATTCAAGATACCCAAGTAGGACACATGTTTAGCCAATAAGATGAACCCTGAATAATCTCTTACATTAGTACTTACCTCATTAAACTTCACTTTAGAAAACTAAGAAGTTGCAAATCCACAAAGATAATGGATTTTTGGATTAGCAGTTTATTTAAGCAGAGACCAATTTGGTTCTGCTTCAGTGCTGGTGACAGTTGTGCTGTGGGCAAGAATATGCTCCCAAGGACTAAAACGAGGGAACACATCACCGCTGCAAGCTCTCAGTAACGAGACAAAGTTATAATTGGGTGTGGTGGGGTGGACCAGCACCACTACCCAATAGTCATTGTGCTAACATCAATCCATAATAGCATAGATTTGCAACTTCCTCCTATACATATATAGGAGGCAGTTCCTGAGTGTTTATCAGCATTTTGATTACTAATAAAAAAAATCACAAGTTTAATAAATGGCACTGCGGTTTTTCATCGATGAGGATGGAAGAAGTTCCACTGAACATATTACATAAAGAAATTACGATTGCAAAAGCAAGCACTCAAGTTAGGAAATGTGAGAATGAAGATTGCCTGTGCAACCTAGTTCTGCTCCCAAGTGAATACTCATTGTGATACCGTTTTTAATTACATGATTATGATGCTACACCCCCTATTCTTCATATAAAATATTGTTACAATATGAATATGGCATAACTAAGATGTTTTACGCAAGATGGGTCATGTGAGGTATCATTGGAAAGGTTATGTTTTACTGAATATGATTATCCTATTTGTATACATGTATAATTTCTGTATCTGAATTTAGGAATATTGAATATGTAACAATTACAACTGTGTTTGTACTTGGGGGAACGCCCACCAGACAGTAGGCAATCAGCCTACATGGGCCATTTAAGAAGGACAATTGAACTTTGAAGATACCAATCTCCCACCTTTCTGAGAAGCTTCTTGGGATATTGCTTTGACACTGCAGGGTGATGTGATGATGTCAGCTGGTACGGACTACCACCTTGGACACTGCTGGCATTTTTCCACTGGACACAAAGGATTCCCGCTTTATGTAAGTCAAGCTTAAGGCTGGGAAGTGAGTCAATCGAGTCAATCTTCTCCATTGCCTCCCCACCCAAGAAGGAAGACTGCTAAAAACACCTGAAGAAACAAAGGAACTAAGCTGGGGAAAGCAAGGGCTGAGTCCAGGCTGAGACAGGGGTCTAGCTTGTAAAGAGAAATAACTGGAACTCTAAGCTGTAGAAATAGCTAACCGAATGCTGCGAATCATTAAGAAAGGGATGGATAACAAGACAGAAAATATCATATTGCTTCTATATAAATACATGGTACACCCACATCTTGAATACTGTGTGCAGATGGGGTCACTCCACCTCAAAAAAAAGATATATTGGAATTGGAAAAGTTTCAGAAAAGGGCAACCAAAATGATTGGGGTATTGAACAGCTTTCATATGAGGAGAGATTAGTAAAACTGGGACTTTTTCAACTTTGAGAAGAGGCGATTAAGGGGGGATATAAGAGAGGTCCTGTGTTCCCTCTAAGCTGCATGGTCACATGGCCGCCCAGGAATGGATCAAGTGCTGAGCACTTCATTAGCAGAGCCATGCACATCTGGCAGCGTATGTTCAAGTGCCCCTCTCCCTACTGCTTTCCAACCGCTTTGCTCCAGCCCTCTGTCTTGGAGCCCCGGGCCAGCTGCTCCCGGGAAACCTGCTGCTTGCTGTGCAGTGTCAGGGTGTCCCCCTCCCCCCATCCATGTACTCCATCTCCACTGAGCAGGGGAGAGGGGACAGGGTTCAGGAGCAGGAGAGCTGCTGTAGTCTGAGGTCTGAATGAGTCTTCTGGCGGTGAGTGAGTGCCTTAAAAAGTGGTGGGACAGGCTAGCTGTCTCAAGTCCAAGACTCTAGATACATACTCAGGCAGCTAGCCCGTCCTGCTGCTTGAGCCACCACATCTACACTTCTGTTCTATGCACTTCTATTGATGCTGGAAATTACACTTTCCATCTCTGGCGTAGACATAGCCACTGACTGAACACAAACTTCAGCCATTCACTTCAAGGACCTTATCACATACATACTGCAGTCTGTAAGTCTTTTCTTTCTGTACAGATTCAGTAACAGATTAAGGAGAACAGTAAAGTGAACAAAGTCTGGAGTGAAACCAGTAATAACTCATCTTTGGAATAACTTGTGTTTTGAATAGCTTATTACCAACCATTCTCAGTGATCAATTAGTTGATCAATCTAGGCTTTTTTCTGAACAGAGAGTTTTACTTTCTATAATGCTCTGATACTTAAAGCCTCAAATTTTTCTAAATGTCCCTAAAAATTAATGGGCAGACACTTTACACATCAGCTTCTAGAAAAACCAGGCATAGTGCTCACACATTTGACCTGCCTTGACTGCCCAGAAACAGATCTAAGGGTATAACTACTCTGCAAGTGCAGGTGTGATTGCAGCGCGTGTAATCTGGCTTGCACTAGTACAACAGCAGTGAAGCTGAAGCATCATGGACTTCAGCATAGGCTAGCTGCCCAAATACCCAGGGCGGGCTTTGACAGCCTGTGCTACCACAGCTTCACGGTTATTGGTACTAGTACTTACTAGATTGAAGCTAGCTCGTGTCTACATGTGCTACAATCACACCTTCGACTGCAGTGTAGGCATACCCTCTGTAGCACCAGAACTGGGGCTGACCCTCACATTCAGGGAGCCAGAAACCACCCTGCCATGAACATATCTTTGGCAAAAGAAAGAATTTTGCTTTTTGTATCCTTCACAGGCAGTGATGCACTAGGGGGAAAAACTGGTTTAAAAAAAAGCCATTGGAAACAGGCTGAGGTAAATTTAAATGAAATGGGTTTAATTTAAGTTTAAATGAAAAGGTTTCGGTTGGATCAGAAATTATGCTGGGCACTAAAAAGCTTAGATAAACATGTAGGCTTAGGATTACCCTCAGAGTTTGTTCCCCTTCTCCCTCCTGCTGTCTTCTGGATTTAGTCTTCGTGATAAAGGGTGTCTTATTTGATATTTGTACCTTGTTCAGCAGACAGGCCCTTCATAATGGGAACAACTGTAATACAAATAATTAACAATGGATTCTATAATGAGGAGACCAAACAGAGACAAAAAAAGAAAAAAGAGGTAAACAAGCAATAGCTGACTGCAGCATTGTGTATAGTGCAGCTGAATGAGCCTTGACCATAGTGAACCTGTATGAAACTTTCAGAAGAAGACCACAATCCATGTGACATTCTCCTAGTCTGGTGTTCTGTTACTGAAAAGCCTGTTTTGTTTTGTAATAAGTTGTTGTTACTTGTCTGTATAGAGCCTAGCACTCAAGCTGGTAAGACATTTCTCCAACAATGTTTTTCCCCAATTGGAAAACGGCAATTCATCGGAAGCAATACATTTTGTGGAAACAAGTCTACTTTGACTATAGTTTGTTTCAAAAGAAAAATTGGAAAAAAAAAAGTTGAAAAGGTTAAAACATCCTTTTTGGAATGGAATGTTTTGATTTTCCATTTTGAAACAACTTTTTGTAATGTAACTTAATGTAAATTAAAACAAAAATCAGAACAAAAAGCATTGACAGACCCAAAAGGAAATTGTTTCGGGAATTTATTTTTGTGGAAATATTCATTTATTGATTGTGGAGAATGTTGTAAGTTCAAAAAACAAAGTGAAAAATCTGGTTTCCCTCCTTGCTCCCCGAGCTCTACCTAGCACAATGGGGTCCTGATCCATGACTGGGGTTCCACAACACCAGCTTTAGTTCTATAGAAGTCACCGGGCTTTGGGTCAACTGGGACTGTTCCCGCCTTTTCCATTCAACCTTCCTCTATCCTAGCTGCCCTCAACTCCTGCTGCCACACATTTATCAGTAATGTTTTCTGAGAAAAGGAGGCCTCTGTGACTTGAAAATCCCTCCTCCTGGATTTCAGTGAGTAGCTAAACTGGCCTTCATTTCCCATGGGAAGGTGGTGGGTGGGGTGAGGAGGGAATCAAGGAGGCTGGTAATTTCAAATCTAAGGTAAAAGGTCTTTAAGGGAGCAGACTTCCTTCCTACTTTGCTTATTAGTAGTGGTTCCCCAAAATATACAAAAAAAGTAGAAAAGGTGGGTTGTGTGAAAGAGGGAAATTTAGTTAGTTTTATATTGAAAAAAATCAAGAAACTCAAGGGATTTTGAGTGTCTTTATTTATTTCACTTTACAATTTTAGGTTGGTGAATGAAACAAGCTTTTGAGCTACATGTGTACAGCTACCTGTCCAAAGCAAAGCATGTCTCTTTCACCAGCAGAAGTTGGTCCAGTAAAGATATTACCTCACCCACCTTCTCTTGCTAAAAAAAAGATTACAGCATAAATACTGAAGCCTTTTAAAATTAGTGATAGCAAATTCTCTATCTAAGTTGCAGAAACAATATTATAAGTAAGCCTTGTATTCTCTCTAATATCTTGGGACCAGCATGGATACACCACTGTAATCTTTGTCAGGAATTGATAATCTGATTTACTCCTTTAGGTCTTTAGTTTAAATGTTGGTCAAAATTTGAAAGAAAATTTCAGCTGTTTTTACTGTTTCCTAAGAAATAAAAACCTATTTGTTTGGCTGCTTCTTTACAGTCCTAACTTTAAAGAGGTTCTGCTGTTTAAACTGTAATTTCACAGTCAATTAATCTACAATATACTGAAGACTAGTGTCTTTAGGTTCTTAAAAAAATACAAGTCACTCTACAATCTGTTTTACATGTTACAATGAAATGTGTGTTGGAAGAGAGTGTATAATGGATTTTAGAGGGGTTATTTACAGAACACGAGTCTACTAGGGGCAACCTTACACTAGTCTAATCAATCTTTGTCCCAGGCCCAAGACAGCTATGCACCCCCCACCTGGGGGCTGGGAGTACAGCTACGAGAACATTGTTTTTTTGCACACAATTGGACTGCTCAAGTTTGGCTTTGATTTGTGGGTTTGAATGAACCAAGCCTCAGCCATAACTGACCAGTTTCTTCTATCACCCTTACCCCTTTCGCTCACACAGCCAGAACTATCTGCAACTTCCCCAGCCTCTCTTCTACATAAGTGGGTTGTGAGCTTGCTTCTCTTGCTCCATGGCTGAGCTGTCAGACCAAGATTTTAAGTAATTTTTGGTGCCCGACTTGTGACACCTCAGAGAGTCCAGATTTTGAGAAAATGCTGAGCACCAGCTCTAAACCCCCCCCCCCCTTAAAAGGTGTCTGAAGGTGGACACCCAACACAATTTGTTTAAGAAAAATCTTGGATGTAGAGGAAGAGACCCTTTATGGAGCAGTCATTGTAAAATGCCATCCACTAATCTGGTCTGATTGGACAAGTGGAGGAGGAGTCTGTCCACTTACTGTATATCTGCACAGGAACTAGACACCTGCTGCTGGCCTGTGCCAGCCAACTTGGGTTCATGGGGCTCGGGCTGTGGGGCTGTTCCATTGCTATGTAGACTTCAAGGCTTGGGCTGGAGCCCAAGCTCCAGGACCCTCCCACACGTAGGGTCCTAGAGCTTGGGCTCCAGCCTGAGCCCACAGCCCATGCCCCACAAGCCCAAGTTAGCTGGCACAGATCAGCTGCAGGTGTCCAGTTGCGGTGTAGGCATACTCTTACAATTTACCTTCAAGAATTACTGCTGGGGACTACCTTTATATCCCACCGTTTTGGTGGAAATCTTATCAGGTTGCCTGTCCGTTGCAAAGCAATTTGCTGGCTACTTCTAGTGTGCATTGCTGAGCAGCCAATCCCAGAATGCTGTAGGCCTAGATCTACAAGTAATTAGATGGAGTTACCATGGTATCCATGGCTAGCAGCTGCTATACCACACAGAAGAGCAGAGAAGATCTTGTGACTTTGCCAAGAACAGGCATTAAGACAACTGAATTTAAACAAGTTATATAAATAATTTACCTCAACTTGCTTCAGGAGAGAAGGCCAAGTGCTAAAGGAATGTGAGATTGGAATTGACGGAGTGTGGATAGGTGCATTGATCATATGAGTTTGTCCTCTTCTTAAAGTATAACCCCCACGCCCATAAAACTACTTAAACTATTAATTCTGACACCAAATTACAGAGAGTCTTCAGAATACAAGGACAGTCCAAAACAGGAGTATGTGCATAAGTGGGGAAGTTAGATATTTTGGGAAAAGTATTAAAAAAAGGAATTGCCAGTTAGGTTTCAAGTTAGTTTTTGTATTTAATTATGGCATATTTAATTATGTTTAAGTAGTATCCTTAATGACATTCTTTAAACTGACAGAGGCCAGGAAATCTAAATTGGGTTTATAATGGAAATGCTGACAGCCTCTTAACTATAATCACAACTGGCCCAGATATAATATTTTAATGTAAACATGCAATCCTTGCTATGTTTATAGTGTAAATGGAAAAACTGCAAATTTTCAAACACGCTTAGGAACCATTAACTGTAACATCTCTACCAACCAGTTAAAGCAAAGAAAAAAAACAGTGTATTTCAAAGGTTTTCTGGCAATGTTAGAATTCTCTCCCTAAGTTTGTGTCAATTAGGCAGGCAAAAGTTGCTGTAAAGGTTTATCAGGGAGATTGCTCTATTTGTGGAACATACTGTGCATATTTGTTTTCAGACAGTTTTGTAAATCTTGTAGTGTTTAAAATTCCATTAAGGCTATAATTATGTGGAATTCACACATTAGTCTGGCATCTGTCTGGGCAAATATATACATATAATATAGGCAGTCAAACACTGCATACACGGCAATGGGCTCTGTTACAGTGGAAAGAAGGGAAGTTCTCCCACAGATGCCCATGAGAAATGGCATCATACTTGACAAAAGCTATAGGAAGATTCCCCAGAAGCAAGGATACCAGTACAGTGTTTTAGCCTTAACAGGGCTTTTGTAGGCCAAACCATCCTTCAAAGATAGGCTACATTATAAAAGGGTTAGAGATCTGAACTAATTGTAGACCCACTTAGATCAACACAAAGTTAATCCATCCCTAATATATAGGTAGGCACATGTGCACACCATAAGTTACAACATGTGTGGTATTGTGATGGCAGGGATCATCAGTTACAGTCGTCCAAGTTTTTTCTTAGTGTGTGAGCAAGTGTTCAGTCATAGCCAAAGATGCTGTGTTAGTTGCTAAGCAAGGTTTTCTGTAATAAATAATAGTTCTTTTACAGTGCTCTTCATAATTATATAGATCTCAATGTGCTTCTCAAAAGGTAGTCAGTATCATCACCTCCATTTCACAGATAAGGAATCTGAGGCATAAAGATGTTACCTGTCTAAGGTCACCCAGCAGGCCAATGGCTGAGCTGGGAATAGAAGTTGAAAGCTTCTGGAGAGCTGTCTTTGCCTTGGTCTCCAATCAGACTTAATTCTTCAGGCAAAGTTACTCCCACAGTACTAGGCATTGATGTTGGGCCAAGATTCCTTGAAGAAGGGATAGCCTGAATGCTGTTTGACCCCCTCTGTTCCAGTGTATGCATGTAAATACAGTGTGGTATGTTTTGATTACACTTGCAAAGCCCTGGACCTCTACTACTGCTCAGCAAAGGGTTGATACTGGTGTCAGAATCTGCAATTTTATATTAAACTGAAAGATAATTCTTCACAATTTCTTACCCTGAGAATTGTAATTATGTGTAATAACCAGCTTTGGTCACCCACCTCCTGGCTTAGGTAAGTATTGGTCCCACATAGCTCTCCCTCTGCTGGTGCAGGGAGAGCTCACCTTCAGTTTCAGTCTACAGTAACCACTGCCTATCCTGACTTCTTTGGATTGACCAGCTGACCAAGTCTCCCATCTTCAATCTTTGGTGGAAGAAGTAGACAAATCCTTCCCTCACTCCATTTCACAGCATTTCTAGGACGGCAGGCCACATACCGAGACCGATTTGTCAATAGCAGGCAATGGAAAACATTTGGTCCAACTCCTTTAGTAACTTTGATGGGGGCTGCATGGCATCAGGGCAAATTATCAGTCACCTTGCCTTTGCAGATGATATTGTATGGATAATGCCTATGTAGGAATACAACCAAGCAGCAGCAACTAGCAGCCAGAGACCGGTGATTAAAAATAAATGAACAAAAGACAAAACTAATGGTAACATAAAAAAAATCCCAAGAAACTAGTCATTAACAGTTTATACATCGAACACGTAAACAGTTCTGCTACTTTGGGTCCTACCATATGACAACCTCTATGAAGGTAATATTGGCAAGTAGACAACTACTGCCAGCAGAATGTTTACATTCCTTACTATAGATGTTTGGAAACTTAAATTGGTGTGCAGGACTGCTAAAATCAGATTACATACAATGCTCATTGTACTGACATTACCTTACAGTTGCAAAACATGGGCATTGAGAAAGCATCTTGAGCAAAAGCTGCAAACAGATGAAATGAGGTGCCTGTGCCATTTCCTAGGCAGGCGAAAGCTAGATAGATTAAGAAATGAAGACATATGTAGAAGACTGGAAATGCATGGTGTGACTACACTCAAAGGGTGCCAGATAACAATTGTTTGGCCATGTTAATAGAAAGACTTTGTACCAATTGCCTAAAATTGTCCTCTATGGAAGGGTACCTGGTGAGAGGGGGCTGTGGATGTCCAAGGAGACATTAATATATCTACAAGAGACAAGATCCAGGGATCTCTTGATGCCAACTGACTCAGGACACAGAAAGGATCAATAGGATTTTACAGCAATCCCTTGGGTCAAGTCTATGCATGGTAACTCATCAAAAGGTGCCATGTATGGTATCTACTGAGAGCCAGTAGCTTACTGGTCAACATAGTCATTAAATATTATCCATACATACATTTTGTGAGAAATTATGCATCTATACTGGAAATTACATTCTTAAAGCCTTGATATTAAAAGCAGGTCACCAGGAGGTGACAGGCCTTTGATAGATTCTGTTCTGGCAGGGGGTAGGAGATGCTCATTTCTCTCTGTCTGGTCAAGAGCGTACTGTGCATTGTATGTATCACAATTCAGGCCTATTTGCACCACTGAGCTTGATATTAATCAAGAGATTGTGAAATCACAAGATCGGAGAGCTGCAGTAAAAAAACAAAACAAAACAGCAGAGGGGTATCCTGTTTACATGTAAAGACAATGGATTTTGGGGGTATAACTCAGGGTAATGAGGAGCCAAGGACACCGAGCAGATGAACTGTCAGTGTGTTCTATCTTTTGAAATGAGAGCCTCAGCCAACCTAGCTGGAAAATGCTGCAAAGACTTTGGGTGAGCAAAATTTCACACAGGAAAGTATCTTGTTAATTATATCTAGGTAATAGCATGAACCTTATGATTTTGTTTTTTTATATAACTATATTGTTTCCAACAGTTCTACTTGCTTTCATTAGAATCTCTACTCTTTGTCAAATAAACCTTCACTTGTTTTCACTATAAACATATAAACATAAGTATTGAGTGGTAAGCTGGGCTATGATCAAGGTGTAACTGCTCAGCTGGGCGGTACTGTTCCTTTGGGAGCAGCAAATCTGTGAATCCTGTGAGTGTCCAGTGGAACAGCTGGACACTCCAGGGTGATGCTCAGAGTGCTTGGGGGGTCAGAGTGTGCCTATTGCTTACCTGCAGAAGGACAGGAGAACCTGGGTAACCTAAGAGGGAAGTGCTTGTGTTGCTAAGAGGGGAGCTGAT
Source organism: Caretta caretta (assembly GCF_965140235.1). Classification (NCBI taxonomy): domain Eukaryota; kingdom Metazoa; phylum Chordata; order Testudines; family Cheloniidae; genus Caretta; species Caretta caretta. Next base: position 295,624,176 of record NC_134206.1, on the reverse strand, counting down.
ACCCAGCACTCACAGACAAGGCTTTCTCATGCTAAGCGCAGGTAGTGGCAAGGTGCCTCCCCACGCTGGGTAACTCTGGGAAGCATCACAACAATATATCACCATCCAGACAACACCCAACCAGCGCAAATGGTAGCTCAAAACAGAAGTGGATGGAATGTGCTCATAATCTTGGCCCTGGATAAAGGAAAAAAACAGAATGGAAAGCACCCACATGCAACACAGTTACTCTGTCCACTTGAACAAAAGGGTGGGAGGAAGGAAAAGAAAATAAAGGGATAGCTGAAGGCCACCTGTCTGGCCCTCTGAAAAGGCTTCTTGCCAGAGGCAGAATCTATGGACTCTAGTGAAAGGAAAGGCAAATACCACAAGAGGACCTGCCTCTACATCTAAGTATTGGTAGGTAGGAGGGTGTGTAGGTAGTTGGTGTGGAAGGGGTCCTTCACCATATTATTTTAATTTTTTTTAACTGCAATGTTAGGATATAGATATTCAGGCTTGCCTGTAAAGGCCTATACTTTAAGAATTTAGGTATATGTTTACCATTTAGCTAGGTATAGAGAGATAAAAGAAAGAATCAAAATCACTGTCTGCCTGAGTAAGGGCCTTCTCTCACTGTGACAGTCTGAGGCCTTCTTCTTAAGCTAAGCAGCAGAGGCAGCCATAAACTGGGAAGCATATGGTCACATCCTCACACTAGTCACATTGAAATAAGGTGCTATTGGGCTGTTAGGAATACAGTCCTGTCCTGATAATGCCTATCACCACCAGATAAAGAAGATTTAAAGAAAACTTAGTTTGATAGATGAAGTGAGCTGTAGCTCACGAAAGCTTATGCTCAAATAAATTGGTTAGTCGCTAAGGTGCCACAAGTACTCCTTTTCTTTTTGCGAATACAGACTAACACGGCTGTTACTCTGAAACCTTAGTTTGATAGCATCTTGTCTGGCAAGAACTCACTTATCAATAGCTGGGGTGTGAAATCCTCATTTCTTTGTTGTTCTATCACTGTAGTCCCCATTTCCCTATTGTTTATCTGTATAATCTCTGTCTGTTTCTATAATTCTTTCTGTCCGCTGTATAATTAATTTTGTTGGGTGTAAACCAATTAAGGTGGTGGGATATAATTGGTTAAATAATCATGTTACAATAAATTAGGATTGATTAGTTAAATTTCAGGAAAATGATTGGCTAAGGTATAGCTAAGCAGAACTCAAGTTTTACTATATAGTCTGCAGTCAATCAGGAAGTAAAAGGGGGAGGGGGGGGATTGGAATCATGTTTTGCCAAGGGGGTGGGGGAATGGGAACAGGGGCACAGGCAAGGCTTTGTGGCATCAGAGCTGGGAAGGGGGACACTTGAGGAAGGAAACTGAAATTATTGCTTGCTAGAAATTCACCCCAATAAACATCAAATTGTTTGCACCTTCGGACTTTGGGAATTGCTGCTCTCTGTTCACGCGAGAAGGACCAGGGAATGGGAGGGTGAAGGAATAACCTCTAACATGGGATAGTGAGGATTCATAAGAAGGGAAAAGGGAGTCTTAGACTATCTGAAAGTTTCCCCACTTTGTAGAGGCACTTTTAATAATGGTGGCATTTTGTACAGTGCCCAGGTCTTCCTTTGTTACATGTATTGGTATTTATAGGGTGCAGATAATAATTAGTATACACACCTACATCCAGAATAGATAGATAAAGATGTCAGAGTCAGATTCCAGTTGTTTTAGTGACTAGTATCAAACTTGAGCAGTTAAAATACTCAACCTCCCTAACTGGGATTAAATTGCCATAGTCGAAACACAGATGTGCACACCCTTTTTTAAAGTATGTAACACCTAGAGATAAACTCTAGATTCATGCCCTGAGAGGGCTCACCTTCTACTCTTCTGTATACCAACAGCATCCCCTTTCTCGCTTTGGCTGCTCCTTCCACATGTGCTGCTCCTCTGGCCCTCCTACCGTTGTCCTTTTCCCATTCCTGCAGCCTCCTTCCTAGTCTTCACTGCAAAACCAGCTCTTGCTTTTCCTCCTGCAGCTCTGCCCATTGATTTATTTGATACTTATGCATATGAATTATACATTTGGGGACTTCTTGGGGGGGCAGGGTTGGAATGAAGCGTTTATTATAGACTTCCTTATAGTTGAAATTGACGGTGGATTTCATTTACAGAGAAAGTTATTTAGTATTGTATGTAGAGTATTTCATATGGGATTTGTTCTTTTTAATAAATGGGTTTTAAATATACAATAATGCTATGCAATGTGCATGTAAGCTACACAAATTAGAGTTGCATATGAGGTAGTACTTACCACAATGTAAGTTATCCACTAGTGGTTCTCCTTAAAATGTCTATTAACCATGAGAACCTTAGTTGAAAACTGTAATTGACCACCTGCTTGCCATAGACCTACAATTTCTGGAAAAGGTACATTGAATTAGTTTCCATACCAAATGCATAACTTGAGAAAAGAGCTTTGCTAACACCTCTGGAAATATTCATGACCAATTTAAATATAACTACAATATACAAGGCAAAAAACATTAAAAACCTCCTCCAAAACATCTGTCTATCTATATAGATACAATGATGCAGATTTTCATCTGTGATGCAAAGTGAAATGTCTACTTGCTTCCATAAGTAAGTAGTCTTGCAATCACTAAACTACACCATAATTAGTAAAGCAGGAAGTTGGTAAAATTCATAGATTTATTTCAAATGTTAATACTAGTAATCTGGATTCTAATTCATCATTAAACAGGTGAAAACTTTCACTCTTGACAGTTATTAGCCCTTGACCAGCAAAGGATGTCTGAATTTAAGAGCCAGAAAGCTAATAACATCTGAACTCATTTCCCTCTTTTTCTTACATGGCAGCCAGTTGCAGCTGGTATTTGTACATATTCTTTATGGAACTTCTCCAGTCTAAATATATCAGTAGCAGCTATCATACATAAGGATAGGATAGTCTAGTGGTTAGAGTGCTGGCCTGCAAGACCCAACATGCTAACTAAAAATAACTTGGAAGACCCAACAACAACCATACTTCCCAGGGGTGTTGAGGAAAACTACATTAAAGACTGGTAGGCTCTCACTTACTGTATTAATGGTGTGTCAGACATACCTAAGATAAATCGCACACTTCTTTTAACTGGGCTTTGTAAATGCCAACACCAAATAATCTTGGTTGGTCAATGAAGAGGAGCCCAAGGCTTTCCACAGAGGAAACACTCCCTTAATCCATGGTCTTGAGTCCTGATAAGTCTTATGGAGCCCCAGTCAAACCTGCAGCTGTTACACCAGCTGCGACCACAGGTGAGGAATGCAAACAGTTACTTAATACTATAGATAAAAACTTGCCCAGCAAATGTGCAATCCAGCATCCTGCTCTTTGTACACATGCAGAACTGGGAATGGGAGTTACACACACGTAGAGAGCAGAATACTGACAGCAAGATTCACTGAGAGAACATGAGAAGCGTTTTGCTCTTAGTGCTTGTGCTGGCTCATCATAAAGAGCAGCACTTAGATCTGTAGAGTAGGCTCTGCATCCTATACATATTGCTTAGATTTACATGCTCCCTACTCCTGCTCCTGTCGATTACAGTTCATATGCATGTAAAGGGAACAGAATACCAAAATTAAGAACTGTCATGTGGATCCAAGCAGAAATGTGTCCAAAATAAATAGCAAAGAAAGCAAGAATGCTTAATATTATGGCAATGCTGTGTCAGATCAGAGTTGTTTCTGTTATCAAATTGCTATTTTTATTATTTGTTTTACAGACATAACTAGAGACCACAACCAGGACTGAGGCCGCCACCGTGCATGACACCATCCAGGTAGCATAAGACAAACCCTGCTCCATGAGATTACAGTCTAAGCAGACAAGACAGAGGGTTGGGTAGGAAGGGATATAACAAACATACCGATGTGATGGTTTGCAAAAGTAACGCTAGTTCCGTGATTTCTTTGTTAGTTTCTCATTCCTTGTTTTGTTTGAGTGGGGGTTTGCTGAGAAGGATTTAGCTGAATGGAGAGAAGGGAAAAGGGAGAGGGAAAGAAAAGGGCAGGTTGACAGAAGTGAAGAGACTGTGGGAGAGGGATGGGAGGGCATCTGAATGAACAGCAGAGAGACTGTCTTAAAGCTGTCAGACTCCGATGACCTCAGTGTCCAAGAGTTTATGCAGTAGTTCCCTGTCTCTGTTCCTGCTGGCTCAGTTCTGGGTGACCACTCCCAATAGTTTTTATCCTCAAGCTCATGTGGCTTGGGGGGAACCACATGAACCCTGTTGTGTCCAGAGAAGGACTCACACAGTTCTACCTCTGTATGGAGGAGAATGGGAAACTCCAGCTAGGTCTTGGATTTCCCTTTCCCACCCCGCTCCATAATGTAGCTGTACCTGCTGCACTGCTTGCCTTTGCTCCAGCCTGCTTGATCCAGCAAAATATTCATGCTGGCCGCAATCCAACAAAAGCCCTTAAATGAATGTTACGTTTAAGCACATCAATAGTAAGTCAAATGGGGAAAGTTAAACACACAGCATTCATCATATACTGATCATATCTGCTTATCATTTTTCCCAACCTTTTCTCTGCATTATTCTGAAGACTTTTGTCTTCAGCTGCATTACGTATTTCCTTTTTATAGCCTAAACCTTGTTCTAGCATGCAAACTGCTTTGCTTTTTGAATAACATTCTAGAGGAGAAACACTAAGTTATATTAAAATTGGACTTGTATGTCTTTTACATGTACACACACATTTCAATAATGTACTTCATTACTAAATGCCATCTCTCCTTTTTGGGGGGCACTGGTAACGTACAGGTGCTATCCAATTTTTGTTGGGTAGTTTGTTTTGTGACTCCCAAGGCTACAGGACATCATCAGCCTTCTTTTTCTGGGAAGTAACATAATTTTAGTTTTCAAAGTAGCAGCCGTGTTAGTCTGTATCCGCAAAAAGAAAAGGAGGACTTGTGGCACCTTAGAGACTAACCAATTTATTTGAGCATAAGCTTTTGTGAGCTACAGCTCCGGTGCATCCGATGAAGTGAGCTGTAGCTCACGAAAGCTTATGCTCAAATAAATTGGTTAGTCTCTAAGGTGCCACAAGTCCTCCTTAACATAATTTTACTTATCCCACTAGAGGTCACTGTTGGTCTTTAAGTTATGAATCAGTGTTTGGAGAAACAGTGGTGTGTTATTTTTTTTAACAAAGTTAAGAGAAATGTTAAAAATGGTTTCTTTAGTACAAAAGAACATTTTCTCTGAGCAGCTACAGTTCTGTCACAATGCACATTCCAGGCTGAAACAATCAGAAATATTTATATTTTACAGCAGCACAAAAATGTAATTTATTAGTGTGAAATATTGTCAGCCACACTATCAGAGGCTCGTTCGCCTGCACATCTACCAATGTGATATATGCCATCATGTGCCAGCAATGCCCTTCTACCATGTACATTGGTCAAACTGGACAGTCTCTACGTAAAAGAATAAATGGACACAAATCAGATGTCAAGAATTATAACATTCAAAAACCAGTTGGAGAACACTTCAGTCTCTTTGGTCACTCAATTACAGACCTAAAAGTTGCAATGCTTCAACAAAAAAACTTCAAAAACAGACTCCAACGACAGACTGCCGAATTGGAATTAATTTGCAAACTGGATACAATTAACTTAGGCTTGAACAGAGACTGGGAGTGGATGGGTCATTACACAAAGTAAAACTATTTCCCCTTGTTTATTTCCCCTCCTACTGTTCTTGTAAAGTGCCGGAAATGGCCCACCTTGATTATCACTACAAAAGGTTCCCCTCACCCCCCGCTCTCCTGCTGGTAATGGCTCACCTTAAGTGATCACTCTCCTTACAGTGTGTATGGTAACACCCATTGTTTCATGTTCTGTGTGTATATAAATCTCCCCACTGTATTTTCCACTGAATGCATCCGATGAAGTGAGCTGTAGCTCACGAAAGCTTATGCTCAAATAAATTTGTTTGTCTCTAAGGTGCCACAAGTCCTCCTTTTCTTTGTGCCATTTAGTATACTATTACAAGTGAAATCACATGAAGCACCAGTTCCTTTTGTGGCAAGAGGAGACTAATTTGTTCTATTTCTCATCCATTTTTTTTTATTGATTCCTTCCCTCCCCCTTTCTATATCATTATAGAAAGATGGCTGCTTGAAGAGTCCATTAGTAAAGCAGCATTAAAATCAATTAATAATTCCTTTGGAAGTGCCATACATGTTATGAAGCATTCTTCTCTGAACCATAGTTTGTTGGTAAAGGACTATACACACCTATAGCTATAAAAATAAATAATTTGTGGTTGGTGAGCTGCAGGGGAATTTCATAAGAGTATGAGAAGATCCTGAAAAAACTGAGGACTTGAGCTAGTTTCCAAATTTGATAAATTATTAATATTAAGAATTATCACAACAGACAGCTTATTTGTAATAAAGAAAACAGAGATAATAAATCCTCCAAGGGACATATATCAGACTGGCTGGTTATTCTATTTTTGAACAAATCCAAATACCCCCTTTTTCTAATACAGTCTCCACAAAAATATCCAAAATTCTCAATTGGCTCAACAGTCTTGAAAGAGGATATTTAGCGTGACTGAGTTACACTATCCCAATTTCACACACAGTAAATATTTTCTATTTGTGTGTGTTATAACTACCTGTAGTTTCACTGAGCCATTTGTCAAGGCTACGTGTGGCTATATTTTGAGCAGCTGAAAAATGTTGCATCTAAACATTTAGCCTGTTTTCCTTAAGTACATTAATGGCAGTGTTGCTCGCAGCTTCCCATATTTCGGACAGCACCCCTTTAACAAGGGTTATTAGTGCATGTCTTATTTTACACATGCTTTATCTTTATTTTATTTTATGGTCAAGATATGCTATTCTTCTCTTTACCAGCAGACTGAGATTTGCCTAACTTTACTATAAGGTTATAATCAAAGATAGAAAGACGGTCAGACCAGTTTCCTCCTATCCAACAGAATATCTTTCCCTATGGTGGAAGTCTCTGAATTTTCTCCATATTCTTCTAGTATGATGAGGTGTTGCCCTCCCTATAGAAGGGAGATCTCCCAACCCTTGAGTTTTGCACTGACCAAGGGATTTACAGAATGGACAGCCTCTTCAATGCAGATGCACTGCGCCTTCACCATGGCTCTAAGAAATGTTGGCAAATAGTGTTACCCCCATTTCCCAGGTGAGGTCATACAGGTTAAATGGCTTGTGAAGGTCACTAGGAATTTGGTGGTAGAACTGGAAACAGAACCCAGATAACTAACGTGACTGCTTGGTGTCACTAATCCAAAAGAAAACAAGATGTATCCTTTGAGACACTGCTGCTGATTGATATATCCATAGCCTGTGTGACAAAGCTCTGTCCTTGCCTCTGGGGGTCCCGTGTTTCCTGGTGGATTTTGCTAGCCTCAGAGGTTCACTGTGACCCTCCATGTAACCCTTCTTTCTCTAGAGACAAGGGTCACAGTCTACTGAGACATTTTCATCATAAGCCAGCAAGGGAGGTGAGGAGAAGTTATCCTTGCTTGCACAGTCTCTGTTGTCTCCCAGTCTCAGTGATTAATCAGGGGGCAAAGGTGGGGGGGAGCCCAGGCCCACCCTCTACTCCGGGCTCCAGCCCAGGGACCCTAATAGTATCAGCTATGGGAGCTGACCTTTTAGAAACATGACACGTACAATTCCCTGGGCTACTTCCCCCACAGCAGCCCTCAGTTCCTCAAGCTCCACTTCACCCTTACCTCAGGGCCTCCTTCCTTGTGCCTGATACCATGTGTACTACTCAGTCTCTCCAACAGCACAACTTCCTCCCACAGCTCCTGACATGCACATCCACCTGACTGACTGGAAGGCTTTTAACTAGTTTCAGCCAGCCCCTGATTGACTTCAGGTGTCCCAATCAACCTAGCATTCTCCCTGCCTTCTGGAAAGTTCTTAATTGGCCCCAGGTGTCTTAATTGACCTGGAGCAGCTTCCATTTCACTTAACCTGGTACCAGGGATTTGTTTAGCCTAGAGCTAATATATCTATCTCCCACTACTTTTCTATAGCCATCTGGCCTTCCCCCGTCACACCTGTTATTCAGACAAAGGGACAGATCCTCAGTAGGGATAGATCAGTCTAGCTCTAAAGTAAATGGCACTATACTGACTTATATCAGCTGAGGGTGCAGCCCAGAAGGGTTTAAGACAAGACTAAATGCAATTTGAAAACATATAGAAGACTCAGTCCACGATGAAGGTTGTGACCCCTTTTTAAAAGTGCCTTTATCTCACTCACACACACCAGTAGGGCTATTATGCCAAACACAACAATTATATTATTCAGCTATTGACTAGGAGCAGATAAGATGGAATAATCAAAAACAAGTAAGAACAGCGAAGAGTAAAAAGATTAGAAGGACACCATCCTGTGAATCAGGCTGTGTGGCTATGAACAAAATGGTACATCATTCTTGTCTGGTAATTCCCCTCAGTTAAACCATTGTGAATCAGGAGGCTTGCAATAGTGCAAGGAGGGTGGCTACCTCAGACAACTGCCTAATTTCTGAGTTACTGATTTTGCTTTCCATCTATTAGATGTGCTCCCCAAGGTCACTGGAGTATAGGCCTGACATTTTCCTTATGTTAAGAATAACTACATTCTTCTGTTACAGGAAGTATTTCATTTTAGGCCATCCTTTATTTTAGACTAAGATCAAGAGAACTACTTAAAAATGAAGGGCAGGAGATCACCTCCAATTGCAAAAGCTGCTATTTGGCAATGCTAATTTCTTAGTTCACAAGCATTGTTTTTTTCAATTTCAAACAAATAAAGGATTTTTCCATGGCGAATTGGAGACAGAGCAACACTGCAAATATGACTGTAAACAAGAAGGCAGGATATAGGCCGTTTAGAGATTATTAGAAAAGGAGTGTTTTCAGCTGGAGAATGTAGTATTTGCCAGTCCTGGATGTAAGAGCGGGAAGGGTTAACTTAATCAGTATTTAACCTCTAACTAACCTTGTCCGAGTTACAGTGCACACATCCCAGGCTGATTCCAAGTCCTTATTAAAGGACATATCTGATCGATGTGCTAACTGGCTGTTTTATGATTAATAAGTGATGATTTGGGCCAGTTTTTCTGTCTCAAATTCCTATATATTTATGTTTAAGTCTGGCATGCACACCAACATTTGCACATGTGAGTCAGCTACCTGAGCACCCGCTAGAGTTGCCAACTTTCTACCTGCACAAAACTGAACACCCCTGCCCCGCCCCTTCTCCACTCACTCCATCCCTCCCCCCCCCACTCTGTCACTTGCTCTCCCCCACCCTCACTACCGCATTCATTTTCTCTGGTCTGGCTCAGGGGCCTGGGGTGCGGGAGGGAGGGAGGGCTCGAGCTGAGGGTGCAGGCTCTGGGGTGGGCCTGGGGATGCAGGAGGGGGCTCTGGGCTGGGAGTGGAGCCGAGGGGTTTGGAGTATGGGAGGGAGCTCCTGGCTGAAGCAGGGGGTTGGGAGGGTTTACGGGCTCTGGGCTGGGAGTGTGTGTTCCAGTGTGGGGCTGGGGATGAGGGCTTTGGAGTACAGGAGGGTGCTCCAAGCTGGAGCTAAGGGGTTCAAAAGGTGGGCAGGGGATCTTTGAAAACTCTTGGCAATCAGGGGTGGCCCTGGACAATTAGGAAAAGGTAAATTTAGTGCCCATCTTTTAAAAAGGGAAGAAGGAGAATCTGGGGAACCACAGACTGGTCAGCCTCACCTCAGTCCCTGGAAAAATCATGGAGCACGTCCTCAGGAAATCCATTTTGAAGCACTTGGAGGAGAGGAAGGTGATCAGGAACAATCAACATGGATTCACCAAGGGCAAGTCATGCCTGACCAACCTGATAACTGGTTCTGTGGCTATGGGGAAAGTGGTGGACCTTGACTTTAGCAAAGCTTTTGATCCAGTCTCCCTCAATATTCTTGCCAGTAAATTAAAGAAGTCTGGATTGGATGAATGGACTATAAGGTGGATAGAAAGCTGGCTAGATCATCAGGCTCAACAGGTAGTGATCCACTGCTCAAGGTCTAGTTGGCAGCTGGTATCAAGCAGAGTGCCCCAACGGTCGGTCCTGGGGCCGGTTTTGTTCAATATCTTCATTAATGATCTGGATGATGAGATGGATTGCACCCTCAGCAAGTTCACAGATGACACTAAGCTGGGGAGAGATGTAGATATGCTGGAGGGTAGGGATATGGTCCAGAGTGACCTAAACAATTGGAGGATTGGGCCAAAAGAAATCTGACATGGTTCAACAAGAACAAGTGCAGAGTCCTGCACTTAGGATGGAGAAATCCCTTGCACTGCTACGGGCTGGGGACTGACTGGCTAAGTGGCAGTTCTGCAGAAAAGGACCTGGGGATTACAGTGGACAAGAAGCTGGATATGAGTCAACAGTGTGCCCTTGTTGACAAGAAGGCTAATGGCATATTGGGCTGCATTGGTAGGAGCACTGCCAGCAGATCGAAGGAAGTGATTATTCCCCTCTATTTGGCACTGGTGAGGCCACATCTGGAGTATTGTGTCCAGTTTTGGGCCTCCCACTACAGAATGGATGTGGACAAATTGGAGATCGTCCAGCGGAGGGCAATGAAAATTATTAGGGGGCTGGGACACATGATTTACAAGGAGAGGCTGAGGGAACTAGGCTTATTTAGTCTGCAGAAGAGAAGAGTGAGGGGGAATTTGATATCAGCCTTCAGGTGGGTTCCAAAGAGGATGGATCTAGACTGTTCTCAGTGGTGGCAGATGACAGAACAAGCAGCAATGATCTCAAGTTGCCGTGGGAGAAGTCTAGGTTGAATATTAGGAAAAACTATTTCACTAGGAGGGTGGTGAAGCACTGGAATGAGTTACCTAGGGAGGTGGTGGAATCTCCATCCTTACAGGTTTTTAAGGCCCGGCTTGACAAAGTCTTGGCTGGGATAATTTAGTTGGGGTTGGTCCTGCTTTGAGCATGGGGTTGGACTAAATGACCTCCTGAGGTCTCTTCTAATCCTAATCTTCTATGATTCTATCAGGGCTGGAGCAGGCAGTTGGAGCACAATACGGGGTGCAGGCTCCAGGTGGCGCTTACCTCAGGCGACTCCCAGAAGCAGCGGCATGTCCCCACTCCGGCTCCTATTCAGAAGCATGGCCAGGCAGCTCTGCGTGCTGCCCCATCCACAGGCACCACCCCCTAAGCTCCCGTTAGCCACGGTTCCCTGACAATGGGAGCTGCAGAGATGGCGGTTGGGGCAGGGGCAGTGTGCGGAGCCCCCTGGCTGCTCCATGCCGAGGAGCCAGAGTGGGGACATGCCGCTGATTCCGGGAGCCACAGGGAGCCTGCCTTAGCTGCACTATGCCGCTGACTGGACTTTTAACAATCCAGTCAGCAGTGCTGACTGGAGATGCCAGCGTCTCCTTTTCGACCAGGCGTTCTGGTCAAAAACCAGACGCCTGGCAACCCTCACACCAGCTACATTTGAAAATGATAATTTTGCATGAACAAGCAGTTGTGTGTAAAGTTTAGAAGCAGTTACTGACAATTTGCCTATTTGCTTGAAGCTGCAGGTGCAAAAGACTTATGTTTTCAAGTCACAAGTTGAACTAATAAGATTCATGGAATTTAAGGCCAGAAGGGATCATGAGGTCATCTAGTCTGATCTCCTGTATATCAGAAGCCAGAGAATTACCCCTGGATTGAGCCCAAAGCTTGTATTTGGCTGAAGTACATCTTTCAGTTTTGTTTGGAGGACCTCCATGAATGGTAAATCCACCATTTCTCTTGGCAGTTTGTTCCAATGTGAATGTGGGTCTTATTTTCAATTTGAATTTGTCTACTTTGGCTTGCAGTTATTTGTTCTTGTTATTCCTTTCTCCACTAGACTGAAGAGCCCTTTAGTACCCAGTATTTTTGCCCGATGAAGGTACTTTGCATGGATCAAGCCACCCCTCAATTTTCTTTTTGATAAACTAAACAGATGAAGCTCTTTAAGTCTTTTTCCCAGTCATTTTTGTAGCTCCATATCTGCATTAGGGTGTCACAAGCCACTTGGCACAGCAAAGGACCCCTCTTTCTGCTGGACAGACAGGAATGGCAGCAGATGGGCTCCCAGTACTTATCCCAACAACTAGGGTGTATCTGTTTAGGTAGGAACCACTACACTCTTTGCCTCCCAAAATCTTCCACTGGGGTGGTGTCAGCTACTTTCCACCTTCCCGTGTTAGTGTTAACACCCCGTATGGTGATGCATGATTCATTTCACACCTCTCAGAACCCTTGTTTCAGGATGTCAGATATCACTGCTTTGCTTACACTTATGGTCATAGTTTTAAGCTTGTTTTTCAACTGTTTGCCCTAGAAAACTAATTTTAAGTGAAAAATACAAAACCAATTTCTGCCCCCCACATACTTAGAGTCTGATATTATCACATGACTCCAAGGTCTGTAGCCCTCATCACACACCTTTATTGCTTATGGCCCTGATCCTGAGTTGTTGTTTGTTTTGGTTTTTAAATAGTCCCAAAATACATATATCATAGCAACACTGATGATATCTCTGCAATACCTAAGCAATAATCTCTGCAGCCATAGGTGTCAACTTCTCCTGGAGCTGGTGGGTGTACCGTGTTCCCGCTTCTCTCCCCCCACCAGCTTGTTATGCCATGAAACAGCTGTTTCGTGGTGGCAAGTGCTGGGAGGAGAAGCAGGAAAGGTGTGCTCAGGGGAGGAGGTGGAGGCGAGCTGGGGCAGGGCGGGTGGGGCGCTTGGCTGCCGGTGGGTGCAGAGCACCCACCAATTTTTTCCCATGGGTGCTCCAGCCCCAGAGCACCCATGGAGTTGGCACCTCGGTCTGCAGCATTTCCTGTTACATTGCATACCACTCAGTAAAGTGAGACGTCATATGCTGGTCTTTCAACTGTGGCATGCTACAAACACAGGCAGCTGTAATGCATTTTTACCTTTCTGCCAACAGATCACATATCCATCCTCCAGATTTCCTACACTGCTGCCTCTTCCACCTGGCCAGTATGTTAGATTGGAAGATAGAGGCCACTATCCAAATATTTCTCCCGTTCTGGGGTCACAGAGTCCAAATGAAATAAAGTACAACATCCTATTCCCTCCCCAGGTCAGTCTTCTTCCTTGGTACAGAGGAGAGAGAAATGGGGGTTCCTTCCCATTGCACAAGAGCCCTAGCCTGGGACCACAAAATAAGACCAGACCTCAAACCCACAACCATCTCATCCCAAGCAGTGTCCTTCTCCTGCTCCCACTGCAGGCCTAAATCTTCATCCCCCTCATATCCTCTATTCTTGATCTCATTTATTATTACTGATTTAAACAATACCTTTGGTGCATGTCTCTCTAGGTCTGAAGCAATTTTATGCTGTCCAGGATTCCTACCTGTTCAGACCTCCTTCTTCCTGGCCCTTCACTAGACTTTCCAGTCTATTTTAATGACAAGCCTATCTGCTCTCATAGGCGCAGACTCCGTGGGTGCTCCGGGGCTGGAGCATCCACAAGGAAAAATTAGTGGGTGCGCTGCACCCACCGGCAGCCAAGATCCCCCCCGCCGCACCTCCTCCTCAACCTCTGCCTCCACCTCCTCCCTGAGCGCACCGCATCTCCGCTCTTCCCTACCTCCCAGCACTTGCCACTGCCAAACAGCTGTAGCATGAGCTGGGAGGGAGGGGGGAGGAGTGGCAATGTGGCGCTCTCAGGGAGGAGGCAGGGAAGAGGTGGGGCCTGGGTGGGGATTTGGGGAAGGAGTCGAATGGGGCAGGGAGGGGGCAGAGTTGGGGCGGGGACTTTGGGGAAGGGGTTGGAATCAGGGCAAGAGGGGGCAGAGGGGAGATTGAGCACTCACCGACACCAGAAGAAGTCGGCGCCTATGTCTACTCTCATGCTTATTACTCGCTCACTAACAATTGCTCTTTTATAGTTCTGCCATTTCCCAGCAGGTCTAGTTGTTGCCTATCCCATGATCCCTCCAGGGCTGGGGTGTGGGAAGCGAGGAGAGAGGAGAACTACAAGTCCCAGAATGCCTGGCCTTAAAGGGACCATAACCCAATAACAGGATTGTTGGTGGGCTACTCCTGCCCTTAAGGCTTAAAGTAAACCTCCTCCTTCCCCAGCTACAGAGGCATACAACTTTACAGCAGCTGGGACACAACTTTGCAGCCTCCTGTGCCTCAGACATATGAAGCTGCATACATGAAAATAAACCCAGGTAGCACCACAATACTTGTAGTGTAACCTTTTCCTCCATTATCCAACCCTGAATTCTTTTTGTTGTATCATCATGGAATGTTCTAAGGGGAGCTAAAAGAATAGCTAATGAACAATTTGTTTAAGTTCATCACTTTCTATTCAAGAATTGTCCATGAAAACATTGTAATTTTCTGAAATTTATTATTAAAAATTATTCAAATATTAAGTGAATAATTCTTGGTCCAGTATTCAATATTTGAAATTCAAGTTGTTTAAATGGGATTCATAGGTCACATGGTATGTTTTGGTTTCCTGAGTTACTCTTTAACTTTACTCTTTAAGCTCATGCTCAAATAAATTGGTTAGTCTCTAAGGTGCCACAAGTACTCCTTTTCTTTAACTTTGTAACAATTGAATGAGCATAAATCTTGAGCAAGCGAGTATAAATGCTCATGATTGAAAATTAAAAGTTTGTTTTATGTCACAATTGTCCAATATTTGCTGAAAAAAATAAGGTTGAGCAACTATTGGAGGATTGGGCCAAAAGAAATCTGATGTGGTTCAATAAGGATAAGTGCAGGGTCCTGCACTTAGGACGGAAGAACCCAATGCACCGCTACAGACTAGGGACCGAATGGCTAGGCAGCAGTTCTGCGGAAAAGGACCTAGGGGTGACAGTGGACGAGAAGCTGGATATGAGTCAGCAGTGTGCCCTTGTTGCCAAGAAGGCCAATGGCATTTTGGGATGTATAAGTAGGGGCATAGCGAGCAGATCGAGGGATGTGATCGTTCCCCTCTATTCAACATTGGTGAGGCCTCATCTGGAGTACTGTGTCCAGTTTTGGGCCCCACACTACAAGAAGGATGTGGATAAATTGGAGAGAGTCCAGCGAAGGGCAACAAAAATGATTAGGGGTCTGGAACACATGACTTATGAGGAGAGGCTGAGGGAGCTGGGATTGTTTAGCCTGCAGAAGAGAAGAATGAGGGGGGATTTGATAGCTGCTTTCAACTACCTGAAAGGGGGTTCCAAAGAGGATGGCTCTAGACTGTTCTCAATGGTAGCAGATGACAGAACGAGGAGTAATGGTCTCAAGTTGCAGTGGGGGAGGTTTAGATTGGATATTAGGAAAAACTTTTTCACTAAGAGGGTGGTGAAGCACTGGAATGCGTTACCTAGGGAGGTGGTAGAATCTCCTTCCTTAGAGGTTTTTAAGGTCAGGCTTGACAAAGCCCTGGCTGGGATGATTTAACTGGGAATTGGTCCTGCTTCGAGCAGGGGGTTGGACTAGATGACTTTCAGGGGTCCCTTCCAACCCTGATATTCTATGATTCTATGATTCTATTCCTGCTATTGATATTTGCGAGCACAGCACATGGAGTGCTCAAGAGGAAAGACTTTCAATGAGACTGAAGTATTTACCTTAAAAATTCCATTTTCATTGATTTTTGTTTTTTCAAAAAAATTCAGAACCAAAGTTTGACCCAAAAAATTCATTTTAATAGTATTTCATTTTGAAATGGTGGGGGGAAATCCCACTTTCACTTTTATCTCTCCCTCCCTGTTCACCTCCTCTCCCCCACCACCACTTTTTTTCAAGTGGAAAAAGGAATGGGAGGGAATAAAGAAGTATGAGAGAAGGGGACAGAGAAACCACTCTGGCACTTTTGTACTTTTTCCCTTCACTGTTTTTTTCCCCCCTTCAGTTCTTCATTTTTGATTTTTTTTATCTTATTTCAAATTTTTTTGTGAAAACTTTTTACCAACAATTTTGAAGATAGAATGTTTTTGGTTTGGGGTTTTGTCCCCATTTCTCTCCATTCCATCTTCTGCCTTTTCCTTCCCTCCCCCTCATTCCTCACGCCCTTTTAAAAAGGAAAAAGGAGGAGAGGGGAAAGGGGATACAAAGAACAAAATCCACAACTATTTATTTCAGGGAAAAACTGGGGGAGAATTGAAAAAGGGAACTTTTTCTGTGAAATGTTCTGGTTCCAAAGAGAGGCTGATTTTTGGTAAAAAAAAGTTTTCGACAAAAAATTCTGCCTGCTCTAGTTCTGTGCATGCTTGGGGTCTGTTAACCACTCAGTTATTTAGCTTACTAAATATTTCCAGAGGTAAACAAACCTGTTTTAATGTTAGAATGTAGCCCTAAATTGCAAAGCCTGAGAAAATATGTATAATCTAAATGTACAATGAATCTACTTCCTTCAGTACAGTGTAAAGTACACATGACATATTGTTGAGTGTGTTTCTTAAAGCATGTGCTTGGTATTGCTACAGTAACTTCATTTTTTATTGAATACCAGAGTGAGTAACTGTGTAAAACCTGCATGATTTGTTGGCATTAAAGTTAAAGCTGCCTCTAGGCACTGTTAACTTATGCATTATCGTTTACTTAATTTCTGTGTTTTGTTTTAATTTGTAAACTATCTTTGTTTGAGATGGAATACAATTTTTTATGCAAGTTGACTCCACTGGCATTAAGAAACCTCCTGAGTATATGGCATATATTATAATAGGTGCTACGGAACAGGATTTATTAAAATCTCAGCAATATGCTCTGCTTTTTTCATAAATGCACAAGAATTCCATTTAAATTAGGTTTTTAATTTTCTGTATCTTATACCCAAGCTGATGTATCTGCTGATTTCACATATAAATGTATCATTTCCATGATCACCAAATTTTAATTTTTTGCTTTTATTTCAGTTCAGCTACTTAGCTTTCTGAAACATTTGCAGACCCAGGAACTCATCTAGATTCAGGTCTTGGTGAACAACAGAAAAAATTCAGCTAGATGTATATGTTGGAACTTCTTTTAGTGCTACAAATCTTTTGGTGAAGATATGCATGAATCTTTAGATGATAGGCCAGGTTTTCTCCAGCCACTAAGCTCAGGAGAGTGTGGTTATGTGTGGAGAGGGAACCACCAGGGAGCCAGTTACAGCTTTTTGATTTTAAGAGCTCATCTGGTCCAGTTCCACCCTTAAGAAGGTTAGACGAGTTATGGAGCTGATCTAAGGGGATGACTACCCTGCAAAAAAAAAAAAAAAAAAAAAAAAAAGAGAGAGACAGAGAGAGACCCGTGGAATGGTGGTAAAAATAGTGGTGTAGACATTTGGGCTTAGGCTGGAGCCTGGGCTCTGAGACCCATGCCCTAATTTACACCACTGGCATGGAGTCCTTACTGTCAGTAAAACTTTTGTAGTAGGGTGGATCCTCGCTCCACCCATCCATGCCCAATTCACAGGAACAAGTGGCAGCAGATTGATATCAGCAGAGTTTTCCCTGACATGAAAGGAATTCCCTGCGGACCATTTGCAGCCAGAATTCAACCTTTTGCATGACTTGAGTGTTGCAAAGGGGAGAGATTGCATTTGAGAATCTACCCCCTGATTTTTCAACCTTAAATTTCTGATTTTATTGAGATTTGTTAAGAAGAACCACATAGTGCAAGTCAAATGGTAGGTCTACTACAGTAAAACCAGAAGCGATAGCCCTGATTGTTAGGTATCACAGAAATAGTTTGAGTTTAGCTGAGCTTTGCAATTCCAGTATTGCAGAACATATTCTTTCCCTAAATATCACACATTTTCTGAGTCATCATACAGAATCACTAGTTTTGTATGCAGTTAGGGAGACATATAGGGAATAGAAGGAGAAAGTGATGTTATTAGGAACTGAACTGCCCTTGTCAAAAACGGGAACCTAGTGTAATTTTAGCCTGCAGGCGAGAATGTTAAGACTCACACTCACACAAACACAGCAGAGACCTATGTAATTTTCAGTACTTGATGACTCTGTAGCAGGCTGTTCAGCCACTACACGGAGGACTAAATTTCCCAAAGGTGAGGAAAATTGACTTGGAGATTGAATTTAGATTGAAGAATATAAATGAAAATTGGGAGTTTTTTAGAAGAGTTTGTATAATCATGCCTTTTTGGCAATCTAATAATCAAGAAAAAGAGGACAACTTTGGCTAAAAGTAGAAACCATCAGCATTCCAACAGAAAGTGCTGTTTTCACAAAACTGAAATTTTCCATGGTAAAACTGAAATTTTCACCCCCCCCCCCAAAAATAGATTTTCTATCAGGAACATTGAAGAGATGGATGAATACCCCTGCCAAAGGTATGTCACAGTGCACCTGGAATTTCCAGAAGAGAAGAGGTAGACACTTCTGCCTTAATATGCCCTGACCCTAAAGGAATGTCTGATGTGCCTGTGCTGATAGGGACCAACTCCAGTCTCTCCAAGGTGCTCGTGGATTACTGCAGACGACGAGCTGGGGACCAATACCTAAACACCCTGATGATCCGTACACTTTGTGTTGAAGCCTGCAGAAAAATTGAGAGCACTAAAAAGGAGATATCTGAGCTACCAATGGGAGCATTGAGGCATGACCCCCTTAGTAGTGCCTGCAAGGATGGAGCAAGAAGTGCTTGTCATGAGTACGTGGCTGTAAGGCAATAAAGGGGCATTAGCAATGGTAGAGCAGCCAGCTGAAGAAGAGCTTCCTAAAGGAGTGCTGGTCCCCAGTGGAGTCATAACCCTACCTGCTGAACCCAGGAAAAGGCAATTATACTGACTGTTAATGAAACAAGCTGTGATGTTGTTGTGAAGCAAGGTCAGAAGATAGTAGACCTCTTTGAGCCTGAAACCATTGTAAGACCCCAGTGTGAAATTGAAGTTCCAGCAATAGATCCTGCAAAGTTTGACTTTGGAGATTTGCCATTGTCCAAGGAGTGGAAGGATCGCCTGAGGAAGAAACTTTGTGAAAGATCCAAGGTATTTTCACTGTATGAGTGGGACATGGGATGTGCAAAAGGAGTAGAGCACAACATTAGGCTACAAGACTCCTGACCCTTCAGGGGGAGAGTGAGGAAGATTGTTCTCTCAGAGATGGAAGATGTGAAACATCATCTTTAGGAGCTAATTCCAAATGGCATCATTACAGAGTCCCGCACTTCCTATGCCTTACCCATTGTGTTGGTCCATACAAAGAAAGGGAAAATCCAGATGTATATCAACTACTGCATCCTAAACAGCTGTATGGTAGTTGACCAGTACACCATGCCTCGAGTACAAGACGCCTTAGACTGTTTGTTAGGAAGCCAACGGTTCTCAGTATTGGATCTTCAAAGTGGATACTACCAGATCCCCTTGGGAGCAAAAGATAACTGCCCATTAGGGGAGAAGACAGCCTTCATCTGCCCATTAGGGTTTTATCAGTTCAAATGCAAGCCCCAAGGATTTCTGGAGCACCTCCTACATTTCAAAGTCTTATGGAGAAAGTTGTGGGAGACATGAACTTACTGCAAGTCTTAGTTTATTTGGATGATCTAATTGTATTTGGAAGAACCTTGGAAGAAAGACTTCTTAAAGGGCTTGACAGGTTGGAGGCCTATGGACTGAAGCTTTCCACTGATAAATGCCAGTTCTGCAGAACATCAGTAAAGTACGTGGGTCACATCATGTCCCAAGAGGATGTGAGTACTGATTCAGATAAAATAGAAGCACTCACTACATGGCTACACCCAAGTAATTACAGAGAGTTTAAGACCTTTCTCAGATTTAGTGGCTATTATAGCAGGTTTGTGAAGAATTAGGCTACCATTGTAAAGACTCTGAATGATCTCACCAGGGGATACCCATCCAGCAAGAACAAGTCTAAAACAAAGAGTAAGGGGAGGTCCCCAAAGCCTCCCGAGCAGAGACACTATGGATCCTAAGAGCCCTTTGGACCACCATGGGACAAGAGAGGTGAAAAGGCTTTTCGAGAACTCATTAACTGCCTAACTGCCTAACTTATGCTCCCATCCTAATCTCTACATACAAATGCCAGTTTGGAGGGTTTAGGAGCAGGAAGTTGAAGGCAAATGTAAACTTGTGGCCTTTGCCAGCCGAGGGCTGTCTGATGGTGAAACTTGCTACCCCAATCTACAAGCTGGAGTTCTTGGCCTTGAAATGGGCCATCACTGAGAAGTATTGTGATTACTTGTATGGTGCTAGGTTTCAGGTGTGGACAGACAACCATCCGCTGACTTACGTGTTAACAAGTGCTAAGCTGGATGCAACAGGGCAGAGCTGGGTGGCCACCTTGGCTAGCTATGCGTTCAGCATTCAGTACCGATCAGGGAGAAGCAATGTAGATGCAGATGCATTGTCCCAGATCTGCAGCCACTGGAAATTGCTGTGATTCCTATGGAGGACGTGAGTTCTTTTCAGTGGGAGTTGTCAAGGGTCAGAGGCCCATGGGAGTCTTCATGGTTGTGTTATAGAAACTCTAGGCCTGCCCCCTGCACGCGTGCCACCTGCCTCAGTGAACTATATTGTGTTGGACCAATCTCTGTTGCCTATGCTCAATGCTGCTGATTGGCAAAAAGCCCAACTGCAAGATACTGACATTCGAGACATACTCTGGAAAAAGAAAGCGGCAAAACCCTGTTGCAATTATTCCATCTATCCCCAGGGTAGACCATTATTGAGGGAATGGAGCAAATTGAACTGATACAGGGAGTGCTGCACCAGATCACAGTACATTCTTTACAAAATCTATGAACTCAGCTAGTGCTACCAAGAAAGTACAGAGCTCTGGCCATAAGGACCCTGCATGATAACAATGGAGAGAACCCTGGAACTTATTCATAGTAGATTCTACTGGCCCCAGATGTCTGAGGACATACGCAAGAAATGCGAGACATGTTCTCAGTGTGTTCAAAGGAAAACTCTGCCCACTAGAGCAGCATATCGGAGGAATATCACCAACAGCAAACCTTTGGAGCTGGTATGCACTGATTTCTTGTCTTTAGAAGTAGACAGGAGAAATGTTTGGGAACATTTTATGAGTACTGACCATTTTACATGGTATGCGTAGGCATATCCCACACATGACCAGAAGGCCACCACTGTTGCTCAAGTGTTGTGGGAGAAATATTTTTCAGTGTATGGATTCCCAGCACAGATACACTCTCACCAGGGACAGGACTTTGAGAGTCACATTCTGAAGGAGGTGCTAAGGATGGCAGGAATTTAAAAAGTCCAGAACAACACCTTATCCCGCGCGAGGTGACCCTCAGCCAGAGCTATTTAATTGAGCTCTGTTGGATATGCTGGGGACTTTATGTCCAGAACAAAAAGCAACTTGGAGCCAGCATGTTGTGTTTTGGTGCATGCCTACAAAGCCAAGATTACCCACAGAACTGTGCTTCAGGGTATCAGAGGATGGAGAAAGCTAAGAGACACGTCAGCAGTATATTTCCCAACTAAGAGAAAAACTGCAGGATGCTTATCGCTGGGCTATAACTGCTGCCCACAAGAACTCAGATAGTAACAAGCCACTGGTATGATGCTAGGATGCATTCGTAGGAGCTCCAGCCAGGGGACAGAGTTCTGCTTTGAAATTTGGGTGTTGCTGGCAAACACAAGATTGCTGACAGATGGAAGGCAGTATCTCACCTAGTGGTAGAAAATCTGGGAGATCTGCCAGTCTACAAGATTAAACCTGAGATGGGGCCAGGGCAAATAAAGATGGTACATAGAACCTACTACTACCTGTGGGGGAGTTGGTAGGTGCCCGTTACAGAATGGACTATGACATGGGACCTAGGTGAAAAAAGGGTGCTGGATCAAATCCACCATCCAATAGACACAGTGGGCCCTGTGGGGTAATCCACCATTATCTAGCACATCTGAGAGTGAGTCTGAAGAGCAGGATACTACCATGGAGTATCTTAAAATGGAGACCAGATTCCGGCCTCCATCAGCTGAATCCAGTGAAAGCTTCACTTCTTCAGCTCTAAATCCCAGGGCAGAAGCGTTTATACCTGTTGCTGGCACCCCTCCTCCCCCATCAATGATGAGACCAACCTGGCACAATGAGCTTGTCCCACCAACCTTCCCAGACCTCCTGGAAGAAAAACAGGGTCTGTGATGACACACCTAGGTTGGTGGACAGAGGGGACATAAAAGTGGAAGGTGCCCCTGGCATCCTGGACATTCCAGTACCAGATGCCAGGGCCTGTGCCAATAGTAGGGGTAACCTCTAAGGAACCCTCACCATCCCTAGCCCAAGAAGGAGTCCCCTCTGCCCCTGCTGTGCCCACTCTGAATAGGCATGACAGAGTTTTAAAGCCAGTAAAAAGGCTCACTTGCAATGCGCTTGGAATGGTTAATGAAGAAGTGATACGCTTAGCTCACAGGCTTGTGGCAGCCATAGTGGGTTTCCTCAGACCCTCTGAGGAGAACTCATGCAGTTAGTATAATCTGGAGTGTAATTTGCCGGAACTGAAAATTCTCAACTGGGGGGAGGATATAAGCAGGGTCTAAATGAACTCGCCTTTGACAGCTAGTTGAGGAGGAGGAGAGACTTTAGGAGCAAACTGTATTTACATGAACACACCTACTCTGCCAAAAAATCCAGCAGATAGAGCTGTGTTCCTTAAAGTGATCAACTTTGGCTGTTGTTGGGTTACAAATCACTTTAGTACTGAATGCAGGGGTAGTGAAATGTTACCAATGTTGTTGTCTTTATTGTATAAATAAAGAGGAGCAGAACTGTGCTTAACCTGTCGCAAATGAGGGAGTCACCCTCAACTGAAAGGACCTCATTAAGCCAGGGGCTCAAATGCCAGACCCCTGTGAAAGTAAGAGGGGTGGGGACAGGTATCCCAGCAGGAGGGCCCTAGTCTGGTTTAACCTGTTTCTCCTCACTGTTCAAAGATAGAGCTAAATAGGCTTCATTATGAGCCTTTTGTTATTTCAAGTACTCAATAAGAGCTGAAATCACTTGTGGTGGGGCAGTGTTTCTGCCCAGCCTGCTGAAGGCTAAAAATCACTAAGACTTACAGAGGTCACAGCAAAGAAGCATGTGGCAGCAGAAGGTAACTGTTGGGCGGCTGGCGAGCAGTTGGCCAGTGGGAGTGGCCAGCGAAAGTGACAAGCAGTCGGCTGGCAGGGCGGCCAGGTGGTGAGAAACAGTGGCTGGCAGTGTGGCCAGTCAGAGCAAGTGCTCAGATGGCAGAGAAATAAAGATGCCTTTTTTTCTGGGGGGGAGGTGAACTCACACAGATGTACCTCTGCACCCTCTGGTCCTCACTGACCAAGCACAATCACTGTGAGTGGAGTGTGGTTAGGGAGCAGAGGGGGCACAGTAAAGGAACTTTTGGCTGTAGAATTCAAGAACATGAGGCAAAAGCCACTGTCCTGCTCACTCTGGGGTGGGTATCCTGCTCCCAGTTTTATGTTTTTGAATCCTGCTTGTGGCATTTTCTCTAATTAATGTTGGGTGACTTCTCTCCTTTCATTACAAGTTTCTTTTCTACACTCAGACTCTGCTTGTGAGAGGGGAAGTATTGCCTTTCAGAGGTACCCAGAGGTGGTGTGTAATTTTCCCAGGTTACTGGGTGGGGGCTCAAGCCAGTTCTGTGTTGTAGTGTTGAAAAGGAACCCCTAGATATTGAACCCAGCCTTGGTTACACCTAGACTTTCCTCAGCACTGGCTATGGGTATCCCTACACTGCCATTAAAAAACCACAGCTGGCCAGTGCCAACTGACTTGGGCTCGGCTAAGGGTCTGTTTAATTCTGGTGTAGACATTCGGGTTCAAGCTGGAGCCTGGGCTCTAGGACCCTGTGAGTTAGGAGGGTCCCAGAGCTTAGGCTGCAGCCAGAGCCTGAATGTCTACACTTCAAATTAAACAACTGCTTAGCTTGAGCCCTGGAACCCAGCATGGGCCAGCTGCGGGTGTCTAACTGCAGTGTAGACACACCTATATCATCCCAACTGATCATTCACTAACACGTTCCGCCATTTGAAAACAATTCACTGTTTTTTGCATGTGCTAGCTCAGGAGTAGGCAACCTATGGCACATGTGCCAAAGGCGGCCCGCGACCTGATTTTCAGTGGCACTCACACTGCCTGGGTCCTGGCCACTGGTCCCGGGGGCTTCGCTGCTAGCCTGGGGTACTGGCCACATACCCCCTGCCAAGCAGGATTCCGTCCGTCGGCCCCGCTCAGCCTGCTGCCAGCCCTGGGTCCTGGCCACCAGTCCAGGGGGCTCTACTGCTGGCCTGGGGTCCCAGCCACAAGGCTGGGGCTCTGCAGCTGCGTCCAGCTGTGGCCGTGAGGGGTGCAGACAAGGGCAAGAGGGGGTTGCAGTTCAGCACTGCCACCTTAAAAACTGTTCCAGCACCACTATACTGGGATATTTTTAAGTCCTGATTTGCTGCTTACATCACTTTCATGTCACGTGGAACAGCGCACTGCATTTGATGTTGAGATTAGAATGTACATGCAAGAACTGGAATCAGAATTTTCTGGCAGATTTCGAGATTTCCAGCAATTTGGCCCAATGCTTTCTTTTCTAATTAAACCTGAAAAGTTCAATGAAAGCAACTTGGATGTGTCTGTATTTAAGTGGATGGATGTTGAAGATTTTGAAATGCAGCTCATTCAGTTAAAAAGCTCAGAACTGTGGGCATCAAAGTTTGGAGATCTGCGGAGTGCACTTAAAGCTACCGAGAGAGATCATGGGGCCTCTATTCTGACTTGCTGGATGTCCCTGCCAGTGAAATTTAACTGTTTGAAGAAAATTGTGTTTGCAATGCTTTCAGCATTTGGATCCACATACCTGTGTGAGCAGGTATTTTCACACATGAAATCTGACCTGTGTCTCTCTCGGAGTCGGTTAACAATTGATCACTTAGAAGCCTGTGTACAGCTTAAAGTATCCAAAGACATGCCAGACATTGGAAAACTCAGCAAGGAAAAGCAAAGGCAAGGATCACACTAAACTGATAAGATCTGCATTTTAATTTAATTTTAAATGAAGCTTCTTAAACATTTTAAAAACCTTATTTACTTTAAATACAACAATAATTTAGTTATATATTATAGATTTATAGAAAAAGATCTTTTAAAAACATTAAAATGTATTACTGGCACGCAAAACCTTAAATTAGAGTGAATAAATGAAGACTCGGCATACCACTTCTGAAAGGTTGCTGACCCTGCGATAGCTGAACCTCAGCCTTTCATGATCTCTTGACCTTTATTAGCTCTTCACAGAGTTGTACAATTCTTATGCAGTACATGAACTGCAAATACACAAAACAATTTCTTATCTTTAAGTACCTTTATCATAGCTTGAGGACTTAGGGATGTAGCCTTACTTTTCCCATTATCCACTTGTACATGGATGCTTTAACCTTGGGCTTTAATAATTTGCAAGTTACATGCTTGTAACTTCTGATATTGTACAATTAAGATCTAAATTTGGTATCCACTAGTTTAACACTGCAAATTTTTTACCTCCAATTTAATCATTAAATACCTATTAGCATGCATTATGCACTTAGCAGTGAAGCTCAAACGTCTAATAATAGTTTAAAACAATATAATTAAAATTGCTTGTTTTTAAGTGTATATATAATGCCTCCCACAGCTTATTTTTTTTTTCTAAACTTGCATTCCACTCTTTACATCTCAGATGGAGATCAACCACCAACATCCTTGCATTATGATCTTTCGGTTTTGGTCATCATTTTGTCACTGCAAAACATAAATTTAATGCTGTTTTCTTGTTGATGTGTCATGCATGTAATTCCTATTAAGAGAGGTTATATGAGCACATCCACAAGAGAATTGATCTCTTTTTTGTTATTCAAGTCCATCTTCAGTCATTCTTCTGTGTTTAATCCTCTGCTTTTCCCTCCTCGCTGTCTCTCTCCTTGGTTTACAAATTAACTCTTGCCAGTACAGAACATGTGTGTAATTTTGCTGAGACAGGTATTCGTGTTTTTGTTTTAAATTGGCCATTACTCTGTTCAAGATGGCAGTGGTGAATTCGTTAAGCATCCTCTAAAATGTCAAGGACTATCTGGCATATTTCCACCACATGGATGTAGTACACAAAGGAGTGGTTTCCATCATGCTCTGCAATAACAGTTCAATATTTGATTTATCTTTCCATTTTGGAAAGTTCCCCCTTCTTTTGATACTATTCCTTTTCATTCTATAAAGCCAAAAAAGCTTTGCTGGAAACTCAATCTAAGCATGAGCCTAACCTCTTTGAAATTTACAAGGTCCTGCCACTCTCTGGATATTTACAGCTCTCACTAGAAAATATGTCTTTACAGAGCAGAAAGGAGAAGAGGAATACCTCATGTTTGCATATCTATCTATCTATCTATCTCTGTGTGTATATATGTGCTTCTCTACTTCACAAGGGTGTGAGAATAAATGTACAGGATAGAAAGATTGTGAAATATTTGGAGATCTACTGATTAAAAGTGCTGTAAATGAGGTAGGTATTATTATTATTATAACAATTACAATTCCAGAAAAAAAGAGAGTGATTTTATCACTTAAATTTCAGACTTACTTCCTTTGATAATCCTTCCATACTATGTAAATAGAATATCATTCATGCTAATTCAGCTCACCTGCAATTCCGAGAATTGTTTACACAAAACATGGGCCTGAACCAAAACCTCTAGAAGCAAACACCCCTAAGCTTTGGGGAAAAGTAGATGCTTATTTGCTCTACATAGCTGCATCCATTTTCTATGGTGGACCAAAAAAAATTCTCCGGATCTGAATCCCCTGAGATTCAAGGATTAAGATTCTGATCTGGGATTTAGAGCTCAGTTAATTTTTAATTATCACTGCACATTTGGCAGTGAAATGCTATCCAGTCACTGGTGGCCCAAGGTCCACATAAAAAAAAAAACCTTTTCAATATTTTTTCCCTGATGAAAACACGCCCTTATATAGTGAGTAAAAAAAAAATCAGAAACTCATGATCCTTTTGATGGAGAATCCTTTACTAAGGATTGCACTATGGCATCCCAGAGTAACAGTTTGGACATGAAAGTATTCATTTAAGACCTAATAGTAATTCTGCACCATTTGCTTTAAAAATCAGAAAGTGTTTAATCAATTTTGACTTTCTGATCTATTGAAAAATGTAATTTTTTCACCTCATCATGCTTCAATCCTTGAGCTACAGGCTCATTGGCAGATGTTGCAGGTGGTGTTGGAAGACAGAGTTGAGCCATGATTGCTGTGTCACAGTCGTCTTTCCTTTCTTTTCTGGCATTTTTCTGTGACCATGGCAAGGCAATTTTCCTCAAAAGTGGACGTTCCCTCTCTGACAAGTCTTCACCAGTTATCCCTATCCTGGGCTGCTGTCTCCCAGTGTGTGGTATCAATGCCACATCTCTTGATGTTTATCTTTAGGGTGTCTTTAAAGCATTTCTTTTGGCCTCCCAATTTCCTTTATCCTTTGGTGAGTTGGGCGTACAGCAGTTGTTTTGGTAAGCGTATATCAGGCATGCACACAAAGTGCCCGCTCCACCTCAGCTGGTGCTGGATAATCAGGGCCTCAACACTGAAGGATGTTGGCCTTTGTGAGGACACTGATATTAGTGCGACGATCCTCCCACTTTATATTGAGGATCTTCCGAAGAAAGTGCTGGTGCCGGCGTTCCAGGTTTTTCAGGTGTTTTCTATAGGTCACCCAAGTCTCTCAGCCATAGAGAAGAGGTGTGATTAGCACCACTTTATAAACTAAAAGTCGAGTATGTGTTCTGATGTGATTGTTGAACACCCGGTGAGACAGTCTGCCAAAGGCAAGGCTGGCACAGCGGATTTTGTGCTAAATCTCGACATTTATGCCATAATTGCCTGCAAGAGTAGACTGTAGGGCATATCAACACCAGTTTGACAGTATCTTCAGATAACTAATATGGGAGCAAGATGAAGATGCATATTCCTGGCATGTTTCTTGCTCTCCTGTTTGTTTTCTTATTCTATTAATCTAAATCTCATTGGTATCATCTTTACGGAAATTTGTTGCAACATAATCAATGTTAAAATTAGTTGAGCAAGACTTTACGAATAAATATGAAAATATTACTGGTGATAATTTTAACAAAAATCACATTTAAAATGCTGATTTTGTTTTAATTTTGGGATGACAAGTAGATCCACAGCAAGTCCATGCTGGTAACCCATTACTTTAATTAAAATTTTGAAAGAGGAGAGGAGACAGCCGGGTTACTTGGCAGACTTTGAAAATAACACACTCTATTGCTTATATAAAGCAAATTAATCTCCACACATTGACATAGAAACATTTTTACATTCATTGTGAGGCAACATTGAAAACCCAAAGCATTGGATTTGGACTAGTGTATCAACAAGTTATGTAAGAAAAGTACAGTCCATGATGCCAACTCCCCCCCCCCAATGATATTTAATACAGTTAGAAAAAAATACACAAAATTCCTGGAACAAGATAAATTATCATTTTCGCCATTCAATCAAACTGAATTTTATTATGCTTTCTTTCTTTCTTTGCTGTCTATTTAGGACCTGATCTTTTCCCTATTAAACTAAATGGCAAAATTCCTTCAATGTGAGCAGGACCAGATATTTGCAACTCAGTCTCTTCAGGGAAATGATCTTGGAACACCATGTGCCCTGCCATCCCCAACACATGCCATGAAGGAGGTGGACCAGATCCTGAGAATAGGAGCAATGTAAAAAGGTAATCAGCTGCCCATCCTACCTATAAGGAAGAATTTTAACTTTTTCAGGAGATTGAAAACTAATAAAACAGGGAATTTCCAGATGTGAAATTGCAGAGTATGTATTTTTGCTCTTTCAGACTTTTTTTAGTTAGATCATTCTAACTGAAGATACAAAGAGTATAAAAAGGGTATACCTATAATCTACTATTTTATTTCACAAGTAAGAAATGCATGAGTGGCAATTTCCTTTAGAATATAATTTCCTTAACTCAGAACTTTAGAGGTGAAACAGAGGTCATACACAGAGGACATGAGAAACTGGCAGCTGATGCAGACCCAAAAAATTAATGGAGAGGGCCCAGATCAGCAGGATACTCACAAATTTGGCATTTGATACTGGGATTTGCCACTGCCAAATCCAAATCACATTCAAGTCAATGGGAAATTTGCCAGTGACTTTATAGGGACCAAGATGGGCTGGAGTACCTTAGTCAGATTGATCTAGTCTTTGGAAGGGATAGGGGGCAGGGTTTAAAATACATGTTGTGGGAAGAAAGTGATTTTTTAGGGGTAAAAGATATCCCTGAGGTCCATCCTCATCCCCTCAATCTAACTTTGCTGGGAGTTCCCAAAATTTTAAACCATCTATGGCAATACAAAAGGGGCCCAAGAAAATTAATTGGGGCTGATATGGGAGTATTGACTATATGTTAATTAAATCATTCCTAGAACTACTTCTTCACCAAAAATACAGGCTGAAACCCGCTAACTAAAATGTGGGTTAAATGTTGATTGTCATTTCACATTTCCTCCTTTCCTCTGTGCTAAATTGCATCATGTCACAGGCTAACATGACATAGTATGAAAGATTAAGCTTTGACTGGACGTAACACAGCCATATATCATGCTGATATAATGCCACATCTTTCCCTCTCATCTCTCTCCTCCTGACCCACATGCATATTACCTTTCTTCCTCCTACACCCATCTCTGACATGAGAGTGTCCCTTCTGCTCTTCTCCGCTAACCCCTTAACCTGATCTCTTAACCCATTAGCTTCCTGACTTCCCTCACTTTGTTCTACTCCCTCATCTTCATCCTGAACCTTTCTCCTTTTTTTGCCTTTTAATATTCCATTGCCTCACTAAATCCCTCCCTTGAACCTGCTTGCCTTTTCAACTATTTCATCTTCTTCCCTTGCTTTCAAAGTTCAACACGCTATCTACTTCAGCTGCACTGATTTCCTCTGCACAAAACTCTCTCCTTACACCTTTGCTGCCTGGTTTCTGTCCCGTCCACTCTACTGAAACTAGCCTTACAGTAACCTTTTCTTAGCTAAATTTCAAGATCCAATCTCTCATCATTCTCAATCTATTGACTGCTTTCAGCAGTCTGTCACTCTCTCCTCCTTAGTCTTACATGGCACCATGGTGCCCTGGTTCACATGCTTCCTTTCCAACTGCTCTATCAGTATATTCTGCAGTAGCTCTACCTCCCTTCCATTCAGCATTGGTGTCTCTCTGGGCTCCTCTTGTATTCAGTTCACTTCTCTTCTCCATCTACATTTATCCCTGACCGTGGATGATCTCATTCAGTCACACATCTTCAATTACTTCTATACTGATGTCTCAAAAATCCACCTCTTTGTGCCAACCTTTCTTCCATTAAATCTCACATCACTGACTACTTCTCAGATGTACTATCCCAGTTCTCCCACTGTGAGCTGAAACTGCCCATGGTGAAAAATGAATTTCTTTCCTGACGAGTACACTCTTCCTCCATTCGTCTTAGTGTATGCAGAATGTGCCTCAAGTGGCACATGACCAGGATTCATCACCGAATTTGGTCCATTGGTTGGATCATTAGCTTCCCCAGCTTGGACCGGGTACTGATAGGGGATGTGACGTGAATGCTGATCCATGCCCCGCACCCCACCCCCGCATCCTTCATTCTTCATCACCATCAGCAAACCCACCATCCTCTGTTTGCAGGCTCATGAATTCAGTATCATTTCCCACTCTTCTCTCTCCTTTTCATCTCTAAGCTCCATCTTTTTCTTTATTTCCTATGCTAAGAACCTTACACAAGTGCAGTCATCTCTCACTACAACTACTGGAAACTTTTTTCACCTTGCCTCTTCTGTCTATCCAAAATGTTACTGCAAAAATCATCCAGTTGCCCATTCCCTCTTTGACTTCCAGCAATAGCTTCCTTTTTTCTTTTGACATCAGATCTAAACTCCTTGTTCTTAGTTTCAATGCTCTTTAAAAACTTGCTGCTGCACATCTTTTTGCTGCTATTATTTACTATTCCTGGCCATCTACCAAGCTGTATTTATTTCTCCCACTCTCATCTCTATGCCCTCTTCTATGAGCGTAGAACTCCATTCCTGAGCTGATCATCTATGCCTGCACCTACGTTGCCTTCAAATCGTTCCTTAAGAAGTACTTGTTCTATAAACCATAGTCCTCGCAACAAATATGTTGAGAGGAATAGAGTCCTGTGTAAGCCTATAAACCTTAGTTCTTCCAACAAAGAGCCTACTCTATACAACAACACTCCTGTGAGCTAATGAAGCAGTTTGTACCCAATCTTTGTCTATATTTTCTTTGTCTATTTAGACTATAAGCCCTTTGATGGCAGTGCCCTATTCTCCTCTTAGAGCTGTACAACACTGATCACACTATCAGCATTCAGCAAATACAAATAGAGTGAAATGCAATGTATAGACTATTTGCAGCCCACTAGATTTGCCCAGTGTGTTCAATGACAAAAGAAAGGGCTCTTGAATTTTTCCCCCCAATGCATGTGTATACTGTGCAGCCTGATTATTTCTTTTATTAACAGAAAAAGTGGCAGGATATATTTTCCTGTGTGTTTGGCAAAAAATCAGCAGCTCTCAAGAGAGGTGTGTTGAAGTGAATAGTGAGATGTTCTAATAACACTGTAGAGAAAAAAAGAGAAGGAAAGAAAAATGCCTTAACACCAGTGATAGTGAATAAACTGAATATGCAAACTGGTAGAATTCCCTGTCCTACATAAATGCAGAGCTATGAGATTCCTTCCTGTTTTTCAGATTCCTCAGCTTTATTATCAAACACAGCATGCTGGTAGCCATGGGAACATAATTAAAATTGTACCTAGTTTACAAGCTAGGAAAAGGACTTCTCAATCCCATAAGATGCTGCTCAAAGTATTTTATGGATTGTGTTCAATGTTGCCAACATATATATTATAGTATTCACACACAGATTTTTTTAACTAAAATTATAAGACTTTTTCACTGAACTTTTGCATAATCCTCTCAATGTAACTTTTAAAGGAAAGCTAATTTCACCAAGAATCCTATCTATTTTACTAGTTTTATTCCCTGATAGTTTGTTTTATTTCATTTTTCTATTTATAGTCACTTACAAATCATCTCTTGCTGGTGTATATGCCTATTAAGAGGGGGGAAGCGAGTGGTGAAACTGAAATACAAGTTGTTATTGTAACACTAACAGACCCTGGTCGTCAGCAGGCGGGATCGAACCTGGGACCTCTGGAGCTTAGTGCATGAACCTCTACAGCATGAGCTAAAAGCCAACTACCTGTTAGCCAAGGCTGTAGAGCAAACTCATTTTCTCTCTCTTTAAGTGGTCTTAGTGCCACTAGATGGGACAGAACACCACACCCGGATGTGTGGGTTACATAATGTCTCCTCAGTTGAAAGACTGTGCGTCAAGGCAAGGTTCTCTTCACATTTCCCTCCAAAACTAGTGCAAATTATTGCACAAGTTCACAAGCCCCATATAGTGCAATTAACTTCTGCACATTTATATTAACACAGGAGGAGGAACACAGGAGATTGGAAGGGGAAAGGGTGTATGGGGGTCAAAGGCAGATCTGAAAGTTTACAGTTAGTTTCAGATCATGCTTCCTCCTCACAAATTCCCAGCCCTGAAAGCCTGTGGTGAGGGGAGATAAGAGAATGTGAATTTCATTGGTTTTGGGGAAGCCAGGAGGAGGGTAAAAGAGTTGCACCCATCAATTCCTTTTCTGGCCACAGCATTTTGTGTACACACATATTATATGCATAGCCCAAAGGCATGATTTGTCCCCACATCTGGTCCATCTCTAAGTAAGGACAATTTGGCTTAAAATAAATAACTAGGCTCTTTGTGTCATGAATGCTCAGTTTTAAACAACAGCTTTTTATTGACAATTTAGCCGACTCACCTCCTTCATTCTCACCAGCTATCAAAATGAAAATAAGAGCTAGCTGGAGTTTCTCTCTTCTTTGGCAGCGATGCCAAGGGTGCATGAGTCAGGCCCCAGTATCCTCATTGATTAACCTTGTCACTTACAGGACTGTCAAAGGACTTAATGTAATATACTATAATTTCCTCGTGGCCTTCAGTAAATGGAAGTCACCTTTTTCAAGGGACATGCTGACAGCTAGAAGTGCTGCTGAACATTGTATGATTACTGCATATTGTGTTATCTCATGACACTGCTGGAAAACTAAGGTGGTTCACTACAGGGATTGATATACACTTTAGAAACTAGCTTTGTGATGCTGTTTGCCATCCTAGGGGGCAGGGCCACAGTGTAATTGCAGGGGCAAAACACCTAAATAATCCATAAGAGTACACAGTAGAGGAGAGGTGAATTGGGAGCCTGAAATGCTTCACCAACACTGGATCCTACTCTATACCCCTCTCATTAACTGCAAGAATGCTGCTGTGGCAGGCAGCTTCTTGAGAGCCATTCAAATTCCCTCTCTGCTTCGATGACAGTCCCTGGTTTGGGGAACAGTTCACACACATATGGGGTTCCAGGCGCATGCAGCCATCTGCCAGACCAAGCTTTGTGCCTCTGCTCTCACAAATCTCAGCTCCAAGAACACATTTCTTTCCGCATCACAGAGCCACCAACAGGTAACTCTCAGCATGAGTGTAGCCCTGTGGTAAATGAGGAATGGGAAGCTGAAGGACCCAGGACAGAGCCAGCAACATGAATAAAACAAGAAAATAAAGGACAGAAACTAATTACACAGAAAAAAAATTAATAAGAGAGAGAAATTAGAAGAGGAGAGATTAGACAGAAGAGTTAGAGATATGGTGAATGTGTCAGGCATGGCATTAAGGGACATAAGGGGGCAGATTGTTTGAAAGATAGGGAACAACCACATCTGAGGGCTTCAACAAAAAGACTCCACAGTGCTCCACAATAAAAGGAAAGATGGAAAAACATTCATACAGAAGTCTCCCCACCCACAACCCTAAAGTATGCCTGGGCAGTTCAGATACTTATGAACAGGTGTATTCTGACTGGGTTATGCAGCCGCAACTCTTGTAAAACGGAGTCATTTGCTTAGCAAGCTAACCTATTTAGGTAGGAAGGCTAGCCAGGTGCGCAAGTGTACTATATGTAGGAGCCGGGAAGAGCTCACTTTCAGCTTTTCACAGCTGCTCCTGCCTCTCTCTCTCTCTTTCCCAGGGGATGAGGAGACTTGTCTTGTTTACTTATATATAGCATTCCTTAATATATGTGAAATACATTAGATCAGATGTCTGAAAAATGTTCTATTAAAACTGTTGTTGTTGGATTCCTTTTTTTTTCCAAACTCAACCTCTGTGACTTTCCTAACTACGTACCAGCATAACTGGACATGACAAATTACTTTTAAAAACAGAAGGTGCGACTATAGGTATTTTAGGAAACTGGAAAGAACTCTGAAAAGCCAAATCTGCCTTCAGCTTTGTAAAACTCTCTTCAAACTCAACCTTCTAATTCCTTCTGTGGAAAACATACAAACTCCAGAACATTTGCTCTATTGTCTTTTCAAAGAGAAGTAAGTAGTTCAGAAGAAAACTGATGATCCATACTTCTGCTTTGATACTTTACATTATTATTTATTCTTTATTCAGCAGTAATGTTTAGAGGTCTCAGCCCCCGAGCTGAGGCTGGGAAGGAGGGCCATCTCTCCCTGGCAGCTGCACCCCTGGAGCTGGGGAAAGTCGCCTCTTTCTCTGGTCGCTGCAGCCCTGCACATCCCAATTTTCCCCCACCCCCTCTTCTCGCCCCACTGCCCCCTCCCACCTACCCCTATTCCCCCCAAGGCCACCACCTCACCTTATATGTGCGTCTTCTCCAGAGCCAGGCACCTCATTAGTGGAGCCACGCCTGCGCAGCTCCACTAATTCGGTGGGTGGCCCTTCATTCTCTCGTGTGCGGCTACCCAGGCATGCACCTTAAAGGGAACTATCCGCGGACCATCTGAATAGAGCTCGTGGACCACTGGTGGTCCACGGACCACAGTTTGAGAACCTCTGCACTAGGGAAAAGGAATTGTACTAGGCCTGAAGCCTTTTCTGTCAACTACTCAGAGGGCCATGATGTCAGGAGGCTTAACCCTAATGCAGCTGTGGAGTGGGATCTTACTATCTTTAACCTGGTTATGACCAGCCACAACCTGGCTCTGTCTGTATGATAATTGCCTTGTGTTTAGAACTCCAGGAAAGAGCAGCACTAACTCTCTCCCTATATACAGGCCTCTCTTCTGTGAGGTCTCTAACTTCAGTTTGCCCCATATGGCAAGAGACTAAATATAGCTATTATGTACCCAAACCATTGCTGTCATTATACAAAGGAATCAGTATTGAAAGATATTAACCACTGAGATTTCTCTCTAGCTCAATCACTAATTTCTTAAGTGATAATCTGACACAATGTAATATAAATAGCTAGGATGTGATAAACAAGACCTCCCGCTTCACCTTGTACTTTCTCACTATGGTGTCTTCTGGATATCTTACAGCAGTTATGGGTTTAGTTTTCAAAATAACGTTAAACACAAGAATCTCTCTTTTTGCAATAAAACTGACAACTCAAGAGTACTCAATTATTAGACCTACGTTTTAAAATGCAAGAAATCCCCATCACTTCTGTAATTAATAGATATTCCTCTGACATTGCAGCATACTTTTGCCAGAGAGGTTGTCATTATACAGAACTACTGTAGCTTTCACTGCATAATTCAATAGGAATAGATGCAGGCAAGTTATTGACACCAATAATCTTGTGCTGTTTGTAATTAGACAACATAAATGTTGACCCTATTGATAAATATATGGTGCAATGTGTAATATGTAAGGCTATGATTATGTCACGGAGGTTGCAGAAGTCACGGATTCCATGACTTCCAGCGACCTCCGTGACATTGGGGGCCTCTGCAGCTGACCAGCTGCTGTCAGCAGCAGGGGACCCTGCAGCAGCCCAGTAGCTGTGGGTGGTAGGACCCCCCCACAACTGACCAGCTGCCACTGCCACAAGTGACCACTGAGCTGCCCAGTTGCTGACGCAAGCAGCCAAGGCCCCCTGCAGCTTCCAGCCAACAGCGACAGAGGGAACCTGGAGTTGCCCAACAACCGCGGGCAGAGGAGCTTCCCCACAGCTCCGCAGCCACTGGCAGAGGCACACCCTGCAGCTTCTCAGCCACCACGAGCAGCCAGCCCTCCACCCCCGCAGCTCCCAGTCACTGGCAGAGGAACCCCAGAGTTGCTTGGCGGCGGCGGCGGGGGGGGGGGAGGGGGATGAGTTTTGGGATGAAATTCACCCCAGTTGCTCACAAGTTGCACTCTGCTGGGGTGAATTTCATGCTTACTATATTCTATGGAACTGATCCTATATTCCATTCCTTACACAGAAAAAAAAAATCACTGTTGACTTAAAGGGGAGTTCTGCTTGTAAGACTATGACAGCAGATCCTACATATTGAAGTGTCACACTCACACTAGCTTAATTATTTCTATTTAGTACAACAGTTGCATCTACTGTATTGATCTGTGTTATCCATATACCCACAGTATATTTTTGTCTCTAGAGAGAGATTGATTTGCAGAAGATTTCTCTTTTGTCACAAATATGTGTATTGTGTACTACAGATTTAAGCATGATATGGTCTCTAGTCCATTTAACCTTTACACCATAGCCTGCATTAGATTCTAATGCAACTTGATCCTCCCACTTCTGCAACAACAGTATCTAAGTAAAGGGTAACTTTTGGTTAAGTGCACATTTCCCACCTTTTTTCTTTAAGACTATTAGATATGCTGTCTCATTAGGTCTGTCACTCAAAATGAATTATTAACCATTTTCATTATTGTCAGACTGCTGATGCAATGATGGACAAGGAGTTTATTACACGCATTGTCTTTACTGTTATTTTTGAGTTTGGCATCAGTTAGAAATCTTGTTTTCTCATTTGATTCTTAGAGCCGGATCTTGGTATGTAGCAGTTATGGATTTTTTTTCCTTATGAACACTTACTTTCTGCACCCTTTATTCAGAGGGTGCGTCAAAGGGAATTTAGATAATATCTGAGAAACATTTTAAGATTAACTGTCACAAGCATGTTATTTTATTCAGCAACCAGACCTCCAACCACAGCCCTGAAACACAACTCAGTCTTGAAACACAACTCTCTCTTTTCATCTCAAGCCACTTAGCTGGCTAGGACAGCTATAGCTATCTTAGATTTGGTCATTCACCTTTACGGGGAGGTTTTTCCATTTACAGCATGTCTATATTTAGCCATTGATAGATGTCAGCTAGTTAACACATTTATGGAAAATTAAGGAAGATATTTAGGGGAAGATTGTAGATAAATCCTCAGTTTGCAGTGAACATTTATTAGAAATGTTGTTTCGGATAAGCTTCTCTTTTTGGCACCAGTAGAGTTAACATTTTAGCATCAAGGCAGTGAGCTGATTGTACGCTGAAGGGAGAATAAGGGAACTCTTTTAGCCTACACCTGCAACCATAATTCTCCATTCTTGACCATTTTCCTTTCAGTTTAATTACTGCTGAATAGCAAAGTCCACCCAAGAGTGATATAAAATTTTTCAGATTTCATAGACACTGTAACAAGGATAATATTTGTTGTCAATAAGATAGACTGTACCTAACAGTGTCTGTATCCATTACCTCTTTCTCAGGATTCCAGTGTACACTGCAATACTTAAAAATACTAAAAATAAAAAGTATGGAAAACAAGACAACACAAGAGATTTGCTCTTGGTTTCATCTGTTTTTCCCCCCATTCTAGATAAATTATGAACTTATTAAATGCATGTCACAGGTTAATTAATGAAGCTCAACAAGAGACAGAGCCAAATTAGTTCTCTTTTTAATGGGATTTGGAAGCACTATTGTTATGAATATTAAGGTTGTAGATAATGTACTGAAATGTAAATATATTTGATCATTTGACATTCTTGCTTCACACCACAGTGCCACTGAATTTGAATTTACCCTTCTCATCTACATTGCCTCAGAAGTACAAAACTTAAAATGTCAGAAAGAGTTGCACAACATATGCATGACACATGATCCATAACATAAGACATAAGTGCAGGATACACGCAGCCATAACATGTATGGTGCTTCATACATTTCACAATACAATCTCAGATAACCCAAATTCCACAGTATGACAGTAATTGTCAGTGTGGCACAACTTCATTTCTGCAGTCATGCAACTCAGTTTCCATGACGAGTGTAAAACACAAGCGTGCCAGTGTATGAGTGATGAGTTTGTGGTGCACACTTGCACAGTCCACTTCCATGATGTACAAAGAAATTACAGAGACTCAGGGTGTTGTAGTTGGGGTGAATGCAAGACTATTTCCTGTTTACAGACTCTTACCTCTTGCTCCCTAGTGGCTCTAAACATTCCCCGCTAACAGCAAAGTGTATATGCAAAATAATTTGTCAAATCCATGTGAGTGTATAATTGGCTTAGGGTATGTGATCATGACACAGCTGGGAGCCCCGGGGTGATTTAAAGGACCTGGGGCTCCAGCTGCTGCTACCGCAGCGGAGCTCCAGGTCCTTTAAATCACCGATGCATCCCCGCTGCCGGAGCCCCAGGGTAGCAGCGGCAGGGCTCCAGCTGTGATTTAGAGGCCCCGGGCTCCAGCCACTGCAGGGAGCCCTGGGCCCTTTAAATCCCCAGCCTGGGGAAGCCGGTCCAGTCTAGCACGGTGTACTGGCTCTTGCTGGTACACCATACCGGGCTGAACCAGCTTACTCTCACCTATGGATAAAGGAGCTTTCCTATGTAGCCCACAGAGCTAACTTAGCATTCTATTTAGCGGTAGCACAAGGAACCGACAGGCCTACATCCTGTAAGGCATTAGCTTAAGCAGTTAACATAAGGCTCTGAGGCCTATGAACTTTAGCATACATAACTACCCAACAATACCCCTGAGTTTTGGGGAACTGGGAATGTTGTGCTTAGTCAGGTAGTTTGTACAAAGTGATACCAGGTAAGCCGCAGGAACACTGAACTGATACAAGGCTTGGATATTTTAGGATATAGAGATGTTGGGAGATTCTTGCTTTGGCAATGAATTGACTTATGTGACAATAGGTTAAGATCATTAACATACTAATGTATAGGATAAGGACTCCCCAACATTATTAGGGTGAGGAAGTTAGATATGGATAAAGGAGGCTGGATATTGGTATGAATATTCATGACAGCCCCTAGGCCCTATCATTCATAGATTCATAGATATTAAGGGCAGAAGGGACCATTGTGATCATCTAGTCCGACCTCCTGTACAACGCAGGCCACAGAATCTCACCCACCCACTCCTGCGAAAAACCTCTCACCTATGTCCGAGCTATTGAAGTCCTCAAATTGTGGTTTAAAGACTTCAAGGAGCAGAGAATCCTCCAGCAAGTGACCCGTGCCCCATGCTACAGAGGAAGGCGAAAAACCTCCAGGGCCTCTTCCAATCTGCTCTGGAGGAAAATTCCTTTCCGACCCCAAACATGGCGATCAGCTAAACCCTCAGCATATGGGCAAGATTCACCAGCCAGATACCCAGGAAAGAATTTCCTGTAGTAACTCAGATCCCACCCCATCTAACATCCCATCACAGGCCATTGGGCCTATTTACCATGAATAGTTAAAGATCAATTAATTGCCAAAATCATATTATCCCATCATACCATCTCCTCCATAAACTTATCAAGTCTAATCTTAAAGCCAGATAGGTCTTTTGCCCCCACTGCTTCCCTTGGAAAGCTATTCCAAAACTTCACTCCTCTGATGGTTAGAAACCTTCATCTAATTTCAAGTCTAAACTTCCCAATGACCAGTTTATATCCATTTGTTCTTGTGTCCACATTGGTAGTTAGCTTAAATAATTCCTCTCCCTTTCCGGCATTTATCCCTCTGATATATTTATAGAGAGCAATCATATCTCCTCTCAGCCTTCTTTTAGTTAGGCTAAACAAGCGAAGCTCCTTGAGTCTCCTTTCATAAGACAGGTTTTCCATTCCTCGGATTATCCTAGTAGCCCTTCTCTGTACCTGTTCCAGTTTGAATTCATCATGGGAGACCAGAACTGCACACAGTATTCCAGGTGAGGTCTCACCAGTGCCTTGTATAACGGTACTAAAACCTCCTTATCTCTACGGGAAATACCTCGCCTGATGCATCCCAAGACCGCATTAGCTTTTCTCATGGCCATATCACATTGGCGGCTCATAGTCATCCTATGATCAACCAATATTCCAAGGTCCTTCTCCTCCTCCATTACTTCTAATTGATGCGTCCCCAGCTTACAACTAAAATTCTTGTTATTAATCCCTAAATGCATAACCTTACACTTCTCACTACTAAATTTTATCCAATTACTATTCCTCCAGTTTACAAGGTCATCCAAATCTTCCTGTATGATATCCCAGTCTCTCTCTAAACTGGCAATACCTCCCAACTTTGTATCATCCGTATACTTTATTAGCACACTCCCACTTTTTGTGCCGAGGTCAGTAATAAAAAGATTAAATAAGATTGGTCCCAAAACTGATCCCTGAGGAACTCCACTGGTAACCTCCCTCCAGCCTAACAGTTCACCTTTCAGTAGGACCCACTGTAGTCTCCCTGTTAACCAATTCCAGACCACCATATAAAAGAGATCTGGACTGTCAGACTTGTTTGGCATGTCTGGGATGGACCTTTGTCTTTCGCCGCCTGTTCTCCAAGAAAGGGTGTGAGTATATATGAGGAATGTTACAAAATATCACCTTATTGTATTACTGCTATATTTTTATGTGGTGTGGAGCATTTGTGTCTTTATTAATTGTGCTAATAAAATTGCTTAAAGTTTTGTTTTGGGAGTGTCTTCATTGTCTTCACTGTGCACATCAAGGTTCCCAACCAGATATTGAACTTGGTCACCTTGATTCTGTTGTGCCTGATTCTGGGACTAAAAACTCTACATTACCCAGCTCTTTAATTAAAAATTAATTGGAAATAAATAGCTGCTAAAGAATTGGGCAACACCTTTAGCTCCAGTGGTACAGGCCTATGTTCTTGGTGCTCAGGGGTCTCTGTTCAATCCCCCAGTCTATGTGTTTAGTGACGGGTCATTCCATGTGTATTCAAAATTCCAGGAGACATCATTAGAAGCAAAATGTCCCACATATCAATACATAACTCATTTTATAGTATGTATAACTAGTGTTCAGAAGATGCATGCAGAAAACCTAACACACACACTGAATCAGCATTTCACAAACATTTTTCAGTAACATCAACATTTGCCATGATTCAGCAATATTATTTTCCCAAAACATTATGGTTAAGATTTTCAGCTCAGCTCTGAGGGATTTAACTACACACATCCTCCATCAGTTTTAATGGAAGATTATGTTTGGCCAAATCCGCTATATTGCTGGAAAAAAATCTCAATCTATGTGACAATTGCTTGCACACAAACATTCTATACTTTTTAGTCCTTTTTTACTGTTGCCATTAGTGCTGGTTGAACAATGGACAACAAATTCTGTGAAACATTTTCCCACAAATA
The DNA here is from genome assembly GCF_965140235.1 of Caretta caretta. Classification (NCBI taxonomy): domain Eukaryota; kingdom Metazoa; phylum Chordata; order Testudines; family Cheloniidae; genus Caretta; species Caretta caretta. The sequence continues at coordinate 295,582,504 of NC_134206.1, read as the reverse complement.
CTTTTCCAGTTACCATTGAGCCTTTTGAAGTTTCCCCAAGCTTCTCTAGTTACAAGCACACACTTATCCATATGTTATTTTAGCAAAATGTATGGATCAGCCTGATGGTATGGTTGGGAAAATTAACAACCTGAGAAGTCAATGGATGGATACACATTTACACCCCAAACCTGCCATTGACTCCATGAAATCAGATGTCTGTGCCCACACAGAGCCTGCATGGAACTCATTGCAGAAATGAAGCTATTAACTCTCCCAAACCAGCACATAATCCCCTCCAAAGTGAAATTAAAATAATCAAGAATTTAAAATAGAGGAACATTTAATTTTTATTTCATTAAATAACTTATAAAAGGTTTGTCAGCATACAATCAAAGGTAATATTAAAGTGTCCCAGTATACCAAATGATCAGCTCCAACTGTTACACTGAATTCCAACTTTTGCTTTCTCACACTTGCTCTCTGGATTAATTTAATCCAAGTGACCTGTCTCTCTCTGATTTCCCACATAATCCGGATAACAAAGAAAAAGTAGGGGATAGCTTTTTGAGATATTTAACTAGGTAAGAGCTGCAAACTGTGTTTTGCAGTTTTTTAAAATGTCCTGTTTCAATTCCCTGTTGTTTTGCAAAAGTAAGGCCTACTTATTCTGTAATTTGCTAGATAACATCTAACATGTCACATTCTTGCTAGCAAGTAATGTATCAGATAGGCTATCGGAACAAAATAGCTGAAGTAGGGTTTAAATAACTTCTATATCTAAAGAAAGGAATGATTTTTTCTAGTGCAGCATATCAATAATTTGTACTCTCAGAATTCTATGCAGTTGCAAATAGCAGTGATGATGGCAAATCTGCCAATGGGAGCTTTATAAAACAGCTTTCAGCTCTTCCCAGGGGTAACCATGTCACCATGGAAACTGATTTGAACAAAATCTGCCATTTGACACAAAGGAATAAATCTGTGACCCAACCTAGGGCTCCCTTTCTTGAATCAAGATCCTCAGAAACATCATCATCAGATTGCTGAGCTACTGTGCTGGCTCTGTGTGCACACTTTTTTTCTCTGTTGAAATCATGTGTTGGCATTCATGCGAGCATGACTCAACAGCACTAGCCGTCACAGTAAGCCCTAAGTGGCCTTTGTAATCAACTTGAGGATTTGTATCTGTACCAAACACTGAGCATATTTCTTTGTTTTCTTTTCAGGAATCCTAGAGGGATTCATTTCCAAAAAACAAAGAAGGGATTTACTACTCTGTTTGTGAGACTAAAGATCAGCTTCTTCTGAATGTGGTTGCCTTGGTAAATGCATTTCAAACACACTTTTTCTTTTTCAATCTATCTTGCTTCTTCATTTGGTACAAAACTTATAATTTAGTCTCACTCAAATCCCGCCAAGCTAGCTTTCAAAGGCCCTTTATGTCCTGAGGAGGGTGGCCTTTTTAAAGCACAAGTTACCTGGAACACAAAGAATTAAAATGAAGATACTGCTGGCAGCCCAAGATGTGCTCTGTGGTTGAAGAGAATACCAACTGCAGTGTGCCACTCCTGACGTTAATGTGTATTGCGTTCACTAATAAATGGATCAAATAAATAATAAATAAAACACCCTACCTGCCAGTACTATATTCTGTGTTGCTGTAGTGCAATCAAATATGGGGGCGGGGGGGTTACAGTCACTGTTGGACTGATCGGCTGAGTTGATAGAGGATTGAGAGCATGTGCTGTATATCACATTCCTTGTTTCTCTAGGCAAGATTGCATCTCAACACCTGCATTCAGTATGGATCTGGATCATATCGACTCAATTACAGAGTCACCTTAAAAACATTAACACTGTCCTGATCACCTCAACGAGGTTGAAATATTTCAGACTGCTAAGGAAAAAGGTCCAATTTCATTACATGGCGATTGTAGCAGTGCGGTATCTGTCCTGGGTGTGTATTATCATTTGTACAGTCCCTAAAAATCATTACACTCTGAGTATTAGTCCAGTTAACTGTCCAGGGTAAGCAGTTTTTATATTAGTGGGATTTGCAAAGACAGCTGATATTCCTGCATCCAATTATTTATTCTGAATAGTTTATTGGGATCCCATTCGGCCATGAATCATCTCATTTTCACAATTGTATTAGAGATACAGTAGTTAACCTAATGTAGCAGAGAAGTTCAATTTGAGCCGAGCTAATGAACTTCCAGACCAATTAATAGAACAGAGAAGATATTTTGTTTTCTCACAGATAATAAACTCAAATCTATGATTTTACTGATGTATTGTTTACTCCAGCACACATTTAGCAATGCTGACATGTTCCTCTCAGTTTGAGTGTACGCTTCCTAACCAGGGTTAGCAGCTTTACACACTACAAACAAAACCTGACCTACCGGGAATTGAATGCTGTCATGAAAGATCACTCTGGCATTCATATATCATAGCCTGCCAGGGCTGCCCGAACCCCACTTACTCAGAAATGACTCCCAGTACTTTTCATGAAAAACACCTGGTTTTAGCAGTTGGGTTATTGTATGTCCATAGAATATGGATGTTTGAGGGCATAAAAATGAATCCTCATAAGGAATAGAGAATAAAGGAGAATGAGGAATTTTAAAGCCTTATAGTAGTTAGAATCCAAAAGAGAACAGGAGAGGACATATTCATATCCTTTATTTCCTCTCCACTGAACCTTCCACCCTCCCTCAAACAAAAATCTGCTTCCTTTTTACCATATGACTTTATACCTCTAAAAAAACCCAAACCCCAAACAGGTACATGTGATCCCTTCCTTTTCTTGTTCCACGTAGGTAAACTTGTATTAGTTTTTGCCTTGTGTTTAGTTTTCATGTATGTAATTGTCTAACATTCTTGCATTATCAACCAACAAATGCCCTTTAATTGACATGAATAAAATTCTCAAAAGTGCTTCTGAAAATTTGTGACTAAAATTTTCCTTCCCTGAGCACGCTCCAGGAAATTGGACAACAGCTCAAAGGCCTCTACATTAAACTGAGAAATCTGAACTGCTACATTATTTCCAGAAAATAAGTCTGGAAATCTTTTGAAATCAACTATTTTTTACTCACTCTTCATAGTTGAAGAGAAAATTCTCATTTAAGATTCTAGATTTCTTTTTGTCTATGGCGCCAAACAATTGTCCACCTTTTTCTGCCATGGCTTATTATACCTCTGTTTCTTAAATGTTATTGATACTTCACAAGAACTGTTACCAAATCTTGCCTGACATGCAGGGTCTCCCTTGACATTTTAATATCAGTACTCTGTTGAGAATGGAAGTGTAGTGAATTGCACCGTGAGTTGAAACAGCCACTAGTGTTGTCCAGCATCCAACTGGGTTCAAATTTGCAACAGTGTCCATTCAACTGGATGTCAAATTGAGTGCCCATACATTGAGGCACCCAAAAATTAGTGGACCTTTTTCAAAATTTGGATCTTAACTTTTAAGAAGGGAACACTAGCAGAGTGACATCAATGGCAAACTTTCAGCCTTGAAAATGTAAAACCACCTCCAAAAATTGGTCAGATTTTAAAGGCATTTAGGTGCCTAAAGATGCAGATAAGCCCTAAATCCCTCTAAAAATCTGCCCTAAAAGCTTAAATCAGTAGATTTAAATCAGTAGATTTTTGAGTGCAAAGGCCAACTTCGTAGGAACCATTCAATCAGTCCTTCTTTGATGCATTTTAGCTGGGCCATAATGTGGAATGAACTTGGGTTTCAGTAGTGGACCTTTACCCCACCATTTTATTGCTCTAATCTGCAGCTTTCCTTTGGATCTTGAATATGTTATGACCAGTAGGGCTTTGAAAATTTAGCTGAGAAGAAAACTAAATTAATAAAAATTATCCTATTGGGATTACTCTGTCAACAACTTCAGACAAAACTTATTTTCCCATTTGCAGAGCTGAAAATATTACACTGGTGAGGAAAAAGCTTTCCACGTTGGAAAGTAGAGGACAGAACAAGAATTGTTGAAACTGATTTTAAACAAAATCCATACATCCAAAAGTGTGGGTTTAGTTTGTTTAATATTACAAAATGACCAAACAAGATACGCCTGAAAAATAGCAATTGATGCCTGCTCACCCTTCAAACCCATATAAGTAACCCATGTTTGACATTATTCCTAAAAATTATGTGCCAGGTATTGCTCTCATTTAAACTTGGGTAAATCTGTACTAACACTATTATAGGGGCCTGATCTAATTGCCATTAACATCAGTGGGTGTCTTTTCATTGACTTCAGTGGGTGTTGATTCAGGACTTAAATGAAAAATTACTGTTTTGGGTAGGAGAGAAAAAGATCAAGACTAGATAGAGACTTTAAAAAACAACATACCATGGTCCATTGAGAATTATAGTTGCTATCTTATACATTATCTCCAATTTTTTCCCTCTAGAATGAATTCTTAGGGGAAGTCACAAATTTAAGGGACAAATTTAAGTGATGCCATGTACAATTTTCTGTAACCTTCTGTACTGTTCCTGATGTGGAAGGTTCTACACCAACCTATTGGGGCTAATAATACCATAATACCAACTGTTAGTCTATAATGCTGGCACAATGCATTCGTAGAAACCACATAATTAATCAACCCTTCAAAGAAGCCACCTGGCGCTCTTCCAGGAAAAGGAAAAGTTTCCTTAAAACAAACCTTTTTTTCCGCAATTTATGTATACTCAGATTAACAGCCTCTTTGGGAAATGAAGTGCAAAAGAATATTAGCAGAATGCCCTGGTTCTTTCTATTGCCAACTGTGTGCAACATGTTTGTTTCCCCATACGCTGTGATTGCATCAGCAGAGTGGGCTTTCTAATCCCCAAGATTATTTGCTTTAAAGTGTCCACATTTTTCATTTATGTATTATTTATGAGACACTTTATACTATTCTCAGGTAGAGTGGCCAGATATCCTGACATTATCAGGACCATCCTGACATTAAGGGCTTTGCATTAGGTAGGCAACTATTACCACCCCTCCACCCACCCACACACACCCCCTCCTGGCCAAATTTTTCCCCACTTGCTATCTGGTCACCCTAGGGATGTCCGGTTGAAAAGGGACCCTGGCAGCTCTGGTGAGCACCGCTGACCAGGCCACTAAAAGTCTGGTCAGCGGCACAGTGGGGCTAAGATAGGCTCCCTGCCTGCCCTGGCTCTGCATGACTCCCTGGAAGCAGCTGGCATGTCCGGCTCCTAGGAGCGGGGCGGGGGTCAGCGGGCGGCGCATGCTGCCCCTGCCCAGAGCATCAGCTCCATAGCTCCCATTGGCCAGGAACCATGGCTAATGGGAGCTGCGGGGGTGGTGCCTGTGAGTGGGGGTAGCGCACAGAGCCTCCTGGCTGCGCCTAGGTGTTGGACGTGCTGGACACTTCCTGGGAGTTACCCGAGGTAAGCGCCGCCTGGAGTCTGCACCCCAAACCCCCTCCTGCATCCCAACTCCCTGCCCCAGCCCGGAGTCCCTTCTCGGAGCCCAAACCCGTACTCTCTCCCACACTCCAACCCCCTACCCCAGCCCTGAGCCCCCTCACACACCCAAACTTGCTCCTGGAGCCTGCACCCTATACCCCCTTGTACCCCAACCCCCTACCCCAGCCCATAGCCCCCTCCTGAACTCCAAACCCCTCATCCCCAGCCCCACACCAGAGCCCGCACCCCCAGCCAGAACCCTCATGCCCCCACACCTTAACATCTTGCCCCAGCCCAGCGCCCCCTCCCACACTCTGAAACCCTCTGCCCCACCCCCCAGTCTGGAGTCTCCTCATCCCTGGCCCCACCCTAGAGCCTGCCCTCCCCCCCCCCCCCCCCCAGCCGGAACCCTCACCCTCTCCTGCACCTCAACCCTCTGCCCCCGCCCGTGAAAATGAGCAAGTGAGCAAGGGTAGGGGAGAGCAAGCGATGGAGGAAGGGGGAATAGAGTGAGTGCAGGCAGGGCCTCAGATAATGGGTCAGGCAGGGGCGGGGCCTCGGGAAGAGGGAGGGCAAGGGTGTTTAGTTTTCTGCGATCAGAAAGTTGGCAACCCGAGATTACCTTTTTTTTGGGAGCTGGAGCAAGCCTCAAGTTCAATGATAGATTCAATATCTTGCTAGGTATTAGGAGGAATAGAGCAGTTGCACAGTTCTTAGTTTAAAAGGTTTCTTTCATGTAATCTGCCTTACAATATCTTGTTAATGTACAGAATGATGTGTTTATTTGTAGGAGAAGGAGTAAAAATGTACCTCAAAGAGATTGCTTTTAAACTACTGTCAATCAGTGAAACTGCATGTTCACACAAAAAAGCTGCAGCTAAACTGGAAAAGTAAGTCCCATTGGAGCTAGTTAATTAGCAGAAAGACTTTACTACAGTACCTCAAAGTGCAAACCTTTTCAACTGAGTCTAAAGGAATGGGTCTCTTATCCAAAATGGTATTTATCCTGAACATTACAAAGAACAGGCTGGGTTACAATGAAAATATGCAATAAAAATATTGATCATCAGCTCATGTAACTGACATATAGCTCCTTGAGGACGTGCCCCAGCCATCTGGAAAGAAAATGTCACCAATTCCTACAAAAGGAGCATTATCACCCCCCTTGATTTCTGAGAAAGGGGAGAAAAGAAGTCAAGTTATTGATTCATATATAACACATTATACAATTTGGATTTATTAACCATTGATTTCCTTCATGATCCTGGTTCAAGTTAAATTTAAAAACCATTTTCTTAATGATGGAAATCTTTCCTTGTGGATTAGTTGTCAAAATGTACAATAGGAGGGTCTCATGCATAAGAATTTAGTGGGTGCATCCTAGAAATATATTCTTAAGAGAAACAGGCTGTTAAGTTAGGTTTGTGGAAGGCTCTTTAGTTATTTTCCAGTGTAGATATATGCACAGTACAGTACGGATTAAATGCTTCATTTGTAAATGGGTCATTGAAACTTACTTTCATCTTTACTCCAATTCAAGACATAAAGAAAGTGAAAAATCACTTTTGGTTCACAGCAAGGTACTGTTGTCTAGAAATAGTTAACTGCTTTTCAGGGGCCTGATCCAAAGCTCAATGAAGTCAGTGGCAAAGACTTTCACAAACTTCAATAAGCTTTAGATCAAGCCCTAGATGAATAGCATGAATACAGCAAAAAAAACCCCTCATTTTAGATGTTTGGTAAGAAATGGTCTGGAAAAATCAGAAGAAGCCATGTTATCCCGCACTCAGACCTGTCATTCACATTGAGAGCTCTGTGCATGGGTGATGGCAGGACTGAGCCCTATTAAAAACATGACCTCCCTGTTTATAAAAACACAACTTTCTAGTTCAATTTAATAATCCTGCTGCTCACCGCTAACTAAAAACACCCTCCAAAATCATAGTGCATGTATGAGAGCAGGAATTAAAAACTGTGCAATGCTTCAACGAGAACTAGCTTGTTTGCTGGTGTATGCTTCATGTACCCTACAGGCAGTGGTGCTCAGTTAGCCGATTGCTAGCCAAGCTACATTTGTATTATTAATATTTGTACTATGTACACTGTACTGTGTACTATGACAGCTGACCTTAGAACCCCAATGTGCTAGGCATTGTAAACACACATAGTAAAACAAATTCCCTGTCCAGAGAGATTCCAATCTATATAGACCAGACAAAGAAAGTATTATCCCCAATTTACAGATGGGGAGCTGAGACAGACAAATTAAGTATCCTATGTATAGCTTATACAGGAAATCTGTGGCAAAGACATAAACTGAGTTTAGATCTCCAGAGTCCAAGATCAGTGCTTTTACCCACAAGACCATTCCCCTTTAGCACACTTCTATCGTCAAAAAACTCCGTGTTGGTACAGATGATAAATATATTCAATGCCAGGAACATTGGAGTGAAAGAATTCCACGGGGATGCATATTTTAATGTGAGCTAATAAAATGAACAGACAAATGGTATGTCACAGAGAAACTGATTAGAAGGTGGGTATTTTTGTAAGCGAGTGACAGCCTGTATCTAAGATAGCAAATCGGTCAAACAGAACTGAAAAAACAAACAAGATTCACATTTGTACTAATGCTCTTTTGCAGTTCCTTCCTAACCCTGCCTTACCACCCCCACTGTATTGTCCGTCAGATTTATTGATTGGAGACCAATTCAGAGAAACAAACTTGTTTTCATACTACTGAAAGCAGCACAGATTCCCATTCTAAAGTTGATGACTATTGAATAATTGAAACTGTAGACTTCCAAATAGTTAAGTCTGCAACTAGAGTGATAGTGTTGGTCACATACCCCACTGAAAATAGTTATTTTCCAGTCTCTCTGCATTTGAACTAAAAATGACAGGCTTAAGGAGGGTATGCGCGGTGGGGGGGGAGAGAAACACATTTACTGCCTTAAAATAATAACTGTTTCTATTACTTATTAGATCACATCTATTCTAATTAGTCCATGTCCTGCATAAAAATTATAGTACGACAATTCATAAGTTAAGTGTTCTTTGTTTTGCCTCATTTAAAATAAAGGCTCAAATGAGCATGTCAAATAGATGTTAAAAAACACAAAGAATGTTACAGTTTGCTTGGAGTGGACTGACACTTTACCATCAGCCCCTTTTTTCACATTTGTTTCTAACTACAAATTTTCACTGAAATTTGTGTTCTTTGACATGTCATATTTAAACAAAAACACAAAGATATGGGCCTTTGGTTTTCTGTTTTTTCAATATCATTCTCCCTTCCTTACTCCCTTCCCCTGGGGAAGAAAGGGGGTGAAAAAAAGTTTGGTTTTCAGTTTATCAAAAGCTAAAGTATTATACGACATATTAAAAAAACTTGTTGAAATTTCCTGTGAAGTATAATTGTCATTTTCCAACCATTTCCAGTTAGACTTGCTGAGATGGGGCAAAGACTTCCCGTAAGAGGTCATAAGCCCTGTAAGTTTCTCGTTTTCAAAGATAGAGACCACAAAATTTGTGGTACCTCATATAAGGCCACTGCAAAACCCTTGTCTTTGCAAGAGATTACTACTGAAAGTGACAATAGAAAATTCAGAAGCAAGACTCTCCCAATATCTTTACATCACCCTCATTTGTGCCTGGAAAAAGAGTATCTCACGAAAGCTTATGCTCAAATAAATTTGTTCATCTCTAAGGTGCCACAAGTACTCCTCGTTCTTTTTATGGTACAGAAAGTTCATTCCACTTTCAGGGCAAGATTCTTCTGGCCTCTAAGCCAGCCTGTCTCTGAGTCTGGTCGACAGACTCAGGCTCTTAGGGCTTATGCTAAAAATAGCTGTGTAGATGTTGTGGCACAGGCTAGGGCTCAGGCTCTGAAGCCGAGGGAGGGATATGCATTAACAGTGAAACAAAATTTTGTGTCTTAATTTTATTTATTTTATAGCAACATGATACAAGAAAACAACAAAACAGCTAAAGCCATTCATTTGCTTCTGGTCTGAGTGTTTATATACTAGGTTGCATCTGATGAAGTGGGTATTCACCCGCGAAAGCTTATGCTCCAATACGTCTGTTAGTCTATAAGGTGCCACAGGACTCTTTGCCGCTTTTACAGATCCAGACTAACATGGCTACCCCTCTGATACTATATACTAGGTTCAAGTGTCAACCACACCCACTCAGTGTAGTGGTCTATCCCTCTCTAGTTGTGGGTGGGAGTCTGCTACAAGCTTGGGGAACAATATTATAGCTCAGGCAATAGAGGCTCATGCTTTTAGAACCAGAGGTCCCACATTCAGTCCCCATTGCCAACAAGGTGGGGTTACAACTAGTGGCCCATGCAGAGACTTGAGACAGGTGAACTGCTTCCCCCAGCCAGGAGACATATGTAGCCTACTCATTCTACTGCTTCATTCCTGGGTGGATCATCAGCAATGGAGACTGAGCCTGGGACTTCTGATTGTAAAAGCATGAACATCTATCTCTTGAGATAAAGGATCCAGCTCTTTTAACCAAGGTGGTAGCAGGTTCATCTCATCAGCCTCTATCCATGACCCAGCCACCCTGAGAGGGGGACAGAGTGCTACACTGAGTGGGAGTGGTTACAGTAGCTTCCCTGTAAATTTGATGACCTAAGTATGAAAAGTTTAAAATTTTAAGGGGGGGGGGGATAGGTCTTCAGCTTTAATTGCACTGTGCTAATTTACACCAGCTGCACATCTGGCTCTATGATGGTAGAGCTGCCATTGCTTTTGCACTCATAAATTTTTATTTTGGATATATATGCTAAGTGTAGTAACTGTAGTCCTAATCACTCTCACCGACAAAAAGACACTCTGGAAATAAATTTCCGTGCAGTTTCAGTTATGGAGACTTGTAACTGATCTTTCCTCCTGCACCTCTGGCTCTCTTGCATTGCATCCCCACAGTACTATCAGGACTTTCACAGCCAGCTCTTAGGAACATCTCCTCCTCAAAGGGGATCCTCTGCATAGAGATGAAGCTGCTGTAAGTTACACTGGGAGACTGGCCACACAAACAGCAGCCCCATTATCAAGGGAGAACAAAGGTGAACTTTGCACTGCCCTTCTACATTGTGCAGTATGGCCAGACCTCAGAATCAGCCCCATTATATTCATGCCATCCCATCAGAAATGATGTCACTGTAAGTCTACAGTTAAGCAGTAGAACAAAGCAGACAAGTATCTTGGCAACAAATTGATTTCATGACCCTCAGGGAGAAAGAGATTGAGACATGTCAGCAGGGTACAAAGGGACCTCCAGGGAAAAGCCATTGGAGTTTATAGCTTATCTCCTGGCACATCACCCTGTGCAAATGCCATGGATGATAATGAAAGTGAACTCATTTATGAACTAACTCTCTTGATAACAGCATGGGCAGAATGTAAAATTTCATGTGAGTGACAATATTTTGAACGTACAAGGAAAGTCACTTGTAATTACAGCTGGAAGGGCTTGGAATATCCCACCAGGCAAGCAGGATGAAGGAAATACAATTTCAAAGCCTAAAGCTGTTAATTAAACATAAAGCAATGCTGTAGTCAAAGGAGTTAAAGAAAGAAAGTTATACTTTAAACTGTAATTAAAAACACTTTGCTTTCCACCTACTCACTAAATTCCATTTTGAGCTCCAACTCATAGAGTCTGTCACACAGGGTGCACACTTACTGCATGGCACCTCCTAGTGCCCCATTTGGGGATTAACTTACCCCATGGTTTGATGCCCCTTCCTATGGTTGTGCAGCCTGTTGTCTGACTCACTTGGTCCCTGGATTCTCTCATGCTCCTAAAGCTACAGCACTTTCCTTTTCATATCTTAGCCCTCTAGTCACATCACCTGGAAACCCCCCCACCCCTTTCTGGGATATTATCAAAGTCTCCTTACAAACTGTCTCCAGCAGTCCCAAAATAGGCTTCTCCTAACATGCCACTCCCACAGTATCTTATAGGAGAACCTAGGCCCACCCTCTGCACCGGATTCCAACCCAAGGATCTTTGACCGAGCATCTCAGATATTTATTCTTCCAGCCCTCACTGCTCCCTCCCACACAAACTATTACAAACTCCTACTCTTCTTCCCCCACCCTTTTTTGGCTGCCCCCGGCTTTATAGAAGCCCCACCTGTTTTTGCTCAGGTGAGCTGCATTCCCAATTAAGCCTCATCACATCCTAGCTCCCCTCCAGGTGCAGCCTATGGCCAATTGGCCTCTCTTGCATATATTAACCCCTCCAGGCTAATGTAGGGTGAATTCCCCATCACAGGGCCAAATATAGCAATACCTGGTGAAGGCAGGTACAAATCAGTTGAAGGCAATAAAGAAACAGTGATGAGTTTGGTCCATGTGGTATTTAGTAGTTTAAAATGTGGTCATAATTTCTGTCCCATTGCTTGCTGCCAGTTCTATTTCATTCTGTAGTATAAGGCAGAATATATTTTACACAAATATCCTTTCTCTTGGTCTTGCTAGCTGCAGAATCTCACCTTGATATCCATTGTAAGTTATGATCTCAAATCTTTTTCACCTCCTTTTCTCCTCTTTCCCAACTCAAGTCACAGAAATGTAGAAATGAAAATCCAAAATCTTCCAATCATTTTGAAAGCTTACTGCTGTTCTTTCCCTGCTCTCAGTCATATCTGATTGCTCTGAAGTGATTAAGGTTTTAAGATCTGTGCTGCTCACCTCTGAGACAGCTACATAATGTAAAATGATCAAGGTGAGCCTAGTGGATGAAAAAGTCCACTCTTCCGATGTACTATAGTCTCAAAGTGTATCTCTGCTAAACAGCTCTCTATGTATAATAGTTAATCACGCAGTATCTTCCCAGTTTCATGCAGGGGCTTGAACTAGAACATCCAAGAAGTCTCTTCCTGCCCTATCTTATATATTTTTCCTCTTTAGATAAAGAAATCAAATTTTCTCTTCACCTAATGGGTAACATAAAAATTCAATATCATAACACACAAACTTGAGTTCAGAGAGGGCAACAAAGCAAAGAATATTACCTCAGAAGCAAAGGAAAGGCTCAGCAACTAGGGTTGGGATTTTTCAAAAGTGCTTAAGAGATTTAGGAGTACAAGGTCCCATTGGAACTTTGTGCTCCTAAGTGACATAGGAACTTTTGAAAACCTCACCCTAGATAAGTAGGAACATTAAGAAGTGGGGAGAGAGAAAAAGAAGCTTAGAATGAGAGGAGGCTCACAATACCATTAAGTCTAACAACCTGGGGTAAAATCCTCACTTCACTGAAGTCAATGCGAGTTTTGCCATTGATTTAAATGGGCCCAGGATTTTACCCCAGGTGCCTAGATAGGAATTGTACTTAATAATATATAATATTTTTTCTTCTTATATAGACAAAGTATTCCTTTGAATCCTAGCTCTAGTTTTTAAATATAATCATGCTATTTTCTCCAACTGCTGCTGATAGAAAATTTCATGAGTTCACCACCTTCTAGATGAAAAAAGCAGGTCTGAATTACCATTTTGAACAGAATTATCTCAGTATTTGCACATGGCACTAAGTCTTGGGATTTACAATAAGTGAAATGAGTTTATCTGAGAGCCTCTACACACATTTTCCCTTTCACTATATTAAAAACTCTTCATAACCATCTTTTGAACCCATGTAGCCCACCTGGAATTCTCACTGTCATTCTCCTCCTCTTGATGTTACCTATTTCTGTGAAGTCCTTTCTGTAGGCTCTGCTCACAACTTGCTCAGTCTAGCATTCTTGGGGGGGAACTGGAACACCCTAGTTCCATTGAACATTAAAACACTCAATATTTCAGAGGTGACATATTGCACTGGGTTAGGATGAAGTACAGACACAAATGTTCTGAGCACAGTTTTGAAGCTAGAGCTATGTCCAGAAGCTTGGGTATCTGTGAGAGAATGGGCAAAAAAAAGGAATGGGAAACCCAAATAACACCATAGAAGTGTGCTATTAAAGGTTCTCATCACTTAAAAGGGCCTTGAGTCTTTTCTCTAAAGTATTCCAAGTTTCAAAATCTTAATTTCATTTTACTTCCCTAGTGTAAAATATTCAGAGAGGCACTTGCAGATAAGGTAAGCTGAGCAAAATAGGACATGGAGATAGACATTTTTAAAAAAACTAAGATGTATGTGTAGTTTACTGTTATCTGAAAAATAATATCTTAAATTTAAACAACACCTTTCACTGCAAAAGACCCAAATGTGCTCTACAATCTACAAGCCATATACAAAACTATACCTAGGGATCATTTCAGTCAGTCATGGACATATGCAGTGGTGAGCTGGAGCCGGTTCGCACCGGTTCGCTGGAACCAGTTGTTAAATTTAGAAGCCCTTATAGAACCAGTTGTTCCGCAAGGGACAACCGGTTCTAAAAGGGCTTCTAAATTTAACCGTCCGAAAGTGGCACATTAGGCGCCAACTCCACGGGTGCTCCAGCCCTGGAGCACCCAAGGGGAAAATTTGGTGGGTGCAGAGCACCCACCGGCAGCTCCCTGCCCCACCTCTGGCCCCAGCTCACCTCACCTCCTCTCCGCCTCTACCTCCTCCCCTGAACGCGCCTCCCCGTTCTGCTTCTCCACCCCTCCAGGCTTCCCGCGAATCAGCTGTTCGGCGGGAAGCTGGGGCAGGCTGAGAAGCAAGCGATGGCCGAGCTGGGGGGCGGGGCACAAGGAGGGCCACCCGCGCTGCAGCAGGTAACCCGGGGGGGTGTGCAGGGGAACCGCTCTCCACCCCAGCTCACCTCTGCCACCCTCAGCCTGAGTGGGAAGCTGCTGCTTGCTTCTCAGTCCTCCCCGGCTTCCCGCCAAACAGCTGATTCACTGGAAGTTGGGGGGGAGGGGCGCAGAGAAGCAGAGCGGGGCGGCGGGTTCAGGGGGAGGAGGTGGAGCAGAGGTGAGCTGGGGCCGGGCGCGGGGCGGGGAGCTGCCGGTGGGTGCTCTGCACCCACCAAATTTTCCCCTTGGGTGCTCCAGGGCTGGAGCACCCGTGGAGTCAGCGCCTAAGGTGCCACTTTTGATGTGATCAGCGGGGGAACAGCCACTCCCCCTGCTCCCCTCCCGCTACGCTCCCCTGCCCCTAGGAGCCAGAGCCGGATGCCTCCTGGGAGCTGCCCCAGGTAAGCACGACCGGGACTCCCCACCTCGCCCCCTGGCAGGTGCCTCTGGCTCTTAGGGGTGGGGTGGACACCCACTACGGTGGCCCACGAGACCCTCCTGCCCGGTTCAGGGGGTAGTCAGGGGACAGGGGAGGGGGGTGGATGGGGCAGGAGTAGCGGGGAGCGGGGGTGGGCAACCACCCCCTCGTGGAGTGAGGAGGGAACCCGTTGTTAAAATTTTGGCAGCTCATCACTGGACATATGGCTTCCATGGGGGTGAAACATGACATATTTAACAACTCTATACAACAGTTTATGGATATAAGTGAAGATGAATATGATAGCCAATTAAAACTACAGGGGGGATTCAGGTAAGTTAAAGAGAATGCAGTTATTCAAACTGGAACGTTGCCATTGCTCGGAGTTACAACTCTACATTTCAGTTTTACTTTTACCTCTCATCCGGGATGTGGCAACTCTAGTTGCACAGTGTAGTCATTTACACCTCTGCAAAGTGAGTGCAGTATTTTCCCACTAGCCCCTGAAGATCAGAGAACCACAAAGTTGCTATTAGCCACTTTCTGACCCCCATCAGCAGTGCCAAGCAAAGCTCAGTCACTTGTGAGTATTTAGTCCAATGTGTTTATGTTGACTGTGTGGGCAGGTAAGATTTATGCTATCCTTTATATTTCATTTCCTTTCTTTTTAAGTACTTGGGTTTTGTAGTTTATGTGAAAAGTAAGTGCATGATTGTCACTTAACAGCCTTAACTCTTTGGGGGGAATAAATATAAGGATTGAGAGGGGAAATGGACGCAGACTGTAAAAATATGAACAAAGAAAGGATTGGAAGAATCAAAGTAAAAACATACAAGGGTTTTAAAGAAGAATGTTGTGCGAGAGCCTTAGAGAAGATGAAAAATGTACCCAGGATATTAAAAAAGGACAGCACATGCTTGAAGTGGATTTAACAAATGTAGTATATTGCTTTGAGAGTCAAGATGCGGGTCTTCAGTTTAGTAGCCCTGCCAGTATGGATGTGTGGGAATTAGTGACCTTGTGGGAACAAGGAGCTGGATCTCCACAGGAGGAAAATACTGAGACTGAAATGGGAAATTAGAATCAGAGTAAAGATAGCAAACGACTCGTACCATTAAACGAGGCAGGTGTCTGTATATGCACATATGAGGAACAGAAGATGCTATGGTATGTTTCTGGTTTTGGAGAAAATATAGGAAGACAGACAATGGTCAGTAATAAAAGGGCCTTCTGCTTCTTCACTGCCATCATTCATTATTTTAACAGTATTATTTAACTCATGCTAGGTCAAGCATCATAGCTACATCATAATATCTGGTACTAGTCCAAGATAAAAAAACTTTTGACAAGATTATGCTCTGGCCTTTACAGAAATAATATCTTTCTTTTGGGCCTCCTTGCTGGGCCCTGACACAACTGCATTTCCTGTGCTCCCTTTAGGGTGATAGGAAATGTATCCTGTACATTCCCCTAGCACTCTGGCATTGTAAGTCTGAGAGCTCCTCCTGGAGCAAGACTGGAGCTCCTCCTGGAGCTCTGTGTTGCTCCCAAACTCGGTCTGGATCTCACAGTGACAAATGACCCTTTGATGCCTAAAAACTAAGGTCACTACAGTAAGTACACTAACACTAAGTACACTATTACCAATAGGAGAGTGGGTTTGTGGGGGAGGTGGGGAGATAACCTGGATTTGTGCTGGAAATGGCCCAACTTGATTATCATACACATTGTAAGGAGAGTGATCACTTTAGATAAGCTATTTCCAGCAGGAGAGTGGAGTGGGGGGGAGAGAAAACCTTTTGTAGTGGTAAACACCCATTTTTTCATAGTTTGTGTGTATAAAAAGATCTTCTACACTTTCCACAGTATGCATCCGATGAAGTGAGCTGTAGCTCACGAAAGCTTATGCTCAAATAAATTGGTTAGTCTCTAAGGTGCCACAAGTACTCCTTTTCTTTTTACACTAACTATATTATAACAATAGTTTAAAACCTTAGCATTAACACATAGACCCAGATAAGTAATGATCCCAAAGCTTGTCCCTTGCACCAACAGAAGTTGGTCCAATAAAAGATGTTAGTTCACCCACCTTGTCTCTCTAATATTCCCAAAGGTAATATTTGACAAATTTCTTCTCTCAATCTGCCATCTGCATAAACCTACTCATGTGCACAAGGGTTTGCAGGATCATGTCCTGATTCAACAATTAATTTTTTTCACTGTTCAAGCAGCTGCATAGATAATCAAACACCATTTGTCAAATATTGTCTGTGATTGCGTGACACATGAAGGTCGCTATCTTAAAACAAAAAAACTTCAAATCCAGACTCCAGCGAGAAACTGCTGAATTGGAATTCATTTGCAAATTGGATACTATTAATTTAGGCTTAAATAGAGACTGGGACTGGCTAAGTCATTATGCAAGGTAGCCTGTTTCCTCTTGTTTTTTCCTACCCCCCCCCCCCCAGATGTTCTGGTTTAACTTGGATTTAAACTTGGAGAGTGGTCAGTTTAGATGAGCTATTACCAGCAGGAGAGTGAGTTTGTGTGTGTATGGGGGTGGGGGGGATGTGAGAAAACCTGGATTTATGCAGGAAATAGCCCGACTTGATTATGTAAAGAGTTGTCACTTTGGATGGGCTAGCACCAGCAGGAGAGTGAATTTGTGTGGGGGGGTGGAGGGTGAGAAAACCTGGATTTGTGCTGGAAATGGCCCACCTAATGATCACTTTAGATAAGCTATTACCAGCAGGACAGTGGGGTGGGAGGAGGTATTGTTTCATATTCTCTGTATATATATAAAGTCTGCTGCAGTTTCCACGGTATGCATCTGATGAAGTGAGCTGTAGCTCACGAAAGCTCATGCTCAAATAAATTGGTTAGTCTCTAAGGTGCCACAAGTACTCCTTTTCTTTTTACAGAAATATCTGTTATTGCAGCCCATATATTCACTTACCAATACCGTGGGCATGTAAAACTTTAGCTTACACACTCCTAAAACAAACTTACCTCTGAGTGGCAATGACAAGACATCATCATGAACAATTTTAGTGTACACTGAATTGCTAATGATATACTTTTCACAATAAAGAATATACACATAAGTAGCAATGTAACTGACAAATAAGGGCTGTTACTGAACAGCTCAACACAACCGTATCTGTAGAGACAGTAACAGGAGAGACGCACTACCTGTTCCCTCCCAACTCATTCTGTACTAGGGAAAAGGTGTTTATGTGCATTTGGCCCCTTTTCCAGCATTTCTTGCCAATCTATAACTCCTGTGGATTACAAGTCCCAGAATCCCTCTGGTCTGGGGGGAAAACAGGAAGCAGGGCAGAGCTGGATCTAGAATCCACTCTAAAACACCTTTCAGTATGCCCTGTTACAGTGGCATAATTTGTGTGCGTTCAAAGAATCCTATCACATATCCCAAATTGCTTTGTGTGCGTCTACAAGATGTTAAAAACCTATTTAAAATAGGAATAATCAATATGTAGGGCTGGAAGGGATGTCAAGAGGTCATCTACTCCCATCCCCGCTACATTGAGGCAGGATCGAGTAATACCTAGACCCTCCCTGACAGGTGTTCCACAACCTCCCTAGGTAACCTGCTCCAGTACTTAACCATCTGTATAATTAGAAAGTTTTTCCTAATATCTAACCTGAGTCGCCCTTGTTACAGCTTAGGCTGATTACTTGTAGTCCTGCCTGGATGGAAAACAATTGATCACTGATCTTTTTGTAGCAGTCCTTAACATATTTGAAGACTTATCTAGTTCCCCCTCATTCTTTTTAAAACTAAACACACCCAGTTATTGTAATCTTTCCTCATAGGTGAGGTTTTCTAAACCTTTTATCGTTTTTGTTGCTCTCTTCCAGACTCTCCCCAATTTGTCAACATCTTTCCATATATATAGCCTTGATAGAATGTTCCCTATCTTCATTTTTTTTGAGCAAGTCTTGCCAGTCCTCTCACTGATGTGCACTTCACATTAGATTTTTGGGACAGATAGTCATTTTTGAAATCTTTTTCCCATTGCTAACCAAATTTAAAATATCTTCAAAATTCAGATTGAAGTTTCACAAGTGATAAAGACTGAATATACTAGACACAAAGATCTATCAATAGATTTATAGCTAATATAAAGCAAATGGAAAGATGTTGATTTAACAAGGGAGTTGGCACAACAAAGATGGTAATTATGAACAGGCCATGGATTCATAAGAGCGATGAGCATTGTGGGAGAGAATTTTGTAAGTAGCTTGGGATATCTCTGGATATTTAGCCAGCCTCTTTCTCTGTGTTTCCTTCTTTCCTTTCAATGGCAGTTAAGTTTCTGATGGTCAATATGTCAATGTCTCAAACATTTTAGGAAAATTTAGCAATTGTAAAGGAAAAATAGGCCTCTCTCATAGGCAGGTGAGCAAAACCTTTATGTTTACGTCTTACATTGTCATCTCTTATGACTTCATTAATTCTGCTCTTCACAAGAAGGACTATAATTAATAGCTTATCTCCCTAATAATGCATGTGTTTGCAAAAGAAAAATGAAACTGATAAAATTTGAAAGTTGCTCAGTATTCACATAGCAATTGTGTTTCAGACTGGTAATTAAAAATCACATAAAAGAACACATATTAAAATAGAATGATAAATAGCATGATTACACTGGAAAAAAAATCTGATTCCAGAACATAAATTATTAGCACCACCAGCAAGAATTATAAGCATATATTGATTATTGTTTTAGTCAATAGCAAGATTTGTAGACTGTACAAGTAAACTTTGATGAGTAAGAAGCCAAAAAAAATCAATATTTTCTGTGTCTCTATAGGCAATAAATCTTGAGATTAATGGGAAAAAATAAGTCAATATGTTTATTATACCATGTAACATCCTTTAAGGGGGAATGATATTTAAGTTAACCAAATATGTTTTACAAAGAAATAAGCTTTTTTCACACCATACAATGGTGCTTCTACTTCCAAAAGTCTTCATGCCATGATGCTGCTTTCTTATGATCAATAATTTGTTTAGTATGGATAAGTATGGCCAGGGGAGGCTTTATTAAATCAAATACAGCTATAAAGCTTTAAAAACGGTCTAATGAAAACTGCCTATTAAAAAGACCAAATACTATATACATCTTACATCAAAAAACCAACAACCCCTAAGTTAAAAGAATGTTAAGGGTACAAAGTCAGAGTCCTGTGGAAAAAAATTTGATCCTGTAAAGACTATATCACAATACATACATAGAAGGGTGAATGAAGGTTGCAGAGGCAGCCTTAGTTCTGGCATTTCCAAACTTTGGAGTGCTTAACTTTGTAACCTCAACATTCTTTCAATGTAGTTTTTGGGGATGTAATTTCCCAATTTTGGAAGAAAAACTGAAAAAAAACCCCAGATAAATTACATCATGCGCCCCCCCCCAACCATACTGAACCCCCAACTTGGGTCATCAGCAAGGTCGGGAGGGATTTTTAGATGTGCAGTATCTTGTCAACTCTCATGAGTTGTTTCGAGTGGCATGATTTAGGCTGTGGCTGGAGCCAGTCTCACAGTAACGCAAGAAGCTCCAGAACTATCACAAATTTCAGCCCTCTGACTAGCCCGCCCCAGTTGCCTGCCTCCTGGGGCAGCATAAGCAATCAGAGCGGCTGAAGGCAGAGATTTCTCTCTCTCTCACCTGCCATTAGGAGGGAGCTAATGAGCCCAGGAGACCAGGACAACTCCCCTACCTCCTCCCTCCTGTGAGCACCGGGGACAGGGCAGTGCCTATGCTCCTCCCCTGCCCCACAGCACCCAGCCTGGGAAGGGGCACAGAGGTGTAAAGAAACTGTGGGTGGGGTAGCAGCTCCGGGAAGGAGAAAGAGGACCTTTCTGCAGCACTCACAGGCCTGGGAGAAGGGGGTGAACAACTCCAGGAGGAATAGAGGTGAGGCTTGGGGGCTGAACTGATGGAGTGGGATTTGAACTGATGGGGACCAAACTAATGGGGTGGGAGAGTGAGCTGAATGGATGGGGTTGAGGTCTGGGTGGACTGAACTGATGGGAGACTGAACTGGGGGGTTGGAAATTGAGTTGATGGGGTAAAAGTTGGATGGGGCAGAATGAACTGCTGAGCAGAGGATGGGCAGATGTGGAGGTGAGACCTCCTTCAGCAGGAGTCAAAGTCACCTGACCCAATAAATCTGGGTGAGTGGGCAACACTAATTGTTTCTCTCAGCTCAAGAGGAGTAGCAGAGGGAGTTAAAAAAAAAATCAAAGGACAGACCCCCTCCCCCCCACACACAATTTAATCTTGTTTTTAAAAAGCTCGTGATTTTTTGTCTCCTGAGGAGGTCCAACGTATGCTTTTTGCTCTCTTGAGGTTAGCAATGCTGAGCTGATTAACTGGTAGCAGCAGTAGGTTGCTATACTTTGTGAATCCAATACTCACTAGCAAAGTGTGTTTCTTTGTAACCATGATTCCTACTCTTTCAATGATCTTACCTTGTAGAATTTTATTGCTGAAATCTTTTTTCTGTTTGAACCACTGGGATAATTATTACATCTCATATAGGTTTGTGTAGCACAAGTCTTATCTCTTATTTTTTATTTATATGTAGAAGTTCTTTTATTCTCACTTCTAATTATCCTTTTCATTTATCGATAAGAACAGAGGACTTCAGTAGCCCTTAGTATTTTAAACCAAATAATTGTATTTAATATCCTCATCACGTCCTCCTGCATGTAAAAAAAACAGTTTTAGTTTTACATCTTGTAAAATAAAACTTGTTTAATCAAAGTATCTTAGGGTCTGAGAAATCTCATGGCTAGTGATTAATAGTGTGTCTGTGTTTTTGTAGCTTGCTTTTGCTTTCCTCTCATTTTCTTCATTGTTTTCCATTGCAGTAAAGTATTTCTTAATGTTTTCATAAAAGGTTTTAAGTGATAGCTATTTCAGCATTCCTCCGTATTCTGTTTTTATTTGTTATATTCTGAATCATTCATATGAAATGCCTGATCAACTGTTTTGACTACTTCTCAATGAACTGCATCATAATTTTATTCTTAATTTAAATAGCCATCCGTATAAGTACCTTTTCTATGAACTATGAAAGACAATTTACCACAATCTTCCTTAAGAATATTTTACATCAAGAAATACAACTATGCCATTATTCTCTCTTTCTTAAGCAAGTCTATTGAACTGGTGTAGTTGTTAAGTGTAGAAGTTCTCCAGACTTGCATTTTATCATTTTCTGTAACTAGTCAAGTGTTATCTTTGTATCATTACTGATTTTTTTCTATGTTGAGCATTTTGAGAGGTTTCATTCTGATAGGTTTCATTGACTGTCTGTTAAAATGGTAGCTTAAAAATGGTCATTGGTAAGAGCATCATTTTCGTAGTCATTATAGAACTGCACAAAGATCCATTGGCTACTGAGGAACATAAATCTATTGACAGAACACAATATTGCAGGTAGGGCCTAAAGCAAAACCCCAGATCCAAACCCTTTTAGGAGAGGTGGATAAGAAAAGGGTTCTAAATATTAACTTGAATGGTTCCCATTTTTCAAATGGGCTGAACCAAACCTCACATTCAAATACACTCAAACTTTTGGGTGTTTGATAAATGAGGTTAAACTACATGACTTGGTCTTATCACTGATTATAAAAGGAAGCCAGTTGAGGAACTGTAGATTATGACTATTATGATGACTGGTTTATTAAAAGCACCAGATTCCTTAATATTGTAAGATGACGGATAGTTGTGAAATCCGCTGGTAACTAAACGTCAGGCTGTACTTTCTGGAGGAGCTCCCAGCCACACTAGTTCTTAGTCTTGGCCTTTTGATGTGGCCACCCAGTTTGATTGCTCAGATACCCCCCGTAGTCATTAATGTCAGTTAGCCAAATACAGTCTGCCATGTGTGACTTAATGATTTCCCGTACCCATTGCATTCATGGCTGAATATCTAAGAAACCTGGACATGTGTATGCACTATTATAATAACCACATTTTATTACATAAATATGTACTTCTGGAAAACAGATTCATACTTGCAGTTCACAATAGCTCCTCAGTGTCGCAGACGATACATAAGAAGGCCACTGAGAATCTCTGAAAAGGTACAGAGAAAGACTGACAAAGGAAGTCCAGTGAAAATTGCACTTCCCTGCCCATTTCATGCGTGCTGCACCCAGAGGGGCACATGTCTGTTGGGAGGATGTGCATCCCCACTGCCATTCTTCTTTGGGGTTTCCACAAGAGTAGGAGAACTTTAGTTGCAGCAGGGATGTACCAAATCAGCACATCTTCCAGTCACCCAAGCCAAATAATCTCCCCGAGAGCAACACACACTTTTGTGGCTAAACTAGATCTCTGCAGGGCTTTGATGAAGGGGAACCCTTGGCCACTATGGGCCCCTGCAACTTCCATCAAACAGACACTCTGCCAGAAGACAGTGTACACAAGAGCTGAAATTGGCACACAATGCCAGAACTCATTCAGCCTCCTCCCTGTATAGACATGAGAACATATTATAAGAACGGCCACACTGGGTCAGACCAAAGGTCCATCCAGCCCAGTATCCTGTCTGCCGACAGTGGCCAATGCCAGCTGCCCCAGAGGGAGCGAACCTAACAGGCAATGATCAAAGTGATCTCTCTCCTGCCATCCATCTCCACCCTCTGACAAACAGAGGCTAGGGACACCATTCCTTACCCATCTTGGCTAATAGCCATTAATGGACTTAGCCTCCATGAATTTATCCAGTTCTCTTTTAAACCCTGTTATAGTCCTAGCCTTCACAACCTCCTCAGGCAAGGAGTTCCACAGGTTGACTGTGCACTGTGTGAAGAAGAACTTCAATCCCATACAATCCCATGCAATCCCATACAAATGGACAAGAGGAAATGATGCCAGGAGATCATTCTTTCCTTTTCCCTAAGGAAAGGAACCCACATGGGATTATCAAACTTTTTTCACAGGCTACCCCTGTGTATAAGATATTTGCTCTTCTTCTAGGGGAATGACATCAGCAATCAACAAAAACCTCTAGTAGGCACTTCCTCTACTCATCTTGAAAGATACTAGATGAATGAAATTACCCTCCCTTTTGGGACCGCTCTTCTTATGGACACAGTGACAGAGCAGACTCCCTCAACTTCTGTAATTTCAGTGTTTCACCAAAGAAGTCTAGTCCCAGCTGACAGTCTCATCGGAATCACTGCCTTGACTTCTGGGACTTAAGATGACTCCTAGTCCTGGAATTCTACAGAACCAGCAAACCAGCTCAGTCACTGGCCACCTACCTTTACTTCTCCAGTTCTCTTCATTTGAAAGGACACTAAACACTGGCGTCAGAACCTAGGCCAGCACATGCGGACAATAGCAGGGAAAATCAGCCCTAATTAGAGCCAACCCCAAGAGCCCACTGACAAGGCTGAAGCAGTAGGCCTGGACAAAAAGCATATTTCAATGAGAACTCATTTACCATTTAACTTTTCCCTTTTTCATCTTTTACATGTGCCTGTGCAGAACTGGCCATATACAAAAGTCAATCTCCTACATTCAGACCAATTTTGACTTTGCCAATTCCACCTTTAATGAAAGAAGTTTTTTTGTATTCTGCTCCATAATAGTCCACCAAATAAAGTGTACAATGAAAAGAGCAGTAATGGTATATGTTGCTTGAACAAGAAACCAGATATAAAACAAATGGCTCCGCTAAGTTGTGGCTGGACAGAATCACAAGAAACACCTTTACACCAGATCTATGAAAGACGATTACCATGGACATCCCATATTGCTGGAAGAATTGAAACATGATTTTTTATTATTTAAGATCAATTATCTAGCTTCTCTTCAGCCAAATTTATAAAGTTAAAACCTCTCCCAAATTCAAATGAATGCAAATAACATATCATGTTGAGATCATCTGTTATTATTGTCTGCTAGATGGATAGAAGAAACTGAGAATTTTTTTTTATAAGAATACACCTAAAAGGCAAATAAATTATTACCAAGACCCCAGCCACCTGTTACTAATCACTTTAGCTACAGGTTCTAAAGTAAACACAGATGCAGCAAAACTAATCACCAGAGAAAAAGAAAATGCTCAACCAGAATGTGTAAGAAACTACCTTATCCATTATACCTCCTTATACCACCCACCTGGAAGCCAAATAATTTGAATGGAACAATTAATGAGGTCTTTTTAGACGATAGCAAATTACTCAATAATGAGGTAGAGAATGAAGGTAGAGTTTCTATATTAAAAAACCCTTATCCAAGAAGTAAAATGGCTGCATTTTGAACAACAGTATTAATACAACGTGCTAGTAAACAAAAAAAACAGTTGAACCAGACCTAAATAGGGAAACCCCTGTACTAACACCAAAATACAGTGAAAAGAAAGTAATGCTGATTAAAGCTACTAAATATATTTTAATGGGAAAAATTGAACTTGTCTATCCTGGGAAGGGGGAATTTGCTCATGTAAAGACACATCTCACCTAGTTTTATGCTAAATTTTACTTTTAAAATGATTTGTGCTAGTGTACAGTTCAGAAATATTTTCACCTTTTGTCATTAAAGTTTTCACGAAGTGAAAAGCAGATGTAGTGCCCTGACCTCTTAGTGAGGGGGCTGGGACTATTAGCAATACATAGACTTGTAATAATGTATCATCTTGTAATCTGCATGCAACTCTGGGTGGTAATCCAGGAGCTATTCCAGAAGGAACATTGTTAAATACTGGATGTTGCTTTGTATTTCACAGCAACCTACACAGTACATACCAAGTCAGCCTGAAAGGCAGAGGGGAAAAGATGGGTGTACCAGGACAGCCCAGTGACCAGCTTCCTAGTGGTCAGGCACTTGCCTTATCATTTTACTGACTTAGTCATTCCAGAAGAGTCCCTGGACACATTGTACACAGCAGGCCTCAGTCCCTCCTGAATGTTCCTGTCAGTCCCCTCGGGGTTCTACTGCTACAGAAAAGCAGGGGGACAAGATAAGGGACCCAGGCCCACTCACTCCACCAGGTCCCAACCCAGAGCTCTAGATATTTGTCAAAGCGTCCAGACCAATTATAGATAAACCCATTCTTACACTTTTCCCTGGGTCATTTCCTACCAGACTATG
This sequence comes from Caretta caretta, assembly GCF_965140235.1. Taxonomy (NCBI): domain Eukaryota; kingdom Metazoa; phylum Chordata; order Testudines; family Cheloniidae; genus Caretta; species Caretta caretta. The sequence continues at coordinate 295,556,773 of NC_134206.1, read as the reverse complement.
GTGACCATATTTCCCAAAAAGAAAATGGGACACCGCATGCGGCTTGCCTGAGGCCCACTCCCCTGACCAAGCTGCTGGCTCGAGCACACTGCACCCCTGACGTGGAGCTGGCCCAAGCTGCTGGCCTGAGGGTCCCCCCCCCCCCCACATGATGCTGGATGGAGCTGTTCGCCTGAGGGCTGCCCCCATATGGGGCTGGCTTTAAGACCCCCCCAAGCCACTTGGCATCACTGCTTGCCTGAGCCCCAGTGTGCAGATCTGGCATTGCTGCTTGCTTCCCCCCACCCCAAACATTCCTCCATGCTCCCCTAGTGGGGCAGGGCCCACTTTTTGGCAAAACTGGGCACTTGTCCAATTTGGTCTTGACAACCATGCCAGGGTTCAGTGTGGGGTCTGTAGACCCCATCACAATGAACCATATAAAACAGCCATAGCAAGAGGAATCAGTGACCATGCAAGGGTAATTTAAAAGTAAATAGTAGTTGTGAATACTCCAAGCTCTCAGTGATAGGCCCTGGGAAATAAAAGAGCTACATAAATAGGGAGATGATATTTCAAATTATGAAGATCTGAACACATCATTGGTGAAATTCATTCTTGTGCATAATATCAGCACATGGCCTATGTACCAGATATGTCCCACTAACTCCCTGTTTGGGAGTTATCTGGTGCAGCATAGAAGTGAATTTCATCTTGAATGATTTGGACTTTGGGAAGACACACAAGACTGCCAGTGCATATCTTGATAGAGTAGATTTATTTCTTACATTGCTCTCTTTCTCTACAAGTGTTCAGCCTCAGCTACCTCAGATATGAATCTACAATCTGCTTCTTGTGGCTTTCCCCCAATTAATTTTAATGATGTGTGTGTATGGGGGAAGAGGGAGAATAAAAAAAAAGTCATGAACAATGGACACCAACGTTTGATGGCTATTGATGCATATCTAAACATAATAAGTGCCCATTTTCCCAGTCTTAAAAGTGTAAATACAATGTTTAGCATAAAATAATATTTAAGTTGAGTTAATAAATCTTCGCCCTTATCTAGATCCTTTCATCCATTGACCTCAAAGCACTTTACAAACTATGCAGGTGTAACTCTTCTACTAGTTGGATTCGGCAGCAACAAGGGCCGGGTTCAATATCTCGGGGTTTCTTTTCAACAATACAACACAGAACCAGCTCAAACCCCACCCAATAACCTGGGACAATTACACACTACCCCCTGGGTGCCTCTAAGAGGCAATATTTCCCCACTCGCAAGCACAGAGTCTGAGTTTAAAAAAGACACTATTAATAAAAGGAGGAAAATAACCTGGCATTAACTTGGGAAACTACCACAAGCAGGATTCATAAACATAAAACCATGAGCAAAATGCCCACCTCAGAATACGTTGCGGTTTTGCCTCAGGTTCTTAAGTCCAGCAACCAAAAGTTCTTTTAATGTGCCCCTCCCTTGTCCTTCCACTGCATCACACTCACAGTTATTGTGCTTGGTAAATGAAGACCCAGAGTTTAGAGGTGCATCTGCATGAGCTCACCTCCCACCCTGCTGTGGGAGCACCTTGCTCGCTCCACTGTCCGGGCGCTCACTGCTGACCCCGGCCAGTTAGCCAGCTGCTGTGCCAGCCACTTGCCGCAGCACTCCACCGGCTGCCCTGCCAGCCACTTACCACTTCTCGCTCCACTCCACTCCACTCCACTCAGCTCTGCACGCTCTGGGATGTCTTAAGGTCCTACCACTTAGTGATTTCACTCAGTGATTTCAGCTGTTAGTGGGGGAGTCTCACTGCTAATGGAGACTGGGCAGTCTCTTGCATCAGAGACACTATCCCAAAGCAGGTCTAACACTTAGACCCAGTTATCAGTGATTTCAAGCACTGACCTTGAGCTGGGATTCTGGGCTAGCACTGAAGCATTCCTCCTGTGTCCAAGTCTCATCCAGCATACTCCTCAGAAAACAGATTGAGTGGGTTTTCCTTTAGTAGGTGGCTGTCAGGCACAAGCACCTCCAGCAGGCCTGATAGACTTCATCACACCTCAGAATTAATTAGTGGTCACCAGAGCTCACAGCCTACATTAGTAAATGGGGGGCTGGCACATTTAATGAGTACAAGTATCCCGCATTTTAGATGTGGATTTTTCATGGATTCCAAGCTCTGCACATGGGGAAAGTGGAGGTGGGTGAGCAGGACTTGGAGGATACACACAGGCCTCCCTCCTGCCTCTGGTAGGCAGAAGGAAATGAAATGAAGAGCTTCTATAGCCTCAAAGCACAGAGCACATTTACTGCCACTACCTTAAAATTAGCTCATTTGATGACCTTATTCTTATGGACCGAGCCGTCAAATCTGTCACTAATACACAGAAGAATTTAGGCATACACTTGCGATTAGTGTGGACAATAGTTCAGCATGAAAATCTCATGTGCACCTGTGAAAGAACAGAGCCCAAATATTGATTTTAGAAATATTGTTTTTAAGAAATGGTCTCGGTAGGAACTAACCTGTTCTATTAGAAAAATATATCCAGTAGCACTAAAAAAGAGCCCCACCTTGTTTATATTCATTTGTATCATGGAGAAGTATCACATGTCTTGGTTTTGGAACACTTAGCTACTGGCACATGAAAATAAAGAAAATGTGGAGTTAGGAAAAATCCCCACAGCCAATCAAAGAATTAGAATTATAGAACAAAACCATTTAGGAAATGCACTAAAACTGAAAACACACTAACATTCTTTATCAGATTCATTTCAACTCACAGCAAGAAGCAGAAAATTCCATAGGCCAAATAAGCCATTTTTCAGGTGTATGACAAGAGTTGAAGAGAATTATAGTTGTTCCCTGCAAGTTGATAGACTGTCTACTTAAATTTCAACAAAAGCAAAAGCTACAAAGGAAGGAAATTCATACTGCGTCTCAGCCTCCGCTAAAGTGCATTCATATATTTATGAAACAGGAACTAATGTGCTAGTGGAACTTAGCAATGTACATGCAGAATACTGACGTTCTGAGACTAAAACGTAGTGTTGCAAGTTGATTTAGATATGATATTCTAAAACACTGTTATTGGTAAGGTGCCAAAGACGGACTTTTAAAATCATCCATTGTGGTAGGTGGACAAAACTGTTTTTTGAATTCTGATCTGTGCGAAAATATGAGGTAACTTTAATAAGTCAATCGACTTACCTCAGTGTAAGTGGGATCAGAATCAGACCCCCTATTACAGGAATCGGCAGCTGGCAGCTCGAGGGCCACATTCAATCCACCAGATCATTTTAATAGGCCCACCACAGCCCAGCTTGAGCAAAGTGATCCAGTGGCACCAAGGCCAGGAAGGGGGCAGGGTATTATGGGGGGACAGTCCCACCTGCGTGTGGACATGCACATCATGTGCTACTGTGGAAAGAGCCAATGGGCCAGAGAGGGGAGCTGGGCTCAGCCCTGTGGGATAGGAGCTGCCACTGCAGAGTGAGCATGGGGTGGGCTCACTCTCCAACACCCCTTGTTGGTCTCCCATCCCCTGCGTGAAGTATCTGACCCCTCTTCACATGACACCCCCAGCCCAGGAAAGGGTTTTATGTGGGTTTTGTGTCCCTCTACTACACTAAAGTCTGATTTGCACTGTTCCCTAAATTAGGAAAAAATATTTGCTAAGTGTTGTACACACACACAACAAGAGCTGCCTCAAAGAGCTTAGACTCTAATTAGACAAGACAGAAAAAGGAAGTAGTATTATTCTCATTTTGTAGATGGCAGAATTGAGGCACAGAAATTAAGTGACTTCCCCGAGGTCATGCCAAAAATTTGTGGCAGAGCTGATTTGTACCCAGATCTTCCAAGTTGCCATCCACTGCTTTAACCACAAGACCATCCATCTTCTCTAATATTATGTCATTTGAAAAATTATTAATATAGCTTTGCTATTTGCAAGTGGTAATTTGTGATTTCCCTGATCTCTTTCTTCAAGTTCTATTTTCATTTGGGTGCAAGAAAAAACATTCATGTCAAACATTTACGCCATGGAAACATATGGTACAGAAAGAAAGGGGGGGTTGTTATGTTTGTTTTGCACTGGAAAGCACATACAAAATAATTATTTTTCTGGGTCATATAGTTTTAGAACTCAAATAAATGCATTTGAATTGGAAAAAATGACTTTAAACTAAGCTTTTGAGAAACAGAGTGCCCATGCTAAATATCAGGAATATCAAAAGAAGAAAAAAATAAGTAATTGCAACAGGTAGAGATCTAAGGCAAAGAAGTACACCAGGCTGCAGAATCTTAGATCAAATACTCCTGCTTTTCCTTTCACCCTTTGGGGTCGTTTCTCTGATAAATAATTCACAGACTGCAGTGCAAAGTAGTTTGCATACTGACAAGATTAAAAAGAATGCTTTGTCTGGGTCAAATTTACAAGCTGAAACGTTCCTTTAAAATGTCAAGAAGGTAATTAATTTAAGATGGTTTGCCAAGCAGAATTGTAGACCCTGTCAGAATAATTTTGTTTCTTAAGGGTCAAGGGGATGTTGCATTTATTTTTTGGAATCTCTGGTTTGTTTTCTTCTTTTTCTCCTCTCCATTAATTACATGTTTCACACAGCCTTGCTGAACTAAAAATTAGTACCTCAATTTTCTTTGTGAATTTTGTGAAGGTAAAGCAAACATAGGCTGCAAATTACCACTGAATCCTAGGGAATGGCATACAAGTCAGATCTTTTGACTTGAACAGAAGACGAGTATTTTCCATGGAGAGAGCTCTCTCCTGCCTGAACATTCAGACAAGCATTTTGAGTAGCAGTGGGAAATGCATAAATTCAACAGCATGAAGATTCACTTTTGGCATCGCAAAACATCCTGTCCCACATATGCACAGTAGTGTGCTTTCTTATGAATGAATGCCTAAATGCATGACAATCAGCAGGATTTTTACATTTGCTCTTCAAGCCAGATTTTCTGGTGTGAAATTTTATTAGAAATTGTGTCACCTCAGCTAATGTCTGCAGGCAGTGTGAAAGAGATTAAACAATGCAGCACCACCATTTGGAGGCTTAATTTGGAGTTTGGATAGGAAGGGGGGTGGAAAAGGAAAGAAAAAGTTGCCAAAAAAGAAAAAAGTATAATTAATTTTCCTTAGTGCATGTTGAACTTTCTCCTGAAAGTAGATTTTGACTTTGTATACCAATGGCTAAATCGAGTGTCATTCCAAGTGATGCTAATGAAGAACAAATAATTTGATCTCTAATTTTCTTCAAGAGGGAGAGGTCACCCAACGCTTGGCATCATTTAAATTGAGAGGAAAAAGTAAATCAAAAATTTATTAAATTCTAAATATAAATCCCAAGATGTATGTCTCACTTTTTATGCAAATCCACATTTTAAAAAGTGCTAAACTATTTGAAATGGTGTGGGTTACTTAGCAGTTCTCCAGGCTGAGTTTTTTTGAATCCAGCAAATACTTAATTATTCATGCTGCTACCAATCAAATAGTTATTTTTCCCTTTTGGATTTTGTTCCATTACCTGTTATATAGTGAAGTCGTGGAGCACTGCATCTATAAATACATGGGATACAAAAATCAGTTCAGAACAAATAGGTATTAACTTGATCCTATAATCAAAACTCAAATTTAACTAAAAGGTGTGAAATACTCCCCACATGATCCCCAGAATTTCCACTGGTGGCAAAGGAAGTTGAGTTAATCTGGAATGATGGTATTCTATCAGGTCTCAATTGATGGCTTGAAAAATTTTCCTCTTGAATTTCCCTGAAAGCTTACTGCTATCTAGTGGGGCTACACAGACTCAGAACCAATAAACTAATCAATAAACAATTAAATACATAAGTGTCAAATCTTTCTTACTTTATCACACATGCGTAATCCTTATTCACACAACCTGGTCAATGAGACCACTTGCACGTGTAAGAATTTGCAGGAGAAGATCTTAAAATCTTCCAATGCAAACTTGTTATTTCATGTGATGTTTGCTGTTCCTATCTTGAACCCCATTTCATCCTGCAATGTTCCATCTAGTTGTGAGTTTCCAGAGACGCAGTGGGCTAAATTTCCACTAGGCCAGACTGTAACCAAAACCAGCTTTATTCAAGTAGCTGCTAGGAAAGTACAGCCATTTCCCTCCTGGCCAGACACTGTCCATATGGGAAATGAAACGATGGAGTTGGACTCAAAGCAGGAATATGGTATGTTGCCTAGAGGTTCTATTGGATTTCAGCAGAGAGAAAACAAAAATATCTGGATCAGTTTTGTTTTGTCCACATGCATGTGATTCTCCCTAATCTGACTGTAAATTGAAATTGAAAGGTATGGCCTGAAAACTGGGGGGAGAAACATCATGGGCCTGATCTCAGCTGGTGTAAATCATTAAAATTAACAGAGCTCTGCCAATTTATCCCAAATTTTCAGTACATATTTAGACGTGAGTACAAAGCACCACCCTACTTCTTTTCACTGTCTACTTCTTTTAACCCACTGTCTGTTCAGATATCAAATATCTGCTCCATGTTTCCTTTCTTCTTTAACATATCAATTTTTGTGTGTAAAACAGATTATTTATATGGTTTGCAACACTTTTTAAATGCATACTTCACTTTCTGTGTTCTTAAGGAATGAAATGTGGTTGTTAACTACTATGAGAGAAGTATTTAAAGTATTTGAATAGCCCCACATCAAATATGTATCTTAACTTCCTATAAGAACTTTGAGCAGTGCATTATACCTTTAGGCCCAAATTCAGCAAAATATTTAGGCACATGCTTAACTTCAGTGGGACTACTCACATGTTTAAAGTTAGTCATATACTTAAGTACCTTGCTAAATCAGGGTTTAAACTTCTGAATAGAATTACCACCTTCCACTGAAGTTCTTGTAGTTCTTACACCACAGTGTGAACCACTGATCATCTTCCAACGTCAGAGTACCATTAATGAGAATTCCAAAAAAGGATAGACAGATATATGTTCAATACAGTGGAATGAAAATGCTAAGTAGAGACAATATGAGTATCTAATTGTCCCTCCTCCTCCACCATCAGCCATATTCAAAGGTATTCATACTTTGGTTAAAATGATTTGGATCATCTTTTAATCTTTATCTCAATACCACAAACATCCTAATTTAAGAAACTGCATATACAAGCCTTCAAAACAGACAAAGACATACAAGGAGTAAAGATTTTAAACTTATTTGCAAGAGAAATATAACAAGAGCTTGCATTGTTTTAAAATGTATAATAGGTAAATGAAAGCAATCTCAGCCAAATTACAGATTAGAAAAGGAATCATTTTATTTGTGTGATGACCCTGGTGACAGTTTAAACTTATCCATGAACAACTGATCGTAACTAGTCCAGAATACAAATATACTTAGTGGAAATGTAAATTGTATCTATTGGTCTATTCATATGTCTTATGAATAGCATGAACATACATGGGTTACCCTGTAATTATTGTTTACAGAACATTTAGCATTCCTGTGTGAAAGCAACCAAATTATTTGCTGTGTCAAAACATCAAGAATAAAATAAAAACAGTTTGCCCCATGAGTGAAAAGGTAGATAGCATGTGAATTTTAATAGGTTGTCAGTTATCCTGGGTAAAATATGAACAGGTGCTTTTATGACATCAATAAAAGCACAGCTCCTGAGAGGATCAGGGCCTAAGAAACTATGACAGACAATGTGTGCATTAATACTATATTTCCTGCAAAAAAAATTATGACTTTTTTTACCTTAATATGGCTTTTCAAGCTACTTCAGCCTATTATTTACAACCATTTTTCCAGTATTTTTGCTCTGCTGCATAGCTTTCTTGTCTGTATAATTAATTTATTTACAATACACCCTTGACAAAAATACCTCATAAGGCACATATTTTTCACAATATCATAACTCTATATTCAAAAGAAACCTTTCCAACTGGCTTTCATGGTGCTGAACAGTTTGTAGTGAAGGTATGATTATAGCAATATGTAGACATAAATCATTTGTAAGTAAATGTTGTGCTTGTGAACGGCAAAAGTTGACAGGCTTAAAAACTGAACCCTGTATTCTGTTCGGGCCAGTCTCAGCTATGTCAAATTTACCATCAACGCATCTGTGGAGAAGAAGGGGAAAAGATGTTAGTTCCCTTTCTACTCCTCCAATCCTGGGCAAACCAGGGGCCAAAATGGCCCTGGCATAATTTAAAACAGTCTACAAGGCAATTGCAGAAGGGCCGATGGGAGTGGGAGGTGTATTTGCTTCAGCTCCTGAGAGATACAGGAAAGGCTCAGAGTTAGAATGAGCAGAAAAACCTACTCCAAGCTACATCATATTTGTTGCTCCCTTGGGGTGCAGTCATGGCTTTGCCACAAGCCTGCAGTAAGGGAAAGCACAATATTGCCGTGCTGCAGAGGCAGCCCAGGAGGACAATTGTTACTCCTCCCGGTCCTTGCCCTTTTCTAGCCCCTCCTGCCCACGTGCATGATGAGGGTGTAGCGACTCTTCAGATGCTTCTTTTCCTACACTGTTAGCAGCAATGTGGTTAGCCAGCACGAAGGGCTCTTTAATCTATCAGATGCAGGCATAATAATATCACATGGCTGGAAGCTGAACCTGGGTAAAGTCAGTGGAGTCATGGCAGCTGAGGATCTGGCCCTATTAATCTATGAATAAAACTTCCAGGTAATGAGATTTCTTAGGGTGTGGAACAGATTCCCAAGAGAAGTGGCAGAAAGTCCATCACTTTGTAGATTTAAAGATAGACTACACAAATCATGAGAAAATAGATGGTAGGAACAACTGTACACTGACAGAGAGATGGACTGGATGAACCTGTGGATCTTTTCCATCTCTAAATTCTGTGAGGGAGGTTATGTCTATGGATTTTGTAATCTCCATAGACATAATATGAAAAATTATTTCATACATGGAGACTATAAATGTTGTAAGATAAGAAATATAGAAACTCCAGGGAGACTTTATTGAGCTTTCAAATTCAGTGGGCACCAGTTTTGACTATCATAATTATGTAATGCCTTTGTGGTATTCTTCATGCTTCGTTCAGAGAATGTTATGGGAATAGCCCATAAAGAACCACTCCTGCATCCCATGCAGTCACTTCTTGAGGCTATTTCCCACTGGAGGAAGATAATCCCATTCAAGAAGTGACTAGATGATAGTATGGAGACCACAATGTGCCGCAACCTTAACATGAAGAGATGATGTGTGTGTGTCTGTGCATGTTTAGGCAATACAGACCTAACCATGCTCATTTCTTCTCTTAAAATCATTGGAAGGACTTCCTTTGACTTCAGTGGGAGTTGGATCAGGACCAGTGGTCCAAACTTGTGGCTCTTACTCAGGCAAAATTCCCATTAAAGTCGATAGATAATTTTGCAGGATTGGGATTAGGTCTTCTGTCCCTGGTCTCTCTACTGAGATTATTAAATGTGAGGGATTTAGTGCTATTATAGTGGTTTAAGTGATGCAGACAATTGCTGCCTATGAAGCAGACTGAAATTGCTAAATAGTGTCAAAGAGGCTACTGACCAACTGTCAGATGGTAATAATGGCTTTCTGTTACTTCCAACCCAGGCCAGAATTTGGACCAGTAATTTGGAAGAAAAACATATTTCATAAACATTGGGAAAAACAAACCTCAGGGTAAACATAGAAATCAAAATTGGTTTCTTGGTCATTCAAATTTGGAGGAAATCTACATTTTCCAAAGGTGTCATTTGGTATCTTAATAGTAATAACATCAAAGCTAAAGTATAAGAAACAGAGAAACTTACTGCTAACCAGCTCTTAGGTCTGTGAAGAACAAACCTATTTCATTTACTGTGGTGCTTTTGTGAAATATTCATAATTCATGGAAGGGACCATCAGAAAGCATTTCCCAGAATTGTCACAAAATTCTGTCATCTCCTGCAGTGATGAAAAAGTACGGTATTGAAAATATGATTAGGTGCATTGGAATCTAAGGAAAGCATCAGCGGCCGCTCCAGCTCTCTTCACGCCCGTGCAATGTAGCAGCTAGAGAGAAGGTAAATTCTGACAGCTCATTTCACAGAGTTTTTTCCCAAAGCAGGATATATTTTCACTGCTAGGGATATCAAATTCTTAACCTTTGCTTCTTTTCTCCCTTTTCCCTTTGATTTAAAAGATTAGAAACACTGTAAAAAATACAATCTTCTCAAATGCCTTGACATTGGAAAAAATCACATATAGAAGACTAAAAGCATCCTGCTTAGACGTGAATAGACAATACACTGAGATGGAGATTATTTGGAAACCTCTAGCCCCTCACAATTTCATCTCTTTAAGGGAGAGAGGACCTTGTATGTGCAAAATTGCTCTCAGATTAACATCTTTTCTTATTTTTTTTTATTATTATTACCACAATTGCATTAACGTATACTGTTCTAATAGTCTAGCCATGAAATACCTTATATTATTTAAACAACAGCTGGTGACAACTGTCTACCCCCAAACCGGAATATTGCAGAATAAATAAAACTTTCTGATTATGCCTGTTAATTTCAATGTTAGTTAGACATTTTTGAGAGTCACAAGATAATGAAGTTTCATAATATAACTGTACATGGTGCGTCATATCATTTTGCTTTGGCAATGACACTAGAATGGATCCTTTTAAATGAGATAACAGCACAACATTCAGGATTCATTTAGCACTTGATTTCTAAGACCCAACAGATACTGTAAGACTGATCGATAATAAAGTCAAATGACACTAAAATAAAATGACTAACTTAATTTCCTGCATGTTTCCCTTTGTTTTTGTTGCTGGTGGGGATAGGTAAGTTTTAGGGAGCTTGAGATTTTGGTACCTTCTCAAACTGGTTTGAAGGGCATGCAAATGTAATTAACACATTCAAAACTTCTTATATTTTGGGAAGTCTATGGCCTGTGTTATACAGAATAAAAGATCACAGTGTACCCTTCGGCCTTAGAATCTACATTATTACACATTTTCCTCCATGTTTTACGTTTGTGATTCAATTAAAAAAATTCCATTCAAAAAGATGCTGTCTCTTAAGGCTAGAAGAATGTCCCACTAATGTCCACTTGCTTACACTCTCAGAGAAAGGCGGGCATTAACGATCACACTTGTAGATTCATCTGTTACCCATCTTTTTTCTCTCTTTTATTGGTCATTGTCTTAAATGCATATCAAATATATTTGCATGCAGTGGTTAAAGGAAGCCGAGGAAGAGGAGGAGTTGTGCTTCCCCAAACCAGGCAGAGGAGGGGGAGCTGTGCTGCCCCCTGCTTCCCTCTCTGTTTGTATGTATATTGTGTTTCATTTTGTTAGAATTTTTCTCTCTCTTTCTCTCTTATCTTCATTTTCTCTCTCTCTCTCTATTTGGTTTCTCCCTCTCTTGTGTCCCCCCCTTTGCCATCTATCATCGTATTTTCACTGGTCTTCTTTTTCTCTCTTCTCCTTTCTTTGTTTTCTTGACAGTCTCTCCTGTGTTGAATGTGATCCCAACAGCATTTGAATCTCATTCGGGCTTTTCAATCTGCAATATTTGAGGGAGCTCAGACCAAGCTAAATGGATGATCCAGGTACTAGGGGCCTCATTCTGCAAGTCCTTTGCAGGCTGGATCCTCTGGAAGGGTGAGCATTGTCAGTGAAATCAGTGAAAGTTGCCGATGCTGAGCCTCTTACATGGTCAGACCATGGATACCCCCACCATCCCATAGCATTTTAAAGGTCATGCAAAATCCTTATACTACCTTTTCCCAGTATTCACTGTACTATAGCTGAATCCCCATTTTGGTAGCAGCTGAGTGATATAGGAAAGAAAGCCTTGTCTTTGTTTAGATGCCACTGTGGCCTCCACTGCCACAAAAGTCCTGCTTGAAGTGAACCAGTGCAATTCTGCTCTGAAAGGGTTGGCTGGATTTGGTGGTGCCTGCCCTGCACATTCAGCCTGTCCTAATTGTGTGGCAGTGCATGGGGCATGTGAGAATGGAGCGGGTCTGAGCAAATGACGGGAAGAACTAGAGGATTCACCATTTCATGGCTTATCCAGTCTTTCCTCTGCAGCAGGAACACAATGGAGCTAGAGAAAGTTCCTCAGCATTGGTCTGAAGAAACTCCCACTAAACAGATCCTTAGCCACTCCAAGGCTTGTGGAGAAGAATTCCTTCCTTTCCCCTGATAGAAATACCTATTGCACAGCTCATTACTCAAGTGGGGTCCTTGGATTTAGCCCTTCAAGAGGAAATCTCTATGTGCCTTTTGTAGGTTCTGATGAATTCATGGACAGAATTCAGTGGCATCCACCTCCCACTGTCTACAGATTAAAATAACTGCCAAACCTAGACAAAAAGAATGAAAAAAGTCAGTGTATAAAGATGAGTTTTTGAAACAACTTTCACATCAAAACCAAATGCTTGTACCCTCCAGCAAGCATGTGGGAAGTGCTCCCGTGCTCTGCTTGCACTCAAATTTTTAGCAGTTTCTTCTTGTCATCTGCAAGGTGCTTCTGTAAATTTTATCTCTGTAGTGTCTCAGTGAACTCTCATTTATTAAAAAATGTATTTCTTGACGTTTCAAAAGACTTCGCATTTGTAAATGTTTGATTCAAAATGGTTATTTGCTCATTTCCAAAAGAGACATTCTCTACTGATAGAAAATGAACAGCCAGCAGCAGGACTGGAGAAAAAGGAGGAAATACTTTCTTCTTTCACCAATAAGGAGATCCTTTAAAAATGTTTACTTTCTTTCACTAAACACATGGACAAAAATCTGCATAGCAAGAGCCTAGAAAATGTGACAGGGAAAACCACCAGCAGTGATTCTGACCCGTAACTAAAGTCGATGTCAACACTCAGGACATTCTGCTGAGATATCTGTTGACTTTGAAAAGAAACCTGGACTTAAGAAAAGACAATCAGGAGAAAATGAAATAAAACTGAGCAGGTTTTACCCCTGTTGAAGAAAAATCCATAGGTGGGAAAAAATGCTGGAAACTCCTCAAGGTTCACCTCATGAAGTCTCCTCCACATTTTCCCCTCCAGTAGTGATTCCTTATTTTACTCAGGGAGGATGTGATAGCGTCCAGAAATCCAAACTGAGGGCTGGGCTTATCAAGGAAATTAAGCAGTGGGTTTAATGGAAAGGATACTAAACGGATGGCCAGGTTCAGCCATTTGTGACTCTGGGCAAGTCACTTCTACCTTACTGTGCCTCTGTATCCCCGTTGTTAGCACTTCAGGACAGGGTCTGTCTCTTACTATGTGTTTTTACAGTGCCTAGTACAGTGAGGCCTCAATCTTGGCTAGGCCTAGACGCACTCTCTCTACACAAATAATAATAACAGCAAGCTTCATCCCCAAGGCTCCCCCAGTAGTCAAACAGGTACCTAGTTCATCCACACAGCTCACTGGGCCACCTTCCAAAGAGAAGCATGACTCCTGAGAGATATGTGTAGCTATAGACTCTTCAAATGAGCCAAGGAAGTTGCCAAGGGAAGCTAATTCCTGTATATTTCTGTAGTACTGAGTGTAAAGTAGCTGTTCTGCTGCCACTTCCTCAGACCCCTCAATCTTGTTTGACCCTTTGATTCCCAGCTATGATGTATGCCTGTGAAGGAACAGCTGCAATGTTGGGCTAGCACATGCCTAGAACTGCTACTTTTCCCTTCCATACCCCGTGCTCCACCTTCACCCGCTATGCTCCTTTTTGCCAACATAAATGGAGTATTGTGCCTACTAACAATAAGGAAAATGACGATGATGAACTGAATACATTAAAAAATTCTTGCCCCAATCTTAGATATTATATTACAAAAAATAAAATGTCCATAGTTAACAGTATAATATAGTAAAAATTTTGAATTAACATAAATTTACTAAACTTTGGCTTAAAAAGCCAAAATGTAGTCCTGTATCATTGTCCTATTTATTCTCAGAGAATTTCCTACCACCCAGAGATGCAATTATCATGGCTGAGAACCTGAATTTTCTCTGAGATCTCCTGTCTTCATAAATTCAAAAGCACTGGCTGCAACAACTCAGAGCACACCAGCTTTAATGAGCTAGCATGCCAGCAGTTCTGAAAGAGACACATAACTAACATACTGTTTGTGGTTTGCAAAACCCCAAAGAGAGTTGCTGTTATAAGGGCACAGACAATTACACAAAATCCAGCATGTGAGTTACAGTTTCACTTGTTACCCAGATTTTTCTGCCCATTATTAGTCATCATATTGGCTGCGTGTTAAATATTGCCACCCTTCATTCTCAAGCGGTAACATAACATTAAATAAATACTGGAAAGATCCACATGGCACAGCCATTTCCCACCATGTTTTTGTGCTGCTCAGCAAGTAATTTCACCTGCTGAGGGAACTCAAGACAGCAACTCTGCAATCTCATCTGGTTACTAAATCAGTGTAAACAAAGTTGTATTTAGACTGGACCAGGGGATGGTTTCATGTTCAAAAAAGCAGGAATTTTGCAGCTTATGGTCTTTAATAAGAATGTAATACTAAGACTAACAGACTGGCACAAATCACAGAATTCTTGTCCACTGGTTCTGCATTTTCCTGGTTTTAAATGAGATAGTACTAAAGAGGGAGTGGAAACATTCATTTCCTGACAAATGCTGTAGACAGATATAAAATATTGTCTTTTTATATGGAAATTTTACAGATGCCAATACTATATATTGTTAGCTGATCTTTACATACATATCACTGAAATGAATAACCCCCATTTTGATTTCAAATTGTTCTGTCCAAGATGTAAAGACTTCAAGATGCTTTCGTCTTGCTATTCCCAGTATGGGTCCGACAGTCATTTTGGATTTCTGTTCTGTTTTTTAATTATTTCTCTACACTCAGACACAGAATCACACAAAGCAAAATAACAGCAGCCCTGCTGCAGTAGCATCCACGCCCTCCTGGTAAACATGCAGTAGGTGGTACTGTAACACTTCCACACAATATACACAGTGTGTGTGTGTGTGTGTGTGTGTGTGCGCGCGCGCTCTACTGGGCTTTGGTTGATGAAGGCAGAGAATAAAAGCAACAGCCATACCGTGTAGGCTTGCCCTCCAGCCACCAATTTAACTAAGTTGGTAGCTTACTACTTTATTTCATAGTTGTGCTCCAAATGGATCTTTCTTGGACCTAGCAAAAGCACAATCTGTTTCAAAAAATGAGATTTTATTCACTGTGTGTGTTATTTCTCAGCACAGTTATGATTTTGGCTTTACATGTTCCACAGTATAAACACTGAGCTAAGTGGAAAGAACTTCAAAGGGCAATCCACTCTGTAAAAGCAACTGGGTCCTTATGACCCAGTTGCAACACAACCATTGGCTGGCACAATTAAAACACAGTTCCAAATTAAAGCATATGCAGGACCTGATTATGTTTTAACTATATCCTGGAACTCCACCAAAGTCTTGGATAGACAAAGATGTTCGTACAGTCAGGAATATGGTTAAAACATGGCTAAGGTGCTCTCTATACTCCACACACTCACAGTCAGAACTCATGTAGGCGACATCGGATCACTCTGATATCCTCCATGTCAAGGCTCTAGCCCAGCATCTGGAAGGTAATACAGTCCCTGTGGTGTTGTGCAGTTGTTAAGCAGTGTCCAGTGTAAACCTCTGTTTCAAACAGAATACCAAGGCCACTGATACAATAATTTCAGCATGCGTGTATGTGCACTCTTCCAGATGAAGGAATGTGGTAGGCTTTTCTAATGCATTCTGGGTCAGATCATCAGCTGATGTGAATTCTCATTGCTCTGTTGAGCTCAAATGAACAACAAAATCAAGGGACCTATGGCAATTTACATCACCTGAGTGTCTGGCCTTCTCAATCCAGGCTCTGGCCAGGGGTCAAGGAAATATTTTAACAAGTCTGTCCCTCTGTCATGTTAGTTAAGCAATGTTCTATTGTAATACACTGGGACTTCAGCTAGTTGCAGACAAAAATTATCAGTTGCAAAGAAAAAGCAGATTTATTTTTAAAAAATAATTGGGCTCAATGATCTCCATTAAGGTAGTAGGGAAGAATAATTTCCTCTACTGCCAGAATTACAGGGTGAAATTCTATGGCCTCTGTTATGCAGGAGGTCAGACAAATTGATCATAGTGTTCCCCTTTGGCCTAAATATCTACAAATCTGATAAAATTCTAGATCTGTAAATAGAATTTGCTTTTTACATGCACTAAAATGGTATTTGAAAACTTGGTTGAGCAAATCAAAATGTCTACTCCTAATGCTTCTACCAAATAATGTCGGTTTTGTCACAAAATGAAAGTCAGGCTCCAAATAAGTGTTCCATAAGCATACATCTGAGTGATGTTTTTCTTGTGCAAATGTTTAGAAAAAGAATGCATACGGGTACAAAAATGGCTAATCAGTATTTGTTTTCTAATTTACATAGTGTTTGTGACTAGTTCACAATTCAACACCTGGGTTGAAAAGTTATTTTTCCCTCAGCTTACTTCCTCATTCACTCAGCTTTATACAGAAGCAATAAAAAACTACAAAACAATCAATATAAACTACCTTTGCAAGTCAATATAAACTACCTTTGTAAGCCTAAATCTAAGCAAGAAATGGCAAAAACTTCAAAAAATAAATCGGTCCAAAACAGACAGGGGGAGGAAGGGAAACAACTAAATGAAAGACGCTATACTTCAGATACGAAAGCCCTAGAACAGAATAAGCTGAAGGAAGTGTTCTTTCCGTGGAGAGTCTATAGATGAGTATTTGCAGGTCCAGTGGAACTCTCCCGTCGGAAGCACTGTCTCTTCTCTAAGGCACCTGCAAAACATAGCAGAAGCCACAAGTTACAGAGTGAGTTTTAATCCCCTTCCATACTGTGTGCAATACATTAAACCCTGTTTGACATAGCACAGCAAGGAGATCTATAACAGAATGGCTTGCCCATGGGCTGGAGAACCTAGGGCTAAATCAGCCCTGATTATGGGATGAGCCTTGAATCAGATGAGCCCAGGATAAAAAGAGCAGGAAGCCCAGGAAACTGCAGCTATCTATTCACAGATAACTGTTCTGTATGGGTTAGGAGTAGGACTATTGAGGTGGCAGAAAAAAAGAATCAATAAAGCATTATAAGAGACCTCTTATTGGGGAAATGCATGGGGTTTCAAATTCTACATTGCCAAAACCAAAGGATTGAGCTTTACAAAAAAGGAAAGTTACAAAGGAATGTAAACTGTATCTGTATGGAGAATAAATAGGTACAGTTAAAAAGTTTAAATTCCTAGGAGTAATATTTGATCCTAAATTACTTTAGAAAGATCATATAGACAATGTTAAAGATAAATGTACAGGAAGGATTAATCAGCCTAAAAGTCTTGCTGGGACTAATTAGGGGGAGGGATTAGAAAATATTGCTGATGGTCTACAGAGCCTTAATCTGACCAGATATTGACTACAGCATCAAAATCAGAACTTAACCAAAAAAATAGATTGGATACAAGCTCAGGCACTATGAATTGTGTGTAGTGCATTTATTACAACACCTATATACATTCTACAGATAGCCTTTAGTGAATGAAACTACTGGATCTTTCTGGGCCAAACGATGAAATCACCAAACAAATATATGAGGCTCGTTGGGAATTTAACAGGCAAACTGTAACAAATGATATTAAAACTACACATGCTATTCAAGTTAAGCTGTGAATGAAGCAGTTGCAAGACAAGGGCCAAACTGGATCTGGAACATACACTCAGAAGCAGTGGGTATTTTTTTGGATACAATCTCAGGCTCATGGTGATAAAAAAAGGGTGCCTCAGTATGTGGAAATGATTGAATCAATGACATTTTATTTCTAATAACAGAGTTAGTACACATGGGGATACAGGTAGCATAACTTGGATCCCAGTGCATAATGGGATAACAGGAAATGAAATGGCAGACAATCTAAAAATGCTGTAAGAAACGGAAAGATTGACATAGAAATACCCTTGAGTAAACAGGAATCCAAAAGCCTAGCACAGAACAATTTAAAAGAGGAATAGCAAAAAAAACCCCAACCCTGGACTATCAAACAAAGAAGATTTTTTCAATTGTGCCCTAGAGTTGAGGATAATGGGAAACTTCAGGGCCTGAATAGGAAAAATGAAGTGATTTTGTTGAGAGTACTAAATGGCCATTGTGGCGTAAACAAAAATCTTTTTTGAATAAAGAGATGCAAGGATAGACTATGTGCACTATGTAAGGTGGAAGAAACAGCTGATCACCATTTATGGGTATGTCAGGGCTCTGATAAAGTGAGGGAAAGCTTTCTGAGGAATTCAAACATCTTAAGGAAACAAAAGTCACATTATGTTATTCATACGCACAAACTCAGGGCTGGAGCACCCACGGACAAAATTAGTGGGTGCTTAGCACCTACTGGCAGCCAATGTCTCCTCCCTTCCTGCGCGTCAGCAGCCCCACCGACCAACTCCTCCCCCTCCCTCCCAGTGCCTGCCATGGATTAGCTGTTCCACGGCATGCAAGAGGCACTGGGAGGGAGGGGGAGAAGCGGGGATGGGGTGTGCCTGGGGGAGGGGGCAGAACTGGATGGGAAGAGGCGGGTGGGGGGTGAAGTGAAGGTGGGAAGAGGTGTGTCAGGGGTGTGGCCTTGGGGGAATGGGTGGAGTGGTGGCAGGGCTTGGGGCCCAGCACGGGCAGGAAGAGGCAGGGCAGGGGTGGGGGGTTGGGGAAAGGGGTGGAGCGGGCTGGGGCTTGGGGCTGAGCGGGGGTTGAGCACCCCTGGGGAAAGTTGGAAGCTGGCACCTGTGATATTATTTAGTAAAAATATTGGCAAAATGAGCTAGTATTACAAAGGCCTGTTACATTACCTGAAGGACACAGGACAGAGTGAGAGAATATAAACCAATAAGCATTTAAGAATTATAGACTATTCAATTAAGCCTGCTTGGCCATTAAAGAATTGGGAAAAAGAAACTGCAGTTATGTCTAGAAACACTACAGGAAGGTGGTGAAAGAAAGGGAGCAACAAAGAGTGGGAGAAAGCTCTCCAGGCTGGGAGACCAGGGAGAGACTGTAAAGGCTAGCTGGGATATAGACTGTGTGTGTTTTGGATTAATTGAGAGAGAGAGACTGAATTGGGTTTAGGGCCTAGAGGGCTGTATGCACTGGAGGATTCAATAAATTGAAACCCCCACAGGGGACTGTTTGAACTATCGTTGAATTGAACAAGTCTTGAAATGGGCCCGGAAAAGAGAAAAAGCAGAGAAGGGTAGTGCTAAGGCACCCCTGGCCATGAGGCAGTTCTTCGGAGGCAGCCACCCCATTACAGGGACATTCCCCAAAAGAAGAGCACCTCCAGGTTATCCCATTTCTTTGCTCATGGCTCCATCACATTATTATTTTACAGTGCTAACAAATTGCTAGGGACGTCACTGTATAAATCAAAAGACATCATCCCGCCCCAAAGAGTATGAATTTAATTGTAATTTGAGGCAATCTACATTTGATCTTACCATCTAAATGATGTACAAGGCCATTTTCTGCTTCCTCACCCTAATAGACTGGGCATATTTCATTAGATACAATCATATTCCCTTGAAATTCACCTGTCCCTGCAATGGATTTCCTGAACAGCTGGCTGAATAATCCCATCAAATAACAGTGAGTTCCTGCATTGAAGACTCTCTTTTGCTTCAAAAGCGCAGGAATTCTGTAAGGGGACAGGAGTGCATACACACAGAAGGCACTCTTGTCTCTTTAACACTCAGATCTCCTCCTCTCACAAGCTGTTTGGAGCAGAATATGGGTCTTTCTAAATTTTTATGTATATACACATCACACACATATTTATAGAGAATGCATTATGGTGTTATATCAAAGTTTTACGAGCATGAGTTTGGGATAGTTGCAAAGCCATGAGAATATGCAGATCATCTTAACTGGCAGTAAAACCTGCCTTGCAGTCCACACCAATGTACATTCCATATATACCATTCGGGTTGGGGGGGAAAGCATTTGACAAATGTTTGAGAAAGTTTTAAAAATTTATTGAGATCTTTTTGTCTTTTTGGGATCTTCACAGGCAAAGCCAAATGTTTTAGTTGCCATGAGTCCAAATATAAAGGACGCTATAAACCCTTTAAAATTACCTAAAATAGTTTTCTATCCATAAAGATGCCATGGACTTTAACATTAAATATCTGGGGACATTTCACAGCTAGAAGCATGTGCTGTATTTCCTGTTAGGACTATGCTCCCTTTTCCAGTGGAATAAAGCTTCTATCTTTATTTACCCATGCAGGCCAAGGTAATTTGGGGAATGGAAATTTCACAGAGTGAAAAAGGGAAATATCATCTGCCAAATTGCTTGGTTTTGCTTTGTTTGTTTTGTTTTGTTTTAACTATCTGAAGTTGCTGAAAGGCCTGGAATGCTATAAATCCTGTTGGAGCTAGATTAATGAGAAGAGTGCAGGTGAGGTAGTCAGAGGGGCAGGATAAAATGAACATATCCTAATAATAATTAACACTTTCACTAATCCATAACGTGTTTAGTCTGTTTATCTCGAAGAACTTCACAAAGAAAGGCAACTATTCCTAATTATTAGATGGGGAAACTGTGGGACAGAGGTGAAATAACTTGCTCAAGATCTCATAGCATGTTAGTGGCAGAAAAAAGAAATAGAAACCCAATTTTCTGACTCCCAATCAAATGCCTTATCCATATGTAAGTGGGGGAATAGTCCCACTATTGTGGGGAACTTTCGTGGCTTCTGCACTACCCTGGTGAAGTGGGCTAGCGAAAGAATCCCACTTCCTTTACCCAGTGGCCTCCCTGCCCTTGAGGACTCCCCTTCCACTCTCCTGTCTGGCAGAGTCCTCGTAACCCCGACAAGGCTGGGCCCAGGATTCCTGGGGGAGCTCAACCCCCAACCCTGCTGTGGTCACCTAGGACAAGGGCTAGGGTGTCCCCACTCCGGGGTACTCTCTCTGCACTGGGCACTTCTCTGACCCACTGACCGTTACATACAAGTTAAAGCAAATGCAAGTTATTTAATCAACAATTAATTTTAAAAAGAATAAGGAAAAATGGGAAAGGTTAAAGGAAACACATCAACCCGCTCTGTGGCAGGGAACATCACAGTGTCTCTGAAATGTCAGGGCAGTTCCTTGTAAGTCCCAGGCCTTCTTCTCAGGCCCTGGCTGTGCTGTAGGGATGCTGTGGGTTGGACACTTGCTCTGGTGGTGGCCACACGCTCTCAGGCCCTTCTTCCCAGTGTTGCCCCCGCCCTGTCGGGGTTATGATCCAAGCCTAACCTGCAGAGCCCCTTCGCTGAGGCGTCTCCCTGTGCTGGGCCTGCTGCCCAGGGTCCTCCTCAGTCTCCTCAGCTGCTCACCGCACCCAGCTCCGGACTGCTCCAGCCCCAGCTCCACCACTCTGTCTCTGCACTGCTGCTGCTCTGCCTCCAGCTCCCTGGGCTTCTTCTTTGGCCCCTCTGGCTCTGGTTGCTGCAGCTCTGCTCCCAGGACAGGTCTGCTCTGCAGGCTGCTTCTGTGACTCTGTTCCCAACACTGACCTGCTTCCCGGGCTGCTTTTCTGGCCCCTCTGGCTCTGGTTGCTGCAGCTCTGTTCCCAGGGGCAAGTCTGCTCTCTCTGGGCTGTGCCTCTGGCTTTGGGGTTGCAGCTCTGCTCCCAGGACAGGGTCTGCTCTCTCTGGGCTGCTTTTCTGGTCCCTCTGGATCTGGCAGTGCTCATTTAATGCGTGGCCCCAAGCTCTATTTACTGTACATTACTCACAACCTGTTCTGAACACAGAACACCCTAGTGAGATGCGGGATAGTATTCTTCCCATTTTACAAATGGAGAACCGAGGCATAGAGAGATTAAGGTAAAATGTAGCCACTAATTTTGGGTACCCAATCTGAAACACCAAGGACTTGATTTTTCAGCATACGTAGCATTATGTGGCACTTTATATGGTCAAAGCACAGCTCCCATAAACTTTAGCTGCAGCGGTGAGGGCTCAGCACTCCTTCAAATGAAACCCTAGCATCTCAAGTCAGGCACTCAGAAAATGAGGAACACACAATAAGGGACAACCATGAAAAATTTGGTTTAAATACCTTGTCTATTATCACACAGGAACTCAGTAACAGATGCAGGGGTAGAATGCAGTTTTATATGGCAGCATTCAACTACCTTGTCAAGGTTCCCTCCCCACTCTGAACTCTGGGGTACCGATGTGGGGACCCGCATGAAAGACCCTTTTTTTCTTAAAAGAAGAATTTTATTTAAAGAAAGGTTAAAAGAATCACCTCTGTAAAATCAGGATGGAAGATAACTTTACAGGGTAACAAAAGATTCAAAAACACAGAGGAACTCCCTCTAGGCTTAGTTTCAAAGTTACAAAAAACAGGAATAAACCTCCCTATAGCAAAGGGAAAATTCACAAGCTAAAACAAAAGATAACCCAGCTTGCCTTGCCTGGCTTTACTTACTATTTTTGTAATATTAGGGACTCACTCACGATTGTTTGGAGGAGATGAATTTCTGCCTGGCCCTCTCAGTCCCGAGAGAAAACCCCGGCACAAAGAGCACAAACAAAGCCTCCCCCTTCCCCACCAGATTTGAAAGTATCTTCTTTCACCATTGGTCCTTTTGGTCAGGTGCCAACCAGGTTATTTGAGCTTCTTAACCCCTTACAGGTAAGGAGGAATTTTAGGCTACTCTTAGCTGTATGGTTATGACACGCCTTAACCATGAACAATCCTTTCTCTTTCTGCAGTCCGCTGCCTCCTACTCTCACACCTTCCAACTTCTGCAACAAATGAAGCATGAGTCCTTCAGACATCAGTCTCCTTGACAACACAGCCCTGCATGATCTCCAGAGCAGCTCCATCCTGTGCACTGAAAGAGGGTTCCATTCCAGGCCTGCGAAGGAATGTATTTTTGTAGGCACAGATTCTTCTGCCTGTTTCCCCCAAGTTTGACCCCTTCAGTACCACCCTCTCCAACCTGTCTCTGTCAGAATCCTGTCTCTTCTCCACTCCTGGCTCCGGGTCCCAGTTCCATTCTCCTCATCTGGTGCAAATCTCTGCTCCTCAGGTTTCTTATCCTAGCCCCAGTCTCCTGGACCAGCCAGTCCCAGTTCCCCCTCCCCCATCAGCTCCTCATCTGATCTGTCTCTCTCCTTCCCTCTGGCTTCCAGTTGCCCAGCTCCCACCTACTCCCAGTCCAAGTCTCCCTCCCTGGGCTCCTCATCCAGTCTCAGTCCCAGTTCTCTCTCTGTACCCAGATCCTTATCAGATGTGTCAGCTGTTCCCTCCCACCCACCTTCATTCCTCCCAAACTGTGAGTTCTGAGTAACAATTACTCCTTCCCCCTCTCCCCACCCACAGCTCCTCTTCTGAGCTCAGGTCCCCGCCCCCGAGCTCCCAGTCACTCCCCAAACTCCCAGTCACAGTTTACCTCCCTGCCAGCCTCCAGTACTAGTCACCCCCTGCCCCTGGATCCTTTTTCAAATCTATTCTCCCTGCTCCTGCAGGTTCATTAATTGTCTCCTCTGCATTTGAATCAGACAGCTTCCTCCTCCCTGCTGGCTGGCCCCAGCATGAGGGTCATTGAGAGCACAGGAAACACAGCTTCCCTGCTTTCTGTTCTGGTGCCTGGACCTGGTCCATAGCAGCCCAGAGCAGCAATTGCAGTGAAATTTCACACACACAATTTCAACTCTCTGCCCCAAAGTTTGAGGGCACTAGAGATTTTCAAAGAAAAGGTAGCCAGAATTTTTTAATGTGGTCAAAAGAATATATGTTGTCCTACCCTCATTCTTGGAAATGGCAGCCTGTGGCAAACATCCAGCATGGAAAATTTCAGTCTGAATGGTTAAATCTGGCAAAGTTACAAGTAACTGAAAACAGGGTCTTCCAAGGGAGCTATCTGGTAACCTTAATAATAAGTGTTACTACCAGCCCTGCCTATAATAGCTGTTATACAGCTTTTCTGCTACTGTGAAGTCCATTTCCTCAGTAATATCCAAGTTTAGAAGCAAACTTTCCTGTGGTATAAAGCTCCCATTTCTATCTCCAAAATATTGTGAGACATCAGACCTTTAATGTTTCACTGCTCATTGAATAGTATTCAAGGACTGAAAATTGCCAGTCATGTGCCTCACAAATGTGTAATTTTTTTGGTGAAATTCCACATTTCAGGGGGAAAAGGGAACCACTTCTCCAACAAATTATTTTATTTTTAAAGTGAAGTAGGTGAAATGATCAAAGGTGCACAAGGAAGACCGTTTATCAAAATAGCTCTGTAATTTACCACATAAAAATGCCTGCTATATTTGGGTGTGCATCTATGTATATTTTATATACATTATTGCCCCTATTCTCCACTCTGTCTGAGCTGTATTCTTATGTAGTGTCTGTAGAGAGCCTGCTGCAGATCCCTGCCCAATCCAAGCAGGAGTTAAAGCAGGGCGGGTCCTACTCTAACTTACGCTATTGGCAAAAGGTTCCAGTGAAGGATCAGGCCCAGTGGAGCTCAACTCTGCTATACCCCCCTTCCACTGCTAATGCACACTTCTGCCCACCCATCATGCTCCTACTTACCATTTATGCTGGGGTTGGTGAGAATGACTAACATAATATACATATAGGGTGTCTGTACTAAAGTAAAGATCCCCTTCTACACAGGAGAAATCCACCACAGAGAACCTTTGAATGATTTAAGGCCAATCTGTACAATGCAAAGTGGCCTTAGCAGAATAGAGAATCTGTCTGTCTGTCTGTGTCTGTCTGTCTACAAGCCCAAAATAAAGCTGAAACATTTACCTTTATGTTCAGGCACAACTAAAACAACATAAACCAGAAATAAATAAGCTCCTTACCAATGTCCTTTGGCTTGTGCTATATTTTTGTGTGCTAAATCATCAGAGGAGCACAGCATTACATTGATGATATACTGCTCCAGAAAAAAAACTATGTCAATATGAATCTACACCAGCAAAGCAATATTTTTCAATCTTCTTAATGTAGGGCTGTGAGTCAAAGTGACAATTGACAAACATTCAATAAGAGGTCAAAAAACAACCATGCAGCCGGATTTGTTTAGGGCTTATGTTATCTATTTTTGATAAGTGAAACAATTGGCCTAAGTCATGTCACCTGAGGCTCTTCACGTCTGAGTGAAGAGCTGTCATAGAATTAAATAAGATTATAATGATTTTTTTCTTTGTGCCCTTCCAGAAGAACTTGCTGCATAGTTTCAAAGACAAAACACCAAAAGAAGACAGTTTGCCTGAAATAAAGGTTAACACTTTCTTCAGTTTACTTTTATCTGAGCACATTAGCCTTTGTGTGATCCTGATTGTGTGTTGACATTTTCACTTAGTCCATTGTGTATAATAGTATATATTGTCTAGGTGAGTAGAACACAGCTTCTTAAATACAATCGAGAATTACATGGTAAATATTAAATGATAGTTACTAGATTGAAACTCAGAGCTGTTCAATACTTACATCAAACAAGTTGCATGTGCATGTAGACTAACTGCTTTAAGGAACATTTTTTCACTAAGGAATGATTTAAAATATGACGTATGGATAGGGCTTTGCCTAATTTTTCAACCCACTTGAATGTTAAGAACAGGCCTTCAGCTTCTGAGGTTTGCATTCATCTTGGGTCTATTGGCAAAATATCAGTTCCTCTCTGCTGCCTCACAAATGTTTCATGTACAAAGAATAAAGCTGAGTGCAAAAAAGAGGGAGAATCCTCTTTGCATTAGCAATAGACCGGCTGATGAAGCAAGCAACGAAAGGCATTGTGGACAGCATAAAATGAGTTGGCAGAGATGAGTTACACAACTTTGACATTGCTTAATTGGGTATGACAGGGAACGAATGATTGCCCTTACATCAGAGGTAAAACAAGAAGCAGCAAAAATTGGATTGAAAGTAAATGCAGAGAAAACCAAGATTGTGAAGATAGGCAACTAGACAACAGATGCAAAGACATACATGGATGGAAAAGAAATCAAACAGAGTTCTGCTGTCTCGGGAGTGTGAAAACATTTGAAGGTGGCTGCAATAAAGATATTCATACACAATTAGGTAAAGCAAACACCACTTTTGGAAGAATGAGCAACATCTGGTCAGAGAGGTCTCCACACCAAACTAACGGTCAGATTATACATGTGAGTGAACTAAGCACACTGCTGCTATACAAAGAAGAGACTTGGCCAATGACAGTGGCTAACAAAAAGAGATTGGAGGCTGGCCATCACAGATGGCTGAGGAAGATACTACACATTTCATGGAAAGACAAAAAAAAGTGAGAATAAAGGAGCTGACAGAGGTTAGAAAATGTCATCAAAGGAAGAAGGTTCAGATTGATGGGACATGTACACTGTATGGAAGATGGGAGACATGCTAAGCAAGCATTGAATTGGCTATCTGAGGGAGGAAAGAGAAAACCAAGACCAAGGAAGAACAGGCAGAAGACACTGACAGAGGAAACTGAATGCACTGGCATCACCTGGGAAAAAATACTACAACTAACAAGCAATCATAATCAATAGAGGAACTGGACTGCTCCATGTGTCAGCAGCATAGAAGGAACTAAAATAAGGATGCTGAACGCAGGTTGAGTTGAACAATTGGACTGTGCACTGCTCTGTTCATGTGGCTGTATTGCTTCCACACTAATTCCCCACATTCCCTGATGTCCTGTCGATAACAGTCCCTCCAGAAACATTGGTTCTCTGACTCCAGTTCCACCAATCATAATACATCTTCCTCATTTTGCAAACATTTAAATATAAAGATTAAAAACAAATGATTGGTGCCCTGGTCCCCACCATGTATCCCTTCAACAGAGGCTGCTAGCACGTAATCTAGTTGGAATTTTATCTTCACCACAGGCTCACCTGGTTACATTTGTCTTTGAGGATAGTTTGGGCACTTGAACAGGTGTGACCTATCTCTGCTTCTCTGTCTCCAAGTCTAGCAAACTGTCTCCTTGTGGAATCTCCTACCTTCCTGTGGGGTTGGCCTCTAGATTGTTCTTGGTCTCAGTTCCTTGATGATCTCTGTATCTCTAAAGCAGGGGTGGGCAAACTTTTTGGCCTGAGGACCACATTGGGATTCCAAAACTGTATGGAGGGCTGGGTAGGGAAGACTGTGCCTCCCCAAACAGCCTGGCCCCTGCCCCCTATACACCCCCTCCCACTTCCTGCCCCCTGACTGCCACCCTCAGAACCCTGACCCATCCAACCCCCCCCCCCCGCTCCTTGTCCTCTGATTGCCCCCCTGGGATCCCACCTCTGATCCAACTGCCCCCTGCTCCCTGTCCCCTGGCTGCCCCCCAGGATCCCCTTCCCCTTATCCAACTACCCCCCCCCAGGTCTCTTACCATGCCGGTCATGCAGGACTGGCAGCCGCGCTGCCCAGCTGGAGCCAGATATGCTGCCACGCAGTCTAGAGCACCGGGGCAGGCTGGCAGCTCTCGCAGCCGCACTGCCCGGCAGGAGCTCACAGCCCCGCCGTCCAGAGCGCTGGCGGCATGGCAAGCTGAGGCTGCAGGGGAGGGGCCGGGGACTAGCCTCCCCAGCCAGGAGCTCAAAGGCTGGGCAGGAAGGTCCTGTGGGCCGGATGTGGCCTGCGGCCCATAGTTTGCCCACCTCTGCTCTGTAGGCTCTTTCTGGGTGCTGTGTCTGCTGGCTTGTAAATTCCTTCTGTTCCTTTGGGTCACTTGTCCCTTTTGCACAGTTACCACATATGACCTGGCTGTCATTGCACCCTCACAACTCCTTTCGGCCTCTTCTGGTGTCTGTCTATTGACTGGATCCACACAAGAGTACCTGTCTCCAGGGCCAGTAGGTCCTTGGCTGATCTGTCATACTCCAGTGTCTGTTTTATCTGACTGTTGGCCATCTTCTCTTGACAACATCTTCATCCTTCTGGCTGCAACAGGTCTCCACTCATTTGTAGCAGGGTTTGGTCCTTCATCCCATCTACGCCTGTGTTGGACTGTTTTGGCACCCCTGTGATGGAGTATTCCTGTATGCCAAAAATGCTAAGAAGGGGTCTGAACCAAAGAAACAGCCTTGTGTAACGCTTTCATAGTGGTTTTCAATGCTTATTCCACCTTACCATTACTCTGTGGGCATTCTGAGGAAGAGGTATTGTAGTCAAACTCCCATTTGTGTGCAAATTCCTTGAATTCTTGGGGTAAACTGAGGTTTCTTGTCAGTGAATACAGTTTTTTTGCAAAGTGGGCCCTCAGTTTGCCAATCACTGGTTTGCTTATTGTACAAGGCAGGGCATAAACTTACAACAATGTGAGGAGTAGTCAACTGTAATCAAATGTTGCTTTTCCTTGAAGGGAAATAACTTCACTTCCACCTTTTCTTATTGTCAGATGGGCAGCTCTTGTGGTAATGGAGCAGTGGTGGGCCGCCGCTTCCGGCAGCTCCCATTGGCTGGGAACGTTAAACCATGGCCACTGGGAGCTGCGGGTGGCTGTGCAAATGTAAACAAACTGTCTGGTGGCCCGTCAGCGGATTACCCTGATGGGCCGCGTGCTGCCTGCGAGCCGCAGGTTGCCCACCACTGTAATAGAGTCTCTTTCTGCTGACTTTTATCACATAACTGGCAGGTGTCACACCTTTCTATCGAAGAGTGTAGTCGTGTATTCATTCCCAGCCAGTAAATACATTCTTGAGCCTGTCTAAGACAGCTGTCAATGCCAAGGTGTGAGGCATGTATTTTTTTCATGACATCCTAATGTAATGCGATGGAGACAACAGCTCTCTATCCTCGAAATGTGATTCCATCCTGCACACTCAACTCATCTTTAATTAAAAAAAATGTTTCTGCTCTTACCCATGCTTGGCGTTTGTCTTCTGGGCACTCTACTAATGTCGCTTTCTTGACTGCCTGTAGCTCAATGTCCTTTTCCAAAGCCTCTTAGATTTCCATCAGCTTTGCAGCTGAAACTGGGAGGCAATGCAGCACATTAATGGATTCTGTGTCTTGATCCCCTGCCCCAACTTGCTGATGCTGGGTATTTATGTCCTGCTCAGGCTGTCAGCTAACACCAATAATCATCCTTGACAAGATCTGATCTTTTCCAGGTGGTGCCAGAGGCGCAACAACATGCACTGCAATCTCTTTGGTCTCTTTGGAGTGCTAAGAAGGAGCTTTGCCATGACTGTCTCTATGGGTTTGTGGTCTGATTGCATTATTACTGAGTGGCCATAAGTGTACCGATGGAATTGCTTCATTCCAAATACCACAGCCGGAAGCTCTTTTTCTATTTGGGCAAAGCCCTGGTCAGTCTCTGACAGGACTCTACCAGCATAAGTGACCGGCTGCTCCTGCAAAAGAACTACACCCTATCCTTCCCCAATACATCACACAGGAATATCAGTGGCTCGCATGGATACTAGTATTTCAAGCCAGAGACATCCACTATCATTTGTTTCAGCATGTCAAATGCTTGTTGTTGGTGATCTACACAGTCCCACTCAACATCCTGCCTTGTGAACTGATGTATGTGTTCCGCTACTGCAACCAGGCGTGGACAGAACTCAGATGGAAAATGTATCATTCCTATGAAGCACTGTACCCCTTTCATATCCACTGGAGCTGGACTGTCTCTGACTACCTCGATCTTATTAGGTCCTGCTTTCAGTCCCTCTGCTGTAAGCAAATGTCTAGTGTACATCTCCTCATGCTATTTGCGTAGCATTTGTTTTGAGTTGAATTTTATGTTCTTGCCCCTGCATCACTGTAGAAAAGCTTATCGTTTTCTGTCATGGTCTTGTTCACCTACAATGAACATATCATCTGCAATTATTTTCACTCCAGGCAGTCCTTACGACACTTGGGTGAGTCTTCTCTGGAACACCTCAGTTGCTCATTTTATGCCCATCAGCGTATGCAGCCATCTGTAGTGACCAAATGGTGTTGCAACCGTTGTCAATATGTTGGGACACTTTATTCAGGTTTATGTGCCCAAACCCATTCTTCACATCACAGACTGCAAAGATTCTGGCTTTGGAAAGTTCTGGCAAGATGTCATCAGTTGTGGGCAGTGGAGAGTGGCATCTTTTCAATGCCCGATCAGAGGCTTTGGGTCTATACAGATGCATAATTTGCCCAATGGCTTGTTTACCACCATGCTGCTTTTCTAGGCTTCACTGGCCTCTATAGGTGTTGTGATACCATTACTCTGCTTCTGAGCTCCTTGTGTATTGGATTACCTAGGGCCACTGGAATCTTCCTTCCATGGTAGGGACTCGTTCCCTTTGAAAACATCCCCATATGATTTTAAAATGGTCTCCATTGTCAATTGGACTCTCCCTTTTGCTTCTTGTGCTGCAGTATAGATTTCTGACGCTGCACCCTGATCAGATCCATGGCTTATATGGCTGTATTCCCCAAGAGGGGTCTGTAATGTTTACTATCCACCACTACAAACTACAGTTGGTATCGTCTTATATTTTGGATTAGTTACTATCAGTTACTGCACTTTCTTGCAGGTTGCATTATGCTCTCATTGTGCCTGTCCTTTTTAAGGGGTGTTCAAGTCCAATTCGCAGTGCAGGAGGCCCTGATATACAGCTGAAATCGGACAGGGCATTTCACTATTAACATTGTTACATGCATGGGGGGGTGGTAGTGTCCCTTGTTGCTATCCCTCCTAACACCCTAAGCTTGATATGCACTAGGACTCAAGTAGAGAGTAATGATGTCATCATCACTGTCTCATGCATCATTGCCTTCTTGTACATGTCTGACAGAATCTTTCTGAGCCTTGGTCTACACTAGGAGTTGAGGTCGAATTTAGCAGCGTTAAATGGATTTAACCCTGCACCCATCCACACGACGAAGCCCTTTATTTTTACTTAAAGGGCTCATAAAATCGATTTCCTTACTCCACCCCCGACAAGGGGATTAGTGCTGAAATCGGCCTTGCTGGGTCAAATTTGGGGTAGTGTGGATGCAATTCGACGGTATTGGCCTCCATGAGCTATCCCAGAGTGCTCCATTGTGACCGCTCTGGACAGCACTCTCAACTCAGATGCACTTGCCAGGTAGACAGGAAAAGGCCCGCAAACTTTTGAATTTCAATTTCCTGGTTGGCCAGCATGGCAAGCTGCAGGTGACCATTCAGAGCTCATCAGCAGAGGTGACCATGATGGAGTCCCAGAATTGCAAAAGAGCTCCAGCATGGACTGAACGGGAGGTACGGGATCTGATCGCTGTATGGAGAGAGGAATCCGTGATATCAGAACTCCGTTCCAGTTTTCGAAATGCCAAAACACTTGTCAAAATCTCCCAGGGCATGAAGGACAGAGGCCATAACAGGGACCTGAAGCAGTGCCGCGTGAAACTTAAGGAGCTGAGGCAAGCCTACCAGAAAACCAGAAAGTTGAACGGCCGCTCTGGGTCAGAGCCCCAAATATGCCACTTCTATGATGAGCTGCATGCCATTTTAGGGGGTTCAGCCACCACTACCCCAGCCGTGTTGTTTGACTCCTTCAATGGAGATGGAGGAAACATGGAAGCAGGTTTTGGGGATGAGGAAGATGATGATGATGAGGTTGTAGATAGCTCACAGCAAGCAAGCAGAGAAACCAGTTTTCCTGACAGCCAGGAACTGTTTTTTACCCTGGACCTGGAGCCAGTACCCCCCGAACCCACCCAAGGCTGCCTCCCAGACCCGCCAGGTGGAGAAGGGACCTCTGGTGAGTGTACCTTTTAAAATACTATACATGGTTTAAAAGCAAGCATGTTTAATGATTAATTTGCCCTGGCATTCATGGCTCTCCTGGATGTACTCCCAAAGCCTTTGCAAAAGGTTTCTGGGGAGGGCAGCCTTATTCCGTCCACCATTGTAGGACACTTTACCACTCCAGTCCAGTAGCACATACTCAGGAATCATTATAGAACAAAGCATTGCAGTGTATGTTTGCTGGTGTTCAACCAACATCCATTCTTTATCTCTCTGTGTTATCCTCAGTAGAGTGAGATATCATTCATGGTCACCTGGTTGAAATAGGGTGCTTTTCTTCAGGGGACATTCAGAGGTGCCCGTTCCTGCTGAGCTGTTTGCCTGTAGCTGAACAGAAATCTTCCCCACTGTTAGCCACGGGGACGGGGGGAGGGATGAGTGGCTAGCCACATGGTGGGGGGGAGGCAAAATGTGACCTTGGAACAAAAGCACAAGTGCTGTGTATGTAATATTAACAGCAAGGTTTACCGTGAAAGAGTGTACCCATTGTTCTATAAAATGTGTCTTCTTAAATACCACTGTCCCTTTTTTTTTCTCCACCAGCTGCATGTGTTTCAAGAATCACAGGATCTTCTCCTTCCCAGAGGCTAGCAAAGATTAGAAGGCCAAAAAAATGCACTCACGATGAAATGTTCTCTGAGCTTATGCTGTCCTCCCACACTGACAGAGCACAGACGAATGCATGGAGGCAGACAATGTCAGAGTCCAGGAAAGCACAAAATGACCAGGAGGAGAGGTGGCAGGCTGAAGAGAGTAAGTGGCGGGCTGAAGAGAGGGCTGAAGCTGAAAGGTGGTGGCAGCGTGATGAGAGGACGCAGGATTCAATGATGAGGCTGCTGGAGGATCAAACTAATATGCTCCAGCGTATGGTTGAGCTGTAGGAAAGGCAGGAGCACAGACCGCCGCTACAGCCCCTGTGTAACCAACCACCCTCCTCCCAAAGTTCCATAGCCTCCTCACCCAGATGCCCACAAACGCGGTGGGGGGGCCTCTGGCCACCGAGCCACTCCACCCCAGATGATTGCCCAAGCAACAGAAGGCTGGCATTCAATAAGTTTTAAATTTTTAAAGTGCTGTGTGGCCTTGTCCTTCCCTCCTCCACCACCCCTCCCAGTGCTTCTCTCCTCCACCACCCCTCGTGGGCTACCTTGGTAGTTATCCCCCTATTTGTGTGATGAATTAATAAAGAATGCATGAATGTGAAGCAACAATGACTTTATTGCCTCTGCAAGCGGTGACTGAAGGGAGGACTGGAGGGTGGTTAGCTTACAGGGAAGTAGAGTGAACCAAGGGGCAGGGAGTTTCATCAAGGAGAAACAAACAGAACTTTCACACTGTAGCCTGTCCAGTCATGAAACTGGTTTTCAAAGCTTCTCTGATGCGCACCGCGCCCTCCTGTGCTCTTCTAACCGCCCTGGTGTCTGGCTGCGCATAACCAGTGGCCAGGCGATTTACCTCAACCTCTCACCCTGCCATAAATGTCTCCCCCTCACTCTCACAGATATTGTGGAGCGCACAGCAAGCAGTAATAACAGTGGGAATATTGGTTTCGCTGAGGTCTAACTGCGTCAGTAAACTGCGCCAGCGCGCTTTTAAATGTCCAAATGCACATTCTACCACCATTCTGCACTTGCTCAGCCTGTAGTTGAACAGCTCCTGACTACTGTCCAGGCTGCCTGTGTATGGCTTCGTGAGCCATGACATTAAGGGGTAGGCTGGGTCCCCAAGGATAACTACAGGCATTTCAACATCCCCAACGGTTATTTTCTGGTCTGGGAAGAAAGTCCCTTCCTGCAGCTTTTGAAACAGACCAGAGTTCCTAAAGATGTGAGCATCATGTACCTTTCCCGGCCATCCCACGTTGATGTTGGTGATACGTCCTTTGTGATCAACCAGTGCTTGCAGCACCATTCAAAAGTACCCCTTGCGGTTTATGTACTCGCCAGCTTGGTGCTCCAGTCCCAAGATAGGGATATGGGTTCCATCTATGGCCCTACCACAGTTAGGGAATCCCATTGCAGCATAGCCATCCACTATGACCTGCACATTTCCCAGGGTCACTACCCTTGATATCAGCAGATCTTTGATTGCATGGGCTACTTGCATCACAGCAGCCCCCACAGTAGATTTGCCCACTCCAAATTGATTCCCGACTGACCGGTAGTTGTCTGACGTTGCAAGCTCCCACAGGGCTATTGCCACTCGCTTCTCAACTGTGAGGGCTGCTCTCATCTTGGTATTCTTGCACCTCAGGGAAGGGGAAAGCAAGTCACAAAGTTCCATGAAAGTGCCCTTACGCAGGCAAAAGTTTTGCAGCCACTGGGAATTGTCCCAGACCTGCAACACTATGCGGTCCCACCAGTCTGTGCTTGTTTCCCAAGCCCAGAATTGGAGTTCCACCGCATGAACCTGCCCCATTAGCACCATGATGCCCACATTGCCAGGGCCCATGCTTTGAGAAAAGTCTGTGTCCATGTCCTCATCACTCTCGTCACTGCGCTGACATCGCCTACTCGCCCGGTTTCGCTTTGGCAGGTTCTGGTGCTGCATATACTGCTGGATAATGCGTGTGGTGTTT
Organism: Caretta caretta; assembly: GCF_965140235.1. Taxonomy (NCBI): domain Eukaryota; kingdom Metazoa; phylum Chordata; order Testudines; family Cheloniidae; genus Caretta; species Caretta caretta. The sequence goes on along the minus strand of NC_134206.1, from coordinate 295,522,390 downwards.
AATGTGCTCCTAATTACCAAAGTGATCTGAGCGGGCTCCATGCTTGCCATGGTATGGTGTCTGCACAGAAAAAAGGCACGGAACAATTGTCTGCCGTTACTCTGACGGAGGGAGGGGCGACTGATGACATGGCTTACAGGGTTGGCTTACAGGGAATTAAAATCAACAAAGGGGGTGGCTTTGCGAGAAACAGAATGGCCCCCTCAAGGATAGAACTCAAAACCTCAAGGATAGAACTCAAAACTGGGTTTAGCAGGCCATTGATTTCACGGAGGGAGGGAAGAGAAAATGAATACAAAACAAATCTGGTCTATTTCTTGTTTTGATCCACTTCATCTATCTTTATACATCTTGCTGGCAGCAGACTGTGCAGTACGACTGCTAGCCATCGCCATCTCCTGGGTGCTCGGCAGAAGACGGTGCAGTATGACTGCTGGCCATCGTCTTCTGGTGGCTGCAGATTAAAAGAGAGTGCACTGCCGGTAGGACTGAATCGCCATGAAACAAAACTTAAAAGGGAAATGCGTTGGCTGAATCACTCCTATGTTTGCCCAGGCGCCCCTGACCTCATCGAGGTCGGTTAAAAGAGCACCCTGGACTACGCTGACGACGGCTACCAGTCATACTGCACTATCTGCTGTCAAAAGGCAATAAACTGTTGCTGTGTAGCAATGCAGTACCGCGTCTGCCAGCACCCAGGAGACATACGGTGACGGTTACCTGAGCGGGCTCCATGCTTGCCGTGGCATGGCGTCTGCACAGGTAACTCAAGAAAAAAGGCGCAAAACAATTGTCTGCCCTTGCTTTCACGGAGGGAGGGAGTGAAGGGGGGCCTGACGATATGTACCCAGAACTACCCTCAACAATGTTTTAGCCCCATCAGGCACTGGGATTTCTACCCAGAATTCAAATGGGCGGCAGAGACTGCAGGAACTGTGGGATAGCTACCCGTAGTGCAACGCTCCGGAAGTCGATGGTTGCCTTGGTACTGTGGACACACTCCGCCGACTACATGTACTTAGAGCATTTGTGTGGGGACACACACAATCAACTGTATAAAAACGCTTTCTACAAAACCGACTTCTATAAATTCGACCTAATTTCGTAGTGTAGACAAGCCACATACCTTGTAATGCTATCTTAGTGCAGGGAACTTCTCCTTTACTCGCTTGTGCTGTCTTCCACAGTAAATGCATCTAAGGATAGCAAACCCTGGCCACCTGCTCTCCTTTGCTGTTGTCTCCCTGCATATTCTTCTGGAAATGTTGTGCCTCTTAGGACTTTCATCCTTTCTCTTCAGACTTCCACTGCATGCCCCATGTCTCACCATGTGAGATCGCCTTCCTGGAGCAGCCGCTTTCTCAGGTTGTGATCTCAAGTGCCACATATTATCTTGTCCTGAATTAGGAAGTCTGTCAAGTCCCCAAAATTGCATGTAGCAGACAGTATGTGTAAGGCTGCAGCATAGGGGTCTATTCTTTCCTCTTCAGGTTGGTCTTTAGTGTTCTAAAGTTTAGTGGTTGTGTTCTGCTTCGGAGATCAATAAGTCTCCAGGGCTCCTAGGACTGCTGTGAATCTTGAGGAAGTGGTGAGCTGCAAAGTGCTGCAAACTCCTCTGCCTTATTCCCCAATCAGATAAAATAATAGTTTCTTGCCACTGTCATCCTGCATGGCCAGGTCTGTGTACAGTTCAAACTCCTTCCACTGGGTGCTTCACTGGGCTCAGTTTGTGTCTGCAAAATCCTTCAGACTGAGTTCTATGGCTCATACTGCTAGCTGCTGCAGTCGAGAGAAGTCACAGCTCCAATGGGGCCACCATGTTTCATTTGCAAAGAATGATGCTTCATGCTGGACAGGTTTTTAGTTATATTTTGCTTCACCATAGGATTCCTGCCTTGCAGCTCTTCTTTTTCTCTTAGGAAACCTGGCAGTGTCAGCAAAATAATGAATTTGAGCATTACAGTAAATTCCACGGTGTAAAAAATATAGGATATTAAATATAAAATGTATTCTAAATTATAAGAATTTAAGTGGTGGTGAAAGAACTGTAATAGGAGTGACACATATAACATTAAGACTGAGTGAGCAGAAAAGACTACATTCTATTATCAAGAATTGTACAAACATATATTATTAGTACCATATCTATGAACAAAGCATTTAAAGGTTTTAGCATTTTGAAATAATTGAGCACAGAATGAAAAATGCATTCTACAACCGCATTGACTCCCTTCTGTCTCCCATGATAAACTATATAATAAATAGACTGGTCTGATGAACTTGGTATTGTGAGGTCTTCGTTCCTTGGATGAAGATGGACAAATGGTTTGTATATGGAAGACGGGATGTCTGATTTGTAACTGGAGGATGAAAAGGGAAAGAAATAGGATTTCTACATAGAAGGGTGAATGGGGTAGATTGAATTATCTGTCTGAGAATAGAACAGCAGATGGTGAAAAGGTGCTTTTGGACCAAACAGGAAGAATAAAGCATGATATTTGTATTTTCTTGACTATATGATAGTTGGGATTGGCAAGGATTTAGATTCTTCTCTGTAAAAACATTATAAGGCCTGCTTAATATCACAGTGATGGGTATTATGTAAGAAAATAGATAGAAGGGCCAATTAGAAAATGGGGGTTGGAGGATTTCAAGAATTTTTGTCTCTATTTCTCAATAATATTTCCCAAATAACTCTAGTAGATAGATAGAGGTTAGTGTTTCTATCTAATAATAGTAAGCAAATGGGTATATGCTTCATTGGCCATATGTGATAGTTGAGTGAGTGGTAATTTGGGAGAGTTTCAGAGCATATGGGAAATGTTTATGATTTGAGAGAAGTATAAGGGGATCTCCAATGCATTGGCTGACCCTGGGTGATGAATAGCTGGAAGGAGTGAAGGCTGTATTTGGAACGTGCCAGGTGATATTCAACACTTGTACATTTAATAAGAGAATGGTAAATGCATTTAATTGTTTATCTCCCCTCCCTTAATTGCTCAGGTCCATACGTTTTTGTTTATTTGTTTTAAACTGTAAATGTAATTAGCATATAGCAGCAACATTAGCTCAAAGTTCACAAGTTTTCTTCTCTGTTAATGTGGCGTAAGACACAATTCTTACATTTCTGAGCCAGAAAATAGGGCACATACAATCCAATAAGCAGATGTCACCTCCTTCACAGTAGAGTTATAGCGATGATTGATTTTTTTTTAAATAGTAACTCGTAAAAAGAAAGCCCCTTCTGTCCTTTTGCCCCAGATGGTAATAACATAATTCACCCTCCAGTGGTATGAGCCTGGATAGGGAATGCAGAGTAAAATGATGGAGAGTTTGTAACTATCCAAATTGAGTGGCACCTAGTTGAAATCCTAACAGATGGGAAATAATTAAATCATTTATTGTCACTTCACAATTAGTTAACTCACAGGTATGTCTCAGACAATAAAAAGGTTTTATCCATCCTTCTGCTAGGGATTTAAAGTTTTTATGTCCTCTAGATTTGTTACTTCAGGACTCAGTTTAATCAGCAGCATGGTAGTCAAAACACTAGCAATCTTCTTGCTTATTAAAAAATACTTATTGAGCAGAACCTCAATATTCTATTTCCATAGAGTACTTATTTTGCAGATATCGTTCCTCAGCAAGTTTACATAATCTATCTTAATTCAAAGTATTATCATAAAATGAAAGAACTTGGCTTTCTTAGGAGAAAATAGGTTGCCTTTTGGAATACTGATGAAGGGCTTCATCTTACTCTTAGCGAAGTCTGTCTGTTTACCTTAGAGTTTCTACTGCTGCCCATCCCAAGTGCCACCCACAGAAAGCACACTGGCAATAGTGATGTTCCAAGTAAACTTTATGGACTCTTGCTCCTTTCTGTTTTTTTTTTTTTTAAAAGCTAGGTGAAATCTCGACTCTGTTGAAGTTGGCATTTTGCTGTTGACTTCATTTCAGCTTCTGCTAGAAGTAGGGTTCTTTGGTTGTTGATTTTTTGTTGGCAGTAGAAGGGGATGATTGATCTTGTGAATGTTGTTCTGGTTATGGAAAAAAGACATTTATCAAAGAGAAAAGGATTTGCAGCATTCCTAAAGGTGGTCAGATTCTAGATTTGTCTAATCTTCTGTGTTCATTCCACAGCTGGATCCCCATGAGTGTTGTGTCATTGTGGGTTTTTTTCCCTGCATTATCCCAAAAGAGTGCGACTTGGAAGTTCACAAACTGAATAATGGGAAACCATTATCTCCAGCGAAAGCTGGATTCAGCTCTAAAAATTTAAACAGAGTCTTACAAGAGTGGTATGAAACATTTAATCAAAAATAAGGTTGACTTCAGTGAAGCTATAACAATTGACATCAACTGAGGATCTGCCCCGATATTGCAGTGCTAATATTTTCATGTGAAAGGAAGAGGTATAAGAGGAATTTTCTAAAGCATCTGTAGCAAATGCAACAAGTTCCTTATATTTTAGTCACCCAGTTGGTAAAAACAGCAAATACGTCAAGCATCTAATAATCCAATTATTATTTATATTGTGGTGTCGTACAAGGGCCCCAATCAAGATTGAGACTCAATTGTGCTAGGTACTGTGCAAGAACATTGGAAAGACATAGTTGAAGTGCCAAAGAGCTTACAACTATTCCACGACAAAGGTCAACATTTTCAAAAGTAGTCACTGATTTCAAGTGCCAACTGGACAGACTCCAAGTTTCTCAAGCTGGGCATCGCAAACTTGGGGCATCCAAAATCAGTGTTGCTTCTAAAAATGTCGGTATACATGAATTTTGACTACAGTTCAAACTTCATTGTCCTCACATAGGTTTGTAAATTATGATCACAGGATTACAAATAGGTCTACTTGAAACCCACTTTCGAATTCAGCTGCTTACAAACAGCTTTTTATGCAATTCAAGCTGTTCCCTGGCAAAACAAGCACAAGACATTAGTACAAGTGAAACTCTAAAGCACAGAGGTATGTGTAGTATCCCATGTCTCATATTTGTATTACCCAAGAGAGCTGTTTTGTAGCATTCCAAACAACCTGAAGTAGATGGACCGCAAGTGAAGTAAATTATTTAGGCTCTCCCTCTGGTGATGTCTAACAAATGACTGGAAATTTCCCAGGTAGTTCTTAGCCTGGCCAATTTATTAACCGGCATGAAGAGTTCCACTAGGGGAAAAAAACAAACAGAAATATTGCAGTTCACTACTGTCTGGAACACTCCTGATAACAATAAAAATCCAAATCCAAACCAGGGAGAAGCAAATTAAAAATGAACAAGCAAAAAAAAAAAAAAAAGACTGGAAATTATCAATATTGAAACCAAAGTGAATGAGAGCCAGGAAGGAATATTTTGCTCTCCGAAAAATGTTTAACAGGGAGGGTGAAAAGCTATTTAAGCCATGGGACAATGTTGGCACAAAAACAAATGTATACAAACTGGAGATGAGTAAATCCAGGCTGGAAATTAGAAGAAGGGTCGAACCATCAAAGGGGTGAGATTTTTGCAACAGCCTCCAAATAGGAGTTTTGGGGGCAAACAACTTAATGAGTTTTAAGAAAGACCTGGGAAAATTATGAATGTGATTGTATGACAGGGTCACTTGTGATGGAGACTGGGGGGGAAGAGGGAGGAGAGTCTCAGCAGCCCTGGGGCTCATTTCCAGTTTACATCTTCTGTTCCTGAAATCTCATGCTTGAGGTTTCAGCTGGCCTCCTGCAGGGGTCAGGAAGGGGTTCTCCACTCCAATGTATTCTGGGGTGTGTGGGTGGGAGCTGATTCTTTCCTCTAAAGCATCAGAGATGGCCACAAGAGTGGGTCGGTGCTCTGAAGTGATACCAAACATTCTCTCTCTCTCATGTACTAGGTTGTCTCATTCTTGTTCACATGCTCGGGATCTGACTGATGGCCATATATGGGGTCAGGAAGGAATTTTCCCCCAGCTCAGATTGGCAATGACCTTGGTTTATTTTCACCTTCCTTTGCAGCATGCGGGTATGGGTCACTTGTCAGGATTATCTGGGTATGTTTCATTTAATCATTTCCCTGACATTACAGGGATTTTGGAACTGGTGCACCTTAGTCCCTCCTAGTCTCTGCCTGTGGCACATAAAAATCTAGTTTCCTGTGGGCTGTAATACTTTGGTCTCTTTTTGGTTGTTGGATTTAGTGTGAGACTGCTGGGTGGTGTTGGTGACCTGTGATACACAGGAGGTCAGACTAGATGATCTAGTGGTCCCTCCTGGCCTTAAACTCAATGACTCTGTAACATCCTGAACAAATAATAGGAAATATACATTCAAGCCACTTGTGATTTGGAGCTGCTGTATTCCTAGGAGGATTTCAGGAAAACCATCCAGCCCTTTAGTAGAATAACACCTGTTTCCTATGCAACAAAGCTGCATGTGAGAGACAGCAGTGCCACATGTGTGCAGGTTCTCATTAAATCTCTGGCAGGCTTGAGAATCGCCATAGGTTCCTCCTGGATCCTGTCTATTGATTTTATCTCGTGGTTCAACAGGGGCCCGCCTAGTGTGAGCAGCTCAGAATAACTCAGGTAGACCTTTATTTCCCCTGCTAGTTGCAATCATTTGGCATAATTAAACAGAATTAACACTTTTTTTCTGGGAATAAAACCATACCTGAAATGATACCTCTCCTCTTGGAGACACCTTTACTTCAAATTAATTTGTTTTTTATACTGTGTTGGAATTTTAACAACAATGCTGATGTCTCATCCACCAAAGCATGAAGAGATGAGAGCTTTTCAAATGCAAACCATTTTACCTTATTTAGCCATTGTTCTGACTCCCCAGACAATAAAGCTGCTTCTCAAGACCCCAAAGGAAGCACTCTGTTTTATTTTCATTGCCATTTTTAACATGCTTTTTCTTTTAATAGTTGGATAGGAACATTTCCTGAAAGTGTTGTTTGAACCTTCTCCCTAATAATTTAATGCAGAGGTTGTCAGCTGATAATAATTGTTCTGGGACAGATGATTCAATTTCTATCTAACAGAAAGTAAAACTGCAAGATATCCTTTGGTTTTCTGCCATTCAGTGTTCAAGTGCTGACCTGGCACTGTAAAGTGAAGCAGATTTACTACCTGTACTAAATGGCAAATCTCCAGATCTGGGCCACTGTGATTTTTGGCTACAAAATTGGCTCTCTGTGTATTTAAGTACTTTATAAAAGAGGGTCCGTATTCTCCTGCAGAAGGACATGAGTAACTCCACTGAAGCCATAGCAAATTTTTTGTATCCGGCAATGAGGACTGTGAATGTCTATCAGTTTTCACTAATGAAACGGTTTTAATTTTCTGCAAATGATACACAGTGAGAGAAGCATTTTCCTCCTGGCCACTTAAAATATCAATGGGAATTTTTCACACAGCTGTAGTTAGAATATCTACTAGAGATTTCTGTTCTGAATCATATAATCTGTTTGCATTGTTTAAATGTTAATGATGTCCAACTTGGAAAGGTTGTGGATTCAATAGCCACTAAGCCAGAAGACCCAAACTTTAAAACTCAAATGGTGCTTTCCTTATTCTGGAAAAACTGTCATTGACTTCACTGAGGCTGGGATTTCGTGCAGTGGGATTTCTAGATCTACAAAGAATGTTGGACCAGCCTTTTTGCTTTCTTTGAGCAACCAGAGACCAGTGTTTACAGAAGTTTCAAACTTAGTATTGCTTGAAGAGAATTCTTGATCTTGAGCCTGAAGTTACTAGTTAGGAAGATAAATTCATCTTCTGAATCTGATGCCTGGTGTACACTACACAGTTAGGTCAATGCAAGGCAGCTTACATCAACCTAGCTGTGGAAGTGTCTTCACTTAAATTTGGCTCCCACCAATGTAAGTGCCCCATTACACTAAATAACACCACTTCCCTGAGTGGTGTAGAGTCATGGTCAATGTAATTACGTCACCAATGTAAATGGCGTAGACACTGCATTACTTATATTGACTGTTACTGGCCTCCAGGAGCTGTCCCACAATGCCCCCACAGTAACTGTTTTGGTCACAGTTGTGAAGTCTACTGCCCAGGAGTCATGTAGAGATGAAACCACCCGTCCCTTTAAAGCTCCGTGAATTTTTTGAAATTCCTTTTCATGGTTGCCCAGCTTGGTGAGCATACCTAGCAACTCTCCATTGTTGAGAGTAACTGCCCAGCCGACCATGCAAGCTACACATTCCAGATGGACTCCTGCCTGGAGTACACAGGAGATATTGAATCTCCTGGGTTTGTGGGGAGAAGAGGCTATGTATAATACTGTGGACATATATGAGCAGATTGTCCAAGGGATGCAGGAGAAGGGCTACAATGGGGACCAGCAGCAGTGAAAGCCAAGGAGCTGTGGCAGGTGTACCAGAAGGTTAGGGAGGCCAATAATCAATCTGGGGCAGAACAGCAGACCTGCCACTTTTACTAAGAGCTACATGCCATCCTCAGCAGAGACCTACCACCTCCCCCAAGAGCACCATGGATACTTCTGAGGAGTCCAAGTCCCAGGCCCCTGCCATGAGCAGTGAGGAAGAGGAGGAGTATGGGGAACAGGCAATCTGAGGATCCAGCTGCACAGCAAACCAGGGCCTGTTTTTGACTCTACCACAGTCCAGTCTGTCCCAACAGTCAAGCATGGGTGAGCCAGATGCAGGGGAAGGAACCTCTGGTAAGTCTGCTGTTTACTTTGAAATAACAGGGATTGCACCCCAAAGTAGCTCTTCTAATAGCTCTTTTATCTGGCTGTTCAAATTCAGCAGGCAGCCACTCCATCTCAATCCCAGCATAAAATTTTCCCCCTTTTGCTTCACAGATATTATGCAGGACACAGAAGGCAGCTATAACCATTTTTTTCTCACTGAGGTCCAATCTCGTAAGTAAACGACACCAGCGACTCTTCAAATGACCAGAGACAAGACACATGCAACTATCATTCTGCATCTGCTGAATCTATGACTGAAGCACTCCTTGGTGCTGTTGAGTGGCCAGTTTATGGCTTCATAAGCCATGGGAGCAAGGGATAGGCTGCATCTCCCAGGATCACTACTGGCATTTCAACATTTCCAGTGGTAATCAACCAGTCGGGGAGGAAAGTCCCTGCTTTCATCTTTCTGAACAGTTCTGTCTTCTTAAAGATGGGCACATCATGCATCTACCTGACCTGCCCACACTGATGTCAGGAAAGCATCCCTGGTAATCCACCAGCACTTGCATAACCATAGACAAGTAGACCTTTCTGTTGATGTATTCTGTGGCAAGAGGGTCTGGTGCTAAAATAGGGATATGCCTGCCATCTATCAACTCACTACCGTTCGGGAAGCCCATTAGTGCAAAATCATCCACTATGTCCTGCACATTGCCAGAGTCACAGTCCTTTGTAGCAGGATGTGATTAATTGCCCCACATATTTGCATGACAGCAGGCCCTGTGATGGATATCCCAACTCCAAAATGATTGCTGACTGACTGGAAACAGTCTGGTGTGGCAGGTTTCCACAGTACAATCACCACTCACTTCTCCATTGTCAGTGCTGCTCTCATTTGGATGTCCCTGCACTGGAGGGTTGGGGCAAGTTTGGCAAACAGATCCAGAAATGTGGCCTTGTGCATTCAAAAGTTCTGCAGCCATTGCTCATCATCACAAACCTGCATGAAAATGCAATCCTATCAGTCAGTGCTTGTTTCTCAGGCCCAGAACCAGCACTCCACCATTTCCATAAACACCGGCAACAACCTTGATTTGTTTCTATCTCCCTCAGCAAACTGACCTGCAAGGAATCATTATGTTCCCTGTTGCTTCTCTTGCAGCTCTGCAAATAGTGCAGGATCAGGGGCCCTGTGCTTGCAATGCTCATGACAATAGTACAGAGCTGTGCAGGCTTCATGCTTCTGTTGGAGATGGTACACATCAAGAAGGGATTCACAGGCTTGTGGGACCTTGAAAAGAAGGGACAAAATATTATGGGCCTGCAGAAAAAAATTATGAGATAGAGAACACTGTATTTTGGGAAGTTGACCCTATGCTCCCAGTCACCCCTGCATGGCTTGTTTTGTCTTCATCAGGCATTGCAAAAACTTCCTAAAAGACCCTGGCCTGTAAGGTGGCGCATTGCACAGGGGGCTTCCTACCCATAATACATTGCATTCTGCATCGATACAAGCATTCCTGGTGATGACACACACCACTGACACAAGTAGCTAACTGGGCGCACTCACACAAACTATTTAATAAGTGTGGTGGCTGTAGGCAAATGTAACTTGAGCCACCAAACAGCTTACATTTAACTTGCTCCAAATAAAGGAGCTGCAGTGCGATGTTCAGAAAAGGATCCCAGACTTGTTCTGGTTTGTTTTTGCTGATACCTGCGGTGACATTTCCTCAGGCCATGATCTGTCAGATTTCATAACATCTGGGTTTGGTAAGTATTTGGATGAAAAGAGCCCAAGTAGAACGGGATAATATTAAATGGATAATATTTTTTTTTAAAAGCTACTCAAGAAGTAGAGTTAGTGACCTAGTAAGTGGCACTTATTTTTCTTTCTGATTCTGAACTAATCCAAATCCCACTTTAGTTCTTTAGAGTTCTGTGATAGGTTTTGTCTTTTTCACATGATACCAAAAACTAAGGCCCTGAATAACTGTGATAATTGAAAATCACATTATTTTTTCAAGTGTGATACTAACCTCCAAATCCATGCAAAATTCCAGTTTGGATAATTATGCTGTATCAAAATGATACCCTTCACTCTCAATTCACGTATTATTGTGAATGACTCATGGTTACATTTAGTTCCTGGATGCTTATTTCTGATGTATGAGGATGACTCACTTTTCTTCTTCCTGATTTTTTTTAATATTAAAAGATAAAACATCACTTTAAAGCTATTTTTACAGATTATAAAGGGTACTTTTTTTTGTTTCTTAGTTCACTTCTAATCCTAGAGTTCCATTTTGATCTTAGAGTTTGCCATATTAAGGATCACATCAACATATTGATCCACAGACCAGGTGCTTTGTTCCCCCAATATGTTCATTCACAACAACTAGTGTCTGTCATGTTGCCTCAGTGCCATTAAAAGTACTTCCTATTAGAAGTACTGTAGCAACAAAGTATCACATTCTGTTAAATGGATGGAGAAAAACATCGTGTAATTACATTCTTGTTTGAAGGTTTTTCACGAGGATGAAATGCAGCTCCTGCCCATAGAAAAGTTTCTCATCTTGGCAAAGAGCTATCTGCTAAAAGAAACATAGCTCGTCTATTGCCAATAGTGGCACTTTGTTTACTCCAGACATCCAAGAACTTATCAATGAGCAGTTGAGAGGAGGAGCTTAAAGCTACATAAATATATATGATGAAAACATAGACTAGCAGATGTTGGAGTGGCATATTATAACTTCATCAGTGTGAAAGCTTGACTTTACTGCTAATTGCCCAAGAGTTATGGTACATTCTGAGGCAGTCTCAGGGGCTCAACAAGACTTCCACAACTTTAAGAAAGGAGAAGGGAGGGAGTGCTAGATGCCGTGATGACTGGTGGAAGAAACTACTGATTATGAAAAAATTAGCCATATTTGTTTTCCTTATTGTTAGAGGACAAATACTATATTATGGAAAACCAACAACTTATGATGATGACCAGAAAAATATGTTTAGACAATGATAGTTTAATGCTTACCCTTATATTTTCTAGAAGCATGTTTGAAAAGCTAAAGTTTTCCTTAGACCAAGTATACAAGAACATAAGAACAAAAGAACGGCCATACTGGGTCAAACCATAGGTCCATCTAGCCCAGTATCCTGTCTTCCAACAGTGGCCAATGCCAGGTGCCCCAGATGGAATGAACAGGTAATCATCAAGTGATCCATTCCCTGTCACTCATTTCCAGCTTCTGGCAAAAAGAGGCTAGGGACACCATCCTTGCCCATCCTGGCTAATATCCATTGATGGATCTATCCTCCATGAATTTATCTAGCTCTTTTTTGAACCTTGTTATAGTCTTCAACTTCACAACATCCCCTGGAAAGAGTTCCACAGGTTGACTCCGCGTTGTGTGAGCTCATGTACTCAATGCTTTTTTTGCCTCTGTCTTCACTAACAAGGTCAGCTCCCAGACTGCTGCGCTGGGCATCACAACATGGGGAGTAGATGGCCAGCCCTCTGTGGAGAAAGAGGTGGTTAGGGACTATTTAGAAAAGCTGGACATGCACAAGTCCATGGGGCCGGACGAGTTGCATCCGAGAGTGCTAAAGGAATTGGCGGCTGTGATTGCAGAGCCATTGGCCATTATCTTTGAAAACTCGTGGCGAATGGGGGAAGTCCCAGATGACTGGAAAAAGGCTAATGTAGCGCCAATCTTTAAAAAAGGGAAGAAGGAGGATGCTGGGAACTACAGGCCAGTCAGCCTCACCTGAGTGCCTGGAAAAATCATGGAGCAGGTCCTCAAGGAATCAATCCTGAAGCACTTAGAGGACAGGAAAGTGATCAGGAACAGTCAGCATGGATTCACCAAGGGAAGGTCATGCCTGACTAATCTAATCGCCTTCTATGATGAGATTACTGGTTCTGTGGATGAAGGGAAAGCAGTGGATGTATTGTTTCTTGACTTTAGCAAAGCTTTTGACACGGTCTCCCACAGTATTCTTGGCAGCAAGTTAAAGAAGTATGGGATGGATGAATGCACTATAAGGTGGGTAGAAAGTTGGCTAGATTGTCGGGCTCAACGGGTAGTGATCAATGGTTCCATGTCTAGTTGGCAGCCGGTGTCAAGTGGAGTGCCCCAGGGGTCGGTCCTGGGGCCGGTTTTGTTCAATATCTTCATAAATGATCTGGAGGATGGTGTGAATTGCACTCTCAGCAAATTTGCGGATGATACTAAACTAGGAGGAGTGGTAGATACACCGGAGGGCAGGGATAGGATACAGAGGGACCTAGACAAATTGGAGGATTGGGCCAAAAGAAATCTGATGAGGTTCAATAAGGATAAGTGCAGGGTCCTGCACTTAGGACGGAAGAACCCAATGCACAGCTACAGACTAGGGACCGAATGGCTAGGCAGCAGTTCTGCGGAAAAGGACCTAGGGGTGACAGTGGACAAGAAGCTGGATATGAGTCAGCAGTGTGCCCTTGTTGCCAAGAAGGCCAATGGCATTTTGGGATGTATAAGTAGGGGCATAGCGAGCAGATCGAGGGACGTGATCGTTCCCCTCTATTCGACATTGGTGAGGCCTCATCTGGAGTACTGTGTCCAGTTTTGAGCCCCACACTACAAGAAGGATGTGGATAAATTGGAGAGAGTCCAGTGAAGGGCAACAAAAATGATTAGGGGTCTGGAACACATGATTTATGAGGAGAGGCTGAGGGAACTGGGATTGTTTAGTCTGCAGAAGAGAAGAATGAGGGGGGATTTGACAGCTGCTTTCAACTACCTGAGAGGTGGTTCCAGAGAGGATGGTTCTAGACTATTCTCAGTGGTAGAAGAGGACAGGACAAGGAGTAATGGTCTCAAGTTGCAGTGGGGGAGGTTTAGGTGGATATTAGGAAAAACTTTTTCACTAAGAGGGTGGTGAAACACTAGAATACGTTACCTAGGGAGGTGGTAGAATCTCCTTCCTTAGAAGTTTTTAAGGTCAGGCTTGACAAAGCCCCGGCTGGGATGATTTAATTGGGGATTGGTCCTGCTTTGAGCAGGGGGTTGGACTAGATGACCTCCTGAGGTCCCTTCCAACCCTGATATTCTATGATTCTATGAAATACTTCCTTTTGTTTGTTTTAAACCTGCTGCCTATTAATTTCATTTGGTGACCCCTAGTTCTTGTGTTATGAGGAGTAAATAACACTTCCTTATTTTCTTTCTCCACACCAGTCACACAGTTATCGATAGATAATGATCCCAGGATATATTTTACCATTGAAAAGTATTTATGTGGCTTTTCCGTTACAAGGTAGGGGAAAGATGTCTAGAAAAGGCCACGAGTGACACCATTTTGTTGCCAAGCTTATAACTCAGCCTGTCAGACGTTTAAACTATTAATACAGTGTTTATAAGTGAAGCTATAGCCCTGCGTGATGTGATCTATTGGCTAAACGGGCACTGTGACATTTCGCAAAAGCCAAAGAAGGTAATTATGATGCTAAAAGCTTTTAGATTGGAGGCTGGAAGGCAATAATAAAACCGAACAGAGAATGAATCATTAGAATTCTCTACTGTTTACCATCTAGAAAAAGTCCAAAGCTTTTATTGGAAAAATCCTAGGTTCAGGACTTTTTAAAAAATAGGATCCGTTCAGGGAAATTTGGATAATGGATTGTGACTGCATTGATAAGATGCAACAGAATTAGTGTATACAAAACAATGTTCCTCTGAGATAGCTTTTTTCAACTATTCTGCATTTATTTATGGAGAAAAAGTCAAATAACTTATTTAATTTTTCATGATAGACCACAGAAAATATATAAAAATCTGCAAAGAAGAGCACCAGTGACACTTTTTACTCAACCTCAGAGTACCCCAAAGGAGGAGGAAGCTTTCAAATCATACCTAAGAATATGGTATCATCCAGGGAACATAGTAAATTACAAATTAACATTATAATCTGATCACCCTGCTTCCTAGTAGGTTCCTCATTGTGAATATAATAGGGATGGGAATATTTAAAGCTGATAAATGTCAATGCCCCTCAAGTTAGAAGGCAGGATCTTTCAATTCAATGAGCCAACACATCATGGTATCTCCTGCATTTTGATTTAATGGGAGATTTTATTTATGCAGGAAGGATTAAAAATTCAACCCAAGAGTATGGTGGTAAATGTAAATGCATCCATATTCTGTGTTACTGTTACTCTATTTTAAATTACAGATTTCTATACAATAATGGGTTTTGTATTTTTTTCCACATAAAAATTGCTTTAAAAATGTATTGAGCTAATGGCATTTTTCAAAACCATCAACATTTGGAAAAATTTATTCCATGAAAACTTTTTTTACTATTTTTCAGTCAGCTCAACAGAGAAAGAAGAATGAAAATAAATAATTTGGGGATTATCCTAAGTGAACTGATTTGCTGAATCTTTTGAACTTTGTCCACTGCTAACTAGACATGAAGGATTACGGCTTCAGAGAAGCGATGGAGACAGACTCAAGTGTTCTACAAAAGTAGCCAAAGATCCCTGTTCTGAGCCACATGCAAGAAAGAGCATAGCTTTTGTGTAGATGGACCTCGTGATAGAAAACAAAGGAAGAGAGAAATATGGAAAAAATGAACAGAATTATTTCTAAATAAAAATTATATTTAATATTTTCCTCTAGTTCCATTAATTTAAAAATTTCCTGACAGAGTCCTCATTATGGCCTCAGTGCAGTAAGACAGTTAAGCATATGCCTAATTTTAAAGCCACCTCTCCACTCTGAGCTAGGGGTGTGATTCCTAGCTTGCATACACATACTCGTGCTAGCTTGATGTGAGCTAGCATGAGTATAAATGGAAGAGTCGCTGTTGTAGTACTGTCAGATGCAGTTGTGGCATGGCTGAGACATGATGAGAACAAACCTACCTGAATACCATGGGTATATACTTGGTACAGCTAAGCCATGCCACCGCTGCCGCTACCTATGCTCCTGCAGCTACATTATTATTCATATTAGGGCTAGCTTTCATCAAGCTAGCATGAATATGTGTATGCAAGCTGGGAATCATACCCCTAGCTCACATGGACATAGCCTTGATGTGATTAAGATAATACACATGCTAAAATACCTAGCTAATCTGGACCTATAAGAAAAAAAATTAGGGTTTGCCAAACAAAACATTTTTACATCTAATTCCCCCACACACACACACTTTTGAATGTGCTACCATACATGGTATGTACTTGACTGGTGATGTTGGTGACTATTTTTTATTCTTAATTTGAGATGCCTAAAAAAGGCCTGGTTTTCACAAAACACACCCTCTTTGAGCATCAGACGGATTGAAATTGTCTGAGATTGGGTACCCAAACCTAGATGCACCTAAAATCACTGCTCGCTTTTGAAAATGTAGGCCATAATGTTTTCAGTTAGAGATGCTTCAAAGACACCTTTGGGAGGAGAACTATAGAAAACCTTGTAAATAAATCAAGCAGGCAATGAATAATGTTTCTCTTTTCCCTTAACATTCCAACTAGTCTAGCAGTATCCTGTCCCTCACAGTGGCCAGTCCTGAATGCCTCAGAAGAAAAGGTAACATATCCATAACTAACCCTGAGGAAATTTCTTCCTGAATCTCTCTGGTGCCGATGCCTGGCTAAGGACAGAGTAGGCTACCATGAATCAGAGCTGTGTGAAAACCGTCACCATGGTTTGAATGGTTTCAGAGTGGCAGCCATGTTAGTCTGTATCAGCAAAAAGAATGAGGAGTACTTGTGGCACCTTAGAGACTAACAAATTTATTTGGGCATAAGCTTTTGTGGGCTAAAACCCATTTCATCGGATGCATGCAGTAGAAAATACAGTAGGAAGATATAGTTGGTATGGCAACACCCATATGGCAACTGTTACAGTGTGTCTTGCAACACCCATTTTTTCATGTTCTCTGTACATATATATCTTCCTACTGTATTTTCCACTACATGCATCCGATGAAGTGGGTTTTAGCCTATGAAAGCTTATGCCAAATAAATGTGTTAGTCTCTAAGATGCCACAAGTACTCCTCATTCTCTTTTCATGGTTTGAATGTGACGCATCTCAGACTAAAGGAACCTCTACTGTGGGTAGTAAAGAACTAAGTTCCCCATTAACCTCTGATATAGATCAATCACCACTCGCTATCACTACTTTCAGAAGTTTGTGGAAATGTGATTTTATTTTATTGTATTTTTTGCATTGCCTCAAAATTTTCCATTTTTTAAAATTTCATTCCAATTTCACACAGGCTTTCCACGCCCCATGAAGCAGGCTGATGCTGGTATTACTTATATGCCTACACATTTGCAGCAAACAAACAAACAAAACCCCAAAACCCACTTCCAAGGCACAAGCTGTAAAATTATAAATTGCACTCCCTCAAGGGAGGAAAAACATGGAAGGTTTTTTTTCTTTCTCCATAGTAAATTTAATAAAAATAAAAAATCAATACATGACTTAGTTATAAAATAGAAATTTGTTAGTTTTTCTCTAGCTGATTGCATCATGGTACTGGCAGATTGCCAGAAACGCAAACAATCTGTGTTGTACAGAAAGGCTGAGCCCTTAATCAATGCAACACAATAGTTTCAGGCCTCTCAGTGTGATGAAAAAATCAGGCACTCCGTTATTTTGTCCTAAGTCTGAACTGCTGAAAGCATGATTAAAATATTCTTGAAAAATCATGACGCGCTGATTAATAGTTGTAGACTATTTCTGTAAAGTGAATGCAAAAATCAGCGTTAAAATAATAAAAACCTGACAGCATAACCTACAAAAGCATGGAACTTCAGAACTGAGGGATGTGTGATTGTCTGTCAAAAGAAAATCTTAACAAGTCCATGGTTTCTCTGTGTTGCAGCACGTATGGTTAGCTACAGACTTTTAACTAGCTGTGGGAATATGGCTGCAAATAAATTTCTTATTCACTGAATATTGTGGCCTCAAAATACATGTTGAGAAATGAGAATGTTATAAAATGCTACCCTCTTTGAAAATTGCTCCGTTAACTCCTCTGTAAACAGACTTCCTGCACATTTCTGTGCTATTGTTTGAATGTCGTTCAAATCAGCAGAGCTCCTGGATGCCACTAGTACATTCAACAGCAGATCAGAGCTTTTATATTTGGCAGGGCTACGATTCCAAGTTGACTTGGTGAGCCAAACTGATGCGATGGAAAATTGTCCTAAGAGATGGACTTGACTGGCAGCTCTGGAGCTGATGCTGCGGAATTTAGGATTCATATCCAAATTTTGCGGTTCATAAGCGCTGGCCAAATTTTTAAAAGACCTCAGTACCGCACAGTTCTCATTATTCTGAATGGGACTTGGTAGGTACTTAGCACTGTTGAAAATCTGGCCACACATCGGTTGATATTATGCTGATCTCTAGATGATCAATATTATTATAAGGGAATAGCACAAAAAGCCGTTGCAAGAATAACAGCAAAGTCAGGTTGATAGTGGGATAGTTTCCTGGAGTCGAAAAAAGTGATTAAAGGACAGAGGTAAAAGCTTATGAAAAATGGTAAAGTATATGAAAAACTGTATAACATCATACCTGCTATTGCGCATGGAAGATTCCCTAGAGGCAAAATTAACACCATTTCAGACATGCAAGGCCTACTTTTAAGAGGATGCTACCACTAATTCATGCATCCTCATGTATCTAGTTCAGCATCTTAAGAAAGACAGAAGAGATTGGGTTGGGTTATGAATATTAGTATGAAAAAGAAATATTGAGCTAGTGTTTTCATTAACATCTTTGATTCTAGTTGAGCATTTTTATGCAACATCTTCCCCAACACACTACTCCCCCACACGTAAGAAAAAATACAGTTTTTTCTGCACCAATAACTGAAAACCAATAACTGAAGACCATTATTATTCCAACAAAATTCACATTGACCTCAATGAGTTTTTTTTCCTTGATAAGGATTTAACTCTATATTTTTATACTTTTCATAATGAACAAAATCATCACACAGTTAGTGGCAGTTTAGAGTTAAAAATTATATTGAGCTAGTTTTTTCTCCTGGACCAAAGCTCTGGTTGGCGCTGGAGAGAGCAAGATGTATTAGGGAGCTGGTTACTGCTCTTATTCTCACAACAAGCCTCAGTCCAGATGTGTGCTGGACTGCTGTAGGTTGTTCCAGTTGCATAGGGTCCTTAATGGATGGATCCTACATGAAGAACTGATGTAGTGTAGTTACTTCACGTCCCCGTCCCTTCCTATCCTGCCTGCCTTTTCCATCACCTGCCATGTCTCCTTACATCTTGGGAGAAGTGTGGCAAAGGTACAAGACCTGGCAGTAGCACAGATATGGGGAATTCGCAGCAGGGGAATTTTCTGCTGGGCATTTGTGGCCCGATAATTACACTTGTGCCTGATCTGCATGATGCAAAGGGGTTGTAAATTATATATAAAAGGTGTTACAACCCCTTTGCATCATGCAGATCAGGCACAATATATATAATATTCCCATGTCCATGAGGCAAGATCTCACCAGGGCAAACTGACACAGGCTTTTAGACAGATCATGCAGCGGAATAGGCAGAAGTGACACTATGAAACTGTTTTTGAGGGCTGAATATACTAGGAATTTGAAAAATCCACACCCCTGAGAGACGTAGCTATGCAGACCTAACCTTCAGTGTAGACAGCGTTAGGTTGATGGAAGAATTCTTCCTAGGTACTGCCTCTTGGGAATGTGGATTATTTATGTTGGTGGGAGAACCCCTCCTGTTGAAGTAGATAGTGTCTATGTAACCCACACACCTCCTGGGTGTGGTGTTCTGTCCCATCTAGTGGTACTAAGACCACTTAGAGAGAGAGATAAAATGAGTCTGCTCTACAGCCTTAGCTAATAGCCAGTTGGCTTTTAGCTCATGCTGTAGAGGCTCACGCACTAAACTCCAGAGGTTCGATCCTGCCCGCCGACGACCGGGGTCTGTCGGCATCAAGCCCGGGCTGCAGCTTGCCCACCACTCGTCTACACTGAAACACTGCAGCTGTGCTGCTGTAGTGGGTTACCCTGAAAGTCTCTAAAACAATTTCCAGTTCTATAAAGAACTAAAAGATCCTTAGGATAGTAATTGAAAAAAGTGTGCAGCCCCAATGGGGACTTTTAACAGTACTCACTAAAGACTGGACCATGAAGTGGTCTCAGATCAATTGGCTCTCACAAGATCCAGACCTTCCTCCTCTCCTTTGTGGGACTTTGCCCCTCTATCAACAACTTTCACTCAGTCCAGCCCTCATTCTCAGTTATCATTTACTGGTTCAAAATGCACACTATTCTTTGTACGTGACCATCTTTGAAATTAATTAGGTGCTTAATCTACAAAATCTGTCCATTGAATAATTTAGCAGCATCTACAGAATAAAATTCTGTTTTTGCTGAAACCCTTTTTTATGAAAACCTTTTTGGCAAAAAAAATTGGGAACAACCCTAGTTCTTGTTATAGCTGTCAGGGAGATTTAAAAGAAAGTGAAAGCATCATGTTCATATTGCTGCAAAAGCGCCAGTCCAATGGCAACAACTCATAAGGACCTATTTATATGATTGTCATGCATGAATCATGGCGCAGACAGATACTGCAGTTGTCAGAAGGCACTGAAATTTGGAACTTCAGCACCAAAAGGACAAGCTACTTGGGTGCCTTTCATTCAGGACCCAACCTGGAAACCACTGGTGAGTGGAACTCCCAGTTTCGGCAAAAAGAGTTGTGTTGTGTGGTGCAGACTTGCAGAATTAGGCCCTTAATTGTAATATCAAAATATTTGTACCTGTGTTTAGCGTCCAAGTCTTGTTCAAGAGGATTCTATTTCCTGAATCCAACATGGGCAGTTATCTAAGCATTAGAACATACATCAATTTATAAATAATTTGCACTGAAGTCCTACATATGTGTTACTTTCATTTTCTTTTGGTTTATCTAAATAATTAATATGCTTCCTCACTACAATTATCTCTTATAAGCCATTTTATTTATTCATCAAATTTTTGCAAAGGGGACCATAAATTCACAGCTCCTCTTAAAATCATAGAGAAGAAGGAACCTTACACCTATCGACTTTCTGATGAGTGGGTATGGAATGCTTCTTATCTTGTACCTGCCTATGCACCAAGAGGAGATTATGCCAACACCCAGTCTGCATTGGATGACTTCATCGTAGTATCAACAGAATAAGACATTGCACTGGAACCAGGGCTTGAGAGACAGGCTGTCAGACCAGACAACCACCACAACCACCTGTCTGGACTAGAGACTATATTATGTAGTGTCTATATTGTTTTTAGTGTAATAATTCTGTCAACAGTATAGTGCTTTGTTTCCTATTTGTTCCTGTGGTTAGAACAACGTTTATTGTAATTGGAAGAGTTTCTTAAGAGAGGAGGGAAATGATGTTGCTTGTAATTATTAGAATTGGGAGCACTGGCTGTTGGGAGTCTGAAGGGACAGAAAACGGGAAGCAGGGGGGAGAGGAGTGGAAGAGGCTGAGGGAGAGCTACTGAGGGTGCAGCAGCAACTTGGAAAAGAGGTTTCCACTTTAAAAAATAAAGTCCTGTTGAAGTTTGTTAGTACTTTCCCTGGCTACTACAACAAGTTCACAGCGGAGAATCCTGTGTGCATGACCTCAGTTGCTTAGCAGGGCCTCCTGTACAGGGATTACTTGGTGTAAATTGGACTTGAACACGCCCACTACAAAAAGCAGGCCGAATCTAAAGAGATACAACAAGAGCATAATGCAGCCCTTAAGAAAATGTGACTCATAGTAACAACCCCCCAAAATAATAGACAGCACTAAGAAAAGTTTGTGGTGATGAAGAATGGTAAGCACCACAGCCCCCTAGAGACAATCGTGGTAAAGCCCCTACTTAGTGCTCCAAAGAAATTGCAGCACCTGTTGATATGCCCCTGACACTACCAGGTAGAGATCAGATCTTGTCCAAGATGATTGATCACTGGTATTAGCTGACGTCCTGAGTAGATCATAAACATTCAGCATCAGCAAGTTGGGGGAAGGAGATCAAGACACAGGATCCATTAACATTCTTCACTGCCTCCCAGTTTCAACAGCAAAGCTGCTGGAAATCAAAGTGGCTATAAAAAAGGACATTGAACTACAGGCAGTCAAGGAAGCGATGCTAGCAGGGTGGCCAGAAGACGAAAGCCAGGTACTGGTAAGAGCAGAACTGGTAAGAGCAGAGTTGAGTGTGCAGGATGGAGTCACATTTCAAAGACAGAGAGCTGTTGTCCCCACCTCATTGATAGCTGTCTTAGGCTCATGAGCATGCTTGTTAGCATATAGATATTCAGGCCTGTCTGTAAAGGCCTATACTCTAAGAATTTAGGTATATTCTTATCACTTAGCTAGTTCTAGAGGTATAAAAGAAAGAATCAAAACCACTGTCTGCCGGTGTAAGGTCCTTCTCTTACTGTGACAGTCTGAGGCCCTGTGCTTAGGCTAAGGCCTTTGGCTAAGCAGCAGAGACAGCCATAAGCTGGGAAGCGAACGGTCACATCCTCACATTCCAAACCAGTCACATTGAAATCAGGTTCTATTGGGCTGTTAAGAATATAATCCTGTCCTGATAATGCCTATTGCCTCCAGAGAAAGGGAAGTGCATCGAAAATGTAAAAGGAAACTTAGTTTGATAGCATCTTGTCTGGCAAGAACTCACTTATCAATAGCTGGGATGTGAAATCCTCATTTCTTTGTTGTTCTATCACCGTAGTCCCCATTTCCCTATTGTTTGTCTGTATAATCTCTGTCTGGTTCTGTGATTGTTTCTGTCTGCAGTATAATTAATTTTGCTGGGTGTAAACTAATTAAGGTGATGGGATATAATTGGTTAAATAATCATGTTATAATATGTTAGGATTGGTTAGTTAAATTTCAGGAAAATGATTGGGTAAGGTATAGCTAAGCAGAACTCAAGTTTTACTATATAGTCAATCAGGAAGTGGGTGGGTAGGAAATGGGAACAAGGAATGGGGGTGGGGAAATTGGAATCATGTTTGGCTAAGGGCAGGAATGGGAACAGGGACACAGGTGTAAGGCTCTGTGGTGTCAGAGCTGGGAAGGGGGACACTAAGGAAGGAAACTGGAATCATGCTTGCTGGAAGTTCACCCCAATAAACATCGAATTGTTTGCACCTTTGGACTTCGGGTATTGTTGCTCTCTGTTCATGCAAGAAGGACCAGGGAAGTAAGTGGGTGAAGCAATAAGCCCCCTAACATTGCTTACTGGCTGGGAATGAATACACCAATCCATTCCTTGATAGAAGGCTGTGGCACCTGCCGGTCATGTAATAACTACCAGCAGAAAGAGACTGTTACCACAAGACCCGCCCACCCAACCATGAGAAAATGTGGGAGTTGACTTATTTACCTTCAGTGAAAAACTGAATGCCCTGCAGAAACAAGAAGCAAGTCAGTGACGGGCAAATTGAAAGCCCACTTTGTGAGATATGGCATTTCAGACACTGTATTCACTGACAATGGACCCCAGTTTGCCTCAGAAGAACTGAAGGAATTTGCAGGCAAAGGGAGTTTGACAACCACGCCTCCTCCCCAGCATACCCACAGAGTAATGGTAAGGTGGGATCAGCTGTGAAAATAGCTAAGAGACTGTTACACAAGACTATTCTGGTTCAGATCCTTAGTTAGCATTTTTGGCACATAGGAATACCCCTTTACAGGGGTGCCAGAACAGGTCAGCACAGGCATTGATGGGACGAAGGACCAAAACCATACTACTATTGAGAGGAGACCTCTCGCAGCCAGAAGCATGGAGACACCACTGAGAGGAAATGGCCAGCTATCAGAGAAAGCAGGCACTAGAGTACAACAGGGAGGTGGTGGAATCTCTGTCCGTAGAGGTTTTTAAGGCCCGGCTTGACAAAGCCCTGGCTGGGATGATTTAGTTGGGGTTGGTCCTGCTTTGAGCAGGGGGTTGGACTAGATGACCTCCTGAGGTCTCTTCCAACCCTAATCTTCTATGATTCTATGAACAGGTTAGCCGAGGACCTACCGGTCCTGGAGACAGGCACTCTTGTGAGGACCCAATCATTAGACAGCTACCAGAAGCAGTGGACTAAAGGAGTTGTGAGGGGTGCAGTGACACATCATACAAGGTGATTACATAAGGGAGACAAGCAATCCAAAGGCAGAGGAGGCACTTATGAATAACTTTCAGAGGTACAGAGATCATCACAGAACAGAGAGACAGAGAACTGTCCACAGCCAACCCCAAGAGAGGGAGGAGACTCCACAGAGAGATAATTTGCTAGAGGCAGAAACAGGTAACATGGAGACAAAAACAGGTCACTACCAGCTGATTCCCTGCTGCTGGAATCTTTTCCTATGGTAGCAAGGGGCTCCAGCAGTGGGGAGCTGGCAGAGCCTTTCCTTGCTCCCTCCCCACAGCTGGAGTCTTTCCCTGCAGTGGGCTTTTCCCTGTTGCCAGAGTTTTCCCCTGCATTGGGGAAAGGCTCCAGCAGTAGGCAACTGATGCAGCTTTTCCCTGCTGATGCCCTGCTGCCAGAGCCTTTCCCTACTGTTGGAGTTTTTTTTCTGGAGGAAAGACTCCAGCAGTGGGAAGCCAGTGGGACACTACACTGCTAAAAATAGGCAAGTAGAGAGCCATATAGGATATGTACTTGGATATATACCCCCATCCTTCAGGTATGTCTTTACATTATTTGTCTAAGCTATGCCTCACTGGCTACGCTGCTCTTTATGCCTGTGTGAGGTGAGCTATACATGTATGTATACTACATGCTGCTGAAAGAAGTGTGCAGTGTAGACGTACCTATACACACACACACACAGCTCCAGCAATCAGTACCTTAGCCCCTGCATTTGCTATACCAGCCCCTGAGAAACCTCATCAGCCCACATGGCATAGCTTCTGCTCAGCCTTGCCATGCAGGTCTGCTTTTTCAGTGGTGGCTTTTCTTGTTTTGGCTATAATTAGACAAAGGGGCATTTAACTGCTCCTTCATTTAGCCTGAATGGTGTGGTGTTCAATAATCACTCACAGCCTGGGGAATCTGACAGAAATCTGCTTTATTGGTACAGCCTGTAATGAACCACGGCTGGTTTGCAGATGCAGTTCAGTGTTAAATGAAGATTAATTTTGATAATTCTCAGCTTTAAAGTCAAACATTTCACACAGCTCTGACTGAGTCCTCTGGGTGTTTTAAAATAGCTGAAATATTGCCATTTGGAAAATTGCTAAGGAAGATTCATAGTAGTTACAATATAGGGGCTGTCTGGCAACGGGAGATTTTCTATTGAGCTTTGGATCAGACCCTTCTAACACCTTTCTTCTGAGGATTTTAAAGTACTTTACAAAGATGAGAATATGATAATCCCCTTTTTAAAAATGGGAAAACTGAGAACTAGAAATTAACTGATTTGCAATGGGTAAATTTCCTGAGTCAATGCAGTTGAAATATAAGCTTTAAAGGGGATTTAAGCTAACTCCCAGCTCCTCTGAACATTTTTACAAGTACTGCAAAAAAAAAAAATTTTTGAATAGGCCTGTTGCATCTGGAAACTGAATGAAGGATGCATTCAGCTTTTAACCCAGATATGTTGCTCTGATTCCAGGATAAATAATAATATTTATAGCAGTGCTATAAAATATGCAGTTTAAAAATGTACGATAAGAACTTACTTCTGGAAAAAACTATCTGTAGATGTAGATTTGGGGCCAAATTCTGCTTTCATTTACAGTCATGCAACCAAAGTGATTTAAGGTGATTGGCTGAGGTTAACTGAGAGGAGGATTTGGTCTTTATGGCTGGCAGCTCTCTCTTATGGACTGGCATAGTAAACACACAAAATCTACAACACAATGCAATACTAAAGTCAATATCTATCTCTCTACTTAAGGATAAAGCTGATTCTGTCCAAGGTGAAGAATATTACAACACCTTCACAGCATAATATATCTCTTTATGGACTAGCTTCTGCTCCCACAGTAGTCAGTGGGAGAAGACTTAGACTCAGTCTAAAACATCTAGATAATGTACTTTTCTCCAGGTAGCTCAACAGTATTCTTAAGTAACAGAGATTGTTTTCTGTAAAGGAAATGTCCAACTTCTTCTTCTCTGACCCTGTATCACCATCAAATTACCTCTGTAATGAAATTGTCAGGAGAGAGACAGAAGAGGAACAATAAGCCTGTAAATTCAATCCAGTCTACACTGTGTGCAGGACATGGCTAGACCTCCTGTTCCTAGGAAATTGCTGGTCCATATTCCTGAATTTTTTCTGCTGTGGTGGAGTCCACTGGAATTTTTTTTTGGTTGTTGTTGTTAAATACTGCAGCAGCTGTGGCTTTGGTGGGAACATATTTGAAAAGAATGCTTATAAAATAACAGAGTCAAAAACAATAAGAAGAACTTTCCAAACATTTTTCAGGAGCTGTGCTTTTTTGGATACCGTTCATTGTCAAGTTATGCTGTGTCATTTCGTGCTGAATCATTTAACATGTTGCTGTGCAAAAATGATGCAGAGCATCAGCCATTTGAAAGGAAATGGTTGTTTGTACGTTGGTATGTCAACTGCCTACACGCTTAGCCAATATAAAAAAATCACACATGGTGATTAAAGAAGGTGATCCTCAGGAAAGTCAATTACACACTACTATTAGAAGGAACAGTTGGCAATCTGAAGGCATAATATTAAAAAGTTATTACCCTAATCTGGTCTGGAAAAAAGGACCATACTATAAAGTCAAACAAATGTGCCAAAACCTATTCAGATGAATTTAATTACAGTACATGGTGCCTAGAGTCTCAAATTCATGGGGAAACCAAAAAGTTTAGTCATGATTTAGGACTATAACACTTCAGAGTAGAATGTTTCACTCTATTCACAACATCTACTGTGTAGCTCATTAGTGTGGCCTCTAAATGGGAGAAATCATTGCCATGTCCAAGAGTAACTAAAATAAAATAAAATAAAAATAAAAAGCAGCACTCTCTGACTTGACCAATAATAAGGAATGCAGTATTTCATCAAATCACACCTTTTACAGGACATGCACTGGAAATGTGCCTGAGTAAAAAACAGAGGGCTGATTCTCCCACCCTTACTCATGTTGAGTAGTGCCTTACTTTGTGAGTAATCTGATTTAAATCAAACAGTCCCACTGAAATTTAGTTTAAAATCTGTTTTACTGGAAGCATCATAGGGCTAATCCTGGTCTCACTGAAATCAGTGCAAAGCTCCCATTGGCTTTAATGGTGCAGGATCAGGCCGATAAGAACTAGCTGTAAGCCAAGCTAGACACGTGTTCAATGCCAGTGATCTACTTCCTGCCCTGATACCCTGGATCACGATTCCATGCTGAATGTGACATAGAAGATGTAATATATTACATAATACTTAACATAAAATATAGTCTTCTCATCAGATTACAAAAAAAGGCAAATTTTGCTAAATTGTTCTAGTTCTAAGCAAGCTGATACTATTACATCAGCCATGTGCCACCAGGCACAAATCCTCAGCACCAGACATTAAGTATAGAGATCTCTGCATATGCTACCAAAAATGGCTTACAGTGCTATGCTGAAATCCAAGGCTCATCTCCTCAGATATGCAAGATCTCCACTTGGTGCAGCTGAAATTATAGGGGGCTAAGTGGGAGGAACACAACAAAGATAGCTTTCACACCTAGGGCTGCCAGAACCACTTGGCCCGGGGCCTAAGTTAGACCTGACTTAGGAGTGCTAGCTTGTAAAGGCTCCCTCGGGTATGGCTCATTGGTGAGGATTGCTGGAGTTCATTATAGTCTAGCCACAACTCTAGCCTCCCTGACTTGGTTGGGGGAGGCAAAAGGGCTGAAGGGGGGAAAGTCAGTGACACAAAGATTCCATAGCGTGGGCCAGGGACCGGCCCAAGTTTGTTGTTATTTTGCAGCATTATATTTGGATTTCCAGGAATACAAACCTTTTGCAATTAATCACAGAGTATGGCTACATTGCAGCCGGGAGCATGCCTCCCAAACTGGGTAGGCAGACACATGTTTGCTCCATTCATGCTACTGCACTAAAAATAGCAGCATGGATGTTGTGGCATGGGCTAGCCACCTGACCATGGGCCTATGGGGGCGGGCAGGCTTACACTCAGGTGACTAACCTGTGCTGCAATATCCACATTAGTTATTGTAGCACACCAGCTTGAATGGAGCTATCACATGTCTGGGAGGCATACTCCCACCTGTAGTGTAGATATATTCAAAGAGCTAAATCCCAGGGTCCTTCCTCAGGATCTAATGTACAGACTAGCTAAAAAATCTTATACTAGTACTTTTCTTTATAATTGGATATCAGTGAATTGACTATCAGCATATGAAGAGTCTGAAATTATGTGTACACTTACAGTGGCACGTAGGGTACAGTCTGAAGTACTTGTCACTGTGGTGTGCTGCTCCTCTGGCAGCAGGGCTACAACAGGGAAAGGCTCCGGTGGTAAAGAAAGGCTCCAGCAGCAGAAAGCTGCTGCAGCTTTTCCCCACTGCTGGAGCCTTTCCCTGCTGATAGAGCCTTTTGCTGTGGTGAGGAAAGGCAGTGAGATGCTTCACTGCTAAAAAATAGGTGTGTAGATGTGGAGGCACTGCTTGGGACTATAGAGAACCATGTGGGGTACATACCCTGGGGGTTCAGGCAAGGCACTCTACTCAACTAAGCTGCATCTCACCATCTACTCAAGGTCTTACCGTCTACTGCTATTTATACTGGGCATGCAGGGTCTGAACTCTGCATGTTTCCCGAAGGGTAGAATAGACTGAGGATATGTCAATACTTAAAATTCTACGGTGGCCACTGTCGGCAGACTGGGCTAGATGGACCTTTGGTCTGACCCAGTATGGCCGTTCTTATGCTACACAGCTTGAGGAGGTGGATTCCCTTTGCTACCGGAAGAGCCCCTCCTACAAAGAAAACCGTTGAATGACACCATTGGATAAACAACCCTACATAAACCACTGGCAATATACCTATGAAGGTTGGAATTCTACTTTGAAGGGCATCTACTGATACTAGGAGAACTCCCCTGTTTTTTTTTTGTTGTTGTTCCTTTGAAAGAAAATAAATTCAATATTTGTTTGGATATTATTTTGTGTTTTTCTTTTATACCATGTCATAAATATGGAAAAGAATTAAGATGGAACACCACACCACTCCCTCCAAATTCCAAAAAAAATGCTTTTTCCTATACAAGAATTCCT
Organism: Caretta caretta; assembly: GCF_965140235.1. NCBI lineage: Eukaryota > Metazoa > Chordata > Testudines > Cheloniidae > Caretta > Caretta caretta. The sequence continues at coordinate 295,493,465 of NC_134206.1, read as the reverse complement.
GATGGGAAATCTTTTATTTTGTCTCACATTAGATAATAAAATATTGTAAAGGTTTCTTTAAAAAAAAGTTCCATCAAAAGCAATCATTTTCCCTGCCAACAGTAACACTAGAAAATCCATAGTGTAAAACAAAATATATATATCTCCCAACTCCTGTCAGCACAACAAACCCCAAAGGCCCCATGATGAACAAGTTATGAAAACCTTTTACACTTGCCTTTATATATTATTAGATGCAGAATGGAATCTGAAGAAATTTGCTTGGTGGCCTTTTCTTATAACGACTGTCAGTCATCGATAAGAGACATAAAAAATTAGATGATGTCGACAGTCTTCGTTCACCTGCAGATAGCCTATTCTGAACAACCTGAAAAAGTCTCTTTCATTATTTCTTCTTTTTTCATTTTTCTTAGTGTATTTTGCTTGTTGTGGAATGAAATATCTGCTTGGTAGAGGCACAAATGTGAAGCTAGATGGTTGTCCTTTGGGCATGTCTAGCTTCAGTCTGTTATGAAATCTTTTAATAATTAAATACAAAAGGCAATAAAAAATTAATATTTAGGGTATGCCTTAAACTGACAAAAGAAGGGAAGTGCAGAAATAAAGATTCGCACTCAGTCCTTAACTCACCTATTTTTCATAGAATCATAGGACTGGAAGGGACCTCAAGAGATCATCTAGTCCAGTCCCCTGTACTCCTGGCAGGACTAAGTATTATCTAGACCATCCCTGACAGGTCTTTGTTTAACCTGCTCTTAAAAACCTCCAATGATGGAGATTCTACAACCTCCGTAGGCAATTTATTCCAGTGCTTAACTACCCTGACAACTAGGAAGTTTTTCCTAATGTCCAACCTAAACCACCCTTGCTGAATTTAAGCCTACTGCTCCTTGTCCTATCTCGTCCCGTACACAGCAGCGCTTTAACATGGGCTGCATACGGCACAGTACTGGCTTCTTACCAGTATGCCATACCAGCGTGTACCGGCTCACTTTCACCCCTGTCCTTTTCAATATATGACATTAGTGCTAATGTTTCAGGGGCCGTATCCCAGAGTCCTGTGAGTCACAGGAGACATACTAGGAATCACCTTGCTGCATGTTGCTGGAGCTGTATGCCACCTTCATGCATGTGAAAACAGCAGCTCCTTGTCATCTCTCCCTTCTGCCAAACTGCATTGGAGACATGGAACAAATCGATGATGTTATTCTGCTCCTGCTCCTGGGACAAATGGTCATGCTGTGCCGTACCGGATACTGGATGGAATTGAGCTAGTGAGATTTCAGATTGTGATGGTGACTGACCCCAGAGGGGGAATGAAAATCTACTTGGGTCCCAAGGAACATATGTGTTGAATGCCGGGATTGCCACAGTATGCCCATGGCACTTTAGAATAAGGAAGCAGACCTTCATGGAGTTGCATGAGGAGCTTGCACCATCCCTCCACTGCCAGACCACTCATTTTCTGAAACCCATACCAGTAGAGAAGCGGGTGGCTATTGCCCTTTGGAAGCTATCAACATCTGACAGCTACCAGTCAGTTGCAAACCCATTTGGAAGTCAATTGCCAGGATGGTAGTTGTACAGGTTTGCCAGGATAGCAATATTATGATCTACCCATGGATGGATGCCACAATCCACATCCCTGGAATTATAGCAGGATTGCAGAGGATAGGGCTTCTGAACTGTGTGAGGAAAATACACTTTGCTCACCAAAAGGGGCCAGTGAATACATGAACCACAAAGGTTACTATTCACAGGTTCTCAAGGCTTAACGGGCCACAGGGGTTGGTTCATGAATATGAATGATGGACACACGAGAAAGATCCATGACCCCAGGTGCTCAGGAAGTCCGGGCTGTACTGCAGGGGGAAAGAAGGGACTTTATTCCCCTCAAATCATATGACCATCTATGGTGTGTCTATGCTGACATTGATTTTGGGGACCCCCACATATCCTTTCCTACCATTGCTCATGAAGCTACAGCCCAATATTGCTGACCCAAGAAAAAGGGAATTCAGTTATAGCTTGAGTAGCTGCAGAATGGTGGTGGAGTGAGCGCAACCAAAAGCCCATTGGTGATCCCATCTGGATGCACACCCATCTGGATGCACACCCATCTGGATGCCAGTGTGGCCAATCTTGTTCAGATTATTGTGCTGTGCTGTGCCTTCCATGATGTATGTGAGGCTGAAGGGAAATAATTCCACTGCCAGTGGGCACAGGACTGATCTGTTTTTCAAAGCCTGTACAAGCAGCCACATCCCACCCATATGCACAGAGCTTCTGGTTCCCAGTGGCCAGGGAAATTCATGATACTGTGTGCTCATACACCTGGAACAGCGGGGAACCAGAAGGTGACTTGGGAATGTGCCAAGGGCCACTACTGTGATGCTGTGGTGCTGCTTGAACAGCTTAATAGAGCAATGCCACATACTTCTGTTGGGGTTTCTATCTCCTGCAACTGACAACGTGCTAACTAACGGCAGACAATTGGGGGAGGGCCCTCAAGGTTAACACCTTTGGCTGTGATTTTGTGCTGAGGCGAGCAAAAATGCATTGTAATGCCATCATTATGCAATGATTTGCTACTGTACTGTTTGGGGATGGTTTATGAGGAGCCCTTAAACATTGCTAACATAATTTAAAAAAAAAGTTCTGTAAGGTTTTGGGAGGGCATTCACACTTCCTCACGGTGTTTTCTGACACCATTGCTCACAGCACGTCTCAGGTGCTATACAGGATTACTCGCATGGCATGAGAACTCCCAGGTTTGCCAGTTGCCTGGGGGTGGGGATGAGGGATTGTAAGCACACCTCTGCAGCAGACTGGGTGACAGCTTGAAGAGAAGGAGGTGGTGCCTGTTCCCATAGAGGAGCAATGGCCACGGCAGCTGACAGTCCCCAAAAGTGTTCAGCACCAGCTGGGGTAGGGACTGCATGAGTGCCTGGTCCTGTTCCGTCTGTGCACACTCCCATTCCCTGGGGGCACACTCCAGTTGCCTGTGCTGTCTCTCCATTTGCAAGAATTCTTCATCCTGCCTAAGGGCTCGATCATCCTTTGCTCTAAGAAAGTCCATCCACTCCTGACTCCTTCTGTCTATGTCAACAAGCTGGTCCTCCAAAGTCCTTTGGTGTCTTCCTCTGCTATCTCTGTGGTTCTGTTGCTGCCCTCCCGGTCGAATGGATTCCCTGTCAGCATCGGCATGTCCTGCCGGGTCAAACATGAGGCTAGCATTCTACTTCACGTCTTTGAAGGAAGCTAAGAAAACCGTGCTGCTGAAGGCCACAATATTGATACTTTTTAGCATCCCCTTTTAGCATGCTATGTTAAGCCCCCTTCCTTCAGGCTACATTTGCAGCCTTCAAGGAAGGAACTGAGGGTAAAAATGGTAAGATACCTGCATTAGTTATATTAAAATGTAATGTGTACAGTACATCAAGGAGCTGGTTGGGGTGGGTTTCAGTTCCTTCAGGGACAACAAAAACTAGCTTGAATTTCTGCTACACCAAAAATGTACTGAATTAGGTTTACAGGACTAGATGGCAATTTCAGAGGAAATTGATTGTATTTTAAGCTAGCAGATGAAATTCCCGGGGAAGAGGAACAGAGATCCACAAAGAATGCCTGTCCATCCCCTAACCCTCCCTGCATCACCAGAAAGTCCAGCCCCCTGTGTCCAGCAAATAGCATTGAAAGGGACAGGGAAACAGAGAATAGCAACACAAGTGTATTTACTTCCTCGAACTTTTGGATTAACACTGCAAGTCGGTCACCTCTTCACTGCTAAGGAACATAGCACTGTGTTTGTGGAACCACCAGAGCAGATGCTTCACCCACCCCTGCTTCTCCTGGCTGCTGCAGAGTGTCTTGGCATGGGGCGAGGCCACACACCAGGGACTGGGAATGGTAATAAACATTGCAATGGTCACAGGGAAAATGATCTGCTCTGACTTTCCTCGAACAGACGAACAGTTCCCTTCCCCTGCCCCGACCCACGCCCAAGCCAACAACACCCCCAACACACACACATCTCCCTTCTGCACAGCTCCCATTCACAAGGGGAAGGAAATGGGGGATAGGGACCGTTTGGGGATCTTTGAACAACCATAAATATCATAAAACTGTTCTTTCCTCATGCAGGGTCTTTCAGAACCCACTCCCCTCCCTCCATCCCTCTTCCCCCAGTCGGTGCGGCCCAGGAACTATTACTGTTGTGAGCGCTGGCTGACAAATGCACAGACACAGGGGCACAGTGACTGCTCATTGATACTCTGTTATAGCTTTCTTTAAACGTTTTACAGTGGTTCATAGGATTTCAATAAAATCATGGATTTAAAGCCATGTCTTCCTTGGAGACCATGTCAGGGTGGAACAGAGGGTGTGGTGGGTGTCAGGGCTGGCTTCAGGCATATTCTAACAGAGAAAGAGGGGGTATTTCTAGGGAGTGTGAGAGTGTATTGTAACTAACCAGCCTTGGATTGCAGTTCCTGCTGCTGGTCAGGGTCCTCCTCAGAGAGGGATTGCTCAGCCATGTGTGCTCAGTAAAGGTTCAGAGTAACATGCTCATCTTCCTTCGATTTGCCCGCGTTTTCATCTGGGACTTCATCAGAGGTCCCTGCTGCCTTCTCACCCTGCCCCTCATCAGCCTCCCACCATACGATAAGGCTGGCAGGGTCAAGGAAGGGGTCATGCCTGAATTCAGGCTTAGCCCTGAAGAGCACGCGGTTCAGCTTCTCATAGCAGAGGTACGTGCTAGGTTCCCTCCCGAGCGACTGAGCCCTTCAGCCTTTGGTGGCAGAGCCTGAGGTGCTTCAGGTACTCTCAGCACTGGGACGGAGTCCGCCTCCTCCAGCGTCCATGAAATCTTACCGTGCACGTATTTTCCTGATGGTGCAGCCAAAGTCATGGAGGATAGCATACTCTGGCCACACATTCATCAGCACCCAGGTGTGCTCCAGAGACCAGGCAGCAGCTCTTGGCACATGCTTCATGATCGCTGCTGCTGATCAATACAGTTCACAGGAGAACTGAAAGTGCTCAGCGCAGGTCGCTAGTACCATTGGCAATGGAGGGTCAGGGACCTTTATACCTTTGGATAGGGGCTCAGGCAGCCAAGAGATCAATGCATTGTGGAAATGACCTGGAGGACTATCAATACCCCTGACCTGATACGTGCCCTTTGCCCCCATCCACACTGCACTGTAGAACATGTACGGGGCTATGTCATAGCAGCAGCATGTCCAGATCCACGTCACTCATATGTGCTAGTCTGCATGCACTAGACTGTCAAACAGGACTGTGCTTCCAAAGTTGATGGTAGTGGGGGTTGTGGCACAACAACACACCTGTAACCATGAACACTCACAAGTCTAGACACACCCTGATTTCACCCACAAACAGGCAAACTGGTAGCTGTGGATGCAAGCACACCTTTTTGCACAGAAAATGGATAAATGCCTGTGCAGGTATCCATTTGCCCCTGAAGTGATGTCTGTTACATGCACAATTATCTATTGTATTTGCACATGGATAATGAACTGGTGCAATTTAGGTGTCTGTTTTTAATTAAATTGTTTGCTTGTTTAGATTATATCAGGAGTCTAAATATCACTCTCCACCCGTATCGAGTAAAGTGTAAGTGTCCCTTAGACCCTACAAAATAAGAATGGAAACATTCAAAAGTGTTGATAAGTTTCATGGAAAATGTCAGTGAACAAGGCAGGGTTCCTGCGTAAATAAAAGCTGAGTCCTGCCATGAGTGCAGGGGACTGGACTAGATGACCCCTCGAGGTCCCTTCTAGTCCTATGATTCTATGTAATCAAAGACTGCACAAGGAGGCAGAGTGAAGGTTTCAAAACATTACCTTCCCTGGCTTTTGAATGCCAACAATCTCTCAACTTGTATAGAATTTCCTTGCTTTGACAGCACAATGGAGTTGTACCACCCCAGGGTTGGCTATTGTGCTTAGAGAGTCATGAGCTGCCCGATGTGCCTAGAGAGTGTGCAGGCTGCAGCCTGATTTACAATGGTGCAGCCTGAGATTTCCACATTGCCCGGGCCTTGTTGGCTGGCGCAGAACAGCGTGGGATGGAATAGGACGATGGCTCTGCCTCCCCACATCCCTTCTGGGGCATTGTTCCTGGCATGGGAAACATGGAGGGGGCAATCCTTGTGATCTCCAGAGGCAATATGAATAATGGACACACAATATTTAACATTAGGCCACAGTACTGATTTGCAGAACTGCTTGACTGGTAACTGGGAAATAGACCAGTCTTCTAGCTTGCTGGCGATACAGTAATTTGTTATCAAATGCAATTTTTTCTCAGAAAAAAAAAGTGATACAGTTTGGATCTTTCAGAGTAGCAGCCGTGTTAGTCTGTATTCGCAAAAAGAAAAGGAGTACTTGTGGCACCTTAGAGATGAACAAATTTATTTGAGCATAAGCTTTCGTGAGCTACAGCTCACTTCATCGGAAGCATTCAGTGGAAAATACAGTGGGGAGATTTATATACATAGAGAACATGAAACAATGGGTGTTACCATACACACTGTAACGAGAGTGATTACTTAAGGTGAGATATTACCAGCAGGAGAGCGGGGGTGAGGGGGTACAGGGGGAACCTTTTGTAGTGATTATCAAGGTGGGCCATTTCCAGCAGTTGACAAGAACGTCTGAGGAACGGTGGGGGGTGGAATAAACATGGGGAAATAGTTTTACTTTTTGTAATGACCCATCCACTCCCAGTCTCTATTCAAGCCTAAGTTAATTGTATCCAGTTTGCAAATTAATTCCAAATCCGCAGTCTCTCGTTGGAGTCTGTTTTTGAAGTTTTCTTGTTGAAGAATTGCAACTTTTAGGTCTGTAATCGAGTGACCAAAGAGATTGAAGTGTTCTCCAACTGGTTTTTGAATGTTATAATTCTTGACCTCTGATTTGTGTCCATTTATTCTTTTACTTAGAGACTGTCCAGTTTGGCCAATGTACATGGCAGAGGGGCATTGCTGGCACATGATGGCATATATCACATTGGTAGATGTGCAGGCGAATGAGCCTCTGATAGTGTGGCTGATGTGATTAGGCCCTATGATGGTGGACACAGTTGGCAATGGGCTTTGTTGCAAGGATAGGTTCCTGGGTTAGTGGTTCTGTGGTGTGGTGTGTGGTTGCTGGTGAATATTTGCTTCAGGTTGGGGGGCTGTCTGTAAGCAAGGACTGGCCTGTCTCCCAAGATTTGTGAGAGTGATGGGTTGTCCTTCAGGATAGGTTGTAGATCCTTGATAATGCGTTGGAGGGGTTTTAGTTGGGGGCTGAAGGTGATGGCTAGTGGTGTTCTGTTATTTTCTTTGTTGAGCCTGTCCTGTAGTAGGTGACTTCTGGGTACTCTTCTGGCTCTGTCAATCTTTTTCTTCACTTCAGCAGGCGGGTATTGTAGTTGTAAGAATGCTTGATAGAGATCTTGTAGGTGTTTGTCTCTGTCTGAGGGGTTGGAGCAAATGTGGTTGTATCGTAGAGCTTGGCTGTAGACGATGGATCGTGTGGTGTGGTCTGGATGAAAGCTGGAGGCATGTAGGTAGGAATAGCGGTCAGTAGGTTTCCGGCATAGGGTGGTGTTTATGTGACCATCGTTTATTAGCACTGTAGTGTCCGGGAAGTGGATCTCTTGTGTGGACTGGTCCAGGCTGAGGTTGATGGTGGGATGGAAATTGTTGAAATCATGGTGGAATTCCTCAAGGGCTTCTTTTCCATGGGTCCATATGATGAAGATGTCATCAGAGTAGCGCAAGTAGAGTAGGGGCATTAGGGGACGAGAGCTGAGGAAGAGTTGTTCTAAGTCATCCATAAAAATGTTGGCATACTGTGGGGCCATGCGGGTACCCATAGCAGTGCCGCTGGTTTGAAGGTATACGTTGTCCCCAAATGTGAAATAGTTATGGGTGAGGACAAAGTCACAAAGTTCAGCCACCAGGTTTGCCGTGACATTATCGGGGATACTGTTCCTGATGGCTTGTAGTCCATCTTTGTGTGGAATGTTGGTGTAAAGTTTGTATCTTGACACCTTATGAGGGCTTACAGGAATTACAGGCGATCTGACGTGTTATGACATGTTGATACAAGTGTCCAACAAAGCACATTTATTGCAGAATTTAGAAGCTAGTCACATACTTGGTATTTTTTCTTGAACTATCCGTGAAGAGCTGATAAATATATAAGTCTTTCTGCACACCTCTCCTTGAGAGTTTCCCTGACATACATCCTGCTCTGGGCTGAGCTTCTAATCCAGATCACTGATTTGGAGCTGCTATAAAATAATCACAATTTTGTGCATTGGTGCAGGCTGCAGTGGTGTTTAAGAATTGCTTAGTCTTGGTTCTAGATATTTACTAGCATTTCTCAGATATTCAGGACAGCAGAATGCTACAAGTAACAACGCATTTTAACATTGACTTTTCTTTCAATGCCAGTTGTCCTGAACTTTGTACATAACACACTTTTTTTCTCCAGCAAGTTCAGGTTATTACAACATCTTTCAACACTCTCAAAAACTATTTGTGCCACTTGTAATTTCACCATCTGGAATGTGAAGGGTCATCCAAATGAGAAATCAAAATAATGTATCATTAATAGCAAGTACCTGGCTTTTTGTTTTCTGGTAAAACCTCAGCTAAGGTTTCCCGCCATCACAAAATGTTTAGATCCTCAGATCAGATATAAGCACCTAGCATCTTTCATTGACAGCAATATCAAGTAATACTTCACTTTCTCGAAAATTAGGGATAATTAAAGAAAGACATCGCATTATTCTGAAGGCCATTCCCTCACTGTGCTGTATAACTCTCAGTGCCATTTAACGCTGCTGGTAAATGTAACTGAGGGTTTGTCTACACTTGAAACTCTATAGCTGCACAGCTGCAACGGCACCACTGTAATGCTACAGTGTAGTCACTATCTACTCCAACAGGCAGGGGTTCTCCAGTCAGTGCCGGTAATCCAACTCCCCAAGAGTTGATAGCTAGGTCAATGGAAGAATTCTTCCATCAACCCAGTGCTGTCTACACAGGGGTTAGGTCAGCTTAACTACATTGTTCAGGGCTGTGGATTTTTCACACCCATGAGTGATATAGTTGGGCCGACCTAACTTTTTCGAGTAGACTAGGCCTAAGATATTTCCCTAAGTAATAAGAGAAATCTGAAAGTTTTCAAAGCATTATTAAATATCTGAAATGCTATCCTAGGCAATATGTTTTTAGGCGCTATAGTCTCTTCAGAATTTTTCTTCAGAAAGACCTGGAAACAAAAGGAGAAAAATCCAAAGAGATTTCTTGATTCCACAGTTTTGTTAAAAATAACCGTCTAATAAGAACAACAATCAACCAGCCAGAAAGGCTTCAGAGGTTCAGTTTGGTTCACATATGAACTCAGAAGTTTGGATGCAATAGCTGGACTGTATCCAAATCATCTGGAGAGCGGGGCTGAAAAAGTGGGATGGAAAACATGAGAGAAATTTTTTTCTCATGAGATTCCAGAACTTCTTGCTTTTGCTCTCTCACAGGATTTTGGCATTTCTACCTCTTGGCCCAAATGGACACAGAAATGCAGAGACACACAAAGTTGAAATTAAGTAGTAAATAAAAGTGATTGAATATTCTAGAACCTCATGAAGGTTTGGATTCAGTTCAAGTTCTGAGGGAAGATTTGGATCAGTTCGTCTTCCATCTGAGCTGTTTTTTTCATCCCTGTCCTAAAAATGTGTGTAGTCTCAGGAGACCCATATAGAGATATTCTATCACCTCCCAGCTGTATGATGCAATACTCAAATTGATTTTGTTGTCATCAAATTATATTGCTAGTACAGACGCAAAGTCTTGTTCAGTATCGGTGTCATTAGAGCCTTCCAAGTATCTCCCTCCCATTGCATATCTGTGTTTCAGATTAATTTTCCCCTGCATGTATTAGCTTGCAATTTTTCCAAGTCGAATCTCTTTTTATTACTTCATATTACCCCATATTGCTATCCTCGCCTGGTCCCATTGTATCAGACCAAGAAGATGTCAGCAAATTGGAGTGGATTCAGAGAAAAATCCACATATATTAAAGCAGTGGAAGGAGTGATTGTCAGGTGGTGGGTTGAGTGCTCTGGGATAACAGCATCACCTAATGGTGACGCTCCAGGATATAATTCCTAATGGCTAGAGTCCAAAGACTGCTTTATGAAATGGCAATCTCCCAGGGTAGTGTTGTCCCCTGGTGAGAGTCCAAAGGCCGCTCTGCCTAGCACCTACAGTTCAGGAGTAGCGTCACCTGGTAGCAACAGTACCTAGGCTGCTTTATCTAGTGGCTACAGTTCAGGGATAGTGTCACCTAGTGGCAAGGGTCCCAAAGCTGCTCCTTCTAGTGCGTACAGGTAGCGTCACTTTCGGGGAAGGGATCTCAGGGGAGGGGAAGGGATCTCAGGCCCACCTTACTCCACTGGGTTCCGACCTAGGGCCCTTCAAAACAATGGACTCTGAGTTCTGGTCCCAATACCCCCAAGCGAGTTCTATGGGCCACTTCCTACCCTTGCTCCAGGCCCTCTGGCATCATCTCCACAGTTGGATGTGGGGTCCCTCTCTGCTTCATCTCCAGAGGCTCCTCTGCTGGCAACAGTTAGTGGTTCCCTTCAGTTCCTGTGGTCGACTGGCTTCCTGCAATGTGGCAAGGAGGCTCGGCCCCAGCAGCTTGGAGTCCCAGTGGCTTCCAAGCGGCTTCTGTTTGTTTGTTTCAGGGAAGCCCGGCTGTTTAAAAATAGCCAGAGCTTCGCGAACCAGCTGAGCGGCGGCAAACCAGCTAAGCAGCGGGGAACAGCAGAGCAGCACACAGCAGGAGTTTGCCTGGGAGTTTGCCTGGAGTGAGCTCAGTGAGGCTTACATCTTGCCAACTTCTCTGAGGAAGCTCAAAGTAGGAAGGTGATATGGAAGGGGGAGGTTCAGCTGTTGTGACCTGCACTGGATATGCCATGTTTGTCTTTCTTCCACAGGACAGAAGCGACTTTGTCTGTACAAAGTGCAAGCTGGTCTCCATATTGGAAGAGAAGATTGAAGGTCTGGAGCAACAGATAACGACTCTGCGTTGCATACGAGAAACTGAGGATTTTCTGAACAAAAGTCAGGATATGCTTCTACGGGCACAAAGCTCTAAAGATTTAGAGCAGGTTGCACAGCGGAGCCAAGAGGCCAGTGAAGAAGCTTGGCAACATGTGACCTCCAGAAGAAGGGGGAATGTCCAGGTTCCAGCAATGCGGACACAGGTAACTAACCGCTTTCATGTTCTCTCCACAGGTACCTTTGTGGAGAGTGGACTAGATGATATGTCTGGGGGGAGAAAGCAGAAGGAGACTCCACTGGTTGGAAGGCATGAGATGCACTGTCCTGAGATGGGGGGTTCCACAACCGCCGCTCCCAAGAGAAGGAGGCGGGTGGTGGTGGTCGGGGACTCTCTCCTCCGGGGGACTGAGTCATCTATCTGCCGCCCTGACCGGGAAAACTAAGAAGTCTGCTGCTTGCCAGGGGCTAAGATTCGCGATGTGACGGACAGACTGCCGAGACTCATCAAGTCCTCGGATCGCTACCCCTTCCTGCTTCTCCACGTGGGCACCAATGATACTGCCAAGAATGACCTTGAGCGGATCACTGCAGACTACGTGGCTCTGGGAAGAAGGATAAAGAAGTTTGAGGCGCAAGTGGTGTTCTCGTCCATCCTCCCCATGGAAGGTAAAGGCCGGGGCAGGGACCATCGAATCGTGGAAGTCAACAAATGGCTACGCAGGTGGTGTCGGAGAGAAGGCTTTGGATTCTTTGACCATGGGATGGTGTTCCATGAAGGAGGAGTGCTGGGCAGAGACGGGCTCCATCTTACGAAGAGAGGGAAGAGCATCTTTGCCAGCAGGCTGGCTAACCTAGTGAGGAGGGCTTTAAACTAGGTTCACCGGGGGAAGGAGACCAAAGCCCTGAGGTAAGTGGGAAAGCAGGATATCAGGAGGAAGCACAGGCAGGAATGTCTGTGAGGGGAGGGCTCCTGCCTCATACTGAGAATGAGGGGCGATCAGCAGGTTATCTCAAGTGCTTATATACGAATGCACAAAGCCTTGGAAACAAGCAGGGAGAACTGGAGGTCCTGGTGATGTCAAGGAATTATGATGTGATTGGAATAACAGAGACTTGGTGGGATAACTCACATGACTGGAGTACTGTCATGGATGGTTATAAACTGTTCAGGAAGGACAGGCAGGGCAGAAAAGGTGGGGGAGTAGCACTGTATGTAAGGGAGCAGTATGACTGCTCAGAGCTCCGGTACGAAACTACAGAAAAACCTGAATGTCTCTGGATTAAGTTTAGAAGTGTGAGCAACAAGAGTGATGTAGTGGTGGGAGTCTGCTATAGACCACTGGACCAGGGGGATTAGGTGGATGAGGCTTTCTTCTGGCAACTCGCAGAAGCTACTAGATCGCACGCCCTGGTTCTCATGAGTGACTTTAATTTTCCTGATATCTGCTGGGAGAGCAATACAGCGGTGCATAGACAATCCAGGAAGTTTTTGGAAAGCGTAGGGGACAATTTCCTGGTGCAAGTGCTGGAGGAGCCAACTAGAGGGAGAGCTTTTCTTGACCTGCTGCTCACAAACAGGGAAGAATTAGTGGGGGAAGCAAAAGTGGACGGGAATCTGGGAGGCAGTGACCATGAGTTGGTTGAGTTCAGGATCCTGACACAGGGAAAAAAGGTAAGCAGCAGGATACGGACCCTGGACTTCAGGAAAGCAGACTTCGACTCCCTCAGGGAACGGATGGGTAGGATCCCCTGGGGGACTAACATGAAGGGGAAAGGAGTCCAGGAGAGCTGGCTGTATTTCAAGGAATCCCTGTTGAGGTTACAGGGACAAACCATCCCGATGAGTCGAAAGAATAGTAAATATGGCAGGCGACCAGCTTGGCTTAACGGTGAAATCCTAGCAGATCTTAAACATAAAAAAGAAGCTTACAAGAAGTGGAAGGTTGGACATATGACCAGGGAAGAGTATAAAAATATTGCTCGGGCATGTAGGAATGAAATCAGGAGTTGGCCCTCCTGGAGCTGCAACTAGCAAGAGATGTCAAGAGTAACAAGAAGGGTTTCTTCAGGTATGTTGGCAACAAGAAGAAAGCCAAGGAAAGTGTGTGCCCCTTACTGAATGAGGGAGGCAACCTAGTGACAGAGGATGTGGAAAAAGCTAATGTGCTCAATGCTTTTTTGCCTCTGTCTTCACTAACAAGGTCAGCTCCCAGACTGCTGCGCTGGGCATCACAACATGGGGAGTAGACGGCCAGCCCTCTGTGGAGAAAGAGGTGGTTAGGGACTATTTAGAAAAGCTGGACGTGCACAAGTCCATGGGGCCGGACGAGTTGCATCCGAGAGTGCTAAAGGAATTGGCGGCTGTGATTGCAGAGCCATTGGCCATTATCTTTGAAAACTCGTGGCGAATGGGGGAAGTCCCAGATGACTGGAAAAAGGCTAATGTAGCGCCAATCTTTAAAAAAGGGAAGAAGGAGGATGCTGGGAACTACAGGCCAGTCAGCCTCACCTGAGTGCCTGGAAAAATCATGGAGCAGGTCCTCAAGGAATCAATCCTGAAGCACTTAGAGGACAGGAAAGTGATCAGGAACAGTCAGCATGGATTCACCAAGGGAAGGTCATGCCTGACTAATCTAATCGCCTTCTATGATGAGATTACTGGTTCTGTGGATGAAGAGAAAGCAGTGGATGTATTGTTTCTTGACTTTAGCAAAGCTTTTGACAGGGTCTCCCACAGTATTCTTGTCAGCAAGTTAAAGAAGTATTGGCTGGATGAATGCACTATAAGGTGGGTAGAAAGTTGGCTAGATTGTCGGGCTCAATGGGTAGTGATCAATGGCTCCATGTCTAGTTGGCAGCCGGTGTCAAGTGGAGTGCCCCAGGGGTCGGATCTGGGGCCGGTTTTGTTCAATATCTTCATAAATGATCTGGAGGATGGTGTGGATTGCACTCTCAGCAAATTTGTGGATGATACTAAACTAGGAGGAGTGGTAGATACGCTGGAGGGCAGGGATAGGATACAGAGGGACCTAGACAAATTGGAGGATTGGGCCAAAAGAAATCTGATGAGGTTCAATAAGGATAAGTGCAGGGTTCTGCACTTAGGACGGAAGAACCCAATGCACAGCTACAGACTAGGGACCGAATGGCTAGGCAGCAGTTCTGCGGAAAAGGACCTAGGGGTGACAGTGGACGAGAAGCTGGATATGAGTCAGCAGTGTGCCCTTGTTGCCAAGAAGGCCAATGGCATTTTGGGATGTATAAGTAGGGGCATAGCGAGCAGATCGAGGGATGTGATCATTCCCCTCTATTTGACATTGGTGAGGCCTCATCCGGAGTACTGTGTCCAGTTTTGGGCCCCACACTACAAGAAGGATGTGGATAAATTGGAGAGAGTCCAGCGAAGGGCAACAAAAATGATTAGGGGTCTGGAACACATGACTTATGAGGAGAGGCTGAGGGAACTGGGATTGTTTAGTCTGCAGAAGAGAAGAATGAGGGGGGATTTGACAGCTGCTTTCAACTACCTGAGAGGTGGTTCCAGAGAGGATGGTTCTAGACTATTCTCAGTGGTAGAAGAGGACAGGACAAGGAGTAATGGTCTCAAGTTGCAGTGGGGGAGGTTTAGGTTGGATATTAGGAAAAACTTTTTCACTAGGAGGGTGGTGAAACACTGGAATGCGTTACCTAGGGAGGTGGTAGAATCTCCTTCCTTAGAAGTTTTTAAGGTCAGGCTTGACAAAGCCCTGACTGGGATGATTTAATTGGGGATTGGTCCTGCTTTGAGCAGGGGGTCGGACTAGATGACCTCCTGAGGTCCCTTCCAACCTTGATATTCTATGATTCTATGATTCCTGGTAGGAGGATGCTGCAGCCAACTGCTCCATGGGGAGCATGCCCAGCAGGGGTGAGAGGGCTTGGCATCTTGGGCCCAGAGCAGTTTGTTAACCCTTGCCTCTCCAGTACATGCGTGGTACACCCCGTCCCAGTGATCTATTAGGAAAAAGTATAAATATGTCTAGCTCATGTAAAAAATGAAGGGGTATGACAATTACTTATATATTTTGCCAAGATGTAAACATCAAGAAAGGAGAATTGTTCAGAGTGGTCCAAAGAGGTATGCCTGTCCTCACCAGGGATAATAAGATAATATTGAGAAAAGGGAAATTTGAGATGAGCATCAGGAAGAATTTCCTGTCAGTAACATCTATTCTGCAGTAGAATTAACAAGATGACCTCGTCCACTTTTATTTTATTTGAGTCTGTCTTACTATATAATCTATCTAGCCATTCTCCATACACCTCAGTATCACTAATATGTCAAAACTGTAGAGGGTTTTCTGTTGTTGAGCATAGTGTTAAAAATGTATAGATTCCTTTTTTAAAAAAAGAGCCTGTTCACAATCTTTTTGCAAAATGGCAATCATTGTAAACAGAATGGCTGGCCAGAAAATGATTGTGTTTGATTTTAAGTGCCCAACTGATGCACTGTTGGCAAGTAGAATTAATGGTTAAATTTTGACTTGGCTACCATCTTACGTAAGCGGGGAAATTGTCCTGCTATTGTGGGGAACTTTCCTGGCTTCTGCACTACCCCGGTGAAGTGGGCTAGCGGAAGGATCTGAGTCCCCCGCTCCTACTTCCTTTACCCAGAGGCCTCCCTGCCCTTGAGGACTCCCCTTCCACTCTCCTGTCTGACAGAGTCCTTGTAAGCCCGACAAGCCCAGGATTCCTGTGGGGCTCGACCCCCAACCCTGCTGTGGTCGCCTAGGACAGGGGCTAGGGTGTCCCCACTCCGGGGTACTCGCTCTGCACTGGACACTTCCCTGACCCACTGATCATTTCATACAATTTAAAGCAAATACAAGTTGTTTAATTAACAATTAATTTTAAAAAAGAACAAGGAAAAATGGGAAAGGTTAAAGGAAAACATCACCCCGCTCTGTGACAGGGAACATCACAAACAGTATCTCTGGAACGTCAGGGAGGTTCACAGTCTGTTTCTTGTAGGTCCCAGGCCTTCTTCTCAGGACCTGACTGTGCTGCAGGGATGCTGCAGGTTGGACACTTGCAATGGTGGTGGCCACACACCTCCGGGCTTTGGATGGTGGGACCTTTCTTCCCAGTGTCAGACCCCACATCGGGTTAAGATTCCCCCCTCCCAGTCTGGCCTGCAAGGACCCTTGGCTGGGGGTGTCTTTCTGCACTGGGCCCTTTGCCCAAGGTCCCCCCTTGGCTGGCTCTAGTTGCTCACCACACCTGGCTCTGTGGCTACAGCTCTGCTCCCAGCACAGGATCTGCTCTCCCTGAGCTGCTTCTGTGACTCTGCTCCCAGCTCTGACCTGCTTCCTGGGCTGCTTTTCTGGCCCCTCTGGATCTGGCATGGCTCTGCTCCCCAGCTCAGCTTGGGCCCCTGCTTCCTCCTTAGCTCATCCCCACTCTGTCTGACCTAGGCAATTCCAGCTCACACGAGGACGGAACCCCCCTGGCCTCCTGACTCCCTGATTAGCCTGCCCGTCCTGTCAATCAGGCTGACCTGGAGAATTGGCCTCTCCCCTTTTGGTACTGGGAGCTAGCCAACCAAAACATCCCCACTGAATGTTAGTAAGGGGACAACCCCTTCCATAAGGGCAGTGCACAGTTGTCCTGCTCTAAGAGCAAACCAGAAATGAAACTGTAACTGATTTACACAGTCTGGTTCCTGGTTCCCCTTTTCAGAGTAGCAGCCTTGTTAGTCTGTATCTGCAAAAAAAAAAGGAGTACTTGTGGCACCTTAGAGACTAACAAATTTATTTGAGCATAAGCTTTTGTGAGCTTATCGATGAAGCCACAAGTACTCCTTTTCTTTTTGTGGTTTCCCTTTGTTTGGGTTTCACAAGTGGGGAGAGGATAGAACCAGGGGATGTCTCCAGTCTGTGATATCTGCTCTTCCCAACTCAGCAGTGGTTCTCAGCAGAAGTTAGAGCTCACTGCATCAATACTAATCTCAATGCAAGTTTTGGGGAGCCATGAGTGCAACTGACAACCTAAGGAGCCTGTGTGAGATATGGCTGCTGTTTGGAAACATCACATCTACTCACATAGATGGCCCAGGTGTACATACATTTCCCTGGAGCTACAGGATATTGCACCTCCTGCCAGTTCCATACAGGGAAGGTGGAAGTGGGGGGAATTGATGTGGGAATAGATGGAAAATCCATGAGTCAAAGCTCAGAGTCTCCTGTTCCCTGTACTGCTTTAGTCCATGCAGCAGATGATTTGACCCAATAGTCTGATGTATTCATCTGGAACCAGATGACCCAGGTACCGAGGTACCGACAGCAACAAAACATCAAAAATCATATATATATTTGCCAAATAATTACTAAGCAAAAGGCATAGCTTTTAAAAGGAGATCATTAAAATGAAAAATAAAAACAGTATGATGCTTACAGCATTTGAGAGAAGATGGAATACTTATTTAATAAGCCTGAAAACATACAATAGGCTATATAAAATGCATAAAAAATTAAATCAAGTGGGTACATTAATCACTGACAACAGAATAAATGGACCCAAGAACTGAACATTTAGTTAAATGACCTAAAGTAAAGAACACTGTGAAAAGTTTTTGTTGGGTTTTTCCTTTAGCCAGTAGCGCAAAGGGTAGACAGACATTGGAGAATAACAGCGCTTACCTGGCCTTTATTTTTTATTTTTATTTTTTTTACTGTGATGGAGAAGTGGTGGGGTCTGATAGCAGGATGCTTAACTTCTTAAAAGGATAATTGTAAATCCATTTTATTTTAGATGGCTAATCTGTTTTTATTGTGTCAGTACTGGCAGGTCAGATAACTACCAGGCTCTTGTTCCTCAGCCATCAGATGGCAAGTTAAGAGCTGGAACATAGCCAGATTTTGCAGCGTAAAGGAGACTAGTCTAACGAAGTCCTATAACAAAATGTACACTTTCTAGGACATACCTTAGCCCCTGATTAGTGTGATCAGAAATGGCTCAGGTAAGACCATGTGATGAACATAGATCTATAAAGCTAAACAGGAAATGAATGAAATGAAGAACAAAGTTCATATATAATGGCATAATACCCCAATGTTATGGGCAGAGTTATGCAGAAGATTGAAATTCTGTTTTGTGAAGCATTTCACGATTTCAGAATTTGGCTTTCTTTAGAAACGGAAAGAAACCTGAAAATTTCAAAATTCCGTAATTAGGGAAAAAAATTTAAAAATGTTTTGGGCTAATCAAAATCATAGAGTCATAAAATCATAGAATATCAGGGTTGGAAGGGACCTCAGGAGGTCATCTAGTCCAACCCCCTGCTCAAAGCAGGACCAATCCCCAATTAAATCATCCCAGCCAGGGCTTTGTCAAGCCTGACCTTAAAAACTTCTAAGGAAGGAGATTCTACCACCTCCCTAGGTAACGCATTCCAGTGTTTCACCACCCTCCTAGTGAAGAAGTTTTTCCTAAATGTTTCATTTCAGTTTGAACTTTTCACAAAATTACTATTATAACATATAATATAAAACAACACAAATTTTAAAACAAAAAGTCATTTAAAGAATGAAAAATCAAAATGTTTCATTCCAAATATGTCTAAGTGGGACATTTCAACACTGTTGGAGCTTTTTTTATAGCTTTTCTACTAAACAAAACTTCCACAAAATTGACACCCTTTAACAAAGTTTTTTTTATTTTGATGGAACTGCATTTTCTAAAAGAAAATGGTTTGTCAACTTCTTCCCCCCGATGAGGCTAGTTATGGGCTAGAATGTGACAGAAAGGTACAAGCCTCCATTAAGGACACTGTGGAATGGCATGCCCCCACCCACCCCTTAGGATTGTGTCTGAGGATCCAGGTTATGGCCCCTTTTCAGTCCTCTGTTCACAGATGTAAAACTGTCATCCAAAGTGAAATTGGCAGTGGGAGTTGAGGAGCAGGAAAACTGAAGAGAAGAGTGAAGAAGCCAAGACAATGAAGATCAGGGCACAAAGGAGCAGTATAAATCAAAGAGACACTATCCAAACAAACTGAACTATACATAAAATAAAATAAAATGTACTGTGTAAGAAATGGTAGGTTTAAATTGGTTTAAATGGTTTAAAGATCTGAAAAATGAATTTTAAAATAATTTGTTACTTCTTTTGCTTCTAAATAATTAGAGTCTGGGGTGGGGGGGAAAGTGCGGAGTAAATAAATCAGATCTCAGTATTATTTTTTATGCAGCAGCCTTTGAAAAATGTAAGACACTTTACAGTTGACCTTCCAGACTGTGCCTCAGATAATTCTTGCTCTAGTGTTAGTCTGAGTGTTTAGGGTGGCCTTATAAAATGTTCATTGTTTTGTATTTGTTTCATGCATTTATTTATCACTCAGAAAGTTAAGATTATTTTTTTAAATGTGTACACAAAGTAATTGATTAAGGAGAAAATTTTCAAAAATTGGAGCCTAGAATTAGCTCCTACATCCATATTAGGTATCTAACTAAGTGGCCTGATTTTCTAAAGTGAAACCTCCTACTAATGCCTACAAACATTCAGTAGGAAACTGTTGGGTATTCAGCACTTTTCAAAAATCAGGCCATTTATTTAGGAACCTGAATATGGCTTGTGGAGCCTGATTCTAGCTGCTGCTTTTTTTTTTAAATCTTGACATTAACCCCCCCCCCCTCCTCCGCCCACCCCACCATAGCAACCAGGTACTAAGGAGATGAGGGTCATATTAGATAGATCTAATCTGGCAAGCACTCTCTAGGAACAAAATTCATGCAAGGCCTGCAGGCTTGGGTTTAGAATCTTGGCAAAGCTTCATTTTTGGCTTTAAAGCTAAATGCCAGAAATACCTGTTGAAACCAGAAGCTTTAACTGTGAAACGCAGAACTGCACCTATAGCAACACAAATAGCTCTTTTGAACAACTTTCCCAGATCTATTAAAGAACCATGTGGGAAGCATTTTGTACTTCAGAAGGATAGATTGGTAGCTGAAGCTAAATCTGAAAACCCCAAGTTCAGATTTTCTCCTTCGACCCATTTTGGTAGGTCAGATTCCCATATTTGGTACCTTTTTTTATTTGAAAGATTAATACTGTTTCAAAACTAGAAAGCCAATTCCTCCACCTTGTATTGAGTCATCCTCATTCAGTATGGGTCCTGTTGAAAGGAGGTTGAAATGTGGAGGCATTTGAGGAGTTTGTTACTACTAATCAGTGTGACAGAATTGAGCCCTAACACAGCAGCCACAGAATGTCACCCTCTGAGTGGAGAACTGTTCCAATCTTCAGGGCCAATTCAGCAGCAGTCTGAACAAACAGTGCTGTAAGTTATATGTTGTTGGGAGTAGTGTAACTTTAAGTGAGTGTATAAAATAAATGGGTGTCTTACATGTTGAGGGAACAAAAGAGAGGGGTAAGGACAAAAAAACAACCACCACTCTTATAGGAGAGTGTAAGATAAAAGACTCAGGATCAGCTACCGCCAGAAGCATCTGGAGGCTAGAGAAGGGGATTAGCCAAGTCTACATCTGCTCCATCGTAGAACCAAAACTCTGGGAGGACAAGACTCCAACAGTCCTTTCAGGTCATTGCTACCTTCAGAAAGGTGAGAGATTTAGGCCATGTCTACACTACAAAGTTTTGTTGAAGCAAGTTACATTGGCATACAACCCGACAGTTAGTATATCGCTTGTGCATTTGCATGCTTGGCTCCCCCCATCAGTGCTGAGCATACTCACTAGAAGTGCATGTGTCAATACACAGTGCGGGACATCATAGGTAGCTATCCCAGTATGCAACCTGCCACTGTTCAGTGCACTGTCCTTTGGGTAGTTTTTGCAACGCATGATGGGGCAGCTCAGCTGGTTGAGAATGACAGCTGAATGTGCTTTTGATAGATGGAAAGGGAGCTGGCATTGTTTACTCACCAGACTGGATCGCAGCGCAAAAAATAACCCAATGGCTATGGCTGCCTGTTGGATCCTGCATAATATTTGTGCCAAGGGGGAGAAGTTGCTGCAGGGTTGGAGGTGGAGCAGCTGTCTGCTGAGTGCGAACAGTCACATACAAGCACTAGCAGAGAAGCTCAAGGAGCAGCGGGGCTTAGAAAGAGCACTTTAGCAGCAAGCCACAGTAATGGGTTGTGGTGTACTGTGCTCAACCTGGGGCGGCAGTTTGGGGGCCTGTCAGAAACTGCACACCTGTGCATATATCAATGACAGCAAACCTATGGGTTTGCCATACATCTATGGCTATTACAGTGTTTGGCACTGAGCCAATGGGTTATGAGTGTACAAGACCACTACTTTCACTGCCAGCAGGCATTATGCACCATGTGTTGTAAACTAATAAAGACGAATAACTTTCAGAACAAAAGAGTTTTATTCACTTATGAAAACAGATGCAAAAAATAATCCGAAGAACTTAAAAATACATTTCAACATTAAAAACATTTAGGAACCTTAATAAATAAATCAGAGGAAGGAAGATTGATGTGCATTGTAGCTATAGATACATCAACCATGGCTCTCACAGGTCAGTGTAACTGAAGCTGTCATTGTCCATGCTTTCCCCTGGTGTGGAGCAGTAGGGTAGGCATGCTGGCCATGAGTCCATGAGGAATGCTGAGGAGGGTATAGAGAGGAACTATGCTGCAGTTCCCCACAGTCTGCAACGGGAGTCAAGCCCAGGACTGTTGAAACTGGAGATCCACAAGAGTCTGCAGCATCTGCATTTGCTGTTGGAGAAGCCCCATTATGTCCTGGTGGATCTCCCTCTGCCTCTCCTTCACTTTTCTCCTCTCCTCTCTTTCCTTCTCCATACAGACTGCAGTATCCACCCTCCAGGCCTTCTGTTCAAGGTTGGATGCAGCATTGGCTTGCAGGATCTCAAAGAGCATGTCCTCCTGCATCTTCTTTTTTCACCTCCTTATCTGGGTCAGTCGTTCGAGTATGTTGAGAGTCCCCCTCAAGGCCACAATGGCCTCAGCTACAGATAAAACACAAAAAGATAAAGCACATTGTCAGCATAGTAGGAACGGAAAGCAAAACTTAAGGTTCAGAATCTCCCTTCTCTTGCTCCTCTGAAGTGTTTAACAAGACATGCTTATTGACACTTTGCTTTGGAGGGCTTGTGCCCAGTGCTCTTAGCTCAAGCCCTGGTGGGTATGACCCTTCCCAGGGGTGAGGGAAACAAAGAGGGAATTGCTCAGTTGCAGGACACCATGAGTACAGGGCGCTGGCACTGAATACTGGCACCATTTTCCACAGCTGGGTGGTGGTTTTAGTCGATATCTCCCTCCTGAGATAACAAAAGCAGAGTGGGCACAGCTGTTGTTGGTGTCCTGAAGCTGCTCAGGCCTGTGTGTTGCTAGTTTGTTTACTGCAATTGTGCCTGCAGAAGTTATCACTGCCTGGTGTGGGAAAGTGTCCTGTCGCAGAGGAAGAAATAAGGCATCCAAAAAAAAAATCTTCAGGACAGGATTGTACTGTACCTGCATGGAAGCTTCATTGAGAACCTCTCTGGAGGATTCAAGGGATATCCCCCTTTGTACATCGACAAACTGCTCCATATGCCCTCGCCCCACCTACCTCTAGGGGGAATGAAAACAGATGGCAACTCAACATCTCTTGGCAGTACCACTTCTTCTAGCATGTGTAAATTAATGAAAAGTCAAAAGCTGTGTCCTGCTAATTTTGGGAGGCCATTCCTATTATTGACAATTAAACTACAAACTTACCTGAGGTTCCTTCCCCAGCATCGGGCTCACCCAGATGCAACTGGCAGAACTGGCTGGACTGGCAGGTCCTGGCTCACAGCACAGCTGGACCCCCAGGTCACCTGTCCCAATTCTCCTCCTCCTCGCTGTTCGCAACAGAGGCCTGTGACTCAGGTTCTTCGGAGGTATCCACAGTGTTGTGCACGGTGGTGATGATATCTCTGCCAAGTACGGCATGCAGCTTGTTGTAAAAGAAGCAGGTCTGTGGCTTGGCACCAGATTGACAGTTGGCCTCCCTGGCCTTCTGCAGTTCCCTAGCTTTCATGTGGCAATGCTGCTGGTCCCTGTTGTACTCCTTTTTTTGCATCCCCTGTACAATCTGCTCATAGATGCCAACTTTTCTATGGCTAGTTCTTAGCTGCGCTTTATCCTCCCCACAGGCCCAAGAAATCCAATATCTCCTGTCTACTACAGGCATCTAGCCAAAATTGTCAGCTGGACAGTTGTGCGCAACAATGTAGAGCAGATAAAGGTGGGCTCACCAAGCTGGACTACTAGGAAAAGGCATTTCAAAAATTTGCAGGGCTTTTAAAGGGATGGGGACAGACTTCAGTCTATGTGACCCCTGGGCAGTGGAATCACACAACTGTGACCAGACCAGTCGGTGTCAAGCATTGTGGGACAGGTGCTGGAGGATTGTGCAGGTCGACACAGGTAACGCAGTGTGTACACTTGTACTGTGTCAACCTTCATACATTGAACCTAGCTCAGTGCTGCTTGGGGAGGTGGTGTTACTGTGTTGGGCTAATGGGGCACTTACATCTGTGGGAGACAAATTTAAGTGTAGTCACATTCACAACTAGGTCAACCCAGGGTGGTTTACATGGACCTAACTTTGTAGTATAGACCAGGTCTGAGTACTAGCACCAGCAGCTTCCAGGGACAACAGGGAAAACAAATGTGTCAGGAATCATTAATGGAAATGGAATTTGTGTTCTGTTCGTTAGGAGGCTGACTTGAAAGAGTGGTGTGAGACCTAGGGGACAAACTAGAAAAACTTATGATATTATAGCAATAGTAACTACAGTATATTGAAAAATATTGTTAAGTATACCTATTAGACCCTAGGAAACTAATGTCGTATCCTCTCCAGGAGTAACTTCACTGATTTCAACTTGTGTCAGACAGGCAGCATGGTCCAGTGGTTAGGGTTCTAACCTGGGTGCTTGGGTTACCCAGCCTCAAATTCCTGCTCCAGTAAAGACATCCAGTGTGACCTTGGGAAAGTTGCTCAGACTCTGTGTGCCTCAGTTCCCCTCCTGTAACATGGGAATAATAGCAGTTCCCTACCTCACAGGGGTATTGTAAGTATAAATACATTAAAGATTGTGACATGCTCAGACAGGCCAGGATTTAGGGGCAGGTGACCCAGACAACCGTTGGGGGTGCCAGGATCGGGGGGGCACCAGACTTGGGGTCCTGCTGTAAGGTATTCAAAAATTTAACAAATGGCAGGGGGTGGGGGAGCAAGATGCTCCTCACCTGGGGTACCATTTGGTCTAGAGCTGACCCTGTGCTCAGATACTACAGTATGTGGTGGGAGGGGGGAAGTGGGAAGGGATACACGTACCTAAGAGAGAGAAATTTCATTTGAGTTCCACCAAGGGATGAATGTTGTCCCTAACATTTCTTGCAAATTCAAGCTGCAAATCCTATTCTATTTGCTCAAAGTACTGGCACTAAGCAGACTAAAAAGTAGTGGGCACTGAACAGATGGATTGAATTAGGAGCAGGTTCAAAGCCAAGTTCAGTCATGTCTGTGAATTGTGAAAAGAAGTATTCATCTCAAATGGCTTTCCTATTTCTTTTTTCCACTCTCTTTCTCTAGTCCCTATTTTCTTTCTTGTTTTACAATAAAAATCAATATTTTTACTTAGCTACAAGACACTCTGTCTTGTTCTTAGGAAAGTAAAAACAAGAAGCTAATAATAACTGCATTTATTCAGAGAAAAATAGTGGTTTGGAAAGTCTGCAAGAAAAAACACAAGTAAAGTTTATTTCCAAGCATGCTATAAATCAGTAAAGAACTTGTATGTGTATTGTGTATACACTAACCCGAAATAGCACCCATCATTTTAAACCTTTGTCACTTGGCTAATCCACAGTTGTGGGATGCTATGGGAACAAGCTACTTCCCAACAGGTTGGGTGTCAATTGTGTTATATATGCCTGGGACCCAAGACACTGCCTCATCTCCGGATCTGTTCTTCTGACTGGACCTCTCTCATTCATTAATGTACCTCATGAACTAAAAACCAGCAAGAGGAGGTGGGTCACTTCATGGACTCTGGTCGTGGGCCAGGGAGGGAGTAGGAAAGAGGTGGGTGGTGGTTGGGGAGGAAGTGTCAATTGGCCCTTGTGCAGTGGGTTTTTTCCCCTTGGGAACGGAGAAGAGTGTTAAGGGTGTGAGAGGATTAGAGGGGTGAGGTATTCATTTTGTTGAGAGGAGACAGAAAGATCTGCACAGAGGACAGGAAAAGGCATCAGTTGGGACTGTGAGGGAGGAAGACGCAGCTTAGGAAAGCTATCTTGAGTTTTTGGGTGTTTTAAGAGTTAGCAATTAGGGTGACAGCTTCAAATCTAACAGCTTGATAACATGTTTCATATATGTTTCAAAAAATATGTTCATAAAAAATTCTGGTAGTTCTTGAAAAAGAGCCCTCCCCATTCTTGGTAAATCAGAGAGAAATTCAGTGGTGGACACTCACTGCAGGACAAGTGTCTCTTCTTCATTCTTTTTCGGACTGATGGAATAATGAAATTTTACCCTTTCCTTTCAAATGAAAAAGCTCTTACTTAAACAGGGAATCAAATGGGGGAAAAAAAGGTTTGACACACTGGTATTATGACATACTAATGTGGTTTCACATAGTATTGTGTAGTCGTGGATTATGGGTGTCTATAAGTTGTCATGTTACTCTCCTTGTATTGTTTGAAGATGCAACAAAAATACAAGAAAATCTTCACCAACTTCTAAATCATGCGCATGCTGTTATTGGTTGCCTGCAACTGTAACACAAACAACAAATTGTTCTTGTTTCTTTTAGACCTGAACTACTAGGGGAAAGGGAAAATTTCCAGTGAAAATAGACTGCTTGGGCATCGGAACACTGGTCACCCTCATTAATCTAGCTCTTGCTACATGCAATGATTTTGAATTCATGCCATGCTGGAAATGTCAGGCTTGAAATCATTTCCTTTGGTGCCCTGATGTACCTACAGTGCCAGCTGCAGTTTTTGCCTTTTACTTTGAGACTGTGGTTGCAAACCAGGTTACAAGGAATAAGGTCAGGAACTATGAAACCGTGTTATGTGTTGGCAGACACAGGCTCCAACAGGAATACGTTATCATAACTCTGATGCTAGGCTGTAGTGATGACAAGCCAGATGGGGGTTTTATAATTGGGCTAGATTCAACTGGGTAGATATAGGAATTTTCATCAAACTAGCCTGCACTGTAGAATTAATGCGACTCCTCTCTCCTCTGATATTTTCTTAACAGTGAGCAATGATTCCAGGGTTATGAAGTAACTGCAAGATCTTAGAAGCCCACAAAGGTATTATTTATGTAAACAGTGCTGTATTTTTAGTTATTATGGCTCGCTGTTCCATAGTTAAAATCCAGTTTTGTACTTAAAGCAGGGATTTAGCCACTTTATGTTGAAGAATACAGAGCATCATTCCCAAAATTATAGCACTTACTCTTTGGGTCCAAGATTAAATTTGATTATTAGTTTATGAGTTAAAATTAATTAAAACATTGGTCTTGCAAGAAATGTACCACGCAATGTCAGACCATTTCTTTCTCTTGTATGAACAATATATACACTTCAAACTTTCCTTACACTTAAAACTCACTGAAATCTTAGGCATATATTTATTCAGTTTCATGTTCATTTCTCCTCTCCCCCAGCCTCCTCCTCAGTTATTCTTCATAATTGAAAGGTTCTTCATCCAGAATTGATTAATAACTGTCACAAGATGGCCAATCCCAAAAGAGTTAAAAAAATCATGAGTTAGACCTCAAAAAATCATGATATTGACTTAAAATAATTAGATTTTTAAAAATAATAAAGTTGGGTTCTCTTTATTTGCCTTCTGGCTTTGGAATTGTGTGTAAGGGAATGTGGGGTGCAGGAGGAAGGGGGTATTTGGAGGGCAAGTGATGGGGGGTAGGCAAAATATGTCTCAGTTGCTTTGTGCTAATGTGGTGATTCATTCTGATGGGCCAATATACTTTTGGCCAGTTGCTTTGTGCCGGTTGAGAGTGGCATAAAGAGCCATTACATGCTAGTGAATCTGTCATAAAAGATACATTCTTTCAAAAAATGCTTTAAGGTTGATACTTCATATCTTGAAGTCATTAGAAATATTACATGGCAATATTCTTTTTGGGGGTCTTGTTTGCTTCATGTATGCAAATTATACCTTACAAATAAGCACAAGGAAATTTGCAGACAAACTACATTAGGATGGAGTTAAAATGGAGCACACATTTGTAATTTAGGGTGAAGTATGTTACAAGGATGTTGCAATTATCCCTAAATCAAGTGTTACAAACTCAGGAAATTCAGAGTTGAACAAATTCAAAATTACATGGTTAAAGTAAACACATGGTGCCTCTATAAGGCAGCCACTGATCACAGAAATGTAGGACTGGAAGGGACCTCAATGAGTCATCTAGTCCAGTCCCTTGCACTAAGGCAGATCTAAATATTACCTAGACCATCCCTGACTGGTGTTTGTATAAACCATTCTTAAAAACCTCCAATGACAGAGATTCCATAACCTCACTAGGAGATTTGTTCCAGTGCTTAACTACCCTTAGAGATAGGAAGTTTTACCTAATGTCCAACATAAATCGCCCTTGCTGCAATTTGAACCCAGTACCCCTTGCTCCATCCTCAGTGGTTAAGGAGAATAATTTATCACCCTTCTCTTTATAACAACCTTTTACATACTTGAAGACTGTTATGTCTTCCCCAGACTGAACAAACCCACTTTTTTCAATCTTTCCTCCTAGGTCACGTTTTCTAGACTCAATCATTGTTGTTGCTCTCCTGTGGACTTTCTCCAATTTGTCTACATCTTTCCTAAAGTATGTTGCCCAGAACTGGACACAATACTTCAGTTGAGGCCTTATCAGCACTGAGTAGAGTGGAAGAATTACTTCTTGCTTATAACACTCATGATAATACCTCCCACAATGATATTAGTTTCTTTTTGCAACAGTATTATATTGTTGACTCATATTTAGTTTGGGATCCATTATAACCCCCAGATCCTTTTCTGTGGTATTTCTTCCTATGCAGTCATTTCCCATTTTTTATTTTGCAATTGATTATTCCTTCCTAAGTGTACTACTTTGCATTTGTCCTTATTGAATTGCATTCTATTTATTTCAGACCATTTCTACAATTTATCAAGATCACTTTGAATTTTAATCCTGTTCTCCAAAGCACTTGCAACCCCTCCCAGCTTGGTATTATTCACAAACTTTATAAATGTACTCTCTATGCCATATACACATCATTTATGAAGCTGTTGGATAGAACGGGACCAAGGACAGATTCCTGTGTGACCGCACTCAATATGCCCTTTAAGCTTGATTGTGAACCATTGATAACTACTCTTTGAGTGTGCTTTTCCAACCAGTTGTGCATCCACCTTATAGTAGGTACATCGAGGCTATATTTGTCTAGTTTGTTTACAAGTAGGTCATGTGAGAAGGTATCAAAAACCTTACTAAAGTCAAGATATATCACATCTCCTGCTTCCCCCATATCACAAGATTTGTTGCCCTGTCAAAGAAGGATATTAGGTTGGTTTGACATGATTTGTTCTTGACAAATCCATGTTGACAGTTACTTATTGTCTTCTAAGTGCTTACCCTATCTTTGGTCTTCCTCTTGCTTCTCATGTAATTAAATATATAATTTAATACTATTTCTACATTTGTTATAAGATTTGACCAAACATTCCTAATATTAGTACATTTCCAAATGATGCATGTGAAATTGCCATACTATTTCCATACAGCCAATGTACCTCATTGTGCAACAGACTATATTGAATAAGACTGCAGGTATCCAATACATTATTTTTATATTGTTTTTCTTAGATTATACAAACAAAGCTACACTATCTGTTCCGAACACATCATACTGTTGGCCATACTTTCAAGCCCACTGTTGGCTGATAAAGGCAAAATAGAAATGAACAGAAATAGATAGATAGGACATAATTACTATTAAAAATATCAAAAATGTTATTAAATAAACCACAGCAATGGAGAAAAAGTAGTTTCCCAATAGATTTGTAGATTTAAAAAAACAAACAAAACAAAAAAAACCCTGCCAAAAATGTAACATGACACTTCACACATAATTCTCCCCCTGGGGAAATGGTGAGAGAAGGAATGAACCACACATGTGACTATCCATTAGTCACATAGCTTAATGCACTACTGAAGGTGCTCAGATATTACGGTAATGACATGACAGAAGAACCTATTTAGAATAGAATAGAACCAACAAGCTTCCATTAGCAGGTCCTATTTTAGCCTCCTATAACTTTCACTGGGAAATTTAGCTTTGAATCACTCATTTAACTGAATATCTGATAACCCCATCTGATTCCATTTACTTACAAAATGGTATCTGTTTACTTGAAAAAAGAGGACACAGAGTTCTCTTGCCTTCTTATTTAAATTTAGGTGGAAGAGTGACCTTTCCCTGAACGGTTTCAGAGTAGCAGCTGTGTTAGTCTGTATCCGCAAAAAGAAAAGGAGTACTTGTGGCAAAGTAAAAGAGAGAACCTGTTCATCACAGTTACTCTACTCACTGCTTCATCCCTAGAAATATTTTTAATGGGGGAGTGGAGGGGATTGGTTTTACAATATGAATTTTCCCCATTGGTGGGAAGCAACCACACTACAGGATCAGCGCAGAGCAAATAGATTTCTTTCCCCTCATCAAAAAGTACTTCTTTTATATTATACACATACACACACACACACACGCACAGAGTGCCTCAATCCTCTATTGAGTGAATTTTCCAGCGCAGTCTCATACTGTCCTTAGGAAGTAAAGAGCAATCATTTTACAGTGCAATTATTACAGTTAATAAAAACACAGTGAGAAAGTACAATGTGATAAATATTTTAAACTCACTATATTTCCTGCAGGGTATTGAGCATTACATTATTTATAGGATATTTGTTTTAGAAAAAACAAACATCTAAATTACGGCTAGGAAAATCCCAGTCATTTAGTGTGCTGAGAGGTTTTCTTTTTACATTATTGCTTGAAAATGTACTAAAGTTCCTTTCTTGAATCTCTTGTAATGAACACCTGCTTCCAAGATTCCACAAGATATATTTTAACTTTGCAGCTGCCAGACAATCTGAATAGGTGACAATCAACATGTGGGTAAAATTCTACCTTACCTTGTTTGAGGGCAGCAATAGCTGAGTCAGGATGCTTGCGTACACTGGGGAGAATTCTCCAGTAATTCTAACCAGCTTTAAAACTCATCTCACTAAACCAGTCTTAAAACTAGTGGGAGCCAAAGTCTAGATCAGGATTAGTGTAAGGACCAGGCCATGGGCCGTCTGGCCTAGTGCTCAGAACCAGGACCAAAGCCAGAGCTGGAGTGAATCAGCATCGTGCTATACACTAGGGCTGGAGTTGGTGTACCATTGGTTTGAGACTGGAGTCTAAGTCAGATAGCTGTGCCAAGGGTCAAGCTGGAGTCAGGAATCAGGGAAAGGTGCCAGGGATCAAGCTGCAGTCAGAATCAGATAGCAGTATCAAGGGTCAAGCAGGAGTCAGGGAATCAAGGTCCAGTAGAGCAGCAGCTCAGAAGTTCACTCAGTTTCTCAGACAATTCCTGTGCCTCTTTCTGGCTTAAGTAGTTTATCTGGGCCTACCAGTGGGGCTTTGTGGGCAGAGCCTCTTGTGGACCAGAGTTGCACCATCCCCCTCGCCTGCTGGTTCCAGAGAGCTGTTGAGTGGTGGCTGTAGTCTGGGTACTGGCTGGGGAGTTGTGATCCCTCCCAATTAGGCAGCCAGAACTGTTCCTGAACCAGTTACAAAAACAGACAGCAGAATCTAAGCCACTGTTGTTGGGTTTATTCATAAATAGATGAATAAAAAAACCTTTAATATATGTACAATGCATCATCATCTCTCATTTCAGAGGCCTGAGAATTGGGCGACTTACATGGCCTAGTCAACATTACAGGTCCTTTTCTCTCACACTTCGCTGACACAGGCCTCTTTTTTCACTCAAGCAACGTTCCCTCATTGACGACCACACGAGAACTAATTGTCTAACCAAAGGAACTACACTAAACTCTGAGCGCAATTTAACTCAAGAATTAGAATAAAGGAAAACTCCTGGCTCCCGAAGAAATATATGTCAGGGTACATTCATAATAATTAAGATCACGCTACCTTCCTAAATTAAACAATAAAGCAGTAACGGTAAACAATCCAGGCAGAAAACCAAAAAACAGTTTGGTGCTGCTCAGCACAATAAGCAATCTCTGCTCAAGAGAGACAGGGAAATGCAAAAGTGTTACAGGAACAGCTTTGGAACAGCTTTCACTTGATTTCATTTATTTATTTGTCTATTTATTTATGATTATAATGATTATTTTATAGAATCCTCAAGCATGGCAGTTGCTTTGCAGTACAAACGGGACATGGTCTTGCAGTCTTAGTCTAGTATCAAAATCACCCTCCACAATTTAATTAGTTCAGTGTAAAACTATTACGTCCGTGGAATCATGGCCTCTGCATTAGATTGTGTGGTAGATGCTTTTTGTTGTGTAGGCAAGCACCATGAAATGGAATGAAAACCTTCTATTCAGGAGCACCAGGCACCATTTCAAATTGTAATAGATCAGTTGTTATTTTCTTTGGGATATACAAAAAAATCAATATTACTATTATTTGTATTACAACAGAGCTGGCCTTAGAGACCCAGAGATCATACCTCTGTTGCACTAGGCACGCTACCTATACATTGTAAGAGACAGGCCCTGACACAAAGAGTTTATAATCTAAACAGATAAATCAGACAAAGTGTTGGCGAGATGAAGTATCATTATCCACATCTTGCAAGTGAAAAGACAAACGGGTTAAGGGACTTGCCCAACCAGTTCACACAGCAAGTCATAGCCACAGCTGTGGTCCTAACCCAGTGACGGGTAGTGCATTCTCATTTGAATGTAAGCTCCTTGGGGCCAAGGCTGTGAGCCAGGTTCTGCAGCTGCGTTTTGGAGCCCACTGCATTGCATTTGTGGCATAAAAGGGCTGTAATGTATCTGCATTGCTCAGATAGCAGAAAGAAATGTAATCCGTCTGCCTAGATAGTTATGTGGCCCTTGTTACTGTAGTAGCAGAGCAACTGAATCATTAATGGATATTATTCTTACTTCGCACACCAGGAATCTGTCACTCATCTGGAAATGAGTCCCCATCTATTACCCTAGAACATTCCCACCCCTCTAATCCAGCTGCAAATGCCTACCAGAAAACAGGTGAACTCCCTGCTGGTGTATCTGCATCACAGCTGTGCCATGTCTCCATCTTCTCCTCTCTCAACACAGTAGGATTGTTGGAGAAGGGAAGGGGGCGTGTCAGAGTGCCATTTCACTAGGGCAATCCTTCATTAGAGTAGGATTCATTAAAGACTCTTTGTTAGAGCTGTCCACAAGCAGCTCTCTGTCAAAGAAGCAGAGGGGCTGGCCCCATCAGAAAACCAGAACCAGCTCCCTGATTGCTCCTTTCCCAACCCCACCACTGCCCTGAGCAGATCTTTGGTGAAGAAGAGAATCAGTGTGTGTTCTGTATGGTTCTGAGCATGTTACTGGGGCCTAATAAATCACTGAAGAGTTGGGCTCAAATGTAAATGATTGTGCCTGTCTCATTTATGCACATCACAGAATCACCATATAGCTCAGTACAATTCGCGGCCTATGCTAAAAAAAAGAAAGATGCCCAGGATCTACAAGGTGACCTGCAATAGAGAAATTTGTACAGAACATGCCTACACTGTTCCTAGTATTAGCCAATACCATATTTCTGAGTTCTAAGAGCTAAATCCTCTTGCAACTGAAGTCAACGGGTGTTTCGCTACTGACTTCAGAAGGAACAGTGTGTCCCTAAAGGCATTTACAGATATGGAACAATAAAATAAAAGAACAAAACCACTAGCCCACCAAGGACTAATAAGTAAGTGCCAAGCATCCAAAATAATTTTAAAAGAAGCTATTTTATTTAAGCAGGACAAAACATTCGAAACTATGACAATATTATTGTTGATAGCTCTAGAAATAGAAGCAGCATAGCCAGCTGAACTCCTTTGTTATTCAGAGAAAACATTCGTCTGGGCTGCCAAACCATGGAAGAGGTTTCAGTGACATGGCCATAAAAATTAATCTCCCTAAGACCTCCTGAATCTGAGTTGTTTTTCCTTGGCATTTGTATTTGAACTCTTTTCAGTATGGGCATGAAATAAGCAGATACAAATTCATCCAATACTATAATTTCTGATTCTACCACTGATAAAATATTTAAGCAGCTCCCTGTAGAGCAATAGGTTTGAGTACTCTGATTTTTAAGGAAATAAAACCTACTACTATACAGTACCCATGCAGAATGTTTGCCAAGACATACGAATCATTTCAAAGTGCTTAAATTAACCACCTTTTACTTTTTGTTATAATCACTCTATGTGTATTGTATCTGCTATGTACCCATTTTCAAGGAGTTTTTATAGTCAATGGAGCAAAGTTGTTCTTCCTATCACTGTGATGTCTGTAGGATGGCTGTCCTTGGTAAGCTCTCTAATGGGACAAAACAACAACAACAAGGCCATCTGCCTTCGACAGCCCTTCTGATGACAGTTCTGGTGAAGTATGTTGTTACCATTTGCAGCCAGCTGGCCACTTGCATCATTATATGTTACAAATGCTTCACAGCAAGACAATGTAACATAAAATGACATTAAAAAAAAAAATCACAGGACGCTCATACTCTCAAAAGCACCAATAGAGAGTACCATTGGCTGTGGTTCTCAAGCCATCTTGTCCAGTTTCATATTTGCTCATAAGTCTTCATAATCCTAAATTTGGAGAGATTTTCCAAAATGTAATGGTTCATTTCATGCATAGAATGACTGTGATGAAGAAAAGAATGGTCTAGCAGGACTTTACATTTTGGCTTTAAATACAAATCAAAGGACTATTACTCTTAGATCCTGGCTCTATGTTTCTGAGTTTCCTGTCTCTACGTGCATCTTAGTTCCTTGTGTTTCCACGTTGCTGTTATAAAAAAAGGCAATATTGAATGAATAGAGGTTATGAACCTGTGCATAGCAAAGGAGAAGAGATCCTTAAAAACTAAGGGCTAAGGGACACTGTCTTAGACCTCCTTGTTATTACAAACATAAAGCAAAGAAAAGGAAATATTGTATATGGGTATATTTAGTTTTCCTAGTCATCTCTTTGGGACACCACCAGACAAAACTAATAGAAATAGCAAAGAAATCCATGCCAAAATGTGATTTTTACATTAGTCTGAACATTGTCAGCTAAACAGGGAACAGTGAAGACCTAGGGATTTCCGTAGGAAAATTTCATGTATAGAAGGAAATCAAAGGAAACTGTAAGCAAGAGAATAGGGTAGAGTGTGTTGATTTGGAAGAAAAAAATTCAGTAAATCTTTTGTTAACTTTTTGTTACCTTGCTAACATTGCATCTTAAATCCTAGGTTAGACAAGGCTTTGGATGCTAATGGTGCTTGCCACGGTTCAAATCCTTTGATATGAGGAACATACCATCCACATTAAAACAGGCAATTGTGCATCCGGCACTAAAGAAACTATTATCAATCCTAGAGAAAACACATATGTCCCTTCCCTAAGCAAACATATCAAGAATACAGCAAAACCCAGCCTCCAGAACCTCCTATAAGCTGCAAGTTGCAGGTGGAAGTGAATATTTTTGTCCCAAGAACTATTCGAACAACCAATAACACTGAGGACTTTGGTCCAATTTAACAATCTGAGGACAAAAGTCTGAGGAAAAAATCCCATTGACTTCAGCAGGACAAGGATCTGGCTTGAGCAAAATTCCCTTTGAAAACAACTGACTCACAACTACAGCAATGAACTTTAAGAAAATGAAGCTCAGTAAAAACAGCCTCTCAAAAGTAGATTTTTTTTTCCCAAGGAAGTTGTGGTGGAGCACAGGAAATTAACAGGTGAGTCTGCATTCTGATCACTCCAACACCAATTAGCTTGCCTCTTCCCTACCTGGAAAAAACTGATTGGGGTAATCAGCTAATCAAGCTGGTGGGCTGGATAAGCTAACCAGCCAATTAGCCCATCAGCTTGTGTCTGATAAAGAGGCACAGGAAGGAAGTGTAAAGGATAGGGGAATAGGGCTGGCTGAGCAAGCAGAGGGGATATTGTAAATAGTACAGTTGCATGGGACTATGAATGTGTTGGTAGAGGGATCCCAAATAAATAGCATGGTGGATACACTACTAGCAGAGTCTGAGACAGTTTCTGTAGTGCAAAAGAGGCAGGAGCGGAGTGCATCCTGCTACAGAGAGTTATGTGAAAAGGGGTTTTAAATCCTTTTGGAAAAGGGTGAAAGTGAAGTTTGGAAACAGACATTCCCTTAGAGCTATGAATCTACTGCACAAAGGGGAAAGGAAAAGGATCTTTCAAGGATCTAAAGAGGATAATGCAACTATTAGTATCAAAACTATTAGAAAGAGTAATGAGAGTCTGTTTTGTTCCAGAAATAAGAATTTCTGAATGGGAAGCAAAGAGAGATTTTTCTGAATAATCCAAAGGATTTTTCTGAATTAAAAGGATGTTTAAATAGAACTGAAATGGGAGATGTACCCAGTACTCTGGCCTAGCTGCAGTCCTGTTTTGAATTTGTGGCTAACCATCAGTTTCTGAGCAGTACCACTTTTGAACAGAGGGACGTACACTGGTGACTGACTACCCAACCAGTCAAACTACCCCTATGAGTGTCCGATGAATACCTGATTCATTAGTAAATATATTGATTGTGGTGGGTATATCAACTTGCTGTTCTTTCTGAACAGAAGCTATGTACCTTGAGGAGCAATATCACTTCATTAGTTATTACTATTATAATTATAATTCAACATTAATCTCATTCAATCAGAACAGTAGCAGCAACATCGCCATGGAGTAATCAATTTTACATGTCATCATCATTTATTTCTTTTTAGAAGCATCCCTCAGTGGGATAGGTGCTTTTCAAACATAAAAGAAGCACATTCCCTGTTCTTTTACATTCAAACAACGTCTATGGCTATCTCTGCGAGTAATGGCAGATGTAATGATGCTGGCTGCTCACTGAAAAATAGCTTGGCTAGGCAGAGATCTACTTTATTGTTATTTTTGTTTTGTTATTTATACAGTGCTGTCATTGCTAGTGGACGTAGGAAGAAAAAAGTAAGAGATTAGAAACCTCAGATAATAAAGAAAATAAGAACACACCATGTCAAGGAAATATCCAATGATCCAGACTCCGCTTGGAAAATATCCAAAAATATATTTAAAGGGGCACAGAAAAATAATCCAGTGGAAGTCACAAAAGCCTTTCAAATAAAAGAATTTTGGAAATACTATGATATTATGGCAGACTCTTTTACATTTTTATTGCTAGTAAAATTTGTAAGGAATGCAGAGCTCTCCCCGGGATGCCCCCAAACAACAAATTCCCCTGAAAAACATTCAGCATGAGATATTGGACATTATCAGATCACAGACCTGGACTCTCCACCATGTATATTCACTGAGGTTCCACTGTAATTTTCTGAATGACCTTTTCAACTGAAAGTTCACCAGGAATCTATGCTGGAAGCTGGCCTTTCGGGATTTCCTTTGCATGAAGCAGAAAGCAAATGTATGGTTGGTTTGCAATGCAGATGGAAGGTACAAAATAGCAGTGGAACTGTTATGGTTGCATGGATGTGCTGGAACTATAATCATTTCTGGCCCTTGCCTGGGCTGCACAGGGTAGTGGTGGGTAGCACAGAGGCTCCTTGTGCTAGGTCAGGGACAATATGGCCCATACTCACTGTCCGTCAAATTCTGTATTATGTTCACAACTGTAAATAACCATTTATCGTTTGTATTACAGTACTAGTGCCAAGAGGCCCCAACTGAAATAGGGGCCCCATTGTGCTACATGTATACACATACATACACACAGTAATAAACAGTCCCTGCCCCAAGGAGCTTATAATCATAACACAGGCAATCTAAGAATTTACAGCCAGTTTAGACACAATCTGAATAGTCACACTTCTTGTCTATAGCTGAACCAGAGCCATAACTAGGCATTTTAGCACCCAGGGCAAGCAAGCATATTTGCATCCCCTACCAGAGGCATGGGGGGCTATGTGGAATCATGTCCCCACCCCCCAGATTTTTTGGTTGTGCCTGCCCCCCCCCCCAACCCAGATAGGCTGGGTGGCCCACTGAGGTGAGTCAGGGGATAGAGTGGTGCTCCTTCCCCGAATCCCACTGTGCGGGGCTATCCCCACCAAGCCCCGCTGCCCTGAGCTGCCTGGCATCATTGGCCTGAGCCACCCCCATGGCTTTGCCCCCTGGGTGGCTGCCCTGCTCACCCTGCCCTGGGAACAGCCCTAGCTTGAATCAGTAAAAGAACCCAGATCTCTGTCCTGAGGCTCAGTGCAGCCCCTTAACTACAAGAATGTCATCCTTCTCCATTTATCTCCATCATCTCTTATTTCTATTTTTGTATTTCTGATATTCCTCCTAAATACACATCTTAACTGATACTAAAATAGGTTTTGCTCATCTGGTAGGTTTTCCCAAAAATCTCATGACTATGGTATGGCTGAAAAAGTTCCTGACTCCCATTCAGCTTTCTCATTACTCTGCATAGATTTTTAAGTTTCATAGGAAATCAAAGGCTGTGAACACATGAGTTACAAGCAGGGCTGTGTTTTTTATTCACAGTCATTATTATCATTATTACCACTATAGCACATCTTTCAGAAAGACATCACATTCTGATTTGAAGACGTCAAATGATGGAGAACCCACCCCCATCTTTAGGTAAGTTGTTCCAATGGTTAATTATCCTCATTGTTAAACAGTAGTCTGCTAGTCTGAATTTACATAGTTTCTGCTTCCAGCACTGGACTTCATTATGGTTTCTGTCTGCTGGATTAAAGAGACCACTACTATCAGAAATCTTTTCCCCATGTATATACATACATATCAACTCACCTTCTTTTGGATAACCTAAATAGACTGTCCTCCTTGAGTCTCACACTGTAGTAAGGAAGATTTTCTAGACCTTGAGTCATTCTCATGCTTTTTCCCCAAACCCTTTTCAATTAGTTAGCAACCTTTTTGAAATGTGGACACTAGAACTGGGACACAGTATTCCAGTACTGGTCTTAATACCATATACAGAGGTAATATCACCTCCCCGCTTCTATTTGATATTTCCCTATTTATTCATCCAGCTTGACACTAAGAATTCATGTTCACATGTTTCAGAGTAACAGCCGTGTTCGTCTGTATTCGCAAAAAGAAAAGGAGTACTTGTGGCACCTTAGAGACTAACCAATTTATTTGAGCATGTTCACATGGTTATCCACCAGGGTCACTAAGTCTTTCAGAGTCTTTGCTTTCCAGAATATAGTCCCCTATCCTGCCAGTGACCTAAATTGTTTGTTCCTTGTTGTATGACCTTGAATTTAACTGTACTAAAATGCATGTTGTTCACATGAGGTCAGATAACCAAGTGATCTGGATGACTGTAAAATCAACTTGTCTTTACCATTATTTACCACCCCACAATTTTTGTGACATTTGCAAGTTGTAGTAGCAATGATGTTATATTTTCTTTCTGAAGTTTCTGAAGTTTTTTTGTTCAAGTATGGTTACTTTTAAATCTGTTATAGAAAGTCCAGGAAGATTGAAGTGTTCTTCTACTGGCTTTTGTATGTTACCATTCCTGGTGTCCAATTTGTGTCCATTTATTTTTTTACATAGAGACTGTCCGGTCTGGCCAATGTACATGGCAGTGGGGCATTGCTGGCACATGATGGCATATATCACATAGGTAGATGTGCAGGTGAACGAGCCTCTGATAGTGTGGCTGATGTGGTTGGATCCTCTGATGGTGTCTCTAGAGTAGATATGGGGACAGAGTAGGCAATGAGGATTGTTACAGGATTTGGTTCCTGGGTTAGTGTTTCTGTGGAGTGGTGTGTAGTTGTGGTGAGAATTTGCTTCAGTTTCGGGGGCTCTCTGTAAGCGAGGACTGGCCTGCCTCCCAAGGTCTTTGAGAGTGAGGGATTGTTTTCCAGGATAGGTTGTAGATTGTTGATGATGTGCTGGAGAGATTTTAGCTGGGGGCTGTATGTGATGGCCAGTGGTGTTCTGTTGTTTTCCTTGTTGGGCCTGTCCTGTAGTAGGTGACTTCTGGGTTCCCATCTCGCTCTTTCAGTTTGTTTCCTCACTTCCCTAGGTGGGTACTGTAGAATGCTTGATAAAGATCTTGTAGGTGTTTGTCTCTGTCTGAGGGATTGGAGCAAATTCGGTTGTATCTTAGGGTTTGGCTGTAGACAACGGATCGTGTGATGTGTCCTGAATGGAAGCTGGAGGCATGTAAGTAAGTGTAAGTGGTCAGTAGGTTTCTGGTATAGGGTGGTGTTTATGTGACCATCGCTTATTTGCACTGTAGTGGCCAAGAAGTGGATCTCTTGTGTGGATTGGTCCAGGCTGAGGTTGATGGTAGGGTGGAAATTCTTGAAATGCTTGAACTGTGTTTTTGAGGAAATCTATGCTTTTTTGTCATGTTTTCAATTATATATTTTGTAGTCGGGTAGAATTAGTGGGGGAAGCAAAAGTGGATGGGAATCTGGGAGGCAGTGACCATGAGTTGGTTGAGTTCAGGATCCTGACGCAGGGAAGAAAGGTAAGCAGCAGGATACGGACCCTGGACTTCAGAAAAGCAGACTTCGACTCCCTCAGGGAACGGATGGCCAGGATCCCCTGGGGGACTAACATGAAGGGGAAAGGAGTCCAGGAGAGCTGGCTGTATTTCAAGGAATCCCTGTTGAGGTTACAGGGACAAACCATCCCGATGAGTCGAAAGAAT
Source organism: Caretta caretta (assembly GCF_965140235.1). Classification (NCBI taxonomy): domain Eukaryota; kingdom Metazoa; phylum Chordata; order Testudines; family Cheloniidae; genus Caretta; species Caretta caretta. The sequence goes on along the minus strand of NC_134206.1, from coordinate 295,453,403 downwards.
AGTAAATATGGCAGGCGACCAGCTTGGCTTAATGGTGAAATCCTAGCGGATCTTAAACATAAAAAAGAGGCTTACAAGAAGTGGAAGGTTGGACATATGACCAGGGAAGAGTATAAAAATATTGCTCGGGCATGTAGGAATGATATCAGGAGGGCCAAATCGCACCTAGAGCTGCAGCTAGCCAGAGATGTCAAGAGTAACAAGAAGGGTTTCTTCAGGTATGTTGGCAACAAGAAGAAAGCCAAGGAAAGTGTGTGCCCCTTACTGAATGAGGGAGGCAACCTAGTGACAGAGGATGTGGAAAAAGCTAATGTACTCAATGCTTTTTTTGCCTCTGTTTTCACTAACAAGGTCAGCTCCCAGACTGCTGCGCTGGGCATCGCAAAATGGGGAAGAGATGGCCAGCCCTCTGTGGAGATAGAGGTGGTTAGGGACTATTTAGAAAAGCTGGACGTGCACAAGTCCATGGGGCCGGACGAGTTGCATCCGAGAGTGCTGAAGGAATTGGCGTCTGTGATTGCAGAGCCATTGGCCATTATCTTTGAAAACTCGTGGCGAACCGGGGAAGTCCCGGATGACTGGAAAAAGGCTAATGTAGCGCCAATCTTTTAAAAAGGGAAGAAGGAGGATCCTGGGAACTACAGGCCAGTCAGCCTCACCTCAGTCCCTGGAAAAATCATGGAGCAGGTCCTCAAAGAATCAATCCTGAAGCACTTGCATGAGAGGAAAGTGATCAGGAACAGCCAGCATGGATTCACCAAGGGAAGGTCATGCCTGACTAATCTAATCGCCTTTTATGATGAGATTACTGGTTCTGTGGATGAAGGGAAAGCAGTGGATGTATTGTTTCTTGACTTTAGCAAAGCTTTTGACACGGTCTCCCACAGTATTCTTGTCAGCAAGTTAAGGAAGTATGGGCTGGAAGAATGCACTATAAGGTGGGTAGAAAGCTGGCTAGATTGTCGGGCTCAACGGGTAGTGATCAATGGCTCCATGTCTAGTTGGCAGCCGGTATCAAGTGGAGTGCCCCAAGGGTCAGTCCTGGGGCCGGTTTTGTTCAATATCTTCATAAATGATCTGGAGGATGGTGTGAATTGCACTCTCAGCAAATTTGCGGATGATACTAAACTGGGAGGAGTGGTAGATACGCTGGAGGGCAGGGATAGGATACAGAAGGACCTAGACAAATTGGAGGATTGGGCCAAAAGAAATCTGATGAGGTTCAATAAGGATAAGTGCAGGGTCCTGCACTTAGGACGGAAGAACCCAATGCACAGCTACAGACTAGGGACCGAATGGCTAGGCAGCAGTTCTGCGGAAAAGGACCTAGGGGTGACAGTGGACGAGAAGCTGGATATGAGTCAGCAGTGTGCCCTTGTTGCCAAGAAGGCCAATGGCATTTTGGGATGTATAAGTAGGGGCATAGCGAGCAGATCGAGGGACGTGATCGTTCCCCTCTATTCGACATTGGTGAGGCCTCATCTGGAGTACTGTGTCCAGTTTTGGGCCCCACACTACAAGAAGGATGTGGATAAATTGGAGAGAGTCCAGCGAAGGGCAACAAATATGATTAGGGGTCTGGAACACATGAGTTATGAGGAGAGGCTGAGGGAGCTGGGATTGTTTAGCCTGCAGAAGAGAAGAATGAGGGGGGATTTGATAGCTGCTTTCAACTACCTGAAAGGGGGTTCCAAAGAGGATGGCTCTAGACTGTTCTCAATGGTAGCAGATGACAGAACGAGGAGTAATGGTCTCAAGCTGCAGTGGGGGAGGTTTAGATTGGATATTAGGAAAAACTTTTTCACTAAGAGGGTGGTGAAACACTGGAATGCGTTACCTAGGGAGGTGGTAGAATCTCCTTCCTTAGAGGTTTTTAAGGTCAGGCTTGACAAAGCCCTGGCTGGGATGATTTAACTGGGAATTGGTCCTGCTTCGAGCAGGGGGTTGGACTAGATGACCTTCTGGGGTCCCTTCCAACCCTTATATTCTATGATTCTATGATTCTAGTCTAAGACACATACATTTTTCTTGCACTCATATTGTTTTATGCCATATAATAGACCAGACTGACACAGTTTAACACACATTTCAGCTGACATTTTTAATTTCAATAAACCTTGGTGCTAACAAAATGCACTAAAAAAGATTAACATCACGATCCGGTCAAAGTTCTGGATTGGTTGTACACTAGCTGAAACATTCTGATGTGAAGCAACTTTAGCTTTGCTATTTCTCCACTAGTCATCGGTCCATCACAATCCTGGCACATCCATAATTAACACAGCTTTCAAGAGAAGAAATAGATCACTTCATTATTAGGGCCACATACATTAAGGCAGAGTCACTGAAATGGATGCATTGTCAAAAGAATATCCTTAGCTGGATATGTGTACTTTATGACAGGATAAACATAGAATTAAGATTGTATTCTAATTGTGCTGAGTTTCTATATAGATGGAACAATTCTTTCTGAAAGACACACAAACTCTGCAAAGCGTACTGTAGGGTAAATATTACAGTACCACTACTGATAGAAAGCATTTCATATTCCTATTGGGAGAGGATGATTTTTCTTACCAAATGTGATTCCAAATCACTCAAATGCCTTTTTCAGAACTAACTGAAATCAGGTTAATCCTTCCAACTAGATTAGCTGAAGGTGAGAGAATATAGCCAGGGAGGAGAAAAGGAGCGAAGGGCAAGAGAGGGGAAAGCAGCCAAATGGAGGGATGGAAAAGAGAGGTGGAGAAGCAGCCATGAAGGAAAGTATGCTGAAGGAGAATAAATGGTGGGAGAACAATGAGCCATGAGATCTTAGTGGGAACAATATGAGGGCTAGGAGGAGCAACAGAGACAGAAGGAAGCAATATTTTTATAAGCATGGTTTTCAAAAAATAGCAGGGCATTTGGGAGCTGGCAGATGGTTTCTTTTACATTCTGCACATTTTAAGTTATTTTGCTCTCACTTTCAAAGAAAATATTACCTACAATTCACCAGAATGGAAACATCTCCATCCTCAAGTCTTTGGAAAGCTCTCCCTGTCAGATTTCTTCATACGTTGACAACGATGAATCCATTCCAAGCCATACGTTATTCTTTTCAGATTCCTACACCACATGTGTCGCTATGACGTTTGAGCACCTCCCATTCCTAGAAGCCATGTCAAGGAATCGTTAATGGAAAATACCACTTTTATGTGATCACTTATGATAAATAGGTACAAATCCAGCTGGATGGTCAGTGAGCACAGGAACTACCCTGGACAGGTTGACAGCATTGGCATTTCTGACAAAAAAAAAGTATCTAGCTATTATGTATTTACATGTGTGTTTATTTTGATTTAAATAAGAACTAAACATTATGTGTATCCAAGCCTCTAACACACCATTAACATCACAATTAAATCTCAGCAGCACAAAAATAATTATTGCAGTGGGAACTCAGCCAGCCACCTGCAGGATACCCTCAGCCCTCTCAAAACCCCTCTCAAACTGGTGTCTCTTGCAGGATGCCGGAAAGATCACCAGATTCAGGCTACTTGAGACCAAGGTGGGGGCAAGTTCCAGAGTCTCAAGCTCTCACAGAGAATGCCCTCTGAGTCACTTCCACTCTTTTATAATGAGGGGTAATCAGCTTCAGCACTCTTAGGGTATGTCTACACTGCAATGCAAGCTCAGGCTCAGACTCAGGCTTGAGGCCCAATGCCGTTCCATCTATCCCCAAATCTCTCATACTCGGCCCTGGATCCAGGGTCCTAGAACCCTACAGGAGTGGAGGGTTCAAGCCCGAGTCAAGTTGGGATCCAGGGTTCAAGCCCTATTGCTTTGCAGTGTGGACATAGCCTTTCTGAGTTGGGTCCTGGGAGTCCACCAATGGTATCCCACAATCACATGGGCCAACTTCCTTTGTCCTCTCTAGCCCAAGAATCGCCAATCAACTCCAGGGAAATGGAAGCAACTCCCCTTGTTGGAGTGCAATAGGTCAGCAGTTCAGCGTTTAACGCTTCCATTGTTTTCTGACTGCCGAGCTGCAAACACACCATCAGAGAGCTTTCTGCATTTGTAGTGGAGACTGACTGGAAGAAGTCCTTGGCAAAGTGTGCTGCTTAATCTCTGGTGTGAGCCCAGAAGAACTGTGGACTTCAGTAATACTACTAGGAATGACCATGCATACCAGCAAATAGCAAAGAAGGTGGCAGTATTGGAAATCTATCAGACCTGTGACTAGTGCAGGGAGCAAATTAAATGGCTAAAGAGCAAGTATGGAAAACCAGGGACCAGAATCAAATCTCGGGCAACTCATAGACATCATACCAGTTTTATGAAGAGTTGACCCAGTGCTTGGTACTGTGCTAAGCACAGAGCCAAGAGTAGTGCACAATGACCTGGTCAGCAAACGTTCTGGCTCACTGCTGGTCATCCAGGTCTGCATGATGATGTAGTCCCACCAGTCTGTGCTTGTGGCTCTGCACCGGGAGTGCTGGTCCACTAGTAGGAGTCAGCAGCCATACTGAGTGTCATAAGCTGTATGAGTCAATTCAAATCTGCCATGTCTGTGTCCTCCTCCTCCTCTTCCTGTTCCCATGCCACCTTCTGCTCCATCATAAGCTCTGTCAGGTGCCTTTGGTGGTTCATAAAATACCACCAAAATGTCCACCACTGTCTCGTGGAAGCTCTGCCCGTTTCCTGAAACAGGAGTAAAAGTGCAGGTGAGATAAGCTCTTCAAATGGTGACTCTTCCACATTGCTGGCTCCAGGTGCTGAGAGCCTGAAATGACTGCTTGGCATGATATGTTGGCAGGTTGTTCAAACTTCCTGTAACATTCAGGGTGGACAGTTAAGTTTTCCCACACTGCGCCATGGTCAAAAGGCTAGAGCAGGTTATGGGAGGGTGTGAGGAAGTCTGGGATATGGTTTGTTTGACTTAGGTCTGCATGCTGCAGCGTGGACCCCCAAAGTGCTGGGTTCAAGCCTGATTTAGAACATTCTTAACCTAGGGCTGACAATCAGTGTAGATGCTCAAGCCCTGGGTTCTCTAACCCAATTTTAGCTGACTCAAGCCCGCTAACTGTGGGCATACATTGCAGTGTAGGCATGTCCTTGCTGACTGAAGCTGTGCCAACATGGCATGGGAGAAAGGCAGTCTCTGAGGTCGGCCCATCCCAGGCTATAGGGTATGTATAAAGTATATAAATTAATAGGTTTAAATGTATTATTTTTATTTGAGAAGTTCACACTTCTTTCAATGGTACCTTGATTCTTTCTGCTATGCTCTCCTTGAATTGCAATGTAAAATGAGCTCTCTATTATCCAACATAGCCTAAATCCGTAATGGAATTATCACAGAGCATATAATGGGATACTGAACTGAGATACTTCAAGGAACACGCCCAGTGTCTGTCATGATGAGAGATCAAACACTGGCAAACTGAAGTCTCTCTCTCTCTCGATTGCCCCCCCTCCCACCCCAAAACCCAAGTTTTGGCAGATTAATTCAAATAGTGGCTGAAATATTGGAAAAATAGTGAAATATCACCTGGGGAATTCTAGTTTTTATAAGTACATTTCCTGATTATGTATTTAGATTTTAACTCACTGAGAACACAAAGTTCTGCTTTATTGCTACATTTAACATTACCAGATAAGAAAACCTCAGTGATAAATATTCCTGAGCCTGTTTGTGTGTCGCTTCAAGGAAGTGGAATAATTTGTCACAGTATGTGACGCTTCAGCCAGATTTGATGGTTTTTATATCAATTTGCTAAATAATCTGATTAAATCCTTAGTCTATATGCATTGTGATATTTAATGGCATGTCTTGGTCAAAGCAGAATGCCACCTGAGAAAATTGTTATTAGGATTTTTGGTTCATTCTGGGTGGAAAATCTTGAAGTGTATTAGGTTATGCACTAATTAAATGAAGAACCATTATTTCAAATGCCATAGCTCATGGATAATGATAATCAAATAATTTGATATGTGTGTATGTTGTTATAACTATGAAGAGCTAATAATCTGATATGTGTGTATGTTGTTATAACTATGAAGAGCTAAAGACACAGCTACCTTCGAGACACCACTGACTTCCTGAGGAAACTTCAATCCATCGGTGATCTTCCTGATAACACCATCCTGGCTACTATGGATGTAGAAGCCCTCTACACCAACATTCCACACAAAGATGGACTACAAGCCGTCAAGAACACTATCCCCGATAATGTCACGGCTAACCTGGTGGCTGAACTTTGTGACTTTGTCCTTACCCATAACTATTTCACATTTGGGGACAATGTATACCTTCAGATCAGCGGCACTGCTATGGGTACCCGCATGGCCCCACAGTATGCCAACATTTTTATGGCTGATTTAGAACAACGCTTCCTCAGCTCTCGTCCCCTAAAGCCCCTACTCTACTTGCGCTATATTGATGACATCTTCATCATCTGGACCCATGGAAAAGAAGCCCTTGAGGAATTCCACCATGATTTCAACAATTTCCATCCCACCACCAACCTCAGCCTGGTCCAGTCCACACAAGAGATCCACTTCCTGGACACTACAGTGCTAATAAACAATGGCCACATAAACACCACCCTATACCGGAAACCTACTGACCGCTATTCCTACCTGCATGCCTCCAGCTTTCACCCTGACCACACCACACGATCCATCGTCTACAGCCAAGCTCTGCGATACAACCGCATTTGCTCCAACCCCTCAGACAGAGACAAACACCTACAAGATCTCTGTCAAGCTTTCTTACAACTACAATACCCACCTGCAGAAGTAAAGAAACAGATTGCTAGAGCCAGAAGAGTTCCCAGAAGTTACCTACTACAGGACAGGCCTAACAAAGAAAATAACAGAACGCCACTAGCGGTCACCTTCAGCCCCCAACTAAAACCCCTCCAACGCATTATTAAGGATCTACAACCTATCCTAAAGGATGACCCAACACTCTCACAAGTCTTGGGAGACAGGCCAGTCCTTGCCTACAGACAGCCCCGCAACCTGAAGCAAATACTCACCAACAACCACATACCACACAACAGAACCACTAACCCAGGAACTTATCCTTGCAACAAAGCCCGTTGCCAATTGTGCCCACATATCTATTCAGGGGACACTATCACAGGGCCTAATAACATCAGCCACACTATCAGAGGCTCGTTCACCTGCACATCCACCAATGTGATATATGCCATCATGTGCCAGCAATGCCCCTCTGCCATGTACATTGGTCAAACTGGACAGTCTCTACGTAAAAGAATAAATGGACACAAATCAGATGTCAAGAATTATAACATTCATAAACCAGTCGGAGAACACTTCAATCTCTCTGGTCACGCAATCACAGACATGAAGGTCGCTATCTTAAAACAAAAAAACTTCAAATCCAGACTCCAGCGAGAAACTGCTGAATTGGAATTCATTTGCAAATTGGATACTATTAATTTAGGCTTAAATAGAGACTGGGAGTGGCTAAGTCATTATGCAAGGTAGCCTGTTTCCTCTTGTTTTTTCCTACCCCCCCTCCCCCCGATGTTCTGGTTTAACTTGGATTTAAACTTGGAGAGTGGTCAGTTTAGATGAGCTATTACCAGCAGGAGAGTGAGTTTGTGTGTGTATGGGGGTGGGGGGGATGTGAGAAAACCTGGATCTATGCAGGAAATAGCCCGACTTGATTATGTAAAGAGTTGTCACTTTGGATGGGCTAGCACCAGCAGGAGAGTGAATTTGTGTGGGGGGGTGGAGGGTGAGAAAACCTGGATTTGTGCTGGAAATGGCCCACCTGTTGATCACTTTAGATAAGCTATTACCAGCAGGACAGTGGGGTGGGAGGAGGTATTGTTTCATATTCTCTGTGTATATATAAAGTCTGCTGCAGTTTCCACGGTATACATCTGATGAAGTGAGCTGTAGCTCACGAAAGCTCATGCTCAAATAAATTGGTTAGTCTCTAAGGTGCCACAAGTCCTCCTTTTCTTTTTGCAGTTTTTCTAAAATATGTCATTTTAAAGGCAGTGAATTCCAGAGGGAAATGAAAGTTTCACCAACAAAACAGATACTACTACTAATAATAATAATCATAATAATTAATAAAAAGAAATACAAAGGGACAAATTCTGTTCTGACCTACACCCTGTGAGCCAGATCCACGTGCCCATTCCAGTGCCTTTTGTCAATGATGCAGCACAAATGGATTAAGAAGCTGCCTTAATAGCTACAGGAGAATCTCCAGAGATAGTAGAGTAGAGCTGTTCAGGGATTTTTTGACAAAAATGTTTTTTTCACTGGAAAATGCCAATTCATCAAAACCGAAACTGTTTGCGGGAAAGGGTAAGTCTTAATGAATTTCTCATTTAAACAAAAAATTTTGTTGAAGTTGTCTGAATGTCCCATTTTGGAATTTTTGAAACAAAATATTCTGGGTATTTTTTTTTCAATTTGAATGACTCTGTTTTAAAATTTAAACTAATGATAGTACACAATTTTAAAAACATTTTTAAAAGGTAGAAATTGAAATAAAGTGTTTCAAAATTATCTAAACAAAACATTTTGACTGACATGAATTTTTTTTCTTTTTTGGTTCACAATTTTTATTTATTTATTTTTTGAGATTTCAACTGTTTGTCCTGGTTCAGGATGGGAACACTTTCTGAAATCTCAAACATTTTCCTGGGATGGGAAAACTATTTCCCACCCAGCTTTAACATAGAGCAAATTAGAGACAAGAAGGGTACTTCCACAGCAATTGCACTCCAGCAATCCCCATCAGCCTAATGGCCCTAGGGGACTGTTAAAAGCCAGCACAGTGCTGGTCACTATCAGAAACAGGACAGTCGATTAGATGGTCTGAGCCAACATGGTAATTCCTACATGACTTTAATTAGAGCAGCCATGAGGCTGCTCCAGCTTCTAGCAGTACTGAAACTTTTGTGGAATTTTTAAAACATTGGCATCTTCCACCAGGAAACCTGTTCTCTGGGACCCAAAATATATTGTCCAATCCTGCAACACAGCTCTGTTGAAGCTGATGGTTATACTCAAAGACTTCCCATAAGTGTCCAATAAGCTCCAGGGGCAGTTACAGCATATGAAAATACTTGTCTGATCAAATTCTGTCTTGAATTAAAGCCTAAGCAACACAACTGAAATTACAGGCCCAGGTCCTTAGCTGATGTAATCCACTAGATCACATTACAGCTCTTCCCCTCCTATTTCCATGCCTGTACCAGACAGAAAATCCCCCCAAATGCTTTAGGGAAACTCACTGTGCTCGTTTCCTAATTTAACATGAATAGAAGTGTACAATGGTTTTCAATTTGTGAGCCTCTGTTTATTAAATAAGGATAGTGACATAGTACAAAGGTTCCCAGACAACAGTTATAAAACAAATTTAAAATGAAAACAAGCCTGTGCACAGAACATCTGTACCTGTAATTGATGTTCTGGAGAATACAGCTTGAGGAAACAAAAGTTAAACAGTATAATTGTTTTCCCAAGGAAAAGTGATAGCAGCCCTTTTCTGAGATTGTTGAATGCAATAGAAACACCTCCAATACACAGTGAGAATGAAGAGAGGCAGGTTTGGACATTCTGCTTTCAGTAGTAATAACAATATTTAACACTTTTCTGGTACAAAATCATTAACTCTTTTAACCCTTGCAACACCAAGATAAGTATTATCATCTCCATTTTACAGTTGGTAAAATTGAGGCAGAGAGAATTGCTCCAGGCTCAGAGTAAGAACCTGGATTAGAACTTGTTCACAGACTAGTGCTTTGAATCAATGTGCCATGCTATGAAACATGATAATAAAATGTAAGTTCCACAGCTGATAAGTCTTAGACCTTAATATGTACTCTGTAGTTTGTCTGTGCTTTTTTCAAAGGGAAAATTTTTACATTCTCACAAGAAATGGGAAATCAAAGAAAATTCAGCAGTATAATCTTCAATGTGCTTTGTTAAAAATGCTGATTAATAGAGATTTATAGTAATAATCTTAACATTTATTTCTTAAACTAGACTTTTGGAGCGGGGGGAGCAAAATTCTAGCTTCGTTTTCTCCATTTCTGGTTTCACTGAGTTGCTGCTATGTTTAGCTCTAATACTCAGGGGGCTTATTTTGGTGTGATCCTGTATCAGGTAACTACCTCAAAGCAAATTGTAAAGGAAAGAAAACCTGAAACTTCCTGCAAAGAACCAATCTGTTAACATCTTAAACAGCTGCTGTGCTGTACTGGGTGTACTTATGTGGCCCACATCCAGCATGCACAATATGGAAGATTTCATTGAAAAGAAAAGCCTCCCAAACACAAGACAAATGTAATGGATGCCGTGAGTCTTTCATGAGTCTGAAAACAGCCTGGAACAATGACTCAGAGTGGTGAATTCCTCCTCAGTTGCGTGATAACTAGAGCTACTTAGACATTTTCTGATGGAACATTTTGCTCCTGGAAAATGCTGATTCATGAAACCAAAATGTTCAATAAGAAAATGTTGATGTTGATGGAACAAGGCAGATTTCTGACAGAAGCCTGCCTGCCTGCCTGCCTGCCTGCCTCCCTGCTAGCTCACCCACCACCATGGTTCCTCAGCAGCTCACCTGGCAGCTGATGAGGATCTGACCCCCAGGGCTTCCCACCTCCTGAACAACCTATCTGGAAGCCTTTGGACCCTCAGCTCTTAGGCAGATTGCCAGGCAAGCTGGCATAGAGTTCAGGCTCCCAGGCTCCCAGCTCTACAATGGCCTGTCTGCCAGAAAGCTAGGCCTGGAGTTTTTAGAAAAAATTCATTTCATTTTTTCTATAATGGATTTTTTTTTTAAATGTCCTGTTCCACCAGAAATTTTGCATTTCCAATTTTTTTTCCTGAACCAGAATGAGAATTTTTTTTTGAAATGTGAAATTTCCCATGGGATGGAAATTCCAGTTCCCACCCAGCTCTAGTGCTAACTCTGATGTGTAATGACAGCACTTTAATAGATGCATTAACTTTATTGCTGGTTGGCAGATTAAATGGGTGAGGAGGTGGGAGTAAAGCCCACAGAGTTGGGACTTGCTGCAACGAAGAAAATGCAGATGGATGAATAGAGGAGACAAACAGGGATGGGAGAGAGCAACAGAGAAAGGAGTATGTAGAAGGAAGAGAAATAAAGGGCAGAAATACTAATGATCCTAAAGGGCATATTTTTCTAGAGTTGATTGAATTATTTTAATTTTTCAAAAATTTCATTATTTAAAAAAAAAATCAATAAATTTTGTTGAGATTCCCCTTCTCCCATTATATAGAGCTGGTAGAAATTTTGTGTTTTTCAAAAAAACATCAAAATGCTGAATAAACAGTCAAGATATTTGAAAAATATTCACTTTGCTTTTTACTTGTTTATTCAAACAATACTCCTGAGGGCATTCTGCGCCCCCCCCCCCAAAAAAATAAATAAAATTCTGCACCAAAAAATTAAAAATTCTGCACACAATATTTTAAAGCTCTGCAAAATTCTGCAAGTTTTGTTTGTCAATAAATAAATGCAGAGGCTCCAGCATGGCAGTGGGGAGCACAGGCCACTGGCTGCATGAAGGTGGGTGATCACCCTGCAGCCTCTCAACCCTCACTCCTGGGTTGAGACTGCACCCAACCCTGACATGACACAAGGCCTGGGCCTGACCCAGAAACACCCTGGGGCCCTGCCCCTTTGCACTAGGTGAGGGGCAGGCAGGCAGGCTTAACCAGGCAGGATCCAATTGTGAAGGGACTCAGTGTGGGGGGGATCCAGGTGTGGGGTGAGTGGGTTCTGTGTGGGACAATCTGGGTGCAGGCGGATTGGGAGATCTGGATGCACAGAGGCTCATTGGGGGGGTTCCAGGTGCAGGGGCAATGGGATTCTGCAGGGGCTTCCAGGTGAAGGTGGTGGGAGCTCAGCAGAGGAGTCTGGGTGCTGGAGGAGTGGGGCTTGGTGTGGTGGGGCGCTGGGTGCAGTTAGTTGGGGATCAGTGGTGTGAGTGTCTCGATGTGGGGACTCAGGGTGGTGCAGGGATGGGGCTCATAAGGATGAGGGGTTGAGTGCAGGGAGCTCAGTGGGGGTGGTCTGAGGTGCAGGGGGTCCTGAGGCAAGGGGTCTGGGTGCAGGGGGACTCTAGATGCAGGGGTTGAGGTTCAGTGGGGTGGGGTTCCAGTACGGAGTGCTAGAGGGGTTCTGGGTGTATGGGGTGAGGCTTGGCAGAGGTGTCTGGGTATGGAAGGTCCAGCTGCGTGGGGGTTGGGAGGATGGGGGAGCAGCTCTCCATACAGTGACCCCTCCCTTCACAGTTGAGGAGTGATGGGGGCAGGAAGCAGGGGAAGATGCTGAGCTTCCTGCAGCTGGGGGAGGTTTCTGGAATTGGGTCTGACACAGAAAGCCACTCCTTGCTGGGGAAGAGGAAGTGCTGTCCTCTCTTGCCTCCAGCCCAGGAGGGACTAGCAGCTGATCCCAGCTCAGGGTAGGGGCCACTGGCTCGGGTATCCCCAGCATCGCAGTGATCTACCTCTCTGTTGATTGCTCCGGGTGCCTGAAATGATTTACCTGCACAGCTAGGGAGTGGTGTGTGACTGCTCTTGTAGCTTCCCTTTGCTTCCATCAAAAAGTCGTTTTTCTGCAGGGAAGCAAAGAAATCTGCAGGGGGACATCAATTCTGCACATGCGCAGTGGCGCAGAATTCCCTGAGGAGTAAATCAACTCTAATGACTTTACCAGGGTCATTTTGCAGCATGCAAAAACTAACATACTGAATAAATAAATAAAAAAACTAAAAGTTTAGTTACTGCACAAAGGCTATAACCTTCATTTTTTGTGCAAGTTGCATCTTGATATCTGTGGGAATTCTGATGTGGACTGAAGTTATTACAAAGTGTTAAACTTATACACTGACTCATAGGCCATAAATAAAAATGGAATTCTGTGTCTCAGAAGAATAAGTTGACACCTCTGACAAAGAAAAGCAGGTGCAGCCAGTCTGTTAAACATCTAAGTGACATTGTCTGTGCCTGCAGATTGCGAATACATAAAAGGAGGTCCTATTGTACAAATCTGACCTTGTGTAGTCTCTGGGCCAAAGTCTGAGCTCATTTATACCCTGTGGAACCCCTGGGCTGCCCACTGGCATGAAACAGCTCAGAATCTGATCAGCAAAAAGACTCCCCTCCCACCCTCAACCCCCAGTGAATTGCTGGTTTCAGCCTCTTGTGATTTCTTAATCCTAGTTTTCCAGCTGTCTACAGAGTTCCAGGGAGAAAATAAGTAGATTTTAAATAAATGTTCAGGCTTTCTTCAAACATCATAAAGGAGAAAAAAAAGGCACAACCCTATTTTTTCCTTTGCTAGTCAAAAAATTCTTTGTAATATTTTTATGCCATGTCTTTTGGTACATTCCAAGTTATTTTTGCATTTGCAGGGCTCTGTGCACAACCAAGCATTGAATATCATGCAGTTATGGCATTATTCTGAACCAGTAAATGAATTTGGCCAGTACATTTTTTTGATACTGGGAGCTCTCTCTCTCTCTCTTAGGCAGAAGTTTAAAAATGGGCCAGATCCTCAGCCTGCAAGAATGGACATGGCTTGAATGACATCAAAGGAGCTGCAAACATTTACACCAGCTGAGGATCTGGCCCAGGGTTCTTAATATTTTTCTTAAAAAGCTTTGCAGAGAGAGTTTCTGTACTTCTCAAAGAATGTGACTCTGTTCCCTTGACTTGGCTTAATGTTACACACATGTTTTCTCACTTAAACTTTGCCTCACTTGGCTCTGTTTTTTTATGTAGCCTTTGAAACCATTTCTAATGGAAAAATGCAGCTGTTAGCAAGATTTCCTAAAATGTACATGGAACTAATTTTCCAGGCATTTCTCTCAAGGACTCTGATGTATCGAGAGAAGATATTATGCCAAAGGATTTTTAATGTAACCAAAAGAAAAACAAAAGGACTGAGAGAAATCAGCCACTTGTAAGGCAAACATGAAGGAAAAATGGACTCTGAGCAGTTCACGTTTACATGTTTGCAATAAATTTATCCTTTATCAAATTTATCATGAGATTCAGTCAGCAGCAAAATTATTTTGCATTAAATCAGTGATTTTTGCAGTCTGTGAATTTAAATGAACTAATCACAGACGAAAGTGCATATTAGTGGGAAAGAACATTGTTTTCATATGCAGCCTCTCAGAGTTGTGTTTTTTTTATAGACACGACATGATTAAAACTATTGGACGCACAGTATATGAAATCACTAATGCGCAGTAGCCAATCATTATACATGTAGGGCTATTAAGATACAGGGCCAGGCTCCCAGCTGCTATACATCAGCACAGCTCCATAGAAGGCAAAGGAGTTATGGAGATTTATACCAGCTGATGATCTGGCCCACAAAATGGTGCCACCTCAGACACAGGTAAAGATTTATTTTCTTGATTCTTCCTGTCACACTCAAGTGATCCACACAAGCAGACCCTTGCACTGACACAGAGTCTCACTGAAGTCAGGGGGCATTGGCCTGCACAGAGCAGCTTGCAGAATTGGGGCCTTTTTTTACATGTGGCCAGATTCTAATACCCTTACTCAGACTGAGTAACACCTTAATTCATAAGTAGCTCCATGAATTTCAGTAAAACTATTCACGGACTAGCAGTGTCAGAATCTGGACCTTAATTAACAAGAGAGATGCCCCAATCCAGAATCCATAGGAGAAACAAAGGAGTGTTCAAGTTATCCCCTTCAAGGAGGCAGTGTGATCTAATTAAGGCCCAGGCCTGGTTTCAGGTTGAAAGAGCTTGGTTCTGTTCTTAACTCAGAAACTTTAAGGGGCTTTCCCAAGGTGACCCCTCAAGTCAGTTCAAACACTGTTGATATTGTGCATAGTAATTTACAGCTGTGAAAAGTAAATGCAAATGACTGTGAAAAGCTACTACAACCTAACAGTAGACTCTTACACTTATTTTGGACTAGGGTAAATGACTACCCAAAATGCAAAGCAGTGGAGAAGCATTCCCTCTGTGCTCCATTTTCCTTATCAGTATAATCTTATATGGCTCCCATCACAGTAATATAGGGTGACCAGACAGCAAGCGTAAAAAATTGGGATGGGGGTGGGGGTAATAGGTGCCTATATAAGAAAAAGCCCCCAAAATCGGGACTGTCTCCATAAAATTGAGACGTCTGATCACCCTACTGTAATAGCTGAGCACCTTACAACTTTAACATATTTATCCTCACAATGACCCCGTGAGGTAGGGCAGTGCTATTATCTCCATTTCACAGAGGGTAAACTGAGGCATGGGAAGGCTAATTTACTTGTGTAGGATCAAACAGGAAGTCTGTGAGAGCAGGAAATAAAATCAGGACTGGCTGGATCTCAAATGAGGGCCCTAACCACAGGGTTTTCTCTTCTCTCTACTATGCCTACTTTGGGGATGCCATGATGGTTGATCAGTTAGGGTGAGATCCTGATGCCATTTTACAATGGTGAAACTCCCATTGACTTCTATGAAGGTGGGATTTATCCCTGTTGGAAAAACATGTGGTCTGTTAGAAGCAGGAGTAACACCGCTGAAGTCAAAGGAGTTACACCCATTTACACCAGGGCACATTTTGGCTATAACAGTTTTTTAAGTCCTTTTAGATACTTGGATGCCTTGATAGAGTAAAAATCCTATGTAGGACACATACTATAAGTGTGTATTTTTAATAATAAAACAGTACTGTTGGTAATACTGATGGTTATTGCCAGAAAAATGTACAAATAAAATATATGCAAAATATATTTAACAGTAAACAATTAAAATAATTATAGTTACATAAATTAACAAATGAAGTAGACAGGAGCCAGATAATATTTACTGGAACATATTGTGATATGCTTATAATATTTTCCATATCATATGCTATTAAATATATTCTTTCCAAATGGCAAAAGTTGCATAATTCCTACGGTACAACACACAGTAATTAAAACTTGCAAGTCATTATGAAAATTATAAGAATAAAATAAATGATGCATTTAAATTGCCATTACATATTTATATTTGGGGTACATAATTTGTACTAATTTTCTTCATGAAAATGATTTAAAAAGATGATAGTGATACACAGTATATGCACAAGGATAGATGAACACAGATTAGTGAGTTGTGTTAAAAATATACTACTAAAAATCATAAAATTATCAAATGCCACTGAGTTGACCTGCATATTAAAAAGGTACAAACTTTTCAAAATACAATTTATGAACATTTATTTTGAACATGTTTTAATATCCTTTTGCATAATGTAAGTAAAAAAATAAAAGAAGAATACGTTTCCTTGCTATTTTAGAAGTTACAGTAAACTAGAGTTGGTTATACTGTATGGATCATTTACAGAAAGGGTTAGGTTATTTATGGTGAGGCCAAGAGGAGGCAGATATTCAGATTCTGACGGGAGTAATTTGCAAAAAAGCTGTGTTTGCAGTGTGTGTTCTCCTTGGTATTAACTACTGAGAACCCACATGTTCCTGTGCGGCTCTCATCTATTGGTGAACAGAAACTATGTTCTCTATTTAATTTTCACAAAGAGATTTAGACATTATGGGCTCTGATTTATCATTGTGCTGCTCACTTTTTATCCTGGTGTAATTCCATTGATTTTGATGAGTTATACTGGTGTAAAAGTGGAGTAATGCAGTAGTAAATCAGTTCTGTGAAAACAAAGATATTCCCCCATCTATCCCTGATGAGTGAATCATAGACTTGTAGGAATGGAAGGAATTGCAGCTGGTCATCAAGTGCGGACCCCTGCACTTGTGGCAGGACTAAGTATTATCTAGACCAGTGGTTCTCAACCCACGGCCCGTGGGCCACTTGCGGCCCAATCAACACACAGCTGTGGCCCATGCGACATCCTCAAGGCTATAAAACTATTATATATGTTGTGTGGATGTGGCCCGCATAACACACAGAGAGCTGCATATGCAGCCTACAATAGTAAATAGGTTGAGAACCGCTGATCTAGACCATCCCTGACAGGTGCTTGTCTAACCTGCTTTGAAAAACCTCCAATGATGGAGATTCCACAACCTCCCTAGGCAATTTATTCCAGTGCTTAACCACTCTGACAGGAAGTTTTTTCTAATGTCCAAATTAAACGACCCTTGCTGCAATTTAAGGCCCTTGCTTCTGGTACTGTCTTCAGAGGTTATGGAGAACAATTTTTCTCCCTCCTCCTTATAACAACCTTTTATGTACTTGAAAACTGTTATCATGTCTCCTCTCAGTCTTCTCTTTTCCAGACTAAACAAACCCAATTTTTTCAATCTTCCCTCATAGGTTAAGTTTTTTAGACCTTTAATCATTTTTGTTGTTCTTCTCTGGACTTGTTCCAATTTGTCCACATCTTTCCTGAAATGTGGCGCCCAGAACTGGACACAATGCTCCAGCTGAGGCCTAATCAGTGTGGAGTAGTGCAGAAGAATTACTTCTCATGTCTTGCTTACAACACTCCTGCTAATACATCCCAGAATGATGTTCCCTTTTTTTGCAATAGTGTTACACTGTTGACTCATATTTAGCTTGTGATCCACTATGCAGTACTCCTTCCTAGGCAATCATTTCCCATTTTGTATGTGTTTCCCATTTTGTAAGGAACTGATTGTTCCTTCCTCAGTGGAGTACTTTGCATTTCTTCTTATTGAATTTCATCCTGTTTACTTGAGACCATTTCTCCAGTTTGTCCAGATGATTTTGAATTTTAATCCTATCCTCCAAAGCATTTGCAACCCCTCCCAGCTTGGTATCATCTGCAAACTTATAAGTGTACTCTCTATGCCATTATCTAAATCATTGATGAAGATATGGAACAGAACCAGACCCAGAACTGATCCCTGTAGGACCCCACTTGATATGTCCTTCCAGTTTGACTGATAACTATTTTCTAGGACTGGTTTTCCAATCAGTTACGCACCCACCTTATAGTAGCTCCATCTAGGTTGTATTTCCCTAATTTGTTTATGAGAAGGTCATATGAGACAGTATAAAAAGACATACTAAAGTCAATGAATATATATCACAGAATATATATCACATCTACAGGTCTCCCCCCCCTCACTGCCCCTGATCCACAAGGCTTGTTACCCGGTCAAAGAAAGCTATTCGGTTGGTTTGCAATGATTTGTTCTTGACAAATCCATGCTGACTGTTACCTATCACCTTATTATCTTTTGGGTGTCTGCAAATTGATTGCTTAATTATTTGCTCCATTATCTTTCCTGGTACTGCCATTAAGCTGACTGGTCTGTAACTCCCCGGGTTGTCCTTATTACCCTTTTTATAGATTGGCACAATATTTTCCCTTTTCCAGTCTTCTACAATCTCTCCCATCTTCCATGGATAACTTTGTTTCTTAATCCCTCACTCTCACTCCTTTCCCCCCCCTAACCTAATCACACAGGGGTGATGAGGAGAAATGCATTCATGATTGTGAGGCTTTCAGATACTGCAATCATGGGGGCCACATAAGTAGACAGAAGGTAGACAGATTTTGTCCTATCAAAGAAAGAATTAATATTGTATCTTTTATCTTCTGAATCTAAATGTAATAACCGTGCAAGTTGCAACTGAAGTTTACATACTTTAGTTAACAAAACTAAGAGAATCTGTACTCGTGAACCCAGTAAAAAAAAACAAAAACAGTTGTTGACATTGGACCAAAACCTGTTCAACTTACCAATGTAGGCAAAAAGCAAAAGAGCAGCTATCATGCTGATGGCAGTGATAATAAATAGCAATGGACCATATAACGCTTCCCCTGAAAAAACAAACATGAATGTAATGGAGGGGACAGAACTCTCTATGAGGCTCATTCCCCTCACACTAGTTGTGTTTTGGAGCCTTTGGCATAGGCAGAGTTGAACCCTGCCCCCACCCCCAACTTTATGGATCCTTACATTTACGTGGAAGCAAGCCATAGCTCTGTGGATGCTGCAGGAATGTTGTCCCGCTCTCCCCCAGGTTGGGCTGCAGGCCTCTTTCACCACACTAATAAAAGCAGCCAGATTGACTTCACAGCCCAGACATAACTGAATTCAATTTACCACCCAGCAAAGAAATATCTGAATTCAATTCAAGACAAAAATGACGAGAGAGAAGAAAATCAGATGAAAGGCAGAATTTCTTTTTAAAAGAGAAACACTATTAGTAAAAAAAAGTAGAGAAAAGAACAGTAGAATTCTATACTATTTGATGAACATCAATAACATCCTTGATCTTGTGCACGACACAAAATACAGTCTCTGATCTGAAAAACTTACAGCGTAAAAGAGATGGATGCAGAATAGAAAGGATGCAGTGGGAAGAGGAGGAACCAGCTAGGATTTTACTGCATTAAAGAGACTGAAGTCAACAGAGCTACCCCAATTTATACCAGTTGAGGCCCTATCTCTATATTAATAATATTAAATTGGTGACTCTTCTTGTCAGTGTCATAGAAGATGCAAGTCTTTAAACAAAGATTTGAATGAAGACAGGAGTGGTGGCTTGATGGCCCAGAATACATTTTCACGTATAGGAAGAGTGTCATCCACAGTTGCATTAGGGCAGAGGTCGGCAATCCGCTGGCGGGCTGCAAGACATTTTGTTTACGTTGACGGTCTGCAGGCACGGCCCCCCACAATTCCCAGTGGCCGCGGTTTGCCGTGCCTGGCCACTGGGAGATGCGGGGGGCCATGCCTGCGGATGGTCAAGGGAAACAAAATGTCTCGTGGCCTGCAAGTGGATTACCCTGATGGGCCACGTGCCGAAGGTTGCCAACCCATGCGTTAGGGAGCATAAAACTATAGAAAGGCATCAAGCCTCAGTTAACCAACTGAGATGAGATGGGATGAGAAAAAAATTCCCTATTGAAAAATTGTCCATTATAAAGGTAGTTGGGGTTACCCCTTCCTTCAGAAACATCCAGTCAGAGTAAGAGACAGAATTCTCTCCTGGACTAGAGGGACCACCATCTTGAGCCAATATGGAAATTACTGTGTAGATGTTTTTAAAAGATTGTCTTCTATTTCTTAAAAGAAAGTGAACGTAAAGAAGACAAGTGGAAAAGAGAGGTGTTGATCAGTTTCAAACACTTTACTGAAATGTTGGAATTAAAACACAGAAAACTTGGAACCAGATGATAGTATTATCTTTTTTAAAAATTGGATACACTCCTTTGACCTTAGTGAGTGACATTCTCCAGCATTGTTTTTAAGCTGACATCTGCATTTTTTGGCTCAAGTAATATAATTCAATAACTTTATTTTTAAAAACTATTTTCAGATTATTTCCATTCTACTCCAACCGATCACAATCCTCACCAGGCTTTTAAATAGACTATAAACATGTGCAACATGATACCAAGTCTGTGGCCCAGGCCTCTAGCCATAGGCATATCCACTGTAACAATAGAAGTTAACTCTCCCTCCATCGGAAATATCATTTACCAGTGGCATTTCTCCAAAGGCAGAATCTGCTATCTGTGTTTGCACCAAGTGGGTTTTGCTCTTATCTACTAACCCCCATATGCAATGGTAATTCAGGGAATAAAATTCTGCTCCAAAATAAGTGCTCATATGGGGCTGGCTTGGCACCTTGCAATCCAGCCCAATGGACAAAATATAGCTGCACATTCCCAGGCAGGGCCCAAACTGTGACTCAGTCCTGCTTCTTCTGTGCTCTATGAGAGAGGTAAGCTACACTCGCCTTTTTCCAGGCACAGTCTATTTCCCTCTTTGCCCCAGCACAGCTGTGCCAGCCAGTACGTTGGGGACATGCCCATGTGGTGTATTAAGAACCGTATTGGAATCGCAAGCTATCACTTTAAGAGCAAGGGAGTGGGTGGGTGCGCGGGAGGTTTCCTGGTCCTGCTTCCAAGTTTGGGTGCTCTTTCCTGCAGGGAAGCATGCAATCAGAATCAGTCTGCAAAGAACCAACCTAGAACAAGGTGGGGTGAGTTGTGCTTCTCTGCCTTAGAACAGCTTGCTTTGTCTCTTTGGATAACTGGCTTATTGTTCTGGATTCTAAGAAATAAAGTCATGTTATGTTGCAACCTTCCAGTAAGATTATTTGATGTTTTTTTATTTAACTAATCATAGGAGCTGACTCCCTGGGTGCTTCGGGGCTGGAGCACCCATGGGGAGAAATTAGTCAGTGCTCTGCACCCACTGGCAGCCAAGCTCCCTGCCCCGCCCCACCCCACCCCACCTCACCTACTCCTCCACCTGTGTCTCTGCCTCCTCGCCTGAGCACGCCGCGTCCCTGCTCCTCCACCTGTCTCGCAGTGCTTGCCACTGCCAAACAGCTGTAGCAAGCTCCAGGAGGGAGGGGAGAGGAGTGGGAATGTGGTGCGCTCAGGGGAGGAGGTGGGGAAGAGGCGGGGATGGGATTTGGGGAAGGAATCGAATAGGGGCAGGGAGGGGGTGGAGTTGGGGCAGGGACTTTGGGGAAGGGTTTGGAAAACCATCCTGGCTACCCTCTTGTGAGCCCAATGCACTGTGGAGTGCCTACAAATCCAGATATTGCATATGCTCTATGTAGAGCACATTGGGTTAGTTATGTTTTGGCATTTCCTGCTATCTTTTCTTTGGTGCAGACATAAGTTGTGTCACATCTTAATTTCCAGCATCCAGCTGCCTGCACCTGCTATGGGCCAAAGACAGAGCAGTCACCGACGTCGCTGCTCCCAGCCTGAAAAAATAAGCACTACATTTTAAGCCCATGGGATTCGCAAACACCTAAACACTTGAAAACTCAGGTCTTGTGGGATTTTTTGGTGGGTGTTTGCTCTATAAAGTTTGCCACTGTGTATTCCACAGCAATTCTGACCTCCAACAGATCTAGGAAGAGAACCTTAGGCAAGGGATCTCTCCTTTTTCTTTTTCTTCCCTGGAATGAAAGTTGATTGGTGGGAAGGGTGAATATTTTATTCTATGTTTTAAATTTAAACTGAGTCATGGGTTAACCACATTTCTGCGCATGAGATTTGTTTTCACTGGATGTATCTGATACCTTTGATAAGTGTCAGAGTTACAGTCTTAAGCAAATAGTTTCCAGTTTTACTATTTTTATGTTGTTATGCTAAACTTAGTTTCAAGTTTTTAAGTCAATTTTGTTTGCTTAACATGTTCCTTTGAAAAGAAAAACTACAGTACCAATGCTGGGATATTTCCTCCCATCTTATTAAGTCTGATGGAAATGGATGAATTCACATGAGGTGGTGACAGAAGGTAACCAAATCCTGAGGTCTATTTTTAATGTGGGACAGAATGGTGTTCCTTCTGCTCTGCACTTACCAGGGCAGAGAGAGATCATATAATGGTGTGGATAAGATCCCCCTTCCCAGGTGTGCCACCCACGCTCAGCCACGAAAAACACATCCTTTGTTCAAAACACACAGCACAATGAAAGCATGTTTCTGCTATTTGGGCAACTACTGGAATTGGCTCAAAAATAGTGATAAGGAATACGGGGGTTTTGTTTGGTTCAAACATCCCCTAAAAAAAGTTGGGATTTTTATCCAAAGTTTCACTTGTAAACACATGGAAGTTCCACCAGAACTGCACAGCTCCTCCACTTCCCAGCAGTCCCGAGCCAGGCACTCTCCTTGCCCATTCCTCTTTTATAGAGGCGTAGACCACCTATTTTTATTCTGTCCTACTGCAGGATTGTTCCCTACCATTCATACATTTCAAAGTGTTGTGTCCGGTTTAGTTTTAATTGTGCTAAACACTAAGACTTCTACCACCTCCACTGGGAGATTACTTTCCAATATAGGTTTTTCCTGATAGCTCAGCCTAAAGTGTTACCTTTCTTACTTTGATCACATTAATTCTGTTTATACCCATTAGTTATGCCAATTCTTGTCTCTCATTGGTATTTGCACCTTGCAGCTATTTATAGCTTCTTATCAGACCCAAGTATTGCAGTTGTAATGAAGAAGCTCATAGGTGTTAGACATGGAGGAATAATGGGGAAGAAATATTCCAAACAAATTTTCATTTGCTATGTTCACACCTTGTTTCCAGACACTTTTCATGACCATTCAGGTGAGCTAAGATTTGTTTAGATGAGTGGAAATGATTTTGGAGCTTATAGGCAAGACTCATTTCGGGTGGCTACAGATGCCTTGCAGGATTAGTGGCGGAGGAGCATAAGCAGCAGTGCAGAAGGTGTTGGGGGGTGATATGAAGGATGATAAATAAAAGGAGAAAGTGGAGTAGGAGACAGAGATGGGCCAATGACACTCATCTATGTGAGTTCACAAAGGTTGCAGAGACAAATCACCCTCCCTGGGCCTCCTCTGAAAAGGGCCGGCCTGCCAAGAGGCCAAGGAAGATAGAGTGGGTCCGTCTGCTCTGCAGGCTCACTATCTACTCTCACCACATTTTCTATTTTACAGCATGGGAATTGGCAGATTGCATAAATCACAGAGCATGGTCACAAACGTACGTGGCATTGTTACCATTGCATTTGCCCAGGCTTGCTGCCAGGGCCCTGTTTACATTCTAGTGCATGATGCTGGGCACACCGATATAAGTGAACTCACTGCTCCCAATCGTCTTGCTAAATCTAGGAAATTGTCTTGTCGGTCCTGTGCAAATCTCTTCCGAGTCTCTGATGGAAGCTTGGCAGCTTCGGAGAGGAACCGGCAAAGGAGTTAGGAGAACAAAAACGAACCAGTACCAGCACTCGGGAGAAGGAGGAGACTTGGCAGCCAGGAAAGGGGGACTGATTGTGCCAGCAATAAAGGCTTTGCTCTGCCTGCCAGTGCTCTCTCTCTAAATCCCCGTTGGCACTTTGTCATTGGACTTTGCTTCCAGAAGCATTGCCCCACTTAGTCACCCTGAGTGCAGAGACGTGTCTAGGAGCCACAGTCTAGCACTTAATTAAATGCACATAACCCAAAAGGGCAAAAGAGAGTTGCTATTAGCTTGATTTCAAGTTTTATGCTTTTGCCTAAAGGAAAAGAGTAATATATTCAATAGAGAACCATCAGCTTAACTCTTCAGCAATCAGAAAAATTAGAATAAATGCTGCATTTTGAAACTTGAAATAACATGTGTAACTGCACATTCACTTTGAATTCTTCCCTAAATATGGGAAGAAGGGGTTGGAGGGAGTTAATCAAAGGATATTACTCCAATGTGAATCTGTCTAGGTTCTTATACTGAAACATCATCTATCAAGCAAAAGTTTGTTTTAGAATATTAGAAAAAAATAATTCTGAACAGTGCAATGAAAAACAGTTTCTGCATGAAATGTGCGGGCCAAAGCACCTGCATGATGAGCTGATCGTTGCCTAAGCACTACTGGGAGAATTATGAGCCCTTTAAATACAGCTTTGCTCCAGGCCTTTAATTAACACACAGTTCTGGTTGAAAGTATAACTGAAAGCTAATTAAAATTCAGATTGAAACTGAGATTACATTAAAAGCACTGAGCAATACCAAGAGTAATGCAATGTGTGTTTCCCTTGCAGGTACCTTAAGCAGCTGGTAAATGGTCAAAATGAACAACTTGCATTCTGTTCCCTTTGTGAAATAGTTCTTGCATCCTTACTACTGAATGCCAGTGAAAGAGGCCCATTCAGGCTTAGGGGCGATCTGCACTGTAAGTACAACTGTGTTTTTATAATGAGACAGTGGCAGGCTCATCTGACTTGAGACCTCAAACATGATAGTTGTGTCTGCACAGCTGATTTTTTTTTTGTGTGCATCTGTACATCGTTGGACAATTTGGGTAGCAACTCATTACTGATCAAATCTGATTGAAAGTTGTAGCATAGACCAGTCTTAGATCAGTCAGCTTCCCACTGCTATTACTATTGTTTATTATTATTTGTATCACTGTAGCGCCTTGGAGCCCTAGTTATGGACCAAAACCCCAGTGTACCAGGCGCTGGACACGGACAGCTAGTCCTGCCCATTAGAAATACTAGACCCAAACCACTCTTCTGCAGTTCCTAGTAACTAGGGGGACCAGAGCTGTGGCAGCATCTGCATATGAGGATTACAAGCTTGAGTGGTAGCATGTGAGTTTAGATTTAAAGGATGGGATGAATGCTCAGGGTGTTTCAGGGCTGGTGGGGAAGGAAGAAGAGGAAAAAAGCATGTCAGTGTGCATGTGCACGCTTGAGTGACTGTTTTGAAGGGGAAATAGATCAGCAATATGTTGGTGGGATGGAGGAAGTGTGTAGGCAGGAGACCAGTCTGCTGTCTGTCCCCAAGAGATAGTGGATGCACTAGTGCGGTGCAGTGTCCTTTGTGGAAGAGAATGAACGTGACCCAGCTGTGTTGAATACAAAGGGGACCGGGCACCACTGGTCAGGACCCTGTAGTTCTCTCTGGCTCTCTAGCTCATTAACTAAATCCTGCCTATGCTACCTAGTGGAATCTCACAGAGCCTGTCTAAATCCTAGTCTGAACCAGGTAGTCATGGAAGGTGCTACTGATTACAGCACACATAGAAAGAGAATCAAATATCAGGTTTCCTCTTTCCCCTGCCCCAAAGCACAAAACAAGGAACGGCTGGTGGAGCATTGCTTGAGCAGGAGCACGTATCGCCACAAAGCTAGCTCTGTTCGTTGCATCCTTTATAAACAAACGTATAATTCAGTTCTGCCGTGATATAAGTCAATGGCAAAATACCCACCGTCTTCAATGGGAAAAGGAAGCTCGAGAAATCTCACAATAACTGTTAGGGATAGAAAAAGGAAATTGCAAAACAAGACAGAGACATATGGTCCAAATTGTACAAGGTGGGCTTAGATAGCAATATAAAATAATAACCTTCAAAATACATGGGATATAGTTTTCCAGTGGTAAAAAATGTATCCAGATCATTTCCCATGTAACAAGTACAGACTTTAGCACAGTTTTCCACGCATGGGATAGTTTTACTTCTAACTGAAAAAGTACCCCCGGAATAAGTTCTTTATTTGCAGCAATTTGCTTCCTGTAATAAATATCTTACGTCCTCACCCAGAGAAAGCATTTTCATTACATTATTTGATCACTAGGTTTGTATATATTTATTTCTCCAAAATCCCTTACACTGCTATATAAATCAATACAGTAATAATAGATACAGACACATTAAGGTGATATCACTCTCTATTACATGACCGCAACTCCCACTACACCTTGACACACAAACACACTTTTTAAATCTTCTTAGAAAAATCTTGTAGCTAGCATGCAGTGGGGTAGCTTATGTTTCAAAACTATTGTTTTCCAACACCTAAAGCTGGCTGGGGGACGACAATTCAATTTTGTGGCAACTGTCAAGGTTTCAAAATTTGTTTTCATTCTCCACTGGAAGAAAAATAAAACCTTTCCAATGTTTTCATGAAACAGAACTGTGCCAAAACAGCTGGTTTCTGATCAAAAAAGGTCAGATTTTTTTATTCAAGTATCTTTCTCTTCTCTCTGGTCAGAAGTGACCAGAGAGCCCAGGATCTCAGAAACCTTTCCATTGAAAACTTCGCCAAAATTGATACTTCTCCATAAAACATTTCAGGTTCGGTGAAATAGCACATTCTGATGACAATATATTTTATTGAAAGTATTCTGACCAGCTCTACAGACAACACAAATGGGCAGAAGAGACACTTTTTGCTAATCATTCACTCAGAAGAAAGATCACCTTGTGGTTAAGGTCATGGTATGAGACTAAGAAGATCTGACGTTCAACTTCCAACCCTGCCCTAGACTTCTTATGTGTCCTTAGGCCATGATTTTTGAAAGGTACTTAGGTGTTGCTCTATTCAGTGTTTCCCACCCTAAGATTTTCAATGATCTTAGGCCTGGGATACATGGGGGGCGGGGGGGTGAGGTTTCGAACTAAGATACGCAACTTCAGCTACGCTATTTGCGTAGCTGAAGTCAAAGTATCTTAGTTCGACTTACCTGGCCATCCCCATGGCGGTGAGTCGACCGTGGCGGCTCCCCTGTTGACTCTGCTTACTTCTCCTGCCGAGGTGGAGTACAGGCATCAATTCGGGGATCGATTTATCGCGTCTAGACGAGAAGAGATAAGTCGATCCCCAATAGATCGATCCCCAAGAGACCGATCCGGCGGGTAGTGAAGACATTCCCTAAGGCTCCTTGGCCATTTAAATCACTTAGGCTTTACAACCTTGAGGGAAACAATGGCTAAATGCCTTTAAACATCTGTGCCTTAATCTGTCTGTGGCCAAGTTCCTGATCTGTGAAATGAGAATAATAATACCTGTCTCTTCTGCCTATTTAAACTTAAGCTCCTTGGGGCAAGGACTGTGTCTGACTATGTGTACACACAGCCTAATGCAAAGGGGCCACGATCTTGGCTGGGGCTTCTGGGAACTGCCATAATACAAATAATATCCCTTCCTTTTCTTTTTGCCCACCTTTCGCCCTGCCCCATCAGTCAGGACCCCACAACACATACACTTCTCAGACATGGAGGAGGGGATGTTGCACAGGACTGCAGCTCTCAAAGCCTTCATGTATTCACATTGAATGGCATAGAAGCCCTATGAATCTGTTCTGGAAACATGGACATATTGGGAATGCAGCTTTACCCAACCACCCTCTTTCAGTTTCAACATTATATTTATTTATTTATAACAGTGTAACAGGGAAAATGCCAAGACATTATCTAATACACAGATGGTGCCGCAACAGCTTTTCATCTTAGTCTGGGAACCATTAAGATAGTTTGCTACATAAATAACACAGTGGATTAAATATTCGTCTTGTATCAGCACCATATGTTAATAACAAACTTCTTTATAATGTTTATTTAAATAGCTTCAAAAAGGGATGTTCCAATAGATCAGTTATACTGTAAATATTATTAAAAATACTTTAGAAACTTTATCAGAAGGGCCTTTTAATATATGGGAAACAACATTGGTAAGAAATTCTCTTCAGAAAGTACTGAAGAAAATATAACATCTCTAAAGCCTGGACATACATAAACTTTGAATTTCTAAATAACTTCAGTCGGTATGTAAATTGATCAATCTCACTAAAGTTTATGCATTGAATTTCTCTCTAAGACAAATAACAATAAATGCCAGACTGTATTACTAGTCAGTGGTCTTCCATCATTAAATAAAAACCTTCTGTATTGCAGCGAGCTGCAATTTAGCATTTACAAGTTTCTGTGTGATGAGTAAGGAAACCCATAAATACAGTTGATAGTGGAAGTTGATAGTTGAAGTGCAAATTAGACTAGTAAATCAAAAGTAAATATGCAAGTATTTCTTTTGAGGAAAAAACAGCAAATAAGCACATTATTTTATGCAACTTAACATTTCACAGAGAGATGTGAAATTCAAACTCATTTCTTCTGGTTCTCCTGTGTGTTAGAAATATTTCCATGAGCATTAGTGATGATGGGTCATAGAGTCATTAAGCAACTCATTGCACATTTCTGAAACAAACATAAAACAGGTCAGTTATACACTTATGTTCATTATTTTCTTCCAGATAGTTTTATGTATTAGCCTCAGTGGCTGTTCAGTCATTTAGGGCACTACTCTGTAGGAAAGAATCTGTGGCCTTCTAAAACACAGAAAGATGTTGATTTTGTGTCTGGATCCAGCAGGTTCAACAGCAGAAAATTTGGCTGTGACAGGGAAGTATCTTCAGGAGTTTTTAAAATGGGGTAGATATAAATAGATTGATGCATCCTCAACCTATAAAGTTAATGCAGTGAACTTTTTGATTGAATGTAAATCTCTTCGTAAGCTAGAAAAATGTAATGTGCCGTGGCAAACATCTGCCTACCGGTAGTTACATATAGTTAACCCTTATGTCCATAACCTTTCCTTCTGCTCACACTCTGCAGAAAAGGGTCCTGGAGTTTGGGTCCTCTTGGGTCTACTTCCCATACAGCTCTCTTCTTCGGTCTGAGTGTTTAGTCAGGTCATTGAAGTTGGATTCTTGTTCGATGACCTCTTACAGGCCATGTATTTGATTGGTTCAGTCCTCTTTCCCCCCCGCTCCTGTTTGTGGCTAACAAAGCAAATAGTCTCTCATCCTAGAACTGAGCTCCAGCGATAGGTTTAGGGGCTGAGTGTCTGTCTGAGGAATTGACCTCATTGGGCCCATTTCTCCATTACTTCAACCCAGTGTTGTACCAGTGTAACTCAGAGTCACCAATACAGTGTACTTGTGAAATACAGTGCATTACAGTGAAACTGGTGTAGCTGGTTGGAGGATTGGGCCTATTATATTCGGACTGAGTTTGAAAGATGATGCAAATACAGTTTGTACTTGTATTTCTATCCAGAGCATTCAGCCATTCATGATTGGAAGGGAAAAATTAATCGGGTTTTCAAATCATCTAAATTTTATGGACCTGACGCAGTATGTTCTGTGGACTTGGTCCGCCTCTTACTTTCAGTAGCGTCACTCAGAAGTGACTCCTTTGATGTCAATGAAGTTATATTCTAGTGTAAAACCAGAGTAAGTGGGAGGACATCTAGGCCTTACATATTTTAGTTATGTACAAACAAACTGTATTAAAAGAATGTTAATGCTGCAAAATCAAGCTCTAGAAATTAGGAAATGCCAGGATTAGAATTGCCCATACCCTCTTAATTTCCTCCACTTATGTGTACACTTTATGACATATTATGTGATCATGTAATTAAATACCATCTTTCTCCCACGGGACCCCTCCTCATTCAGTGCACAGGATGGCAGCAGATGTTATAGGGTAAAAAGGAATACTGAATGCTACTCATTTAGAGTGCAGCTTCCTCCCTGTGCACTGAATGAAGTAGATGAAAAAAGGCCTTTTTATGCTCTGCTTGTTTACTATATCTCTCTAAACTAGTCCTTTAACTCTTGGAACTGGTTTATTGTGTGCTTTTTGTCAATGTTTTTTTAAAATACATGATATATGTTCCTGATATCACTGGTTTAGAGCAGGAAAAGCTAGCACCTGAAGCACCATGATTACCCTAAAATCTCATTTGGCCTTTTGTCCACATCAGTGTTTGTTGTGTGAATATGATGCTATCCATAATGTTTCAGATCTTGTATGTATGGCTCCATATCACTAGTTGAGCTGCAGCTTTTGAGCATAATATTTGAGGTGGAACTTGGCAACATGAAACTGAGGGACTTGTGAATCTGATGCTAGAAACATCCATCAATATCAACACAATATATTGCTACTAAATCTGTAGAGATGAGTGATTAGCTTCCCATAGCCACTGTTTCATGCAGTTTAACTTGCCTTTCACTAGAAACTCATGCTACTTCAAAAGACTGCCATATTGCACCTAAAACCTGATTGTCCAAACTCTTGCTCCAGGGAGTAAGCCCAAAGATTTATTCCTCCCTGAATACAGTTCTGAGGGAAGCAAAACTGCCCAGAAAATCTGCCCAGTATCAGTGGTCCTTGGGCTACGTGGAAAAAGCTAGCACAAGAAGTAGAACTGCAAGCTGCTCTGTAGAACACTTTGAAAGCTAATGACAAGCTAGTGACTCTCCACCAGTTTCCCATAGTGCAGCAGGGATCCATCCACTAATGGCAGTGTTGTTTTAGCTGCAAGGCCAACCACCACAAGAGTACCCACATGGCACTGACTGAGATCCATAAAGGTTGGGGTCCAGGACTCCACAGAGTATGGGAGAAAATAGGCAGATTCTGAGATGCTTTTGCAGCCTTGGGATTTTGATTCTAATTTGTTTGCCCCTCCCCTGCACTTTTGAACAGGGGAGCACATAGGCCATGACTGCAGTGGGCTTACTCATTGGAGGAGTAGTTTGCAGGTTCAAGCTATTATTTTGCTGGCCCTCTTAGAAGTGCTACGAAGCACACAGGAGGGAAGGAATAGCAGAAAGGAGTCCTCTCACAGTCCTCTCAGGATTAGAAATGACATCACTCTGGCTTTCCATTACTTGATTCGGAAAATGGGACCAAGTGTGTCTGAGTGCTTCATGAGACTGAAGCAAGTTCAAGTACCTTAGGGAAGCCCAAATTGTACATGGCCAACCCCTACAGAAGTAGAGTTTATAATGAATACAGCCCTGAAATATGATATTTTAATATTTTCCCATTATATTGTTTGAAGTGGAGCCACTCAGTCTGCCTCATACAGCCTGCCAATTTTTAATTATGAACTGAAATTTGAAATATTAATTTTATTAGAACAAAAAAGAACAACTGAAAACATAATTATTAATAAAAAATAATGTTTTAGTTACTTAACCTCAAAGAATGCAGTAAAGTCTTCAGCTCATAAATCTGGAAAGATTAAATGTATGCAACTTATTTGTTTTTGATTGTTTTGTTCAGTATGTAAGAAGTGGGTATTTGCAATAAAATCTTGGAAATTAAAGACAGAGTATATAGACAAACAGGCTATAACTACAAACACAGTGGATCTATGTACTATCCATTCTATGTTAACCTATTGCTTGGAAATATTTAAAGATTATTTGATCTTCATTTGTTGCTCTTCATAAAACCTACAGGACAATATTTCCTCCTTATAAATTCCTAGTTATCCAGGCATTTTCAGTACCCCCTTTTCTTCCTGTCCTTTTAAAAATTACTCCTTTTTCCAGTAATTGTTGATGTTTGGTAGCAGGCAAGCCAGTGAATGACCTCATTGCTTGATTTTGGCTTCACTATACATCTATATTCAGGGTTGAGACAAAAAACAAGTGAGAGGAGCTCAACTAATTTCTCTTCAGGTCATAGTAACATTAGAAGTTATATTTTTCCCCTCCCTCTATCCACCACCCCTATTTTTCATGAAAATAGTCTGCTCCAATGACTTGTCTTTTTGTTCAGCTCCAATTGCTGAGTAAAATATCTGACTTGGTTTGCCCCACTGTCAAGCTTCCC
Organism: Caretta caretta; assembly: GCF_965140235.1. Lineage (NCBI taxonomy): Eukaryota > Metazoa > Chordata > Testudines > Cheloniidae > Caretta > Caretta caretta. The sequence continues at coordinate 295,421,514 of NC_134206.1, read as the reverse complement.
AGCTTGCCAAATGTCTACTGGTGTGATGCCACTACCCACATTTCTTCAGTAAATGCTAAAAAACCTTGCAATTCCATGACAATTTAGACCATTCATTGGGGAGGCATGTGTTGCTACGGAAATATTGTAATGAGTCTTACAAAACTTTGCAACCACCTGAAAACCATCATCTGTCCAATAACAGGGTAGGTATTTTCACCATGAATACTCAAAGTTCCAGCTTATTGTGTGAATTCTGCTCTTAAGGTTAGGTGAAGCACTATTACTTCAACACACTGCTGTTCATAACGGATTTCTTTATACAATTTCTTCCTAGCTTTCCAATCCTCTGCAAGAGAAAAACAAAAACAGGAAGTCTTTGACAGTTGGCATGGGAGAGGCAGAGTAAGAAGAGTTTATAAAAAGCTTACGAAACAGATTAACACCCTTTATGACAAAGGGTAATATATTCAACAGCATCCAAGTGATTTAGGAGCTTAAATCCCATTCACTTTCAATTTGATTAGGCTTCTAAGTGGCTAAGTCACTTCTGAAAATGGGAATCAGATGAAATGGTAGCATGCCCACATGATTTAGGGACTTCAGACCCATTCTCAAAATTACCTAGGCACCTGAGACCCTAAAACACTTAAAGTAATATTTTCCAAACAGTCTAGGGGCTACATTTTTTTAAATCCCACTAGGCAGTCATCTTCATTCCTAGGTGCCTAAATACCTTTAAAATCTGGCCCTAGTAGCTCAGGGTACATGTATCTTAAGGTACATTTTTCACAAATTTCTAAATTCCAAGTCACATGGACATTTTAAATGATTCAATGATTCCGAGAAGGTCAACTGCTCAAATAAAAGCAATATGATGCATCTATCCAGTATATGGAATATTAAAGGCAACATGGACTTCAAAAGCACATTTAATTTATGCAGCTTCTTAGAGATAATACTGTATCATAATACTGAATTCTACCAAATAGCATGCATATATTACATGTAACATACATACTTTCAAGGGTCTTTACACAGTCCTCACATGGTTAGTGCCAGATTCATGGGCAACGAAGGATACATAATCAAAGCTAGTGTGGGCTTTTAACAAGAAATGAAGCCAGTTTTGTAAATCAAAATTGCATTCTTGTCCATGAACTAAACTAAATACAGAGCTGTCAGATTGATTGATTTTTGAGTTTTGAGTCAAAAATTTGAAAAAAAGTAAAATATGAGAATTTTTGTCCTCTTCTAACGATGAATGTTTGGTTTGTTATATACTGTAGTGTTTCACTTTGGTTTGGTTTTTAGGGAGGGGGAAAGGATAGAGGTGATTTTTTTGTTTTGTTTTTTTGTTTCTCAAAGGATTGATTCTCTCCTTTCCATTCCAGATGTCATTTTATAGACACATATTCTGCCTTTCCTTCCCCTTCTATTTCCCATTTTAAAAGAAAATAAAACATATTTGTTCTAAATTAATAGAATGTTATGGTATGAGTTAGGTCTTACTTTCTGCCTCCTCTTAGCTTGTGAAAAACAACTCTTCATCAAAATTGTACCCATTACATTACAATACCATAAGAAGACCTTTCATTTACAGAGATGAAACAGTAGGCCTTCAAACTTATGTCTGATATTGTGGGAAAACTCCAAAAATCAGATCTTTGTGGTCTCAAGTCTAAGGGCATGTCCACACTAGAAACTTAAGTCAGCCTATGTTAGATTGACTTACAACCACTTCAGTGGTTCATATCCACACTACCCTCCTTCTGTTGGTGGTGCGCTGCCACTGACTTGAGATGGGCAGTGTGGGAGGCTGAGAATCCAGGATCTCAGCTCCACATGCAGCTCCCTGCCACCGGGAGCCCAGCTGCCCCCCCCAGGCTCTTGGCTTCCTGCTTCCCACTGCCAGGAGCCCAGCTGCCCTCCTGGGCTCCTGGTGGGGAACGCTGTGCCTGGAGTCCAGACTGCTCCCGGACTCCCCACGGAGCTCCCAGCGAGGAGTCAGGAGCCCAGGGCACAGCCTGCCTGGGAGAGCAGGGAGCATGGTGGGTGCAGCTCAGCTGGGAGTGGGGAGCCCAAGCAGCACCCAGGCTGGGAGAGCAGGGACGCGGGTGACAGCCAGCTCCGAGCAGGGTGGGTGGAATCTGGCTGGGAGTTGGGAGCTCAGGGATCAGCTGGGCTCTAGCTGGAGTCCCTGCCCACCCTGGGATGACAAGAATGACTGCCAACAGCCAATATAGGTAATACAGTGTCTACACGGACACCATGTTGCCCTAATGACAGCGACATAAGCCTTATGCCTCTCATGGAGGTGGAGTTATGATGTTGGTGTAGTAGGGCACTTATATCAGTGGGAGCTAGGCTGAAGTGTGTACCCTGACATAATTAGGTCGACATAAAGTAGCTTATGTCGACCTAACTCTGTCGTGTAGATCAAGCCTAAGAAAGTATGAATCCCACTCCAGATAACACCTTGGTACTTGACTGGCATGGTTATACTCATATAAGCAATCCAGACGGCTTCTTGTTGTTCTAGCAATAAATTGTTGTCAGACCCTGGAAATCTTCTGATGTGCCCTGTCTGCATAGTAATCTGAAATAGGGTATTTCTGAATCAGCAAAGCTAATCTGTGTGCAGGACAAGTGAAAAAAATACTCTACTTGCAATCAGCACTGTCTGAAGAAGCTGTCAACAGCATCTGTTCAGAAAGGTTAATAAGTTTCTTACTGATCGCAGTTCCTTAAGAAATTACCTTACTGTATCCTGCTGGAATAGTGGGGGACATTTTTAACCTTTCATCATCTGCAACACACAGAACTGTACTTTGTCAGAGTGAAATTCACCCCATGCAGACAGGCTACAAGAGTCTTTATTCCCTAATGCACCATTTTATCCCAGTGAAGGATAATTTCAGCCACAAAGGAAACAGTACAGAAAGTACAGAATCATAGCTGGAGTCCATTTCACTTGGAATAAAGAACTGTGGTAGACTCACTCTCTGCTACTTAAACTTCTGTGGGAAGGGCTTAAGAGCTGCAGATTAACTTCTACTGGCCCTTTGCCTGGTGGTGAATTTCACCATAGAGAAGAGAACACTCTAAATACAGCCATGTAGCTGCAAGCCATTTTATATGAACAAAAACTATGGTGTTTCTGATTCCCCTCTTCTATATACTGCATAAATAAAATCGGTGGAGCAATTGGTAAATTTAAGGGCAATACAGCTTTGACTACCAAAGCCCAGATTCAGGAAAGTAGTTAAGCACGTGTGACTGGGGTTCCCAGGGGCCACACTGCAATTGCTCAGTTAGGACAAACTGCAAAGAATGGGCAAGAAAATCCCCAAAATGGTGGTTATTCCAGTACTTGGATTTACCAAGCCAGAAACCTAAACAGTTTCTACCTTCTGGTTACACAGAAGCCAAAACACAGTTCCCTTAAAGCAACCCAGCATTTGGGCTCCCTCCCAGACAGCCAAGTCAAATATGATGAAGATTATTGAAAATCTTGTTTATCATATAACAGATTCTACCAATCCCAAAGGATCAGACACATTAACGACCAAGCTAATCAGTATTTCAGATTTTACCCAAATACATGCTTACAGCCAAGCCTTTAGTATCTAACATCTAAAGGTTTATTTATAAAAAGAAAGACGTGAGAGTTAAAACTGGTTAAAGGAATCAAATACATACAATAATTGCAAAGTTTTTGGGATCAGGCTTAAAGCAGTGATGACATAAACTGCTTACTGGTTAAGACTCTGGTTGCTCCCAATTAATTAGAAGGTCCTCAGTCCCTTGGTTAGAATCCTCCCATTAGTATAAGTCCATAGTCCAGAAATCAGAGCAGGAAAGAAGCCAAATGGAGATATTTCCAGGGCCTTTTATAACTTCTGCCGCATGGAAGGAAACATATTGTCCCAAGCAAAGCCCTTAGCATAGTTTGTGGGAAAGTACAGGCACACACGATGCAGCTTAGTGTCACATGGTCTAATCACATGCCCTCGCATGCTTTGGTGAGTCAGGGCAGCCATTACCCATACTCTAGCTAAAACGTCCTCAAGAAGAGCCATCCGGTGTGGATAGGCTTATTTCATGGCCCATTGTGAGTTAAGCGTTTTTTGATGGGCCATTCAGCTTGAATAATCCCTTCACCATGTGCGGGCTTGTTACATGTAAGTACCTTGTGGGTGTTACCACAGGAACAAACACATTTGAAATACAGGTATATAGTCAATATTCATAATTTAAGATACAAAAATGATGCATGCATACAAACAGGATAATCATATTGAGCAAATCATAACTTTTCCATAGACACCTTATTGACTGTCATAAATATAAAGGGAAGGGTAAACACCTTTAAATCCCTCCTGGCCAGAGGAAAAAGCCTTTCACCTGTAAAGGGTTAAGAAGCTAAGATAACCTCGCTGGCACCTGACTAAAATGACCAATGAGGAAACAAGATACTTTCAAAGCTGGGGGGGGACAAAGGGTTCTCTCTGTGTGTGTGATGCTTTTGCCTGGACCAGAGCAGGAATGCAGGTCAGAATTCCTGTAAAAAGTCAGTAAGCAATCTAGTTAGATATGCGTTAGATTATGTTTTGTTTAAATGGATGATAAAATAAGCTGTGCTGAATGGAATGTATATTCCTGTTTTTGTATCTTTTTGTAACTTAAGGTTTTGCCTAGAGGGATTCTCTATGTTTTGAATCTGATTACCCTGTAAGGTATTTACCATCCTGATTTTACAGAGGTGATTCTTTTACTTTTTCTTTAATTAAAATTCTTCTTTTAAGAACCTGATTGCTTTTCATTGTTCTTAAGATCCAAGGGTTTGGATCTGTGTACACCTATGCAAATTAGTGAGGATTTTTATCAAGCCTTCACCAGGAAAGGGGATGTAGTGCTTGGGGGGATATTTTGGGGGGGGGGAGGGAGACATTTCCAAGTGGGCACTTCCCCTGTTCTTTGTGTAGCACTTTGGTGGTGGCAGTGTTTAACCTAAGCTGGTAAGAATAAGCTTAGGGGGTCTTTCATGCAGGTCCCCACATCTGTACCCTAGAGTTCAGAGTGGGGAAGGAACCTTGACAATGACATACTTTGTACAAGATTTGTTGTGTTTATATAATAGTGATAGGAACAGTGATCTACATGGTCATATTTTAATCAGATAATGTCACACGTGTTTAAACTCCTTTGATATCAACAGGATTTAAGTGTTTTGTCAAATAGGAAAATTTGTTTCAAGTTATGCTTGTTCTTAAATGCTTTGCTGAATGGTGGCCCCAATATACAAATCTTCCAAAATATTTAGTCAGTGTCATGTTTTACCTCCAAACCAACTCTTTTTAATATTGGGGAAATCCCTCAGTGAGAATAACAACTCAAATATTGAAAGGAAACTAAAATAAAGGAACATATAATGTGATTAGAGCTGAGTGAATCATTTGTAATAAATATTTTATTTATTCACTGAATTTTGCATCTTTCTGTTAAGAGACTCAAGTTCTCAACATTATTAATTATTAAGAATGATTTAATCCTGAGACTATGGTTTATCCACCGCAGTTTATTGCAAGTAGTCAATTTTAAAAATATAAACTGTTTTGACTGGATCCAGAACTCTTGAATTTGAGCTGTACATAAGAACATCCTTCTCTTCCATCCTTGAAGTACTGTTCCATGCAATCGTTCAAGAAATACCTCTACTGCTCAAGCAAAAGCACTAAGTCCATTAGCTGAAGGAAGTAGTAGGCTAAAAGAACACACACAAAAACATTTACATGGTCCATCCAGTACAGGGGAACAAAGATCCATACTGGGGTAATATAGACTACATTATCATGGGCATCAATATAATATGTAGTTTTGTTGTGTAGCAATAGGTATTGTAACACCACAGAATTTATACTAGTGTAGCACTCAATGAAATTGTTGTGGTTTAACATAATTGGACCTAAATAAAGTCACAACTAATACTGCAGCCACATTTACTTCACCTCTTTTATTTCTACAGCTCTAAGAAAAACAAGTCAGGATACATTTCTGCTATAAAAGTACATTCAGTCCTCATCAGAGGCTCCTACATAGCATAGGCGCCAACTCCGTGGGTGCTCTGGGGCTCAAGCACCCACCAAAAAAAAAAAAAAAAGGGTGTGTGCATGCAGGGCTCGAATAATTTTTTGTGGGCCCTGTCACCTGGAGCATGGTCCCACCCTCTGCTCTGCCCGTGCTCCACCCTGAAAGCCCGCCCCCACTCAGCCTCTTCCCCCTGAGGGTCTGCCCACCACTCACACAGGGTGGCAGAGAGGAGCGAGCAGGGAGAAGGGAGAGGAGAGGAATGGGTGCGGCCTCATGGGGAAGCAGCTGAGAAGGGGCCGGGAAACGGGGCCATGGTCCAGGTGCTGGGGCCCCTTTTGCCTGTGAGCCTGTCGCAATGGCTCCATCATGAACCCTGTACTGAGCACCCACGAGCCTGGACAATGTTGCTGATAGTTTCACCAAGAAAGCTACAGTAAGACATAATGTCTTTAAATGGAGACATTAGTGAAGACAGCTTGTAGGTGAGTACAATGATTTTAATATACTGTCATCATGGTAAGGTCATTATGTAGTTCATTCCTATTTTAATAATGATTAAATTGTTAAGATACAAGTGATAGACACATTCAATAACTAGAATATGAAAAAAGTGTACAACTATACTGAAAATTGCCTCCCACCAAAACTGGCAGAGCTACTGCCCAAACACACACTGCTTCAAAAGTACCCACCGACAAAAACAAAAATTAGCGCCAGTGTACAATAGTGTTACTATTCTTGTACTCTGAACAATATTTGTAGTGCCCAAGTCACTCTACCAGTCAAATAGGCTCTTGAGAATAATTCTTTTATGTTGGTGGTGTGCTCTGTGAAATTAACACATGGTGTTTGTCACAGTGCTGTTGTAATAGAAATCTATTTTTCTGGTGTTGCCTGTGTAGACACAGTAAATCATTTCCCCCGGCTACTATTGCTTTTGTGAGAATGAAGCCAAGGGAAAACTTAAAGTTGTTATGGGGGTGACAGCTGCTGGCAAAGATAAGTTATAGTGCAGTAAACAGAGCCAAAGAGCAAGTTTTGGACTGCTCCTACTAGTGATGGATATTCTGCTTTAAGTCACATTTAGGGAATCTCTGAAGAGATGTAACTTTTTACCATTCCCCCCTTTTACTCCATCCTCATTTGAAATCTCCTCTAAATTAAAACACACACACCCACCATATAATTAGTATGTATGGTATATGCATCAGTAAATATGTAATATAAAGCATCTGACACACAGTAAATATTAGTTTTTATGTCTTTTCTTCTCTTTTGTCAGTTGAATATTTCCTAGTTTGCGTGTGATGTGGGACCGTATCATTTTTGTCTTACAATATTAGAAAAAGATAAAAGTCCCACTGTTATAGCTCTCTTCTTTTCAATGGTGAGCTCCCAGATGAAAACCAGTTGCTGCTGTTCAATCATCTCTCTCTGAGTGGTTATTTCCAGATGCCACCCATCTTACCTTGTACTTGGCATAAAGAAGACAGACAGCGAGCAAACAATTCACCCAGCAGGGAGTGAAAAGGGTGATTAAAAGTCCTCTTAGAGACTTCAACCTCTTGAAGCAATTTAGCAGTCCTTGTACAAACTGACTGTAAGCCATCACTTGCAGATTACATTACACAGATAAATTTAACTTTGCATCACATGCACCCTCGATTTTTACCTGGGACAGTTTAAAAAAAAATTAAATCCTTTCTATCTGATTTCAGAAAATGGTACTGACCCACCTGAGCGCTGAAACTGTTGTAAAATCACAGACAGGAAGTGAAGTGATCAGATAATGTTTAAAACTACATGCTGTGCCATTTCATTACTACTGACGTAAAGGAAAACACATTACTTTGTCACAAAAATCACAATTTGCCCAAACAGTGTGCTCTAGACTCTTCTATGAGCCTTAAACTTTTTTTTTTTTTTTGTAGATATAAGACCACGGGAAAACCTTGGACATAAATACTATCCAAAATTTGGATCCAGATTCTGATCAGAATTCGACTGCTTTGACCCATCTCTAATTCTTAACATTCTTTCATTTTTAGGCTTTTTAAAAATAATTTTTCTGATATGAGTTAGAAAATCCAGATATTGGTTTTATCACTCTGCCTTCATACCAACTTATTTTTAACTTCCCAATGTACTTTAATTAAACTCTTGTTATACTTACAAGTTTGGAGAACTGTTACTCTCCAGCACATCATTAAGGATCTACAACCTATCCAGAAGGACGATCCCTCTCTCTCACAGATCTTGGGAGACAGGCCAGTCCTCACTTACAGACAGCCGCCCGAACCTGAAGCAAATACTCACCAGTAACTACACACCACACAACAAAAACACTAATCCAAGAACCAATCCCTGCAACAAATCCCGTTGCCAGCTCTATCCGCATATCTATTCAAGGGATACCATCATAGGACCAACCACACCACCAGGGTCTCGTTCACTTGCGCATCTACCAATGTGATATATGCCATCATGTGCCAACAATGCCGCTCTGTCATGTACATTGGCCAGACCGGACAGTCTCTATGTAAAAGAATAAATGGACACAAATCAGACATCAAGAATTGTAACATTCAAAAACCGGTAGGAGAGCACTTCTACCTCCCTGGACACTCAATAACAGACTTAAAAGTGGCCATTCTTTAATAAAAAAAATTTCAAAAACAGACTTCAAAAAGAAACTGCAGAACTGGAATTAACTTGCAAACTTGACACCATCAAATTAGGCCTGAATAAAGACTGGAAGTGGCTAGGTCACTACAAAAAGTAATTTTCCCTCTGTTGATACTCACACCTTCTTGTTAACTGTTTGGGAATAGGCCACTTCCACCTTGATCGAATTGGCCTTGTTAGCACTGATCCCCCACTTGGTAAGGCAACTCCCATCTTTTCATGTGCTGTAATATATGTATACACACCTGCCTACTGTATTTTTCACTCCATGCATCTGATGAAGTGGGTTTTAGCCCATGAAAGCTTATGCCCAAATAAATTGTTAGTCTCTAAGGTGCCACAAGGATTCCTCATTGTTTTTGCTGTTACAAGGGAGTTTACCACCAACTCAGTTGTTATTTTTGTTTGTTTCACTTACTCACAGCTCTTGTTTTATCATACTTCCTGGGGCAGTTAACATTCATAGAAAAATTTGCTTTTTCTAGAACTTTTATGAGATTAAATATACCTGCTTATAAATATCAAACATCCTCATAACACCCTCTTTTCAACCATTCTTTAACCAGGTTATGCTCAATTTGCACCTATTAGTGTCAATTGCCACCAGCATCAATGGAAGCAGGACTGAACCTATGGTTAGCTTATAATTTCCTCCAGAGAAAGACCAAATATGAATTCTGCTTCTCTGTGTCTTCCTTATGCTGTCAGACAACAGACTCTTGCAAAGTGAATCAGAGCTATCGTAAATGACCATTTCCTTATCTCAAACGGCCCTAGCACGCAGTTCCCCATGTTTTTCAATACATAGATCATTATTAGCATAATTATAGACCAAATGCCAGCATGCACAACATTAACATGTGGAAGAAAACAGTCCTCATTCCAAAAAGCATCTCATATTTTTTCCCCAAATGCCTGGTTCTGTAACACTTATACATCTGAGTAGTCCTTTGAAGTCAATGGAATCACTAGAGTGACCACAGATAAATAAAATTTGCAGAATGAGGCCCTAAGTTAGACAAACAGTACAGTTCTATTATGCATCTGATAACTGCTGGATCTCATGGTGATATAATTTAGGCACTTTTTTTTTTTTTGGTGTTGTCTCAGAAGAAGTGTATTTCAACAGACTAGTTGCTTGCTATACTAGGGAAAAGAGGGAGTTAAAAGTATGAGTGGCGGCATGAAGGAAAACCAATACAGATGAGAGTGGTAGAAGGATATAAAATGAGCATACAAGTGCCCACAGTGGAGGAGCAGACAATCAAAGCATATAGAATTGTTCTGGGCTTTGAGGTTTGTATTCGAAGTCTAAACTTGATATAGAAGGCTAGAGGAATGCTGCAAAAAATTGAAAGTAGGAAGTAACATGGTCAGAGGGGCCAGAGAAAATGATTATTTTAGAAGAAAATTGTGGGTTCAGTAGGATGATATAGTTAGACCCTTAGGAAGGAATTGGTGGCAGTTGTCAAAGCAGGAGATGACCAAGAAGTGGACAAGGTTTTTTGTAGTGGGAACAGAGAAGAAAGGACAGAATTCAACTACGTTGTAAAGGAAGAACCAATAGGATTTGGTTGCAGTTGGAATTCAATGGGACTACTGGCTTGAAGAAAAGCCTACTACTATGAATGTGGATTGCAGGATTGTGCCGGTAATCATAGGGTTTACTCTCAAGATTACAGTGTATAAACTGATTCTCCAAATCAGTCTTGCATTTATGTGGTCATGTTTGTTTTGGAACAGCCATATGCATACTGCATATTGCTGTCTTTAAGACCTCTCTGCAAATGTATTATTGATGGCTTCTCTGCAATATTATTGTAAATGAGTCTAATTCTTTATTATAGTGTGCATTTCTTTATTATAACAATTTCTAGTTCTGTGATTTATCCATGCTATAAATTATGTTAATGAGTAGCAAAGGACACTGAAATTTCCATCTTGAAATAATTGATTTCTTTTATTCCTTTAGGCATTTTATTCAGTCACATGATTTTGTTGTCTATTTATAGAGCTGATGTATTCCATACTTATGGTCTATGTGTAAAACTGTTACTTTTAAATTAAATCATATTTCTTGTAGCTTTATTGCATGTAATTGGGGATAAGAAGTGTTAGTGTCTTTTAAACTCATAACTAATGGTCACAGAAGAAAACAGGGTTAACTTTCTAATTTAGTATCCAACTTGGGGTTTGTTTTAAAGTGTAAATCCAATCTGTAACAGTTTTATATAGTTAGTAAATGATACAGTTTGCTTTTAAAACATGCGACTGTTATTAGTTATACTGATAGTTTAGGCTTCCCTTTCCCTCAGCTGCTCAGATAAAAATCTGAAATATTTTGATGTTAAAATACATGGATGTGTATTCAGTGAAATGTATTAATCTACTGCTGTAATTGCACAAGCCACAAACATGCAGGGTGAACTCTAAAACATGACAATGCAGGTGAAAACTCCCATACCTTTCAATGGCTCCCGAATTCCACTCAGCGTCTTTTGAATAACTTTTTCAGCAGTAGACAGATTAGATATGATCCAAACATGACCACCAATCTATAACAAGGTTAATAGGAGTCTCCTACCTACTCTAGAACTAAAAAATGGTTATTAATAAATGCTAATACTTTACAATCATGGCTTACATCTAAAGAAACTGAGGAACTCAAAGCTCTTTACAAACTTTTGTTAATTATTTTTATACTAATCATTTACATCTAAACACCCAGGATCTTGTGGGTATAACTCACCTAATCCTTCATACTATAATGAACTATGAATTGTACAGCACAAAAAAAATCTCATACTAAGCATCATATATACACTATTTGTCGTCTGTTATTTCAAACCAAATATAGTCTGAAATTTGTCTGTTCCTTGCAGGAATAGGGACTTATGTGAGATAAACTGTCAAAAACTCTGATTGCTCAAAAAAGATTATATAAATAGACTTCCCAAAAAAATGTACTCTTGACTGAGATATGACTTATCTGAGAAGAAATGACAACTGAACGATTAGCTAGGTTGCAAAAAGAATTATGCATATTACTTCAAATCAGAACTTCAAATTGATATTTAATAAAAATCGAGTATGAGCACTTGTCAGAAAATAGAGAAATCATCATTAAAGGTTTCAAATGTTCATTTCTGCTTTTCATCAACTTTTCATTTTAAAGAAGTTTCCAAACCAGATCTAGCCAATACATTTTGTTTAAAGATAGTTAGAGATGAGCAAAATGGTTCAGTTAAAATAATAAACATATGAAGCTCTTATCCAAAAATATATTTAAAAGTCAGCTAGCTAGAACTTCATCCCCATATCCCAGTTAACAAGAAGACCACTATAATAATTTCTGTAGCACCAGAAGGTTAGAATACAAAACAAAACAATGATCTCTGCTCCAAAAACTTTACCATCTAATTTTAAGGAAAGATATGAAGACAATTACAAACATCAGAGGGAACAGGTTGAGGAAGACCAGTATTTACAGTAACAAGATCACTTTTTGGTCAAATATACTGTAGTTACTTAGTTTATAGCGCGTGCACATCTCTGCCCAATGATAAGTTAACTCCTTGCAGGTAACAAGGAATATGTGTTTTTGCTTAGAAGTGAGCCCTTTAAGAGAAGTGTTAAGCCATGAGTCACTCTCATAGTTAGTCTCAGTTCTTCATGAACTTTTTCTTCCAAATGGCTGACCTGTATGAGTGGAGAACCAGTCAGAGATAGTTCCTGAGGAAATGTCACATCGATAGCGAGCTGCTGATTAGTTTGGGCTCTCTCGTAGGTGGGGAGAGACCAGAGGAAGAAGAAGGAGCAGATAAGTATTCAAACTTTTGAATACTTATCCAAGCCTCACTGGCCTGGAAGGAAGACTGGAAATAACTCAGAGGGTTTCTTGAAAGATTTCCAATACATATTGGTTTTGGCTGAGGGCAGTAATACAGCAAGAATAGCCTTTCTTGGGATATTTCATTATTGCTATTTCCTGTCACAGACAACACCAAAATCTTCAATCTTTTTCTTTACTTCTTTTCCTTGTCTTTTACTTATTTTATTTTAAATTTAACAAACTATTGTCATGTTTCTGAAAAGTTCAGGCTCGGGTTCAGTTCAAGGTTGGGGCAAAGGCTTGGTGCCATCCTTACTTGGTCAGAATGGGTTCACCCTAGGCACTGGGTGGCCTACAATTTTCGAGAACATTGCTGTACGCTAATATTTCCAAAACTCCACACACAAACACTGGAAGAAGAAGAATGTTTGGTTCAACTGGAAGTAGGAAGCTAAAGAATATTTGATTCCATAGTCGATTTTTTTCTCTCCTCCTTACAACGCACACAGCCAAGTTCTGCCCTCACACGTGCACTCATAGCTCCCACGGAGACATGAAAGCCACACACATATCTGAGGGCAGAATGTGGACCTGACTGATTTTTTTAAAATATAGCCACTTTAATTACAAAGCTCACTGACCACTGTGTACAACAGAACCTGACCGCATATAGCGTAATGTAATTCTTGGTGCTGGTGTTGCGGCTGCTGTTCCTTTTCTGGCTAAATGGGCTTTGTCAGATGGGCTAAACAGCATTGTCAGAACAGGAGAGAGAGAGAGAGAGAGAGAGAGCACAATGCCAAAGATCCTTATTCTTTCATTGCATGCTAACATTGGCACCAGTTTTTCCCTTCACCAGGAACTAATTATTATACTCATGGCCACACAGAATGTGCCTGGCAGCTGAGGAGCTCATAAACCAAGCTCTTTATTCTAACATTTAGCTGGTAACATTTAGCTTGATGGTTATGATTGTGATGGTTCTGTTGCTGACTTGACTAGACTCTAACAGTCTCTGTTTACATGTAAAGGTTTGGCTGCCTTAGCTAGGCTCTCTTTTACTGGAATGTTTCAAGGGCCCAAGTGAGGCATAAATAGTCTGACAAATTAGACAACTCAAAATCCATTTCGAACACCCTACACTTAAAAACTAATTATTTCAAATTAATAAAAGTGAATGCACTTTTTTCTATTATCCAATATTAACAAAATGCTAATACAAAGTTTATGGTTCCATAAACACAGTAAGGGTTCTATATTGTTTGCAAGCTCTACAAGGCTTTAGGAAACGATTGACTGAAAAATGAAATTTTCTTTTTGGCAAACGAAAGAACCTGAAGTTACACATACACTGGATTCTGGTACTACCTGCTGCTTCAGTGATTAATGATGACACAATGCGTCCATTCCAGTCTTAAGCCCGCTGGAGTTACACTAGGTCTGAATTTCGCCCATTGTGTTTTATTTACTACTTTTACTATTTCCTTTGATGTATTCACATTCATAAAAGGGCTCTATCCTTTGCAGTAGCTGCTCCTTAAAAATTAAAATCAAGTCTACCCTACAGCACTACATCATAGCTACACTGATGCAGCTGCGCCACTGTAGTGTGTCTGGTGAAGACGCGCTATTCTGATGGGAGAGAGCTCTTTCCTTGGCATAATTACTCCACCTCAGCAAGAAGCAGATGCTATGTTGGTAGGAGAGTGTCTCCCGCCAATATAGTGCTAGTGTGGATAGCGTGAAACTTGCATTGCTAGTGGGGAGGGGCTTTTTACACCCCTGAGTGACGTAAGTTAAATCAACTTAAGTGGTAGCGTAGACCTGCCCATTGACTCCTCCTGGGACCATCTGTTATAATAACTGTAATCATTATCCATTAGCTGAAGACAGTTCCATTTTTGTTGTCCTTTACTCAGGGGTGCTGGAGCAATTTGTATAGTGGGGGTGCTGAGAGCCATTGAACCAAATTGTAAATCCTGTATATGATGGGAACCGCTTCAAGTTTATCAGTAAAAAAATGTATTCTATAAAATTGATTGACTAATGGAGGATGGATAGAGAACATATAGGGACTGATAGATAAGACATGGGGAGACAAATGTATTAGGGCCCTTGGCTTTTCCATTTCCGTCCCCCTGATGGAAGTCTGTGTTCTATGTACTGACAGTGCCTTTGATCCGCTTTCCCCCTATCCCGACTCAGCCTTTTGCTCCCTCTGGGTCAAATGTACTTCACTTCTACAGTTCAGTCCTGGACATCGTCACTTCCACTTCGCTGAGTTTCTCTCCTTTTCCCTCCTGAATCAGCAGCACTGGGGATGACCCCCTGAGATGCTCCAGTGTCTCAGAACCTACTTGCATGTGCATTAGGCAAAGACATTGTGTTTTCAGAATTTAATTGAGAATAAGACAACAGCCAAAAAGAAGATTAGAATCTGCTCAGGGAATAGATTTCACAGGGCCCATCCCTATGACATCATTAATAGCATAGTGTATATTTTCCAAAAATACTGCTACATTTAAGGCAAATTGTAGAATTCTTTTCAGGAGTATTTGAGAGAGAAACAAGGAGCCAAACTACAGCCCATTATGGGAAGTATACTTTCCTTCAAATTACACATTCTGGGTTTTTTGGGCCCTTTGTTTCAATATTGGAGTCTTTGTCTCCACAATAGGTAATGGAGTGACTAATGACCAATCACGGATAGATATTGCAATGGCAATTCTCTCTCTTTCACTCACTCACTCTCACATACACAGAGAGTCATTAGCTGGCATAAGCTGGAATAGATCCACTGTACTTAACCTTGATGTTGAGGATTTGGTTTACACACTTTAAATGTACCTTTTTATGGCCTGGATCAAGTCTACCCTGCTTAATTTAGATTCAAACTGATTAAAATCATGATCACATGCGATAACCTAATGCAGGAGAAAGGTCACATCACTTTTAATGGGACACATGGGAGGATACTATCTGCCTTGCTCCCTGGTCTAGAATCTGAAGGAATGGATGCCCAGGAGATTTGTTACATTGGTAGTGAGAGATTGGAGAAAGATTAAATCCAAGCTAAACCCTTTATCTAAAACTAAATTTCTCTTCTGAACTCAACTGCCAGCAGCAATGAGATCATTTTATACCAAGTTTTTTTTTGTTTTTTACTCCTGCCACCACTATTTCTAAAATTTGGCATTTATAAATAGATTTAACTGGTCAACTGTCTTTAAAAAATAAACAAACGTGGATTTAAGTCATTTTGGCTTGTCCCCAGTCGGGGGCAACAAGTTACAGTGGAGGAATCTGGAATTTGTACCCTCATTGGCTGTCTTTCCTGTCCTGCTAACAGTAACAATAGTGGTTGAGTGCCAGGACAAGAGAAATTTGATAGGGGATATAATAGAGATATATAAAATCATGAGTGGTGTGGAGAAAGTGACTAAGGAAAAGTTATTTACTTGTTCCCATAATGTAAGAACTAGGAGCCACCAAATGAAATTAATGGGCAGCAGGTTTAAAACAAATAAAAGGAAGTTCTTCTTCACACAGCACACAGTCAACCTGTGGAACTCCTTGCCTGAGGAGGTTGTGAAAGCTAGGACTATCACAGGGTTTAAAAGAAAACTGAATACATTCATGGAGGTTAAGTCCATTAATGGCTATTAGCCAGGATGGGTATGGAATGGTGTCCCTAGCCTCTGTTTGTCAGAGGGTGGAGATAGATGGCCGGAGAGAGAGCACTTGATCATTACCTGTTAGGTTCACTCCCTCTGGGGCAGCTGGTATTGGCCACTGTCAGTAGACAGGATACTGGGCTGGATGGACCTTTGGTCTGATCCCGTATGGCCATTCTTATGTTCTTAAGACGTGGATATCAGATTGCAAAGTTAATAGAATTAGGGCAGGGAATAAAGGGTGAAGACCAGCCAAGTTAAGTGGATTGTTCAACCTAGTAAAAACATCATGGGAGAAATCCCATACTCCAGTCAATCTTTTGGTAACTTTGCCTTCTCTAGTAAACAATAGTGTCTAGGCAACAAAGGTGGTGCTCATGTATGCTGGCTCCCACATTTGGAGTGGATCCATCACCATCCACAGTGAATCAGAAAGTAAATAGAGCATTGTGTGGTGAACCATCTCACCTCCACCCCATCACCTGACCCTCCTTTGCCAAGGAGTATGCACAGACTCCATGATACTGGCTTCCTGGTTCTTGGTGTGGTCCTCTCCAGTCTCCTGACAAGCGTTGATAACACATGTAACTCACTGTGACTTGTTTCCCAGCATTCCAGTTCCTCATAAGAGATAAATAATTCAGATGATGCCAGACACACAATTGTTGACCCCATCTTTATTGTATTGCACTTTCAGCCTCTGGATCTTTTCTTAGCAGTAATCAATGCCCACATCACCTCAGTGTAGATATGCTACATTGCAACTACAGGCAAACTCTGGTTCATCATTCTGGGTTCCTTCTAAAACTTTGACATGGATGAATGAAAATGGTACTGAAAATGAGTACATATAAGCATCTGAATGACCAATTCAATACAGTGTTGTACATAACTCAAACCTACCTGGCTAAACTGCAGATATGGAACCAAATTTGGTTTCAATATGTATTGCATTTGGCTCTCTAATAAAATGATGCATACAAAAATTGGTTCCAAAAAGGAAATGTAGCTGCCAACCATTGTTAATTATCTTTTTTCCCTCACTGATCATGGAGCAGATGCTTCTGTAACTGATTCACTTACACAGATACTGTATAATATTGCACACACATTATTAAACTGCAGACGTCAACGCAAGCATCTGGGGGAAAAATTAGCTCTTTCTCCTTACAGGAAGTCTGAAGACTCATTTGTACAAGAAAACAGTTCACTACCTGCCACTTTTCCAAAACAATGAGAACTGCCATGGTTTGTAACCTAATTAGAATGATACTAGCACCTCAAAGCAGTGTAAGCTTTCAGGTTGTCTGTCACTGTGACATCTTTCTTTGAAATGCTATCCAGGGAAGAGAGCTCTTTTGAGACTGGGATAGTGTGTAATCTCAGCTTTTCGTCCAATACACTTCAAAGCATCAGGGCTATGTCTTTGCCATGGCTCTTCCCACTATAATTAATGCCCTCTATATCCCATCCCAACTATAACCCTAAGAAACTGCCAGTTACATGCCCATATGAGAGGACCAAAGGAAAGAAAATTAAATGTGTTGACAATTTTGTATGGCACTCAGACACTATGGTGATAAGCATGGTGTAAGTAACTAGATAGATGAATCAATTGATTGTACCTAATAGGCTAATTTTATGCAAACTACTGCCAGTGTATTATAGGCCAATAGTGAAACTTTCCAAAGAGAACAGCGTCTGCCCTGCTGCCTGCTAGGATGGAAGTTGCGAAGGAGAATACATTCATGAGATTTATGCTCAAAAAGGGACATCTGCTAGTTGAAAATGTATAATCCCAGTACTCAATGATACATGAAATGGCTCTTGTTAATTCCTCAGAAACTTGGCTTAAATACCTATGCCTGTAGCTTTTCCAAGGGATCCTACTAAGGTACTTACTCAGATCAAAAATAAAAGAAAAAAAGATCATAAAGAAATTACAATCCCAACGGCAGTTTGCTGAAACTCGGACGGTTGCAGCAGTACAAATTATGTGCATATCATCTACAAAAAGCATGGAAGAGATGCAAAAGATAACATATTTTGGTTTTGTTTGGGGTTTTTTGTATTTTGCTCATTATGTACAAAATTAGAGACCGAATGTACAGCCAAAAGCAGCAATACAATACAAAGGGTAATATAGAGCATAATCAGAATTGCTTGTTCCAAAACCAGAACAGTGTCAAAATAGAGGAAAGACCCAGCAAATAGAGCAAACAATCTTATTGATTATGGGGCCAGTAACATGAAATATTTTATATTATAAAAAATAAAACTGAACCAAACAAGTTTATATTTCAGTGTTCAAATCTCTCATCAGATTTTTCAGCCAAGTTCTACCAAAAACTTTCTTATGGGGTAACTAACATTGTGGGGTAAGGTATGTTCCTGGGCACCTCTTGCTCACCTCGCTTCATTTTACAACACAACCTTCCCTCTCCACATCCCCTCTACCTGCAGAGTCTGATGTCCGTGTCCCTGCCCCTGACAAAGACATGCAGCTTTGGTTGGAGCTGAGGATGACTGGGAAAGTGAAGAAGAAACCCAGCAGAGTGGTGGGTGAGCAGTTTTCCACTTTGACATGTAGTGGCCACTGGTAGGTATCTTGATGTGTTAGTGAGACTGCAGCTGACTGAGCCTCAGAGTTACATGGTAAAATGAAGATAAGGACACAATATATGTTATAACAGGAGTGCCCAACCTACAGACTCTGGGTCATTCATGGCCCACCAGAGCATTTTATAAAGTCTGTTGCCTACTTCAACACAATATACTAATAGTAGATTCATTAGTGCTTTGTCATCATGTTTACATCATTTTAGTTTGCATAAGTGTGTAAACAGGCAATGCTGTACATAGAACAACTTATCTAAATACACACAACAAGCTGAACTCAAAATATAGATCAATACAGGTGATTTTAAATCTTATTAAAATACATAGAAATCTGTTTGGCTCACACAAGGTTGTACCTAGGTTTACGTGGCCCTTCTGTGTAATAAGGTTGTTCACCACTACATTACAGCACTGAATGCAGATACAGCATATAGCAGGACTTAACCAGCTAGCTGATATATGTGTTACAATGGATCAAATTCCCTTAAAAGTCCCATCAAGTAAGTTAGCGTACATGTGATGAAGAGTACTCAGATTCAAAATTTCAGGTACAAAAGTCTCATACTTAAACATAGAAATTTCAGAATTCAGCATGCGATGGCAGAAAAAAAATCTCTAACAGATATAGAAAGGATTTTGCCTCAAACCTGGGAAACCCACCCACTACAGACTCTGCCTGTTGCAAGTAGATAACAGCTGAGAGATTCATTTGGGCCGGGTGGAAACTACCTATAATAGCTACTAAAGATGGGGACACAGACACCCAAGCATTCCTGAAGAGACCAGCAATCTGACTACTTCCTGAAGATGGTTAGAGGGCTAGAGACAACAGTAATGAAGTAAACTGAGGCTTGGAGAAGATTTGAGGGATGGCCTCCTTAAGAAGTGGTTTCTTTCACCTGGTATCTCTGCTTTCTTTTCCTCTATGCCCCCAAACTTGCACTTTATTCACATGTCCTCCATCCAAGCAACCACTACTACTCTGTTTCTCCTCACAAAATACTCCCATCTAGAACTGGCTAGGAAATCGAGGATTTTCCCCAGCGAAGAATTTCTCCAATTCCCCCCCCCCCCAATTCTGTAGAAACATTTCTTGTTTTCATCAAAAACCTGAATTTAAACAAATTGACATTTTAATGAAACTTCCCATTCTATCTAAAACAGCCATTTTCCATTGAAAAATGTTTTGATGGAAAGTTTTCCCCAGCTCTCTTCCCATCATTACAACCACTGCTCTTTCCTGCCTTTTTGTTAGTGCCCCTTTTCCCTTTGAATGCACCTGACCCTTTCTCAGTACCTGTGGCAGAAAGCACAATAAACTGAAAGACAGATGTTTGGTAAGTCCAGGAACCTCACCCAGAAGGGATAACACAAGCCAGACTCTTCTCTTTTTGATTCTAGGGATCACATTAGCTGTTGTGATAGAATAATCACATCCCTGAAAACGTTCCCCATGTCCCAGCCAGTTTTAGAAAATAAGTGTTTGCCAGGATTTATAAAAACAGGGCCAGATGGATCACCTGAAGGACACACCAACCTGATGAATCTGTGAAAGTCAGCAGCACAGTGGCTGAGCATGTGCATGCCTCAAGTACCATTCCTTAACTCGACTCTCACTTTGGCCTTCTTATTCCCTCCCCCCCAAAAAAAACAAAACAAAACCCTAATCTTCCCACTGAACACCCCATAGGAGCTTATTTAGAATCAGATAGATGTAGGAATAGTTGTTTTTCCATCCAATGTGTATCCCTTTGCACTTACCAATATTGAATTTAATCTGCCATCGTGTTACTCATTTGCCTAGCTTGGTTAGGTCCCTCAGAACTTCCTTGCATCCTCTCTGAATTTCACTTAGCTAATGAATCACTAAGGAGGTCAGTGTGGGCCTTTGTCCAGGGTAGGGCACTGGACAGAAATCAGGAGAACCGGATTTTTCCAACTTTGCCCCAATTTCTGTGTGACCTTTTTGTGTGCATAATGAAAGGACATCATTCTCTCAAGCTGCCACAGTGTCA
Organism: Caretta caretta; assembly: GCF_965140235.1. Lineage (NCBI taxonomy): Eukaryota > Metazoa > Chordata > Testudines > Cheloniidae > Caretta > Caretta caretta. The sequence goes on along the minus strand of NC_134206.1, from coordinate 295,400,617 downwards.
CCTTTTGTGAACTCTAAATTAATTAACATAAACAAATAAAAAGTTAGAACAAAGCATTTTGTTAACTTTTCCCAATATGGATTGCACTTCAAGCTTTGTTCTATTAGATTAACACTTGACACACAAAAATTTAGAGTGATCGTTAAAGACTTTTAGGTTAAAACCATAAACAAACAAGTCAATCAATAATTCTAACATAGACCATCTTTTTCTTTTATCAGCCAAGTGCGAAACACAGACTCAGCTATTGAACATGGGTTTAACTGAATCACAGTTGCTTAAGTGCTCTTAAGAAGGGATAAATTTAAAAGAGTTATGCGTAAAAGAAATAGATATCCACAAGTTTGAAAAGCAATATAGCATGAGCTCAGTAATAAATTGTTGGTTATTCAATAAAACCAAATTACTACCAATAAAAATTATCTGTGTACATTTTAAGAAAGAAGGAAGAACAAACAGAAGATTCTACCCTAGAGAGAAATTATTTTCACTTTCCCTGTCAAATTAACTATAAGTTAACTATAGAGCTGGTCAAATTATTTCCTGGAGACAAGTTCCGCACTGAATCTCACTTTTTTGCATGTTCAAGAATTGTCCACCAACAGACAAAATACTGGTCCCACTGAAGTTAATTTCAAAACCTCCATTGATTTCAGTTCGACCAAGATTTTACCCTAGGTGCCTGATACATAAATTAGAAATACGACTAAAGATAAAATCAGCAGCTAGAAAATAACCAACCAGTAATCAAGGTCAAACCCAAACTATACCCTCTTGACCCATGTCATTCTGCCCTCCACCTCTTAAAAGCCTATGTCAATAGCAAGGCCTTGCAGCACACTCTACAGTCAAGAGTATTTGAGACCAAGCTGTGGGAGTGAATACCACACTGATGGCATCACATGGAAAATTTATGGTGCTAACAAAGCTCTCTCTCATGCTCCATTGCGGACTACAACTGCAAAGGTATCACACAGTAAGAGAGGCAAGGTATCAGGTAGGCATATCCAACCCTGAAGCTGAAGTCCTCCTCAGGCAGGATGTTCTCCATGTGGGGCCATGAATCTGGAATTCGTTTCCACTTCTGGTTCCATTAAGAGAACACTGATAGAAATCTAATCTGGAAAGGATTAGGGCATGGATGAAGGGGGAGAGGTTTGTGTCCAAGAAAAAGTGTTGACTTACCAACCAGAAAAAGTATAGCCTGGAGATGGCCAGAAAAAATGGAATGGGGGGTGGGGGTGGGTGGGAAGAGAATGAGAATTTTCACAATTTATGTTTTTTCATTTCTCATGTCACAGGTGACTACAAGACTGAAGCAGAGAGCATTGCCATGGCATTAGTTCCTCCACAGAACTGTTGTTGGATAGGTAAATAAAAAGGGCTGAAACCATGACCAAAAAAAATCTTTACAGCTATTCCCTCATCCCCTGCATATTTGTCCAGGTGTGGTCAATTAGCATATCTGTAACCTTTAAGGCAGGCCAAGATTTTACTGCAAGTAAATAACTCCTGAAGCATCAGGACACCAGGTATATCTATTTTAGCAAATAAGGAGATATTTTGGCTGTTGTAAAAGAACGTTAAGAGACTAGGCCCCTTAAGAGTTCACAGAAAGGAAACTAAGCTCTTTGCAAACATTCAGACCTTTTTCATTCTTAGCAGCAAAACAATATCTTGTTTTTAATTCCATCTTTTGCATTGTGCAACTGCCTCAATGTTACAGATCAGTATTTCAGGCTATTGATAGGGAGCAATATTTTCTATGTAAAGTGTTTGCCAGTCTCTATATGGTCTCCATATACAATATGAACCTTATCTTACTTGTTTCTGTGGGTGGTAGTATAAAGTCATAAGAGTTTCCAGCAGTTCAACGTAATTATCCCATTCAAACTTACAAAATGCTTACATAATGGAGCATTTTATAACAAACTGAATTAATTTCAATTACACCTCATGCTCCTTGGACTCTCCTCCCAAACTACATTGTAGAAAGAAATATATTATGCCTTTGGGGGAGTACTTGAAAAAGCATGCCTGTTTTCACATTCACATTAATTTTTTTTTTTCAGTTTTAGCCAGTTTGATAATGAAATAAGAGCGGTTTAAAACTCAGTATATAATACTAATATTCCTGTATGTACATATAATATTATGAAAAAGCACTCTGTCCATCAGGTCTGAGGACAACTAAACAAGGCTAAGACTCAGTGGCAACTTCAAAACTTCTCTCTTCAAATTTATCTCATGGATTTATTTTCAAATGTTCTGTCCTTGATTTACAAGCTTCTTTCTTTTCTTCTGTTAAAACAGTGTATAAGGTATTGAAGACATTTTGTTGCAATATATTTAATCCATTTAGAGTGTGCCTATTGTGAAGAATCTAAGGGCAAGTGAAAATAACTAACATACTAAAAATGTACAAGTAGTAACAAATATCCAGTCAGTTAATTCAAGACCTAGCCTGACAATCACTCTGTAAAATCACAACTATTAGGAAGAAAACAGAAAAATAGGGTAGCTAATGCAAAAAATGATAAAAAAAATAAATACGTCTGCTGGAATGTCATATAGACAGCCAGAGATATTCACCATCCTTGCTCTGTTAAAGAGATCCACAACAGAGGATCCTTGACAAAGAATGACCTGCTGTCATCTAGCCTTGATTTATATTTAGGACTGAGAACAGACCAACTGGATGTAGACAGAGGTACTTATACATGAGTACTTGAATAATATCACATGGTATTCAATATATATAATATTTAAGGCCAATAACCCAGGGAATAACCCCCTGAAATAATCCCCAATAAGAAGAGTGATGGAGGAAAAGCTGAGGGACACCTCCCAATGTTTTGATGAACTCTGCAAACGGATGTTGGAGGTGGGAGGAGGAGGGGCCTTCTGGCACATGCAGCTATGAGGATGCAGACTGAGGAATAGGGATGTTCTTGACCCAAAGTTATAAATGGGTTCAAAAAAGAACTAGCTAAGGTTATGGAGGAGAGGTCCATCACAGAAAAGTACTAAAAGAAACACTGTATCACCTGTGTGCAAACCCTTTTCACGAGATCACTCTATACCTGACCTATCAATCTTCATCCTGAAAGGAAACCTGCACTTCAAAAAACAAACCTGGGAACTTAAATTCATAACTGTGAATGGCTATTAGCCAAGATGGTCAGGGGTGCACACCCTATGCTTGGGGCAACCCCAAACCTCTGACTGACAGAAGCTGGGAAGACAGGTGCAGACCACTCCAACTGCCCTGTTATATACACGCCCCCTGAAGCTCTGGTACTGGCCACTGTCAGAGACAAGATCCTGGGCTAGATGGACCATTGGTCTGACTTAGTATGGCTGTGCTTAGAGGAGATAAGACTCAATGAACACAAGGAGAAGATCTTGTTGGGTAAACTTAATTTAACCATTTTTACTTAATTTTTAAGAGGATTTTTTTAAAGAATGTTGGAAAACTAATTAAAAAGTGACATAGAAGCCACCAAGAGGACCCAAGTTAATTTAATGACACCTTTTTAAAATTAGCTCAATCTTGAAGCCTGCTAAGGTTTAAGAATATTCCCTTAAAGGAGGTAAATTGCCAGTTGGGTGCCTAACTTTAGCCACTCCCCTTTTTTTGAAACATTGGCCTGATTTTTTTTGGTCTGTAGCAGTGATAACCAGTGTGACAGTAGAGAGAAGAGGTTCAACTACCTTTTTACTCTCTCAATTAGCAAGTGAGCAGGGGCATTATGCAATCTTTGAAGCCTATCAATCAATTTAAAATGAAGCCACAAGTCAGTAGATATATTCAGGATTATAAATAAAATGTGTTTAAGTTCATGTATGAACAACGGAGAAAAAAGCAAGATGTTACCTATGCATAGCTAAGGTTGTAGGAAACAATGTATTACACACATTTTTTCTATAGAAAAACCCTGATTTTACAAATGGTCGTTCGTAAGATTGATAGTTACATGAACTATTTTTCTGCCACCAAAGTCATCTTTCTGCTCCTGAATGTGACGTCAGTCCTTCAGCCAATATTCAAGTGGCTACACAGAAAAGATGCAGATCTCTTAAAGAAAAATCATGCACAACCTATAGTTACCATTGATTCGGTACAGTATCCCTGAATGATTAATAAATTAACTTATGCACTGCAACTTTTGGATGTTCAATTTTATCGAGTCCTCAATCCTGAATTAGTCCATAAAATAGCATTCTACTGTATTTAAGAAATGGTATGTGATCATGCAATTGAAGACTTTAACATAATGCACACATACAAAAGGGCAAAGTTAAAACTGAAGACTTAGTTGTAACTTAAATAGAAATGTTGGCTCAGCTATTTAGACATATATTTCTTTAGTGACAATTGTAAGAAGGGACTTGGGGGAGTCTACGTCAGTACCCCAGACCCAACCTTCCTGTCCGTGGACTGGGGAAGTCCCATTTAGATCCAAAGTGAACATACTTCTCTCCTTATAACATTTTGAACCACATCCTGGCGAGTCACACATACTCAGACTCAGGGGAAGTTTTTATTTGGTTCCAAACTTCACAGCTGAAGTCAGTTTCCAATTCCTGTTTGATTGCTTCAAGTTACAGTAAGTGAGTAGAAAAGGAGTACTTGTGGCACCTTAGAGACTAACCAATTTATTTGAGCATGAGCTTTCGTGAGCTACAGCTCACTTCATCGGATGCATACTGTGGAAAGTGTAGAAGATCTTTTTATATACACACAAAGCATGGAAAAATACCTCCTCCCACTCCACTCTCCTGCTGGTAATAGCTTATCTAAAGCGATCAGTCTCCTTACAATGTGTATGATAATCAAGTTGGGCCATTTCCAGCACAAATCCAGGTTCTCTCACCCTCCCCACCCCCCCCCCCCCACACACAAACTCTCACCCCCTGGAGAGTGGGTTTGTGGGGGGGGGGGGTGAGAGAACCTGGTCCACATCGATGGACCTTTACATCAGTGCATAGATGGATTAAAGTTAATGGGGGTCCACCTTCATAGATCTAGCTGCAAGAACTGGCTTTATATTGAGACAAATGAATTGACAAGAGAATTCCTATCATTAACCAATGTAAACCAATACAAATATTAAGACAGCATTTTATTATTTATCATACTCCTTGCCATGCTGAAGTTCATTGCAGGTAACTGAAACGACTATACAATCGTTACCCAATATGTTTCCAGGAAGTTTAGCAAGGCTTAGCCTGGACCCAATCATCTCTATACACAAATACAGTATGTCTGCAGCTGCTTGGGTTTGCACAGCACATTCTCTTTCTCAAACGTTATTATTTTATCAAGGCTTTTTTTTTTTTTTTTAAGTTTAAGTGGCTGAATTAAATCATGGAACTGGTCAACAGCTAGGGAACTCTTTAGGAATAGCACACAAACTTTATTTATGACTTCTTCTCCACCTGTGCTGACATGGCTGGGAATTTACAACTGGACTGAAAATGTTACACACAGTACTTCAAAAATTCCACATTTTATTGAGCTGCATTATTATGGAACATTTGTCATGCAGCCAAACGCTATGTCAGTCCTGTAACTGATTTACTGCAACATCTGTAAGAATGGTGGGGGAAGCGAGAGAAACCAATGTCCACTTTAGACTCCACTGTTTCCAAATAGCATATGGCTGTGGAGGATTTACAAAGAATTGGAAATAAGCAACATGCTTAAAGATACAGATAAGACAAATGTTACACACAAAAAAGTTATTACTTTTCAGAAGGGACAGTAAATGTAACTTAGATGTATCTAGCACCTGGCCCTAGAAAAGCAGACTTTTTTCCTGAGGAAATTATGAAACTTAAACAAGAAGCCCACATAGACTCAAAACTCCTCCTTTGTGAAAGGCCTCATTAAAAATAAATAAAAATAAAATGTCTCACCAGGTTTGTACAGTAGATTTTTTGTAATCTGAAAAACGTATCCACAAATCCATCTTTTCCATTTAAGAATGTTTTTGTCAGAGGAGAGAGGTCCAAGACTGTTGGACAGAGGGTGAAGATGGGGGAGGGGCCGGAGAAAGGCGGGGAGGAGAGATACCCTTCCAGGATCTATTCACTTCAGTTTCTGTGAATCTCTCTTTCCCCGGAACTTAAATGTGAAGAAAATTGTGTGTGTGTGTGGGGGGGGGGGGGGGGGGGAGGGAGGGAGAAGTAGGGGGGACACTGACAGATGGTGGTACTTGGCAATGCTCAATCAGATTGACATCATCCCAGCAGTTGAGTACAAAACAAACACACAAAAAAGCAATTCAGGTAGATCAAGCTTTATGAAATTTATGTAGTTTCCTCAGCTGGCCAATTTGAGAGAGGACTGTGCAATATACCATTCTTACTTCAGTTTGGCTCTTGTGTTTAAAACGGACCATTCTACCTATTTCCTGCAAGGCTGGAACAACTATAGTCACTCTAGGTTTAATTTAAAAGTATGAATATTATTCTAGATGAAGCTTCTGGAGAATGTTCTGGGTTAAGGATACACACAGGATACAACTATACTTAAAGTACATTAGAAATAAAAAAGAAAAACAACCACCATCCAGCGCATCACTTTATAGGACCATAAAGTCAAGATATTATTTTAGCCTTGGGGTTAATATTGTTTCTTGATTAGTCATATTTTCCATCATTGGCACCATTTCACTTTTCCACCTCCTGTGTGGCCACACTTATGTAAAATTAAACTAATTTTAAAAGCCACTTTACACAGTTTTTGTCCTTCTGCCAAGGCAGAGTACACTAAATTTTCTCTGCTTACAGCAAATCTCTAGGAGACTGCTGGTGCTCTTACACAGCCCTGATGTTGAGGGCTACATTTCCCTTTTCCTTGGGGAAGATTAATGGAAAAAGCAGTTTACACCAATAAAAAATAGCACTGGGATATGACAGAAGCCAGACTCTGGAACCTAAGACCATATTAACGATATTGGCATACAAGCACACAGGAGGTATCTGTACAAGTGCACTTCATTTTGATTAAGCCAACAAAGTAGCTAATTACAATGGAAAAAGAGAAACGAGGCTTGGCTTGTTTACAGGATTCTTCTGACATTTAACCAAGTAGAAGTGGTGTTAATGATCCACAATTAAACAAAATCTTAATGCCTCGCCCTAAGAAATAAAATTTATCGTTGTTACAAGGTACTGGATGATAAACATTAATATCCATTGTGCTAGACAAAATGTTGTCAGCAATGGAGCTAGTCATGGACATAGTTAATACAGTTATTAAAATCTTCATGGCAAAAGGCAGCTGGTAAAGATACTTCTGGCTATCTGGGATACCAGCAGGAAGAGGTGTTCCAGAAGTAACTAACACTGAACTTCAATCTTTGTTAGAACAAACCTCCTTCGACACAATCACTGCCCACAAGCTAGTTGTCTCCTGCCACCAAATCAGCATCACTCCATCTTATCTAGACTGAGCCTCAGGCACCCATTCTCATCCAAGATCTGCTTTCAGCCATTACATTTTCTTCATTCAGCGAAAAACAGACAAATACATCATTTGCAGATTGATAGCAGTGCAGCCTCAATGGTCTGTCTCACACACTGGACAGGATGAAGAGAGAACAAAATTTGGCAGGAATTTGTACAAGAAGATCCCTTGGGGCAGATGAGCAATTACCCCAAATCAACCTCTTATCTTGCAGAGAAGGGGAAAAACCAAACCAAACCACACAATCATCATTATCTTCCCTTCCTGGGGACTGCAGGCAGGCCAACAAATAAGTCATGGTCAGATATTATCAACAGCTGCTGAAAAATCTAGAAGAAATCAGCATGGACACCTGACCTCTGTGCGTCACTAAGCTATGGAGACCACAAAGAATCTTTGTTCTATACCCAGGGCAAAAGCCACACCAATATAAAGGAAACCAGCTGAAATCAATGACTTTTTCCACCACATCCTTCTCAACCCTTTTAATTGTGGGAAATTAAGACTGCAGACAGGATTATAATCCTCAGGACTCGCAATTAGACATACGTTATTTTGAAAGAAACTGAAACACTGCCCTGAATGGTGGTGCTAACTTTCTCAAATGACAATAGACTCAATCACTGCCGTTTGATTAGCCAGGAGAGGCAAGTTTTCCAAACCTCCTCCAAATGAATCCAGAACCTAAGTGGGTAAAATAAAATAAAAATAAAACCAGGCAGAATCTCAGAATGAACACTACATCTGTAGACACTGAATGCCCAGTTTGGTTACACCTCCAACATTAAAATCAATTAAAAATTGTATCTTGCAATTTACAAAAATGTCAGTATATCATGAGACGTTTCACTACACCACCATAAATATAGTCAACGTCCTAGACATTTAAACTCATGTGTCATTGGAAGACCAAAGACAAGGATTTTTATTCTGATGTCAGTGATATTTAAGTTTCCGAGAAGGGGAAAAAAAAAAAAAAAGACACCACAAATACTGATACCTGTATTTTTAGGATACCATTTGAAATATCTTTACATCAGACAGGAAGCATTAAAATGTGGGCAGGGACCCGATAATGAGTTCTATGTTATTGCAAGATTGGGGCATTCATATATTCTAACCGTTCAATTCATAAAAATATTTGAAGTAGTGGAGAAGGAATGGAATATTGTCTTTTTCCCATTTTGTACATACCAAAAACAAACAAAAATATGCTTCCAAACACTATTTTTAGTCACAGCCTTTTAACTTGGATTTTTAAACATAACATTTTGTTTTGTAATGAACAGCATTAAGAATAGTTTTCAGAATAGCAGCCGTGTTAGTCTGTATCCGCAAAAAGAAAAGGAGGACTTGTGGCACCTTAGAGACTAACCAATTTATTTGAGCATAAGCTTTCGTGAGCTACAGCTCACTTCATTGGACGCATTCAGTGCAAAATACAGTGGGGAGATTTTATATACACAGAGAACATGAAACAATGGGTGTTACCATACACACTGTAACGAGAGTAATCAGGTAAGGTGAGCTATTACCAGCAGGAGAGAAAAAAAGCCTTTTGTGGTGATAATCAAGGTGGGCCATTTCCAGCATTGACAAGAATGTGTCAGGAACAGTAGGGGGCGGAAAATAAACATGGGGAAATAGTTTTACTTGGTGTAATGACACACCCACTCCCAGTCTTTATTCAAGCCTAATTTAATGGTGTCCAGTTTGCAAATTAATTCAAATTCAGCAGTCTCCCGTTGGAGCCTGATTTTGAAATTTTTTTTATTGAAAAATTGCAACTTTTAGGTCTGTAATCGAGTGACCAGAGAGATTGAAGTGAAGTGTTCTCCGACTGATTTTTGAACGTTATAATTCTTGACGTCTGATTTGTGTTCATTTATTTTTTTACATAGAGACTGTCCGGTTTGGCAAATGTACATGGCAGAGGAGCGTTGCTGGCACATGATGGCATAATAGCTCATCTTATCTGATCACTCTCGTTACAGTGTGCATTGTAACACCCATTGTTTCATGTTCTCTGTGTATATAAAATCTCCCCACTGTATTTTGCACTGAATGCATACAATGAAGTGAGCTGTAGCTCACGAAAGCTTATGCTCAAATACATTTGTTAGTCTCTAAGATGCCACAAGTACTCCTTTTCTTATTAAGAATACTTTGGTTTACTTTCTTTCTCTACATATTCGGGAAATTATGTCTGGTTAGAGATCCAAGTTATGACACTTAGAGAAAAACTAGAGAAGGGAAAAAACTATTGACTTAGTGAGTGAATCTACTTTAAGATTTTAAGCATTATTGACTTAGAGATTTGTGCTTAACTCAGGATAAATTAATATATTTAAAAATGCAGTTAGTTAATCATCATCAAATACCCATACCAACATCTGTCACCACATCGCCACATCTGGCTGCAATGAAGGCAAATTAACAATCAGATTCAGAAATCTGGCAATATGATAAACTAAAGCATGCAAAATCCATTCTCTACATTCAGACCACCAGTGATTAAGGATGGATTAACTTCCTGTCTCTAATACTGGCGCCTAAATTAAAGGAGGGAAATTACTCTGCAATCTGCGTACCAGGTTTCTGGCTACAAACAACAAAAAGCCCTTAAGTCAGCTACTTTAGGCAGGGAAACCTTTTGCTCCAGACGTATCCTCTGAAAACCGTCTATGATGTTCTAGTCTAACAGCTGCTTTCAATTTGGTTTAAAAGTAAGTTTGACAACTATATAAATTTGCGCCTTCTAAGTGAGCAGATCTGAAAACGTAAGTCCTGTAGTAGTAAAACTTGGGGAGGCACATTGTTTTAATACATTGCTGACCAGAGAATTCACAGCTTTTTTAAATACTGGATATCAGTATCAAGGAAAACAAAAGGGAAAATTCTCATTTAGTCTTAATTGCCATCACATAGTAAGTGTCTTTCTTTGGTATAGGGTGGCTAATAATATTGGGCTCCTCAATTTAAATTTAATCTAGCAAGTATTTAAACTTATAACAACTGCTCAACTTGAGTGAGGAATGAAGTACAGTTCACATTTATCTATATGGAGAAGAGAGCAGACACAAATGGAAGAGCAGCAGAAGTTAAACCAAGGAAGAATTATCTTGTACATTGGTTACCTTTTTACACTGGGTGTGGAAGTGATTGGAGGAGCAGTCGAGAAAACATAGGGGAAAACACAGACTCTGACCTGCACTGAATATTTGGGAAATAATTAATCTTCAAGCCATTTATTGAGAGGAGAATGATACTACCAGGCAAACGTCTAGGGCCTGATTTTTTCTTTTTTAAACTAAGTTGCTCGCTGTGTATGTGTGTGTCCAATCTGCATATCCACCACCAGATGTGTACACTCAAGTTATTTGTATGCACCGTGGCTAGACAGCTGACTATACAGCCAGTCTTGTGCGCATGTGGGACAATTTGGGGAAGCTGCATGACCAGAACCACTTCTAAGGACAGCAGGTATCTAATACAGTGAATCCATATCCTCTACATTTTAGACAAACTGATGAGATAAGGGCCAGAGGCTTATATGCACAACATATATTTTCAATTTCTATCAACATACCTCCACCTTGCATTTTTCATACTCTATTGTGTCTCAAGACCACAAGGCAGCATATTTTATTAAAAGTGATGTGCAAATAAGATGCATGGTACCTGCAAACAGCACGGAACGTCCATTCATAAAAAGGTACAGATATTGGTACAAGTTTAGGATGCTTCAGTACTCATTTCAATAAAATGAAGTCTGACAGGAAATATACATAGTATTATTTACATCATTAATTTACAAGAGATACCATTTGCATAAAACAAAGCTATAAAATAATTAGAAATATAGTACTTCTCTAAGGAATGTATTCCCTGTATAAAATTTTATAACATTTTGGCAATTATGTTTTATCTGTATAAAAACGTATTCATTCTTTCTGATTTCATAGCTCCATTAAAAACATGGATTCCCCCCACCCCTTTTAAATAAAGCTCCACATTGAGGTAGTATGTCAAAAATATTTCCTTTGGTTCCATCTATCAATGGCCAGTCCAAAAGCAGCTATGTATTCAGGTCACAGGACTGGAAAGTAGGAGTCCTAAAGTTTTCAAAGGCCTGTTTGTAAGTACAAATGCTGTTTTCCTCATAAGAAACCGTCCTGTCCTTTCCATCTTCCTCTGCCTCTGAGTCAAAGTCCAATGAGGCTTGAGAATTATTATTATGGAAGGTTTTGGGTTTACAACTTGCTGGCTGCATACAGCTTGAAAAAGAGTCTAGTTGAGGCCTCCATAGAGACTTTCCAAATGTTCCTGCAAGATAGAAATTTGTAAGGAAAGAAATGCTGGTGTTAACAGCTCTAAGTCTTACCAAGGGCTGAACACGAGAATACAAATCAAGGACACAGCTCAAGTTCTCTGAAATGAAATTTGGCTTTGTTTCTAAGTCGTACTATTATTCCCCACCCAAAGGAAAAAAAGCCCTCTATACTCATATGTACCCATTTAAAACTCTTAGATGAGTTGTTAAAAGTGTTTCCAAAGTGAATAACTTGGTTGATAACCATTCAGAAGAACCCACCCCCTTTAATTTCCTTGTTTATGTTTCCATGAATTTCCTCATTCTCAAAACACAAAATACAAACAAAAACATGAAAACAAGTCACAAAATCATTCTAATGCATAACCAAGAACAATCTTTTCAACATGCTTTTTGGACTGGTGTACTCTGAAAAGTGACTCAAACATTCACTCTGTTTAGCTAGACTGATATTAAGAGCCGTTTATAATTTTATATATATAAAAACTACACACCCTGCAATCAATGCCAGACAGTGTTCTTTCTGGCTTGTGTCACACATCAGTAACAAAGATCCTGCCAGTGAAATTCTGCCTTCATTTATACCCCATTTGCTCTCAGCTGGCTAGTACAGGAGTAACCCAAGTAGAATTTGGCATTCAACTGAATCTTCATTAAACAATTCTGTTGATGCACTAGCCAGAAAATACCACATTTTCTCGTCTCCCTTTTCCATGTGGAGACTCCACAGCTAACACCATTACACTGAAAGTCTTCACTTTTTTCACAGACAGAAAATATAATTAGATATGACTGACACATGGCATAGATCTGTTGATTAAGGTACCACACTTACACATACTGCCCCCCAAAAAGTGGCTCCTAGTGACACTTGGCTTCAATAAGTTATGCTATGTAGACCTTTAAAAACATATGGCAGGTTTGAAGTAGGGTTGCAATCAGTTGCATTTTACCGAAGAAGGGTCTATCTTAAGTCATTACCAAACTCAGATCTTCTGGGAGGTAACTGAATGTTGCTTGTGATATATGGTCCTAAAAAGCGCACTCTCTTGTATTACAGTTGTGAACTGTTCATGCATGATTGTGTTTTACTCCATGGGGGAGGCTACCACAGGAACTAAAAACAGTGGGGGGTGATTAAGGTGAGTCACTGAGACTAAACAACTCCAGAGATGTTCCACCCCCTGGGGTGGTTTGTATATACTAGTTCATGATGGGTTTTCCAGACGCTAGGAAACAACGGAGGAGCTTTTGATATAAAAGGATGAACCTAAACTGACTTATGGCTTCTTTCTGATGCAGCAAATGGACAAAGGGAGGCCCTCATGGAAGGGCTGGAAAGACACTAGCCTACTAGGGCCCCATAAGATTGATGGGTGATTCCTGGTATGCTAAGTGTGTGTTTAAATCTGTTTATTGTTTTATTATTTTTATTTTTTGTAATGCTTTTATCTTAAGAAAAAGTGTGCTTGCTTAGAAAGAGCTGCGTGATAGCTTGTAACCTTTGGCAATACACTTTTCATAGCCATTGGAAAGAAAGCAAAAGCTCAGGCACTAGTCTTTAAGCAGACTGGCTTGCTGGGAATATCATAGTGCAAGGTAGGGAGATGTGAAGCCTTAAAACTCCAGTCAGGAGGGAGACACACATGGGTCTTCACCCAAGAGAGGTGACAGCTGGGAGCAGAAAACCTTACGTGAGGGACCATGGAGGGGCAATACAGGTGCAGTTACCCAGAAACTGTGATGTTATCAACTAAGCAATACATGCAGAAGTTATTCCCTTTCTATAGTAAAATATATTTTATAACGTACGGAATCTTTTTTTTAAATCCATCAGAAAAATTATTAATAATCAAGAAACTAAAGGCTTGTTCATAACTTCACCATATAGTCACACTGCTTTTTGTTTCTCCTTTGAGCAGGACCAGGTCTAGGCACCAGCAAAGCAAGAACGTACTTGGGGCGGCAGAATTCCAGGGGCAGCATTTCGGCCACCCTTTTTCTTTTTTATTGTTGCTTGGGCAGTTGCACTCTTGGAGCTTGGGGTGGCAAAAACCTAGAGCTGGCCCGGCCTTTGAGCCCCTCAAGTGTTGGTGCACTGTCTATTCAGAGGCCTTGTCTGAGTATGAAGTGCCCTGCATGCTCCTGGCACTACATAAATAATGGAGGAAAAGAGGTAATACTAAAGTTAGCTTTCACAAACTAAGGCCTTGCTTACATGGGAAAGTTTCATTGGTTAAATTGCCAAAATTTTCAAACAGTATATATTTGATAAACTGTAGTATCCCACTGAACTCAGGGGCAACTGCATGTGCTCAGTTTCTCTGAAAAAAAGGTAGGCTACTTATGTGACCAGCTTTTAGATACGTTTCTCACAATATGTAACAATCATATAAGCAATCACCGAGTATCACCCTGAACTACTGTTCTGACTAAAGGATAAACATGTTTTCTAGTACATGCAAGTCATAAGGAACATGTGTATACAAATGATGTTTGCAGCTTTAAGAAATGCAGTAGCTGAAACATACCCATGAAAGTGCTACTAGTGGTAATAGCGGATGGTTCCTGATTTCTGTTCAAATCAAAGATGTCGGAGTTTAGAGTCAAGCTTTTCACTCCAATTCCTTCACTTGGCATGCAAGTAGAGTCAAGCAATTTGCTACTTGTAGCCTGCATTCCAATGCTGCCAACATACTGGTCAAAGGGATCTTCTGGTGAATGTGATAATGTTCCAAGTGAATATGGATAGCGTTCTTTTTTCTTTAAGTAAGTAGAGTCACATGGGTCCATACACACTGTTCTTTGGTCAGGGCTGCAGCCTTAATAAAAAGGAGAAATCAGGATTACTAGGAATCTTATAAGGCAAGACTGAAACAGGACTAAAATATTTATTTGACTTACTTGTATGGTATGCTTCAAAAACGTCAGAGCCATAAGCATTCCCTTTTAAATACACAGTCCCTGAAGTCCCCAGATAGTGGCATAAGAATGGATCTGTAACAACCTCCAGGTCTGTTTCACTGTCATTATCTAGATGACAAATGCCTTAAAAATAAAGACACGATGTATCAGCTAACAGACTCCTTTTTCTAGGCTTCATCCTGCACAATTAGTTTTACTAGTGGAGTTTTGTTCTTCTGCAAATAAAACAACTACAGCGATGAAACCTGCAGTGGAATTTAAGAACACTTTTCCTGGAGGGGCAGGAGTTTGCAAGAGTTCAGTTAAACAGCTTTATAAGGCTGCTACACCTTAGCCCTAACCCTCTCCAGAATGGCGATGTCAAGATTTCTCAGCATGTCACCACTCTGTTGGTCTGCTTATCTTCTAGGAGTATAAAATAAATACCAGAAGAGCCAGGATTTCATTTAAAAAAAAAAAAATCACGCAATGAGTTCATTTGCAACCAAAGATTCTGCTCTGAGTACTGAAGCCATGGTCCAAATAATGGCTACAAGTCATCAAGTGTTACAGAGTAGATTACTCCTCTAAAAACACAATGATCATTTTGAGATGCTTTCAAAAATTAAGGCCTTGCTTACACGGGAAAGTTTCATTGGTTAAATCATATAGTAAAAAAATATAATGCCCCCTATGGACACTACTATTCCTGTATAAAAGAGTGCTTTTGGAGGATGAGGAGGGGTATAGCTTAAGTTATCTTTCAAGAGACCTAACTGAAACAACAAAAAAGGTACTCTAACGCTCGTAGAGTTCATGTGTAGACTCATCTTGTTTTGGTGTAAGTATAATCAGTTTAAATTCATACTTGAGGTATATTGAAGAAGCTTCTCTATGTAGACAAGGCCATATGTCAAGTGGATCAGTAAAACCAAGTTTCTGTTATCAGCACAAGCATTTCTCATCCCTGTATTTCATAGTAAAATCTCAGCTTCAAATATTATTTTAATGGGTTGAAGCAATCAGTAAGTCAGTCACAGGGCCTACATGGTAACTAACGAAGATGCTTCACTGGTGTCATTGTCTTCCTAACTAACGTAATGAATTGTAGTGTCTGATTTCTAGTAACCAAAACAGTGCCAAGTTTTATATCTAAAGTATTTACCATTACTATCTCTTTGCTGTAAAAAATATCCCCCCATTGAAGAAGTTATGAACTGATGATGACTTCCATTTTCTGATGACCCATACCCATCCTGCCTTTCAGCTAATGTTCCCTGGGATGACAGGTAACTTGGAATGTCAGCAGGCAAGTTGGTCTCATCTGTAATTTAAGAGGGGGGGGAGGGAAATATGCATAAAACCATCAGTATATTTTAGGTTTCTTTGAAATATTTTTAAACCAGCCACCAACATGATGAAGGCAACAAATGATTCACCCTTCTGAATTTGAGTCAAAACACACAAACATTTCTGGAAGAAAGTTACTGGAGAACAACCACAAACACATTTGAGGACTCCTTTGCACTGCCAAGCTTCAGTTTACACACCTGTATTTGTGATGCTGCAATCTTCATTTCTTCTCCTTGTGTGGTATATGATGACCACCCACACAAGGGAAGTGCCCACCACACAGCAAACCACTGCTATGATCACTACGCCGACTGTGGCCCATCCATCATCATCCAATGATGGAGCAATGTTTTGAGGAGAATCACAAGTGGGAGTGGGAATTACATTTAGACGAATGTTGCCTCTCTCTGTTCCAAGCGTATTAGACATTTCACAAGTGTATTTCCCAGCATCTTCAATGTCTGTGTCCACAATAATCAGTAACTGGTTGCCTGCAGCGAAGAAGTGCCTTTCTGTTACCACCAACGGGCTGTCATCCTTAGTCCAGTTCAACCGAGGCGGAGGGCTACCACCAGCAATGCATTGCAAGACTGCAGTTTCACCTTTTGTTACTGTTCGGTCTAGCAAGGGCCGCAAAAATGATGGTGTTTCTGGAAAAAAAAAAAATCTAAGTTACTTTTATAAGAAAACATAGGTGGTTCCAACCCAATCCACAGAAAAACAAAAACAAAAAACAAATGAGTTGGGGTAATATTAAAATCACAAAGTTTCTAACATGTGTGTTTTTCTAAACATTAATCCTTAGAAAGATGGCATGTTTTAGACCAGGATGGCCAACCTGAGCCGGAGAAGGTGCCAGAATTTACCAATGTACATTGCCAAAGTGCCACAGTAATACATCAGCAGCCCACATCACAGTCCCTCCCCCTCTACCCCGGTGCCCGCACCTCCACTCCCTCCCCACGCCTCCTGTCCGTCGCGATCAGCTGTTTTGCAGTAGGCTCTGGGATGGAGGGGGGAGGAGAAAGGGTGCAGCATGCTGAGGGAGCGGGCAGGGAGGGGCAGGGGCGTTGGGTAAGGGCTGGAGTGGAGGCAGGGCCTGGGGTTGAGCAGTGGAAAGTTGGCACCTGTAGCTCCAATCCCGGAGTCAGCACCTATGCCAGGAGCCACATATTAAACTTCTGAAGAGCCACATGTGGCTCTGGAGCCACAGGTTGGCCACCCCTGTTTTAGACAAATGACTACACAGTTATGCATCTGCTAAATACACATGCTCTTTGCAATCACCCCAAAATGTTTAAGACAAAATATCTAGGTTGTTGCCAAGCACCATTCTAGAAGCAAATTTCTACACAAACACTGAGGTAGCTAACAGTTTTGGGAAATGATTTAACTAAATTGAAAGCATCATTAAGGCCTAATTATACTTATAGTTTTTCTACTGGTGGGGGAGAAGGGGAGACATCTTTAGCCTGAGCTAAAAGACTGGCGTCAGCTCATTTAGTGATCACAACTAGATGCTCACTAGCCCTACAAAAGAAAAAAACCCGAGGAAATAAGTTACATATTAGCATAGTGTTCTCTAGAATATATTATTAGTGGAGATGCCAACTCTGAATTTAAAAAAATAAAAATAAAAAAAACTTCACTTTTTCCTTTTTTCTATTACTGAACTTCTCAGGAAAAAATCCCAGCAACCTCCTCCTTTCTCTGTGTATACTAAATCATTTCTATTTTAAACTATGCATTTAAATGGAAAATGTAACTCTATTTTATTATTTATTAGAACAATGATTGTGTATTAAAATTATAAGTATGGATTTCTAACCAATGGCCATTGATTCACAAATGACGACTTCACGAAATACATTACCACAGAACTCATCTGAAAAGACATTTTTCAGCTAAACATGTGCCTCCAAAAGCACTCACTAGTAGTGAATTGATACATCTCCCTATTAAGCCCTATAACACATTTTATTAATAACATCTAAAAGTATGGCAAAACTTGTCACACCACTTCAATAGAAAAGACTTATATCATTACATATCGACAGTTTCTCACCTAGTACTGTCAGTGTTGCATTAGCTGAAATGCTCCCAGCAGTGTTTTGAGCTGTACAGCTATAAACTCCAGTGTCCTCAATTTTTACATCAACAATAAAGAACACATCATCCTCAGGCATGACATGCATACGTCTCTTGCGTGCTGCAGGAAAGTCTGTGCCACCATCTTTCTGCCAAGCAATCTGCGGTACTGGATGACCAACTGCAGCACATTCTAATCGTGCCGTTGCCCCAGCACGAATGGTTAGGTCCATGGGCATCTTTGTAAATGAAGGCAGCACTAAAGCAAAAAACAAAACAAAAAGTTTAACCAGATACAAGTAGGTTTGTTTCCAATTTTGGGGCAAATTATTTTTCCTCCTTTGCACAATATTTTCTCAATTTCAGTACACCCAACTCCAATAAGCATAAAACTTATACCAGTTTCAACAACAGCGATGTGCAAGGCTTTGCAGATAGGATCTGGTGCACAAAGGTCTGGAAAAAAAACCTCACAAGACCGAAACTTGTATCTAGAGAAAAGACGGCCTTATGTTTAAATCAGGAGACGTGGGTTTCATCCTCATTCAGGAAGCCTGTAGCAGAGTTGACCTCTGCCAAGTCACAGTCTGCGTACCTCAGTAGAGAAGGTTGTTGTCCCCTGTAAAAGGTGGACTGGGGTTCTTCTCTCTCCTATCCTTTCCTTAATCTATTTAGATTGCAAGCTCTTCAGGACAGGGATTGTTTCTTAACTGTGTTTGTACAGCACCTCACACAATAGGGACAGATTCTGGTTGGGCCCTTTAGGTGCAGCTTTAATAATAAACATATCTTGGAAGCAGCATGCTTTCATGAGCTGAAATTAGGATATTAAGCATTTTCTAAAAATAATGCAGTGGGAAAAGAAAACTGTATATTTTAATTTGCTTTACACTGATTTCCTCTTCAAATGCACAGGTAAAACAGGATGCTTACTGTTAACTGTGAGCTTGGCTTTGACAGAGTAGGATGAACCAAAGTGATTTGAAATCACACACTGGTATTTTCCTTCGTTGCTGAATTCAACATTGCGTAGCCGAAGTATGGTAGTGTATTCCATCACTTCACCGCCCTGTGCCCGGAGATGTGCATAATTCTCCATTTCAGCATCATGCAGTAATTCATTGTCCTTTTTCCACGCAAAAGTCATAGGGGAGTCACTGCTGCTGGCTGCCGAACATATGAAACTTAAATTGGAGCCTTTGATTGCTGACTGAGTTTCTGGCTGGACAGTGATCTGTGGTTTAGGAAAATCATCTGTAAAGATGGGAAAGGGGAAAAAATTGTGACACTGATGAAAAGAGGCAAATACCTGGATCCCCAGGACTCTTCTTAGAAAAAGATTTTGTAAGCCTTTGTTTTATAGGTTTGAGAGAAGTCAGACAAGTATTTATAAACCAGAGATACAGTGGTTTAGTTTTAGATTTCATTTATCTCCAGGCATTTAAAGATGTCATATTTATGAGTTTACTGTGCTAAGCCCTCTCTTAGTGAAGAGAAAGCACATCTAAAGCAGACTATGTGCTGTTTATATATAAAAAGGAGAGAACTACAGTTTAACATCTGTAAAAGCTACTTTGACTTTCAGTCACGAAGCCAAGACTCCTTTTTTCTACACCTAAGGCTGCAATAAGTTTTTCTTCACCAAAACATCGTTCTTTCTGCCACCAGAGATTGTCAGACAATCCAGGGTTCTCCCCCAACCCACACACAAGTTGTGGTTCCAGTGATTGCAGTGGTCTGCAGTTCTTTGCTCCAATTTTCAAATGCAGCAGTGCTGAAAATCTGCTAAGCATACTGTACAATGATCACGTGTGGGGTTTTGTATGATGGGGGAGCACTTACCATTTGTATTTTGTGGGATTCCATGTTTATTGTCCTTCAATTATTTACAAGTAAAAACGCACTTAATTTTACAAGTAAAAATGTGTTCTACAGCCAGTCCTGCAAATACAACCTGGGATCCGAGAGTCTTGTTGGGTTATTTCTTTCTTGTGCATCATACCTATAATAAGTTCCACAAGCCAAATTATATCCTTGGTGACATCTACGTCACCACAGTGTGTTCAGTGGTTTTGCATTGGTATAATTTACCGAAACATACTGAATGTTTATACTGATAATGTGAGAGGTGGAATAGGATGCAGCTCATTCTCTTGTGGCTGTGCTGTCTATGCTCTGCAGACAGACGTTAAAAGTATTAAAAACATTTGTTTGGGGGAGGGAGGGCACTAAGATAAGCAGATGCGATACAATATACAAAAGGAACTGATCTGTTGAGTAAGATTCTGCCATTTTCACATAGCCCATTTTCAGAGTAGAACCACACTTTAAAATAAAATCCATAAAGGATATTTCTCATCATCTTCTTCAAGCCATTAACTTCAGCACTTGACTTATAAGCAAAGGAAAAAAGAGACAGCTATTAAGCGTGTTTTATTTGGTTACAAAATCACTATAGTAAGACTACTGTATAATTAAGCAGTTAATACAGGTCACTTCTGCACCTATTTTCAATTGTGAACAGTTTTCTCAAAAGTTTATTTTTGGCCTGAAATTATTCATGCTTTCTTTCATCTTGAAAGGCATAATTTTAGAAAGTGTGAAGTACATCAATTTGGCCATGTTTGAGCTACACTATTATGGACCACTCATTCCATGTGTCCATCCCATTAACAAATTTTAAATTTTTTCCTCTGAGTTGTTTTCAAAATTCCAACTTGGCACTGAAGATTTTAAATTAACATACAAAGTGTACATCATTCTAAAGTTAAAGAAAATAACTTCTTGTGTAACGAGCATTTCTTCAGATGTGTAATCATTCTATCTGAAATATACAAAAGGAGAAGAAAGAAGCACAGCTTGATAGAATACTAAGCACTGCAGAAATGCACCTTTTCCCACTGAGATGTTAATTTAACAAATATGCTACGGAGCCAAACAAGGTGGCCTCTATTCAATTTGGAAGTTGTATTCAGGGAAAGGACACTGCAACAATAACTCTTTCCTTTTAGTTCATCACCAGAAATTCATACAATTTTTAGAAAACAATATTACAGAATAGATAACAGAGCAGACACATAAATGCCATAAATTACGGGGGCCACAATGTGCTGCAACTTTCGGCCCAAGACCTGGATGGTGAAAGTGTAGGCCAATGGTACAAATGCATCTCCATTTCAACAGCCTCAATCACCAACTCCACGGGACAAGCCCCACCAACGCCACTGGCCTTGCCCTCTAAGTTAAGATTTCATCTGTGTGCTTTCACATGACAAGGCAGGACAGCAACGTACTAAAAGATTCATTTCTTTGCCCTTGCTTCTTTTTCCTGGTCCAATAAAGGCCAAGTTTATCAACCTTCTAGGCACAGTAAAAAAAACCCTTCTGTTTAGCCAGACTTTTATCTGACATGTGAAAAGGGGTCTCTTTATTCCTATTAATAAATAATGTTGTGCAGTTAATATGTTGTTAATTTTATGTCTTTTTATGAACACATATCTAGAGACATTGTGATTGCTGCATTTTAAAGATTTAACTGGCACACACCACTTAATTTATTTAAAGAATTGCATCTATTCCTGTTTCACAATTTACTTTTCTTGTTAAACTTATTGTAGTACTAATTTCCTTTTAGAGGAAAGGGCTATTGTGCTTTTTTTAAAGGTTTTGAAATCTATCACAGCTGGCATCAAGCTATAAACTACTAAGTCACTGATAAAAATTACCTTTAGTTAAATGTAACCTGTCACTTAAATTAGCCTCTGTACCAGATGACTAGAGGCTAGCTAATGTAATGCTGATTATTAAAAAGGGCTCCAGAGGTGATTGTGTCAGTTACTGGCCAGTAAGCCTAACTTCAGTATCAGAAAATTGGCTGAAACTACAGTAAAGAATGGAATTATCAGAAACATAGAAGAAGAAGAAGAAGAATCAACTTGATTTTGTAAAGGGAAATCATGCCTCACCAATCTGTTATAATTCTTTGAGGGTGTCAACAAACATGGACAAGGGTGATCCAGTAAATATAATGTATTTAGACTTTCAGAAAACCTTTGACAAGGTCCTACACCTACACCAAAGGCTCTGAAGTGAGTCATGGGATATAAAGGAAGGTCCTCTTATGGATCAGTAACTGGTTAAAAGGTAGGAAACCAAGGACAGGAATAAATGATCAGTTTTCACAATGGAGAGTGGCAAATATCAGTGATCCCCAAGAACCTGTACTGGGATCTGAGCTGTTTAATCCATTCATAAATTATCTGGAAATGGGGGGTGAACAGTGAGGTGGCGAAGTTTGAAAATGATACAAAATTACTCAAGACAGTTAAGTCCACAGCTGAATCCAAAGAATTACAAAGGGATCCCACTAAACTGGGTGACTGGACAACAAAATGGCAGATGAAATTCAACTTGATAAATGCAAAGTAATTCACACTGGGACACACAATCCTAACTATACATACAAAATGATGGGTTCAAAATTAGCTGTTCCCACTCAAGAAAGTTCTTGAAATCATCGTAAACAGTTGTCTAATAACAATTTCTCAATGAGCAATGAAAGTCAAAAAAGCTAATAGAATGTTAGGAATAGGACAGATAAGACAAAAAAAATATCATAATGCCACTCTGTCAATGCCTGGTATGCCCACACCTTGAATACTGCATGCAGTTATGAAAAGGTACAGAGAAGGGTAACCAAAATGATTAGGGCTATGGAACAGCTTCCATATGAAGAGAGATTGAAGAGACTGGGACTGTTCCACTTAGAGCCAACTAAGAGGCAATATAATACAGGTCTCATCATGAATGGTGTGGAGAATGTGAAAAAGGAAGTGTTATTTACCCCTTCACATAACAAGAACCAGGGGTCACGCAATGAAAAAGAGATTTAAACATAGATAAGGAAATATTTCTTCACACAACATGCAGTCAACCTGTGGAACTCATTACCAGGGGATGTTCTGAAGGCCAAAAGTAAAACTGGGTTCAAAAAAGAATTAAGTTCATGGAGGGTAAGTCCAATAATGGCTATTAGCCAAGCTAGCCAGTGATGCAACCCTATGCTCTGGGTGTCCCTAAGATGCTGACTGCCAGAAACCGGATAACAGGGAATGGATCACTCAATAATTGCCCCTGTTCTACTCATTCCCTGTGGGGCACCTGGAACTGGCCACTGTTGGAAGACAGGATACTAGGCTAGATGGACCTTTGGTTTAACCCATTATGCTCATTCTTATGTTATGTTCTTAATAGATAGTGCTATTTTCAGATGTCAAATTCCTCACTGGAATGATTTCCTCATAAAGAAGGTATGTCCTTCATTAGCTCCCTATTAATTTCTTTACTTTATGTTCTGTCCACATCAGCTTTAGAAATTTATACATTAATATTTCAATATTAAATTAAGAGTAGCTAAACACTTTTATAAGACAGTAATGTTAATAGTTGCTATTAAAACAGCAACAAGACCATGACACCAAGCACATTCTGTGCTCCTTTATACCTAGGCAATCCCACCAAGATCTGTGAGGTTGTATAGGTATAAGGGTAGGATTAATAAAAATTAAGCAATGTTGAACTTGTTGTGGTAACAAAATTCTAGTGAAGAAAGATGAAATTTCCATTTTACCTCTTTAAATCCAGGACAAAATAAAGTATTTTGTCAACTTTAATTTTTCCTCTATTAATGGAAATTGCAAGAAAATATATATATGAATGCCAGATTAAGTACCAAATTTTTATCTTAAAACAGTCAAGAAATTAAGAATTAAGGTTCCCACTTTGTACATTAGAATAGGGTCTTTCATTACATGATTAGACAACAAAGTGACAATATTTGACACGCAGTATTTAGCATCTCTGAACAGCACTTTTGTTGCAAATGCATATTAATACAAAATGTATGTGTTAAGCTATTGTATAATTTACATACTGAAAGACTATTATGAAGGGATACTTTCAACCCAAAGTTGACAGGAAACAATAAAAGCTACCCTGAAGTATTTGCAGCACTACAAACCTGAAAATAAAACTGATTCTAATTAGTATTCACTGTCTAACCTGTGAGAAATGCAAAAGGTAAAAACGTAACTACAGAAAAGTGAATTGGATTAATAGAATCACAGAATATCAGGGTTGGAAGGGACCTCAGGAAGTCATCTAGTCCAACCCCTTGCTCAAAGCACGACTGATCCCCAATTAAATCATCCGAGCCAGGGCTTTGTCAAGCCTGACCTTAAAAACTTCTAAGGAAGGAGATTCCACCATCTCCCTAGGTAACACATTCCAGTGTTTCACCACACCCCTAGTGAAAAAGTTTTTCCTAATATCCAACCAAAATCTCCCCCACTGCATCTTGAGATCATTACTCCTTGTTCTGTCATCAGCTACCACTGAGAACAGTCTAGAGCCATTCTCTTTGGAACCCCCTTTCAGGTAGTTGAAAGCAGTTATCAAATCCCCCCCTCATTCTTCTCTTCCGTAGACTAAAAATCCCCAGTTCCCTCAGCCTCTCCTCATAACTCATGCGTTCCAGTCCCCTAATCATTTTTGTTGCCCTCCGCTGGACTCTTTCCAATTTTTCTACATCCTTCTTGTAGTGTGGGGCCCAAAACTGGACACAGTACTCCAGATGAGGCCTTACCAGTGTTGAACAGAGGGGAACGATCACGTCCCTCGATCTGCTGGCAATGCCCCTACTTATACATCCCAAAATGCCATTGGCCTTCCTGGCAACAAGGGCACACTGTTGACTCATATCCAGCTTCTCATCCACTGTAACCCCTAGGTCCTTTTATGCAGAACTGCTAACGAGCCATGCGGTCCCTAGTCTGTAGCGGTGCATTGGATTCTTCTGTCCTAAGTGCAGCACTGTTCCTGATCACTTTCCTCTCCTCTAAGTGCTTCAGAACTGATTCCTTGAGGACCTGCTCCATGATTTTTCCAGGCACTCAGGTGAGGCTGACTGGCCTGTAGTTCCCAGGATCCTCCTTCTTCCCTTTTTAAAAGATGGGCACTACATTAGCCTTTTTCCAGTCGTCCGGGACTTCCCCGGATCGCCATGAGTTTTCAAAGATAATGGCCAATGGCTCTGCAATCACATCCGCAAACTCCTTTAGCACTCTCGGATGCAACGCATCCGGTCCCACGGACTTGTGCACGTCCAGCTTTTCTAAATAGTCCCAAACCACTTCTTTCTCCACAGAGGACTGGTCACCTACTCCCCATGCTGTGCTGCCCAGTGCAGCAGTCTGGGAGCTGACCTCGTTCGTGAAGACAGAGGCAAAAAAAAGCATGGAGTACATTAGCTTTTTCCACATCCTCTGTCACTAGGTTGCCTCCCTCATTCAGTAAGGGGCCCACACTTTCCTTGACTTTCTTCTTGTTGCTAACATACCTGAAGAAACCCTTCTTGTTACTCTTAACATCTCTTGCTAGCTGCAACTCCAGGTGTGATTTGGCCTTCCTGATTTCACTCCTGCATGCCCGAGCAATATTTTTATACTCATCCCTGGTCATTTGTCCTATCTTCCACTTCTTGTAAGCTTCTTTTTTAAGAGCAGCAAGGATTTCACTGTTAAGCCAAGCTGGTCGCCTGCCATATTTACTATTCTTTCTACATATCAGGATGGTTTGTCCCTGTAACCTCAATAAGGATTCTTTAAAATATAGCCAGCTCTCCTGGACTCCTTTCCCCCTCATGTTATTCTCCCAGGGGATCCTGCCCATCAGTTCCCTGAGGGAGTCGAAGTCTGCTTTTTTGAAGTCCAGGGTCCATATTCTGCTGCTTTCCTTTCTTCCTTGTGTCAGGATCCTTAACTCGACCATCTCATGGTTGCTGCCTCCCAGGTTCCCATCCATTTTTGCTTCCCCTACAAATTCAACCCGGTTTGTGAGCAGCAGGTCAAGAAGATAAATCAAAATCATTTATAGGAGTGAGGTGTTAGTAACGTAAACAAGAAATGTATATGCGGTCACAATGATTTTTAAAGTTGAAAATATTGTTTTAAAGCCCATATAGACAAGGTCAAGGTTACCATGGGAACTATACTTCAATATATAACTTTAGTGCAATTAATCTCAGATTTAATAAAGCACTAATGCAATTTGCATATATAATTAAATATATTGCATATATTAATAGGCATGTCAGTTAAAGTACATCAAGATGCACCACATTTTTTAAATGGTGCTTACCTAAACAGTATTCATATTTTAACTCTAGCAGCACGTAAATTTACCACCACAAACCACTGATCTTTCCTTTGTACGCAACATGCAAGTATGCAATACATGAAATTAAGTCAGAAAAATGTTACTCCCCATCTGGAATGAAACCACAAGCTCTGAGTACCTGCAGATAAAAGTCTGGGAAGCAGAGGACAAAACATTAAAAACAAAATATTAACCCTTCTCAGTCCAACAAGAGAAATCAAAACATGCCAGATAAAGCAGTGTAAAATAAATTCACTAAGCAAAACCTATGAAGGTGAGGAGAAGTGGTTATACTCACCACACACAAACTCATCTGGGCTAACAGCAAAGATACTTCTGCCTTTTAGCAGCTGAGGATGGGCACAATTGGCATTCACAAAGCTCTGAAAGTTGTTTTCCGATACCCACTGTGGTAGCCATTTTAGCTGGCAGTCACACAAAAGACTTGATGTATTTAAGTGCCTAAGGAAAACAATTACATTAAATGTTTTCTATACAAAATGCAGATCCACCCAAACAGTACAAGTCAATAGGATTTTTTGTAAAACTTAATTTTAAACACAAATGATTTATTATAAAAGAAACTAATGTCACCCAGTTCTCACATGACACCATTATTAGACTTCAGGTCTACAAAGCAAACATTTTCATTCTTATTCTGTTCTTTGAAAAGTCACATTTGTGTCTCTTTACAATTGCATGTCCCCATCTTGAGTCAGGACAAGGACAGTTACATAAAGGGGCAGGGCAGTGATGTAAAGAGGGTACTGAGAGAACACTCAGACGAGAGGAGTTCCAAAACCTACATAATTCAAATACCCTCACAAAAGAAAAACTTTCTGGGGGAAGAAAAAAAAGCTCAGCCCAACTACAAGTTGTATCCCAACTGAGGTCTGTTGGGGTACAGCTATCTAAAGAACTGTACAAGGACTGACAAAAGAAGGAGCATGAGTAAGGTAACAGTGGTATTTATGTGAGTAGTGGGTATACACCAATCCCTATGTTGTGATATGAACAGCAGAAATACTGATCCCCATGGCCTCAGGAAACCCGCTGCCAAGATGAAGACCAAAAGATCCACTTTGTAGTATCTTCTGATACTATGTATTATGAGACCACAAGTAAAATCCTGCCCCTGGGAATTTTGCCCCAACTTCATTAGGCCTGGATTTTCACCTCAGAATCCTGGCTTTCAACCGAGTCTCCTGCCCTCTTTGCCTAAGATGTTGCTGGAGATCTTGTACTCTGAGTCTTAACGTTTGCTGGAGCTTAAACACCCAGTTTTGTAAGCATTTGAACTGCAAAGGCATCCAATTGCCGATAGTACATTACAAAATTTTGTTTAATCTCAGATCAAGGTCAGAAACAGCACTAAAAACTCACAGCTTCACATCAGTTCAAATAGCTAGAACCATAAATACTCAATTTATGTAATCTTTTCTCCACAGGATTAGCGCTAAAATACAGATCTCAAAACAACTGGAGTGATGGAAATTACAGTTCATCTTGGAAAGGAACTAGGAAGATATTTGAAGGACCACAAATGCAGACCTAGTCCTCTATTGAAAGTACTACCAAACCTAGGAGAATGGTAACATTCAAAAAGAAGAAATGCAAAGAAACCAAACTAATAGTTTCAAAAGAACATTCTGTGAGTGAATATAGACCAACTTAAACTTCCACTAAAAATTTGAACTCTTCCTACTTGGAAGAGTTAATTTGAGACCTCTTACAAATCTGGAGCAAAAATAGCGAGAAATCAAACTTCTCCCTGAGGACTACTCATAAGTATTTGGATCTAGATAGAGCTAATGATAAAAGTCTTAAAAGTTACCTTGTTGGAGGAAAGACTGTAGTAATTTGTGCGTGTCCAGGGGGATAAATATATGTACTTGTAGTGAGTGAAACACCCATTTATTAGTATAGAAATTCTGTGCTAACTACTTTCCAGAAGAAAAAAGGAGGATGTTACCAGCTCTGAACATTCCCTTTTCAAATCAAGTTTTTCCACACAAGCGCTCTGTGCTCAAAACCTAAAAATGCCAAATCATCAGGCAGAACTGGATCCAGAAGAAACAGGTCTTTTTTAATGAAGAGTGGTCTTGTTGCTATTTTTAGGATGGAAGAAAACCATGGCCTTCTTGACCACCATGATGCAGTGAACATCAGTCATACCCTCACCATGCTAGCCTTCTCTAGGGTCCTTTGAATGGGTGAAATTGCTGGGAATGCATATTACAAGGAGTTAATTCAGCCAATTTTGGGAAAGCATGTCCTATCATCTGCCCAGTTATTTACCAGCCATGAAAGATACACACTTGAGAACTCTGGGGAGTGGGCATGGGAGACATTAGAAAAAGCTCTATAAACAGAGGGAATGTCCACATCCCTGCAGGGCTCAGAACTTCCCTGAGCATGATGTAATTAAGCATCTTACTTCCCTTGGTGGATGCTACTGTCTGAAGGTTGCTGACTGCTTTCTCTCCGAGGCCTGAACTTTGGGAAATGTTGTCAGGTATTGGGAAGGAAGAAGAGGGACAGCCTCTAAGCGGTTCTGCGTCTGACCCAGAATAGCAATCTTGAGCCACAACAGAACACACATTTGTTCCCCAGCAAAGTTTCAGGTAGTTTCTCCTCACAGAAAGAGCAGCTTCTCTTTTTGACTTATCCAGTTTTGTCATGTTGCACAATCTTGTTTCCAGAGACTAGACTGGGCAGGGCTGAGACAAGAAAAGTTAGAGAAGGAATGAAACAGGAGCACCGGAGACAAGAGATTAGCTGTGACTCAAGGAAAGAAAACAAAGGCCTTTTCTGCTTCAGCAAGAGTTAGCTGTAACAGCTGTTGCACTTAGCTCAACAGAGAAAGAGCTTTTACAGCATTCCCTCAGAAAAGCACTTTTATGACTTTACTTTCAACTGCTCCTCCGCTGATTCAGGACAGAGGGAGCCAATAAGAAGGATCTGCAGATGGGTCTTTGCTAAAGAATTATGACATGCATTTTACTGGTCCAGTAAGTGGTAGTTCAGTGATACCACTTTACAGTACATTAATAAGTCTTTCTTATCTCATGTATTAGGGATCAACCAGTTTAAACTCAGGACTCTAGGTACCAAATGGAATAGAAAATGAACACTTGCTGCCTGATGCTACCTAGCTCATATGCAGCTCCTACAGAGAAAATCTACTGATGCACCATTTGTTACATGACTTCAGAATTGTTGCAGTGAGAGATTAATACTGAATCTGTCGGTATCTTTTATGGCTTACATATTTTCTAATATGGAGATTTTGGAGGCAAGAACTTACAATTCTTCAAGTTTCTTCATTTGCGAAAATGCATTTCCTTGCACTGACATGATCGCATTGTTACTTAGATCCCTGGGGGAAGGAAAAAAATTTAGAAAAAAAAAATCCATTTTATTAGCTCAAATAAAGGTTAAAATAAAGATTCAAGCTATACCTCTCTATATTATCAGTACAGAATGCAGCTATCAGCTCAGTAAACAAAAG
The DNA here is from genome assembly GCF_965140235.1 of Caretta caretta. Classification (NCBI taxonomy): domain Eukaryota; kingdom Metazoa; phylum Chordata; order Testudines; family Cheloniidae; genus Caretta; species Caretta caretta. The sequence continues at coordinate 295,370,737 of NC_134206.1, read as the reverse complement.
AACAAAGACAAGTTTCTATAGTATCCTGATGTTCACTTAAAAATATAGCACTTGGAGCAGAATTCCTAGACAGAAAGTTCTTGTTAAGACGTACCACACTACTGATGAACAAGGTAAATCTGCTTCATTCAGACAGTCATGAGGTAAGCTTGGTAGTTTTATATTTGTTTTGGTTAATCTTGATATTTGCTTTGGTCACTGCTGGGTTAAATATGAATTTCAGCTACTTACAGGTGTTCAAGTGCATCCAAACCAGAAAATGCTTTCTTTGTAATGGACCTAATCCTGTTTCCTTGGAGTATTCTGAAAATATAAATACTTAATTGAAAACAGATGCAGTAAAATGGGGGCATTTTTTGGAACTATGAAGAAAATCTTATACAATTGCTTTTTTAGGCACTTATTACTAAACTGTGACTAACATTCTCCATTCTGCCTTTCTTGCTGCAACAAAATACCTCATCTCTAAAATATACCCATTTATTCTGCTTCAGTAACTATGTAGGTATGATTTTCAAAGATGTTTAATGTGTACAGTTCAGTAATGTAGAATTTTGTTTTTTAAAATCTATAAATGTAAGCATCTTTTCATTCCATAGCTGTATATTTGGAATGACATCTTTGCATTATAGCAGAGCCATTGGCACTAGATGCTGGATTACTTTATCAAAGACTTCCCTTAGGCACTGTGCTTTTGTAATCTTTGAAAACACACCTCCCTTCATTTCCTATTATGAGCAATACTAATTCTGCGTGAAAGGTTTTTAAGCAGCAACTGCATGAATCTCCATATTGATAACATTCAAGAAGGATCATAGTCTTCAGATTTTGTTTGACTAAAGAGCTGGTGTTTTGTTTTCTAGAAAAGAAGGCTTCAATGAAGAGCAAAACAGTAAGGAAGTCACAAATTTAAGAGACTAATAAAATTGCCAAGGTTGGGCTCCCTCACAGTATATATTATCTGAGCTCAGGCCAATATATATATTTTTAAGTAACTAAGAAAATCCAAAATCAGGTCAGTCATACTTACAGCATTCTAAGTTTGTCAAGTCCAGAGAATGCACCATTCATATCTTCAATAGTCCATGAGATTTCATTGTTCTTCAGATCCCTGGGTGAAGAGAGCAGACCCAATCACAAAAGGAAAATTCCCCCCCAAAACAAGGTATATATTTCTTCAGTAGTACATGGTATTTAAAGCAATTTCTAGAATGGTCTGTGTAAGGAACATTGTGCAATATTAATATCAATTTTAAAAGACGCTTGATCCAATTTGTTTCTTTTTCTGGAATGTCTGAAGTTCAAGGGCCTGACCTTTTTCACCACTACTTTAAAAGATGACAAGAATCAATTTATTTAAAAGAAATGCAAGAGCATCCAAATATATCAGAAGGGAAAAAGGAAAGTGGGGATGGTAAGAAATGAGGGGGCCAACAGTTGTCATATCAAAATAAAACCACACCTAAAGACAAAAGCTTTAAAGAGTCAGTTAAATATGACAACAGATGGATGTCAAAGGGAACAAGTTTTACACCCTTGGGCCACCACAGCAAAGGTGTGCGACCAGATCTGTGAAAGAGGAGTGGTGTCTGAGCAGAGAATCAGAATTCTGTAGGATAGGATTTTAGAAAAAAATCTCAGAACCATGCCACAGGAGAAGAATACACAGAAAGTCTGAATCCTAGAAGTAAAATTTTAATGTACGCTTTTCCAGCCCTTGGAATAAGCTCTAACTTGCTGTTCTGGCCATTGGAAATGTCACTAATACACTGAGGCTGAACATCCTCCAGAGTATGACCATTTTAATTCATTCACACACTTCTCACCTCTCCCCCCCAATTCACAAAGTTAGTAAAACAGCATTATTTCTAGACAGTATTCAGACAAATGCTAAAGGATGACACAGCTAAATAACCCAAAGCCTTGATAATCATCAACCCCTAGTCTTTAATGACCCTCTGAATATATCTATGTCTGGGCTTAGGCTTCTACCCTCATGACATCTACCAAGAGGGAAACTCGTATTTAATTAGGAGGAACCTATAATCATGGTGCCTAAGCTGTCAGTGCTGTTTTAGCCTTTCTGCCACTCCCTCTTAGCTCCACTGGGATTTGCAAGAGTCTCTGGGGCATGGCAGGTTAATGCTTTAGATACAAATTATGACATTTAGCAGTTAGGGTATTCATCTCATTAGATTTAAAGGCAACTTTTTAAAAAGGACCGACACAGGACAGAGGGTGGTCAGATTGCAAAGTCAAGGGACCCAGGAGTTGACAGAACAGCTCCTCATAAATCCTTCCCTTAAAAAGGCATGATGTTGTGGGGATGGGACAGGGACTGGGAGCCATGTTGGCAGGGGGACAGTTTTACTGACCTCCACATTCCCCTACAAGCAGGGCCTGGAGAGGAATGTTTCTGGGTGCTACAAACTGGATGTGGGGGAGCAAGGAGGATTGAGTCCCCCACCTCCAGTCTCCAGCCAATTACTAGGGCCACCCATGTGCCTATAGCTCGTTTGGGGTGCACATGTACAGCAGGTGCCACGATGCCATGGCTGAAAGCTAGTATTGTGCTCCCTGCCATGAGAATAGAAACAGCCATTTATTAGTTTCCTTTTCTCCCTTCAGAGATTCTTTTAAGAAGCTTCCTTATGAAATCACTATGACAAATAGGAAGGTCTGGGAATGTATAAATTTGTACATAACCTGTACTGCACGAAAAAACAGATACTATTACCCTGGATGAAATCTTACCAAAAAAGAAACCATACTACTAAGGTCTAGGAAAGATTAGAACTACGAAGTTTGTTTTACACTTCCTTCAAAACAAAATTAATTCAAGAAAAAAATAAGGGGGGAGGGGGGATATTTACGCACCACCTAGGTTTCTGACCTAAAAATAAATCATGTCAACTTACAAAGTCTGTAAACTGGAAAGTCCCCGGAAGGCACAATCAGCAATGTAGTTTACTTTGTTGTTCCCAATATACAGTCCAACTAGTAGGCTTAAACCAATGAAGCTTGAATCATCTAATCTTGCGAAGTGATTAAATGTTAAATCTCTGCAAGTTCAAGATGGAAAAATTTGTTTCAATGTTTGAGTATTTATTACTCATTTCTCCCTACCACTTCATTTTTTAAACAAAAAACCTTCTTAGTTGCAGCTATCACAAAGCCTCCTACACAATTTTTGATTATTATACAACTTGCGTATTATTTCCTGCTATTCACAAATGGATTTCTTTCATTCAAAAATTGCTGTGTCAAAGCCCTAGCACAACTGCAGGGGTCATGGTTGGCTTCAACTTTTCACAACAAAATAGGACTATCTTGCACATAAAAAAAAAGCTGTTGTCACTTTGGAAACTTTGTTATGAAAAATTCACAGATCAGTGGTAAGCAGCTCATGCTTTGGCATGTACCCCGCTCTCAGAACTGGAATAGAATAAAAGCTACTCACAGCTTGCTGAGTTTCTGGCAAAATTCCCAGGCATCAGAGCTGATCCTGCTGATGGCGTTTTGGCTGAGATGGAGCTGCTGCAACATCAGCAAGCCATAAAGCCAGCCTTTGGTAATCTCTGTTAGGTTGTTATGGTCCAGCTGCCTACAAAACACACAGACAAAATTTAGGGTAAAAAAAAAAAAATAATAAGTGAAGTGCATGCTTCATCATGGATCAGAGATTGATTGTGAGATGTTACTGGCTAGATACCTGGTTTTCATAGAATGAATATATATAAAAAGGCATGCAGAGTTGCGAGAACTGCATTTACATATTATTAATGCTCACTACTTGTCAAACCAAAATATTTCAATTTGAAAATATCTTCAAAATTTGATCAAGCATGTCTATTTATTTTGAATTACACAAATTATGTCTTTTCTGAAAAGACTGAAAGTTTATACTTACAAGACTTCCATGTTGGTTAGTCCCCAGAAAGCTCCATCCATGAGTCTATTTACCCCATTTCGTTGCATTTTTAGTGATTTCAAAGCAGTAAGTCCTTGGAAAGTAAGCCCATCTATTTTTTTTATTTTGTTGCGATTCAGCTCCCTGCATCAATAAATTTTACAGTTACAACAGAGTAAGTTTACCTGGATGCCTGTAACATTTCTTCATCATCAGACTTTAAACACCCACACTACACATGAAACAAAGTAAACAAGATAAATGAGACCTTTTTACTGTAATACAGAATAGTCCTAGCACAGTTAATCTTAATGTATTTCAACTATAGAAGGACATGTGTTTGCTATTACATTGATTTTTAAATTTAAAAGGTCCAAGCTGGTTTAGGAGATAATGAATCACCTTCTGAAGTTTACATTCATTTTTAAGTTCTTGATGTTTAGTCAGTAGCAATTAGTGTGTAATCAGGGGTTTAAATAAAGAAGGATCCTTATAAAGGGACCAAGATTGGTCCTCTGTTTTCTCCATAAGGACTACTGATCTGCCAAGCTGCCTCTCCCTCCCTAGGAGATTTCTGCTTCTACACCCTTCCCACTCAGGGGCACAAAACTCTACACCTCCAACCTAGTTCACTTTTCAAATTTTTAGCTTTTCAGGAACTAAACCACCAAACCTGTACACCTGCTCTATCACCCACTTCTGCATCAGGGGTTAATATACAGAAGCCCTAATGGAGCCACACTTAATAGCAGACGCTGGTGTTTCCCTGTTGCTCCTCTGCCTAGCTTTGCAAGTCAAGGTGGGCATGATTATGAGATCACGCACAGTCACATAATTCCTTTGCCTCGGCAGTGGTAAGTAAACACACTACCTAAGGTACTAAATCCACCTGCATAAGGATTGGCTTTCCATTCATCTGAATCCCTGCACATCAGAACAGGTAAGAATGACAGTTTCAGATGGATCTAAAGATTGAGAAGACCATGGAGATCATAAATACACCCTGAATTTTCAAGTCTACTCTCACTTCCATTGAGATCTGATTTAAACTGCTTTTCAATATGTCTGGATGGTATGCAACCACCTTCCTCAACAGTGTATCCTCCTGCCTAGCTACCTTTATTATTTATTACATACTTTTTCTTAAGAGTTAATCAAATGAAGTTTTGTCCCTTAAAGAGGCATTCTCAATTTGAAATCTAGTCAATTAAGAGTTATTTTGGGTATCACACTACAACTCCCCAAACTCATGTAAATCCCCCTGCCAATTTTTGTGGTTTCAAAGTCATATTTGCAAACTAAGACAGACATATAGGAGACCCACACAGCAGAGGAACTCTCTCTATACAAAAAGAAAAGGAGTACCTGTGGCACCTTAGAGACTAACCAATTTATTTGAGCATAAGCTTTCATGAGCTACAGCTCACTTCATCGGATGCATTCAGTGGAAAATACAGTGAGGAGATTTATATACACACAGAACATGAAAAAATGGGTGTTATCATACACACTGTAAGGAGAGTGACCACTTAAGATGAGCTATTACCAGCAGGAGAGCGGGGGGGAGAAAACCTTTTGTAGTGATAATCAAGGTGGGCCATTTCCAGCAGTTTACTCCTGCTGGTAATAGCTCCAATTTCCAGCTATTACTCCTGCCGATAACAGCTCATCTTAAGTGATCACTCTGGTTACAGTGTGTATGGTAACACCCATTGTTTCATGTTCTCTATGTATATAAATCTCCCCACTGTATTTTCCGCTGAATGCATCCGATGAAGTGAGCTGTAGCTCATGAAAGCTTATGCTCAAATAAATTGGTTAGTCTCTAAGGTGCCACAAGTACTCCTTTTCTTTTTGCGAATACAGACTAACACGGCTGCTACTCTGAAATCTCTCTATACAGGAGAAACAATGAAACTCCCTAGACACAAAGTACTATCAAATGCTCAGAGAAAAACAAAAAAAGCCTCTTCTCTAATTCCTTTCATTTATAATAGTTTTAGATATTACTTAAAAGGTAAAAAAAAGTTCTGACAGAAGTGTATCATTAGTCAAGATGATGGCGTCTAACTTTAGGGAATTGCTCCCTGTCCTATCATTTTCTGAAAGCAAATGATTTCCCTGCATCTGTTTTTGCCAAGAAAATATGTAGAGGCTGATCTTGTCTCCTAATTATGTAGTTAAGGCTAGTCTACACTGGCAACACTAAAGCACAGCCGCAGCAGCGCTTGAACGTGGCTTGTGTGGTCGCGGCAGAGCGCTGGGAAAGAGCTCTCCCAGCGCTCTAAAAAACCAAAACCAAAACACACCACCTCCAGGAAGGGCGCGGCTCCCAGTGCTGGTGCACTGTCTATACGGATGCTTTACAGCACTGAAACTTGCTGCACTAAGGGGGGGAGGGGTGTTTTTTCACAAGCCCTTAGCTCACTTTGTATCTCCTCAGGTGTCTAATTCATGGAGTATTTTTGCTGCCCTTGTGTATTTTTCTTTATCAGGCAAATCCAATTTTAGCACAAAGACTATTCCCATCTCACCCATATGTGAGAGTATTTTCTTCACTATCAGGCTGCAGTTACTAGAAGCTGCAGTGCAGGTTCTCAGTGTCTGCCTCGTTTCGAGTCTGGTTACCCCCGCACTGCCAGCGCTTTGCAAGACCTGAAAACAATCAGCCAACTGTAGGTTGCACTTACAGGTGCTGCAAATGGGACAGCTTAAACATCTTTTGAGGGATGGCTGAAATTTTGTTCCTGTTCAGTTTCAATACTTGAAGTGTGCTAGACAAACTGTCAAAGGCACCTGGCTCCATGGAGGTTATTCGATTACTGTTAATATACCTGTTGAGAAAATGTATAGGAGGTTAGATATACAATTATTTAATGGAATTTTAATACCAAGTAGTATGATATAATTATCATACAGTGCCTATCTCAGGGTAAACAACACTTGAATTTAACAGATTAATTACTGATCTAACCACAGTCGTCACCAACGTGGAATTGGAGGGCCAAGAGTTATGTTCCATTCTGTAAGAGTTCGCTGCTGTCAGAAAACAGTGAGTTGGCAAGTATGTTATCAGCATATGCCCCTTAACTAAGCTGACTAAATGCAGCTATGGATTAACTGAATTCTCAAATCAATTATTCTGTAAAGATTCAAGAAATTAATAAAACTCCAAATGTAATTCAATATAACTAAACCCAATTGAAGATTTTTTTAACTTTATTTTGTAACATTTGTAGGCCTCAACAAGAGATATTTTGTTAACCAGTTTAGCCTTAGTACTTTGACTTTTTATTTTCTATGAACTAACCGCTCCATTGGAACAGTCTAGCTGGCTACACCAATGATCTATGTTGTGAACAGGTAAAGATGGGACTAAATATTTAAAGTTAGTATCAAGCTGAAAAAAAAATACCGCCTCGGCACAGAGGCAGGATAGGTATGGTCTGCAATGACAACTAAGATAATTTGATGGCATATTCAACATTTTGAAAGCACTTTGGAAAAATTTAAAAATGAAGGTTTGCTTACAGATACTTGAGCTGCAAAGAAGGAAACGATGCAGTTTTCAACTCTGAAATATTATTGTTGCTCAGGTCCAAAGTTTCTAGAGACTGAAATGGTTTCAGATGTTCAGGCAAGATGCTCCCAATCTTGTTACTGGTCCTGAAATTTTAGGATATTAGTCAAAGATTCTGCCATTCTGGTGATAAACATTTGCAAACTATACATCAACCTGGCAAAAACTAGTTCTCCACTCTCCCATAGAGAAATTAACTTTTCGGAGAAGAGATACTATTCAGCAAGTTCTCTTCAGTAAAATGATTAGCTAACATCATATACCAAGTTACAATTCTGCATGTTCTGAAGAAACTTGTTTATCCGTATTTCCTTAATCACACTGCCAAGACAGAAAAAGAATCTACTTGTATTACAATCTGATTACTGGGATTCATAGGTTTTAAGACCTAAAGGAACCACTGTGATCATCCATACTGGCCTCCACAGTGCAGGCTATATAGAATTTCATCCAGTAATTCCTGCATCATTTCCAAAAGACTTGTGGTTGAACAAGAGCACATCTTTTTTTAAAGCTATACAGTACTGTCACTGAGCAAAAGGACACTCACCTTTGCACTGAAATCAGGCTAAGGCTTAACCAAGTCACACCACAATGCTGTTTTAAAATAAGTGTTACAAGAACGTTCATCCACCCAAACGGCCAAAAAAGGACAAGGAGCTAGATTAGAAGACAGATTGATCACTGTGCACCACCACTGAGAGAGAGCAGCTATTTTGTACGTGGAGTTGATATTTCAATTCATCTCAAATAATTAAGAAAGAAACTAGTACATGTCACCCATATAGGAGTGTCTGGGATTTTGTGTGTGGTCATCACAACTAATGGTATTTCCTGTCTCCATGCATACAACAACAGTAACTTTGCAACTGGTTAGAGACATTGGCATCAGAGCCTGTTACAAGAAACAGTTTTTCCTTTTATCATAACCATATTTCTGCATTCGTACCTGCCATTCTACCTAACCTTGTTTTTGTATTGGTTTATTCCAGGAAAATCTGAGCAGCAATCCTATACCGCTTCAGTGAGGGATAGCATGCCCAAGAGACATGCATAGAGATCAGAAGCAACAGCACACAGGGTAATACATTCTGGGATATCCACTGTACAGAGCTGGGGAGGTAAAGTGGAGAATGGAGCTGAAATGGTTATAGGAACGTAACCATCTGCCAGCGTCTGCTCTTTGCTGGTTAGGTTCCAGTCTACCTCAATCAGATCTAGTTGAAGTAGTTCCTATACCTAGTTTTAGCAGTGTTCAAAAATTGGGATCTTTTTCCCCCCACCATCTAGAGCAGGGATCTCAAACTAAAACCACCAGGAGGGCCACATGAGGACTAGTACATTGACCGGACACTGACAACCCCCGCTCCCCACCGCTGCCCCCAATCCACCCCTTCCATAAGGCCCTGTTCCTGCCCATCCCTTCCCCACCCCCATTCCAACCCCTTCCCGAAAGTCCCCATCCCAACTCTGCCCCCTCCCTGCCCCATTCCAACCCCTTCCCCAAATCCCCGTCCCCGCCTCCTCCCCTGAGCACACAGCTCCCTGTTCCTCTTCCCTCCCTGCTGAAAAGCGCTAAGCACCTGGAGGTAGGCAGGGGAACTGGGACGCAGCGCGCTGGGGGGAAGGGGAGCTTGGCAGCCCACAGGAAATAACTCGGTGGAGCAAGCACAGGGGGTGGGGGGGTGCAGGGAGCTTGGCGGGCCGCAGCAAATAACCCCGTGGGCCACATGTTTGAGACCCCCGATTTAGAGATTGCATGCCAAGTGGCTTAAGTTAAGATATGAACAAGAATATAGTTTCTGAAAATACATTAGCAATACTGGCCTTAAATCAAGTGGTAGGCCACAGATTCTGGGGTGGTTGCTTATGCACATGAGAAGGGGTTACTACTCATTAGGATAGAAAAATCCAGACTCAAAAACTTAATCAGAAGTAATAGATTAATAGGCCCTCCCATTAAGAGTAAATGATCCTGCAGCCTCTCCAACATTGCTCTCCTGTATCATGTTTCATTCCTCAGGCTGTCTGGTAAAGGTACACTGCATTTTTTTTTTAAACCTCTTAGCTGGAAGTATTTATAATAAATGGTAACAAATTACTTTAATAAAAAACAACAACAACCACAACCATCATGTGTCACTTTCACTGGCCAAATAAGGCTATGATTTAGATAACAGGTCATAGAGCCTTTCATTTATATATTAGTTTGTTTATAAGGTAATTACTAACTAGGTATTAAAACTGCCAATTACTTGAGTGATGAATAAAATTTTCCTTGCAGTAAAAGTGTGCTCCAGCAGAAGCCAGCAATTTCCTGAACTGCACGCCTCCTAAATTGCAGTGTGAAAGTGTTCAGTTATAGACATGGCTTACACAGTGCTGTCTTTGTGTCAGCATTGCTCATAAAACAGAAATTCCTTACAACTGGCAGGATAATAGCCCCTGTATCACAAAGTTCAGTCATTTCTAATAGAACTGAATAAAACCCAAATACTATCTTCAGATTACTGCCTTAACTACCTGGCCCATTACTTGACATAGACCAGCATACAGAAAGTCTGTTTGCTTGCTTTTTGGGGTGGGGGTGAGTGGCATGGTAGTGGAGTCACAAAAGGGGGAAAGAAAGCAAACTCATTTGTTCACGAAAATAGGGCTACACATCAGTGTTTTTATTACAACTCTTATGTGGGGTCAAAGACACAGTAATTAAGCCCTCACTGTGCATTATGTTGCCTCTTGACTGTGGAATATACTTTAAGATATATGAATGCTTTACTACTGACTGCCCCCACTTCTTAATCCAACTCCCTCTTCAAACAAACAAAACCCCACAGTGAATTAAAAACTACCTGAACAAATTACAGCAAAGGAATGGGGTTATATCTAGAAAAAATGACTAAGCTAACTTAGTCTGTAGCATAATAAAAACATTTTTTAAGATGCTATTTCAAATGGTACTTTAAACCAGTCAGGTTATAGCTATAGATACACAGAGAGATTGAATGAGGATAAATGTTGGAGAAATTGTGGTCGAAGAAGATTTTATGCATATGTGGTAGACACATCCAGCCATTACTGTGATGAAGTTTGTAACCCCAAGTATCAGATATTTATTACCAAATGATCCTTTGGTAATCCCTCCTGGGGTTTCTTAGCAGGAACAATCATACAAAAGGAAATGAAGAATTAATCTTTCATCTGCTAATAGCTGCTAGGCTGATAGCTCCCCAGTGGGGAGCAAAAAAAAACAAACAGTCCAACTCTAGAGCAATGGTTCCAAAAAAATAAATATATATATGGGAGGCATTCTTTATGGAAAAAATGATGTGTCAAATACATACCAAGATAAAGGACTTAGGTATATTCACCTGCAAAAGAACCCCTGTACACCTGTCCACTTTTTTTAATATTGACATTTTATAGGCATGCCTGGTGTGTGACATGTGTATGTAATCAGAGATTTCACTCAATTTAAATAAAAAAAAAATCACTAGAAAAGACATGTAACGGGTAGTGTAAAGTTGCTCATTCTGTAACACAGCAACATCTGTTAAATAGAGACCCAGTGATTATACTACTGTATAATGTCTCACTGTTGTAAGGATTACTGTATTGTCTCTGACATTTACCTGTTAAAACTTCTAAAATAAAGACATGGGGTGGCGGAAAGAGACTGACTATCCAGTGCTGGAAGCCTACTGAACCATTCTAATTTGATTTACTCTTTATAATCCCTGTAGCAAATTAAAAATAGTAAATTATTTCAGACTCCTATCCTTCAAGTTATTTTTGATATTAGTCACAAAGAACATTTTTGAAAACACAAGCCTAGCTAACGTCTCAGAGGAGAACCAAACAATATCCTAACATAATGAAGTACTAAGAGTACAAGTTTGACATCTTTTGTGCAAAAGATTGCTTCCCAGCAGTCCACTGCAAAGTGCCATGTTACTGTGCTTAGACAAAGTAAGTTGTACATACACTGCCCTGGCTTCACTTACAGATCCTCAACAGAAGACCACAGTAACTAGAGTGTTTCTGGTAACAGCAGAACCAGAACATCAAGCTCCCACAAATGTATACCTGAACCAATCAGATTCAAACTTATTTATGTAGAATGATGTACTGTAAACATAGTATAACTTCCCTGTGCCACAGACTTTTCTTGGGGTGGCCGAAGAAGAGGCAAAGATGCCAGGGGCTAGTCTATTTGCAAACACACCAAAATAACTAGCATTGATGTTTGAACGCATATCTTTTGTTATTTAAGTGCACACACACACAGGCTTGCACAAAAACAACAAAAGGTGAGAATTCAAACTGGATTTAGTTAGATCCATACAAGTTTGTGTGTAGACCAATGCTCAAAATATTAACATTAGTAACAGTTTAGAACGTGCAATGAATTAGTTTTAGGTTAGGATTATTAAAAAATAATGTACATTTATCCTCTCAGCATTCATGACTTTTACTACACCACTAATGTCCACAAAGTTTATAGCAACCCAATCAATCATGAAGTCAGGGGACATCCCATACAAAACAGCAGCTACAGCATATTCAACATATTGACTTGTACAGTTTCCTTGCCTCTGGGGGAAATAAAAAAATGGGACAGCAACTTCCATATCTGTCTTGTAACGCCATTACAAAAAGTATTTAAAAGATATATTTACAATGTAGCTGGGAGTTGTGTGTTTCCCAGGGCAGGTAGATAGACTTGAGCTAGTGTGCTAAAAATAGCACTGTGGGTGTTGAGTCAGTGGCAGCTAGAAGCCCAAGTCCAAGCCCACCTGACACCATTTCCAAGCCTGGGCAGCTAGCATGAGTCATCTCCAATGCCGCAATGTCCACACTACTATTTTTAGCAAGCTAGCTCACACTAAGCTAGTGTGAATCTGTCTACCTGCACTCGGAATCACACCTCTTAACTGCTGTGTGGATATATCCCAAATATGTTGAAGGAAACCACTACTTTTTATCCCAAAGACTGTATGTCTAAATACCTACTGAAATATTTTCAACCTGTGTGCCATATATTAAAGAAACACCTGTGGAATTTTGAACTCTTATCTAGGCTACAGACTCCTACTGCATGGAGGCTGACATTTACTACAACAGGGAGAGAATTGGTGTCCTCTTTTTCACCCTTGTGCTGAACTCTGTCCAATGTTCCAATATGCAACATATTACTGTTCCCCGTTCCATCAGTAAAGTTCTCCCTAGATCCTGTTCTTGGTCCTTGTCTTTTGCTACACTCCTAGTCAGGCCTTACTTCATGATCCTATTGAGAAGCGTGGAAGATAAGGAGGGGAGGCAGGCAGTGGGAGAAAAAGTGGTTAAAAAAAATCTAGTCACATTCCACTTGGCACACAATCTCCCCTCTTGGTTCCCCCAGCCTCTTCTCCTCTCCACCTTCACTGGTGCCTGCTTCTTTCATTTTGGCTGTTACCCTGTTCCATGGTTGGTTTCTTCCTCCAAGTCTCCGAGTGATGGCTCCCACTATGCTATGAGATCTGGGGCACATGATATGACAGGGAATAATGGGAGGACAATAAAAAAAGAAAAATTTAAGCTGGAAAAAAAAGCAGGACAATTTCTGTGCAATAAACTCCCAAGTTAAGTGACTGGAGCCTGGTATTTTGTGGCAAATAGAACTGCACAAAATTACTGCAGTGTTTACTGTGGCAAACAATTCTCCAGTGGCCACAGGAGAGAAAGACAATGAACTACGATGTCTTTTCCACTGTTATAGGATTCAACTTAATAAGCACATTAGCTAGGATGTTTCTGCTAAAATTATCAGTAGTGTAATTAACGATGTCATTTAAACTGTCATGTTTCAAAGTTAACACCCTACTGCCATAAATGGGACTGTGCACCTTTCTCACAACTGTGCACCTCACTGCAGCCTGAGACATTTATAGGTGAAACATTCTCTCTTCAGTCATTAAAATATTATGTTTATATCCTGAAGAGACACTCATATCCCAGAGAAGCACCTGCCAAAGTATAGCCAGGACAGCATTCTGGCTCCCTTCAAGTCAGCTGATAAGTCTACAGGTCTGGTGTCTGGTTCACACACAGGCACTTCACACTCCTTGAGCCACATTGCTGCTTCCCTTGTGAGGATCTCTTCCAACTTCACATTCTGTGATGTTCTTGACAGGCTTTCAGATCAGACTTCACAGCAGCCCTGGCTCTATGCATTTTTATTATGCCTATATTTGTGGTATCTAGGCACAAAAGTACAAAATTAACATTAAGTCCCCTCCTTTCTCATGCTAGTCCATTGAATGACCCTGGCTCCTTCTTAGGAAGGAAGGGGCAGAGAGGGTTGTATGTCATGTGAGTGGCCATGAATTTCTGGAAGGGAAAGGTTTACTGATGCCCAAGCCAGGCATGGATGAGGGGAGGAAGGGAAAGGAGCTATGAAATGACACATACCAGGAAAAGTGGCCAAAGAAAAAAGGATGAGGGGAAAACAAAAACAACCCCCCTATATTTTCACCCTATCAGAGAAAGCAATGCTTTACTACAATATTAACTTTTCCCTTGCTAAACTATAGTCTGGTGCCACCCTTTCCCCACTCCACTAAACCTGCTTTTGTCAGTCACCACTGACTTAGCACTAAGTAGCAACAGCTCTTCATTTCCCCACACAGTAGATTGCTCCCTTTCACAAACTATCCTCTCTCTGGGCTTCAAACGGTGTGCTTTTCTGGTTCTATGTCCACCTCATCTCCACCTGCTCCTTTAGTGTGTCTTGGGGCTTCATTTCTTCTCACTCCCTGTCAAGGTTTGTTAGGGCTGTATCTTCACTTCTCCTTTTAATGCCTTATTCCTGGATGACCACATCTACCATCTCACCCCGACCTTGCCCTGCTCCATTTGGGCTCATCTGACACTTCTTCCTAGATACCCCACCATCAAGTAAAATTTAACATGGCAGCAAATGAACTCATCACCTTTCCTCCCTTTTTATCACCACTGAAATTAATATCCTCCCCATTCCTTACAACTGCAGCCTCATTCTAATTTTTATATTCACTTTGTCCTCCAACACAAACACTCACTAAATCCTGACAGTTTTCCTCTATAATATCTCAGAAATCTATTTGATATTCTCTGTTCTCTTTGCAAAAGCCTTTGTTTTGGCTCTGTTTTATACCTCAGCTACAAGTTGTCATCTTCCAGACGCGTTTTCCTTCTCCTGCCATTCAATCTATCCAAATTGCTGCCACAAAAAAGTTTATCTTCCTTGTTTGCCGCTCTGATCACGCCCAGTTCCTCTTCAAATCTTTTTATTTCTTTTCCCTTGTTCGCCACATTGAATTTAAGTGACTGCAAAAATCTAGCTCCTGTCTACCTCTTTGCTCACAACCTTTCCCATATCACTCACAGTTCACCGCCACTCTCATTCTTGGGATTTTCTCCAAGTCATGCCATGCCCGAAACCCAGTCTGACATGGCTCTACCCTCTTCAAAACAAAGCTCTTCCAGAAAGCCTATGTATCCTAATCCTCTTCTTTCATCTGGCATTCTGGCTTTGAGACAATGCCATTATCTAGCAAACAGAGGAGGTTTAAGACACCAATTTCTACAGAATTTAAGATTTTATTTTAAGAAGTCATTTCTAGAACTCATACTTGTACAGATAACCTTTGGAATGTGAAATGATGCTGCTTCCATCCATGCCTTTGCTACTGCAAGATGGCAAAGAGCTGGGTTCCTGCCAGTTTGTTGCCCTAGATCTCCCTGACACCTGTCCCCTCCAGACAATCATCTTTCATGATTTTGTCCTCCTGCTTTAGGCATTTGTTAAGATTCCCTCATTAAAACTTAGCCAAAGATGCATCAAATTACCACCCTGATTCAAACTTTGCCCCTACACATTGCCCACTACACTACATTTGAACAAGTGTGGAGGTGGACAAACTATTTTGTATGTTTCCTTAATTTAATTTGAGAATAAGATCTTGGAGCATAATGGCCATAGTCTCAAAACAAAATATTTAACTCACATTTTCATCTCTATTTATGAAATGGACATAGAGTAGTAGTATAAGATCATCTTCAAAAATATATCGGAGTTTACTTGGATTAGAGAGACAGTTCAGCAAAGCACTTAAGCACACGATTTACTTTAAGCACATGAGAAATCTCACTGAAATTAGTAGGACTACCCAGGCATTTAAAGTTAGGCATGTGCTTAAGTATGCTGTGTTTCAGTGAATCAGGACCTGGATGAGACAATGCAAGTTCTAACATCTGAAGTATATTGTTCAGTTATTCCATCTAGGCAATCAGTAACACAAATACCTTGAAATTATGAGAACTTTTGATTGTTGATTGCCTTATGATTTTTAACGTGGAAGCAAGGATGAGAATAGCTAGCTAGTAAACCATCCAGTAATTTTTCATTCTTCCCAGTAATGGGACCTGGCCCTTCAAAATTCATTTTAGCCGGAAGAATTAAACCAACTAACACTGATCAATGTATGCACTTTTAGCTACACATCAGGCAACTTGGTTAACCAACAAAAAAACTTCTTACAGATAAGAAACAGCTTTTCTTCTCCATTTTTAAGAGTTAAAAGGCTCGCTATAGGATAAATACCTTTTTAGGTTAAGTGGCTAGGTTGGTAGCATCAGAGGCCCCAAGCACTCTAAAACCCCCATAAAACTTTGTTATACTTTTGCCCACTGACATATTTAAAATACCAAAGAATGTGGCAAAATTCATATTGCCAATACATTGTTAGGTCCTATCTACATCATATAGTGGAGCAATTGCTTTAACCATCATAAGAAATAATCATGTTGTAACTGGTTCCCTTGTCATCTGAATGTGTAATCCAAAAAGGACTGGAGTACCCTGCCCACTGATGAGACTTTGGTGATCGCCATTGATTCTGACTTTAGCTATGAAGCAAGATAGCAGAAAAACATCTAACATGCACAAAGATCAACCTTGGCTCCTCCTAGTCAAAGCTTAGTTTCCATGCTGATGGCAACTTATTTTTAAATTTCACAAAAAGTCACTCACCGGGCCTGATAAAGACTGAAACCTAAAGATGCCCTGAAAGTACACAGGCTGGATAAGCAATGAGAGAAAAAAAACATTTATAGAACTCATTATTTTGATCCATCACAGCTTTCTAGGATTTCTCTCTCTCTGAATATATATTTATAAAGCTGAGCAACAGACCGTATTTCTAAAAAAATCATTGAGTGCTGCAAAATTTTTGATTGCAATCAAAATAGAATCATTTTTACATTTTTCCAACAGAGCAACTGATTTTAGCTTTTAGGGTAACGTCACCATTACTAACAATTGCCCTATTAAACATAAAGGATTAATAATTAAAAGAATTTTAGAGCAGCTGACAAGAAAGTACAACTTTCGACTTGGTTGACAAAACTTTCTTGGCCCAGATCAACTTTAAATTTAAACCTTCTATCTCTCTCTGTGAACACTGTTGGTTGGGACTAAAAATAATAACATGCACACAGTCGTACAAATTAGCAAAAGTTATTTTCCCAAAAGTACATAATACGCATAAAAATAAAATGTTTGTATTTAAATTCAATTTCAGTATATTCGGTAAACTGATCTAAAGCTCTCATTTTAATAATACTATCTGGAATGCAAAGGATTTTGTTTTAATACTAGGAGTACTTGTGGCACCTTAGAGACTAACAAATTTATTTGAGCATAAGCTTTCGTGAGCTACAGCTCACTTCATCGGATGCATTCAGTGGAAAATACAGTGGGGAGATTTATATACATAGAGAACATGAAACAATGGGTGTTACCATACATACTGTAATGAGAGTGATCACTTAAGGTGAGCTATTACCAGCAGGAGAGCAAGAGGGATGGGGGGAGGCGGGACACCTTTTGTAGTGATAATCAAGGTGGGCCCTCGACAAGAACATCTGAGAAACAGTGGGGGGTTGGGAATAAACATAGGGAAATAGTTTTACTTTCTGTAATGACCCATCCACTCCCAGTCTCTTTATTCAAGCCTAAGTTAATTGTATCCAGTTTGCAAATTAATTCCATTTCAGCAGTCTCTCATTGGAGTCTGTTTCTGAAGTTTTTTTGTTGAAGAATTGCCTCTTTTAGGTCTGTAATTGAGTGACCAAAGAGAGTGAAGTGTTCTCCAACTGGTTTTTGAATGTTATAATTCTTGACGTCTGGTCAAACTGGACAGTCTCTACGTAAAAGAATAAATGGTCACAAATCAATGTACATGGCAGAGGGGCATTGCTGGCACATGATGGCATATATCACATTGGTAGATGCGCAGGTGAATGAGCCTCTGATAGTGTGGCTGATGTGATTAGGCCCTATGATGGTGTCCCCTGAATAGATATGTGGACACAGTTGGCAACGGGCTTTGTTGCAAGAATAGGTTCCTGGGTTAGTGGTTCTGTTGTGTGGTTGCTGGTGAGTATTTGCTTCAGGTTGGGGGGCTGTCTGTAAGCAAGGACTGGCCTATCTCCCAAGATCTGTGAGAGTGATGGGTCGTCCTTCAGGATAGATTGTAGATCCCTGATGATGCATTGGAGAAGTTTTAGTTGGGGGCTGAAGGTGATGGCTAGTGGGTTCTGTTATTTTCTTTGTTGGGCCTGTCCTGCAGCAGGTGACTTCTGGCTCTGTCAATCTGTTTCTTCACTTCAGCAGGTGGGTTGTGTAGTTGTAAGAATGCTTGTCCTCACCCATAACTATTTCACATTTGGGGACAATGTATACCATCAAATCAGCAGCACTGCTATGGGTACCCGCATGGCCCCACAGTATGCCAACATTTTTATGGATGACTTAGAACAACGCTTCCTCAGCTCTCGTCCCCTAATGCCCCTACTCTACTTGTGCTACATTGATGACATCTTCATCATCTGAACCCATGGAAAAGAAGCCTTCAGGAATTCCATCATGATTTCAACAATTTCCATCCCACCATCAACCTCAGCCTGGACCAGTCCACACAAGAGATCCACTTCCTGGACACTATGGTGTTAATAAGCGATGGTCACATAACCACCACCCTATACCGGAAACCTACTGACCGCTATTCCTACCTACATGCCTCCAGCTTTCATCCAGACCACACCACATGATCCATTGTCTACAGCCAAGCTCTACAATAGAACCACATTTGCTCCAACCCCTCAGACAGAGACAAACACCTACAAGATCTCTATCAAGCATTCTTACAACTACAATTCTTGCAACAAAGCCCCTTGCACATATCTATTCAGGGGACACCATCATAAGGCCTAATCACATCAGCCACACTATCAGAGGATCGTTCACCTGCGCATCTACCAATGTGATATATGCCATCATGTGCCAGCAATGCCCCTCTGCCATGTACATTGGTCAAACTGGACAGTCTCCACGTAAAAGAATAAATGGACACAAATCAGACGTCAAGAATTATAACATTCAAAAACCAGTCAGAGAACACTTTAATCTCTTTGGTCACTCAATTACAGACCTAAAAGTAGCAATTCTTCAACAAAAAAAACTTCAAAAACAGACTCCAACGAGAGACTGCTGAAGTGGAATTAATTTGCAAACTGGATACTATTAACTTAGGCTTGAATAAAGAGACTGGGAGTGGATGGGTCATTACACAAAGTAAAACTATTTCCCCATGTTTATTCCCCCCTGCACTCCTGACTGTTCATTAGACGTTCTTGTCAACTGCTGGAAATGGCCCATCTTGATTATCACTACAAAAAGCCCCCCCCCCCCCCGCTCTCCTGCTGTTAATAGCTCACCTTAAGTGATCACTCTCATTACGGTATGTATGGTAACACCCATTGTTTCATGTTCTCTATGTATATAAATCTACCCACTGTATTTTCCACTGAATGCATCCGATGAAGTGAGCTGTAGCTCACGAAAGCTTATGCTCAAATAAATTTGTTAGTCTCCAAGGTGCCACAAGTACTCCTTTTCTTTTTGCGAATACAGACTAACAGGGCTGCTACTCTGAAACCTGTTTTAATACTGAACATTGTCAAGCACATTGGTAATTGAGGCAATCTGTGGAGCACAATCTTTCAACGCTGGGTAAATCATTCAAAGTAATTGCAGTCTGTCTGATAACCTTCAGAAAAATGACAATGTTGTTCCAGTCTAGTGCCTAGTAAAAACAAGTAGCTACATCACAAGAACTTCCATCAATACTGACATCCTATTGGGCAACCACAAAGCTCAGAATTGAATGGCCATGGTATTTAATTGTTTGAACCTCCTCCTAAAGGTAGCCTGCCCAGAACACGATAAATGTTTTTAACATACTAGTCTGACAAATTGCATCGCTGATCCAGTCCATGACGAACCTATCCTATGGATATAACAAAAAATTTCACTCTCTCTAGAGTTGTCATTATGCACTTTCACAAGTTCTATATTATTCCACTTGAATCAAATATTTTCTCATTCCTGCCAATGCTATGGAGACACTAAAGGCATAGAAAAGTCTACAAATTATTGCACATTTTGTCAGAACTTTTAATTTTCCAGTCTAGCTTTAGCCAAACTTAATTTTTGTTCGGTACAGGTAAGTGATTTACAATGGTTGTTTCAAGAATTTTCCCATCTGCTCTGTACAAATAAATATATAAATCTAAGCTTACTACTTAAAGAATTTCACTAAGATTTCAGACTTCACTGTTTTAAGATATTCTAATTGGAGTCTTTCAAGCTATATACAATACACATCTCAGAATGTGCGGTTTCCTTATTTTGAGAGACGATAGCCCTTATACTCTAAGACCCAAAATGCGAAGGGTCTTTCAGGGACTTACAAGCCATTGATATATTGTATAATTCTGACGTTGATTTTTTTTTGAAGCTCGAAGTCCATTTGCAAGTTTACGTATAACAGGTTTAGGGCAAAAAAAAAAAAAAAAAAAAAAAAAAACCCTTGATATCCCAACACAATAAAGGTCTTTCAGGGTCTTCAAAGCCACGGATATCTGCCTTTCATTTTCAGAGGTACTGAAGGATGCCCTTTGCTGGTGACGTCACACGTGTAATGCCATAGGCTGTATTTTATATGAATAAAGTAGACTCCAGTTTGGTCAATATTTTTGATATCTTCAAAGAAAACATAGGAGTTGCAGAAGTGTTTGTAATTTCACAGATGGCCCTCTTCCTTATGAGGGAATACTGAAACCAATGAAAGTTAATTTTTCAGACAATATTAATATATAAAGATAGAGGTCCCTAACCACTTGTGGTAATTAAATATCACATTATACTTTTTTCAAACACATGGAAATTATTATACCATGCTGCTGAGGCCAAATTATATCCTACATGCCTGGAGTTTCCCTACTATATAGTGTCCATTGTGTTGGATATGGTATACTTCCCTTCCTTTCCTGAACTGCTTTATAAAGTTGTTATGCACTGAAACATCATATGTCACCCCAGAAGTAGCTTCTTAGCTACATCTTAAATATTTTGTCATCCCTTGGGATTAAAGTTATACCAACCTAAGTAATCATTATGAACCATAAGGCTCTTCTAGAGCAGGGAGCCACGCTATGAAGGACAGTGGCCAAGTGACTTTTTAAAAACTGATTACCTCTATGTTTTTGCAGTTTTTAATTTCAAAGTTTCACACCCCATTAGGTACAGAATTGAGAATTAACAAGTAATGTTGCAAAATCATGCAAGACTCTGGCTACATAGTTACTGCAGAGTTAGCTCAAGTTATCGACGCTCATATTACTTCTCTCCAGTTAACCTACCTCAGTCACACTGAGAAAAAATACAGATTGCTTGCTGCCCATCCTTACTGCAGTAAGCTGAGCTATTCTATGAATTCTTTCCCAGTGAACTGTGGGAAAACATATCTGCCTTTCTGGGCACGGGGGGAAGGGAAATTGTGGGAAGACACTGGAGGACTTGAGTGTTGCTAGCCTGTGTCCACACAACAGAGTGGTTGTGTTAGCTGGCAAATTTTGTTCCCTTTAGTTTTAACCTTCACACCCACTCAGGTCAACCAATACAAGTTAAAAGCATCACCACACTCATGTTAAGGGTTTTTGTATGTGGACAGAACTCAAGTTATCTTATCAAGTTACCGAGTCAGTGTGGGGCTGCAGGGGAGAGGTAGGGATGCTCTGGGGGCCAGGGGAGCTGCACAGGGGCAGCAAGTGGGGGCCGGGGACACTTGGGGGAGGTGCAGGGGGGTTGCAGGAGGGGCCGGGGAAGAGACCCGGCCCCAAGTAAATGTTGCAATGAAAACAAGCCCTAAAAGACATTTACCAGGTCCCTTCTCCCTCACTAAACAGACTGATTAATACGACACCACCAGTTTAGTCCACTTCAGGGTGCCACGTAGAGCAAGAACCAGCAGGACAGTATTTAGGCGATTCAGAACAAAAACTTGTTTAAATTTTATTCAGTGATGTCCCTAACTGTTGGGGCACTTAGTATATAAAGTGATCAACAGCCAACAATAATTAAAATATACCTTGCTTTTTTTCCCCCAGAATTTCAAAATTTTGTAACATGAAACTATCACAAGTTTTAAAAACAGTGCTATGTTAGTTGTAACTGGCTTTACAAGCATTTGAGGAATGCAAATAAGGAAATATCTAAAATATTTTAGTTCTAGGGATAGATAAATGAGGCTATATTATCATGTATAGCCAGTGTAAATATTTGTGGTAATTTAGTTGTTAAATCCAGTATACCCAAAAATGTTTACATTGTATTGAGTTAACATTACATATTTAATAATTAAATTCCAGTGACTAGCTGTAGGTGTTAGTTTTGGATTACCCAAATGTGCAGGAAACTAGGGACTGAATTGATGCAGAGCTCATTTTTCTCCTGCAGAAAAATAAATTATATTGTATGTGTAATTTGAAGAGTCAGAAACAACCAACAGTAGGTCAAAGAAGTCAGTTCCATTTTTGGTTTAAACCATGGTCATTTTTTCAAAAACCAAACCTGAAACAATTGGGTTAAAGGGGTGCTACTGCTGATAAAAGGTCCCCTCAGGGATTTCTCAAGGAACATCACAGTATGCCAAGTAATGTCCTGTTATACCACACAAGGGCATTTACTACACATTTTCAGCATATTCTTCAGCAGTTACTTGAGTCAGTGTTAGTTAAGCCAAGCCTTACATTGCCTACCGAGCCCTTACAACTGTATGTTCCCTGCAGGTTAGGGAGCATCTGTTACTCAGGCTATGTCAGCAAAACTTGTGTCACTCAGGGATATGAATATTCCACCCCCTGAGCAACATGGTTACACCAACATAAGCACTTGTGTGCACAGCGCTAAGTCAGTGGGAGAGCTTCTCCCACTGACATAGCTTCTGCCACTCACAGAGGTGGGTTTTTTTTAGGCGAAGCATAGAGCATCTTCTCCACTTCGCCACTGCAGCACTGTACATAGACATACCCTCTGTGGAATTCACTCTGTAGATTTTTAAAGCTTCAGAACTGTACTAACAGCTGCTAGGGAGGAGAAGTTTTCACTGCTTGGAAGAGAGATCCTGGGCCACTAGAGTCTGGCAAGGAAAGAAAAGCATATCAGGGCACCCTACGCTGCATTCTTAAAAGACTTGTTGAACAAGATAGCTAGCTTTTGTGCGCATCTTGGGAGAAATGTAATCAAATCAGAAGGATAACTCCCATTAAGGTAAATTCACACGCCCTTTTTTCTGCTATTGAGAAGAACCAAGACTCAGGAACAGAATAGTTGCTTGCATTGGGAAGATTTCACAATCCCCTTTTTCCATGAAAGCTAAGCTCCTACAGAGTTCATCAGAAGTTTGCTTCAAGCAGTCACCCTCTGAAAACCATCTCTGAGAAAGTTGCATCATATTGCTGAATATTGTTCCCTTCCACTGACTTATATACGTCAAATTAGCTCAGTTTACAAAAAAGAATTTTTAAACTGACAGCACTGCAAACTAAATTTAGGATCAGAAAAAAAAGTCTGTTTCTTTATCTCTGACAAAAATTATGCCATTAGACTGATATATGTGTTGATGTGTGACAATGATATATTGCACATTCTTGTACAGAACTACCAACCAGCTACAGCCATCCACTGCTGCAAAGAGCATGTTCATTCCTCTGTTTATTTACATACTAGTTTATTTAATGAAGTTGTGACCTCTGTGCCATTAACAATCCCTAGCTTATGAGGTGTCTTTTGGGTGAAAACCCTTGGGGGCAAGAGAGTTTTTTCCCCTGAACCATGAAATACCATTCTCTAGCTTTCTGTTCTGACTACCCATGCCCACTGAGCACTACATAATATGCTCCAAGAATTAGTCTTACACGGATAGTGGAATGCACTAGATGGCTTCATAGGTCTCTTCCATTTCTAATTCCAATGATTCTCCACAGTGGTCATGAGGTATATGGTAAACATTAGTAACTTTAATTGGGCTCCACTGAGCATACTCAGGAGTTTCCTGACATCATACATAGGCATGGCATGGGCTTCAAAGCAGAATGGCAACCAGCCAGCTCCCAAGCAATATCTTCAGTACATGGCAGTTGAACACTTTTAAAAGGTACTTTAAAAAAAAAAAAAATCAGAACACAGTGCACAAATCAAATCTAATAAAGATTGCTCCATGTTTGGCCAGCTGGGTAAACTAAACTAAGCTAGTGATCCATGGGTGTGGGACAAATATCCAGCAGTGGCTGGATTAATTCATTTGATCAAAAATTTCTTTTCACAGCTGCAGAAGGATAATTTTAGGTTCCTCTGAACTAGAGTTTAATTTCCATGGAAAGAGGTTGAGGATGCTTTAGGACAAACTCTCAACTTCGCATACATTTCAAAACAAGACAGGGAAGATTTCTAATGCTTTATTATGCAAAGGTTTCTAATCTCATGGTAAACAGACCTTTAAAAAAAATGACACTTAATAGTTAAATGTATATTTGAGACTCACCACAATGATTAAACTATAGAATGATGTGTCACTATAAAAAAAAAGTGTTAACACTAATGTAATATGAAAGTAGATAGGGTGTTTAAATTCAGTAGTTCTTTGTCAGACACCATCTGCTTTTTCTTTCATTCTTTTCTCATTCTGATCTGTAGAAAAACCACATCAGTATCAAATGTCACCTAATTCTTATTCAAACAGAGCAGTGCAGACACAGCGGCTGCACCAGCTGACTTAGCTGACCTAGGATCAGAGTAAAAACAAACCCCCTATAAATCACCAGATGTAAGCAATTGAACAGTGATCAATTTAATTAATTGAACAGCTTCCCAAAATTTACTATATTGTTTTAACTCTTCAGAGGACTCTTCTGCAAGGCAGCTTGCAATTTGTATTAAGAATAGGGCTAAATAATACTAGCTTTAACACGAAAAAATCCTGCTGGTAAACCCCACAGCTGAAAACCCATGTTTTAGTATTTAAGTATTTGACAGTTTATGAAAAAAACAATTAAAATTTAGTTAAGACATTACTATTTTAAGTATCCTCATACACACACATTTTATGAAAGCTGATCAAAAGCCTCATGGTTGCATAAGCATTACACAAGTTTCCCATTAAAATGAAAATCAGGTCATCTCTGTTTTGAGTCCCTTTCGTTTTAACTTCATATCCACTTTTTCTGAATGTACAAATTCTGCCTTTGATCACAGGTGACATACTTTTAGTAATATGATGATTCATTATAAACATATTGCATGCAAACTAAACCAAACAAAAGCTTGTGTAACATCTGCAATAACAGGAAATAATTCTCTCTCTCTCTCTCTCTCTCTCTCTCACACACACACACACACACACGAGATAGACCAAACAAGTTGTAGTAAAGTTACTGGCACATGATTTATTCTGAATCCTAGTCTACCTATCATATATGTGTCCTAAAATTAAGGGGTGAAATCCCTATTCCACCGTACTCCACTGAAGTCAATGGGAGTTTTGCCACAGACTTCGAGGGCAGAATTTCAACCAAAATACACAAACTTGTTTTGAAGGCCTGCACTATACAAATTTTTGCATAGTAGTTACTGGCGTTTGTACAGTGCCTAGCACAACAGAGTCCTGATTATGGTTGGGGCCTGCAGGCACTGCCACAATACAAATTAATAATAATACAGTCTGTCTATATCTTAGGGAAGCATCAGAAACACTACTAGATTAAGTTTAATTTTGCGTGTGTGTACATACACACATTTTTAAACAACCTGATGCAACATCACATAAGCAACTGCCCAGCCACAATCTGATAAACGTCCAGTTTTTTTTAACTAACATCAATGCACATTTCCACTATTTTTTTTCATCTTTACAGTTAGAAAGAGTGCCATCAAAATCTACTTACAAGGACAGAAGAGTAATATTTGCAGAGACTGGTCCCAGATTAGGTATGGTCTCCAGTTCATTGTTGTTTAATTTTCTGTCAAGATCAAAAAAAGGAAGTCTGTTGCAATATAAACAAGGAGTGCATACACTATATATTTTAAATTGCTAAATACCCCATAAAATTCAAAGCTAATTATAAACTCACTTATTGCAGCACATCACTATAAGAGCACACACCTTTGTCTCTCAGACAGCCATCCTACAGAAAAAACATTTTTATACCCCCAAAAAAACAAATCACTTACATTTCTCGAAGACTATGAAGGTGACTCAAGGAACTGGCCTTGATTGAAGATAATCTGTTGTGACTTAAGTCCCTATGAGATGACAAAAATAAATCAGATGTCACTTTTGAAATATCAGGTATATTTTTACTAGCTCTCATAATACATATTTAGACTGAACCTGCAATCTAAATAGTCTCTAAATACATTTAAAAAAATCTACATTATAGTTTTGCTATCAATAAAATTACAATAGAAACTCACTCAAGTATTGTTTTGTGAAAACAAGGAAGGTGATTTTAAATGCTTTGACCACTGCTAATAACTGGAAAGAAAGGTCTTTAGTTTATATGTGGTGTTTTGTGACTGAACAATCCCTTTTGTTTTTTAAAAAGACAATAGCACAAAAGAGTCTTAATATCTATGGGAAGCTTCATATATACACACATTGTCAAGGAAACCACGTCGTACCAAAAAAAAAAAAAAAAAAGTGTAGGTAAAGTAACCTCTTGGCTACTATAAGAGAAATTCACAGATAGAGCTGCACTTAAATTCTAATATAGGCTCAAAAGAATAGGATGTGTTAGTTTCATTTATAGTTTTAAACCTAATAATCTAAAACAGTTTGCAAAGCCTAGATACAACAGGCAAGGAAGCATGAAAATAGAATTTAGGTTTTCATTTGATTTGGAACCCTATTCTCATGTATGCAAATTTAATACTGATCATATGTAGCAGCAGCAGCTGTGAATAGATAAATAGGCCTGAAACCAACCTACATTTAAAAGCCAGTCTATAGCTTACTCAGAACTTCAGCATAAAAACTTGTATTTAAGGAAACAACAACTTCATGCCATAAAGTTCAGCTCTCTCCATGCCAAACTGAGAACCCCAGAGGGCTACATGTTAGCATGGTTTATTAATCAGAAAGTGCAAATGATGTCAGTGAAGTTCTACATGTGTCCTCTTGGAGTGAGCAGTGTATGCTGTGTCCAGAGACAGCAAATGGACTAAGCACCTAAGGAGCTTCATCTTGAAGATGGGAAACCAGTTCAGTTCTAACATTTTCAAAAGCCTACAAATGTTAGTCTTATTAGCATGACTGAGTTCTCCTGTAAATAAAGGTTAGTCACACTTAAATTGAAAGATTAATTCTTTCACTGTTTAAAAATCCAGAGTAGCCATCCATCAGACCCTAGATCTGAGAAAAATCCATTTATTTTACATTTAAAAACTGCACATATATATTTAATTTGACATCTTCACCCCTACATTCGCAAACAAATCTTGAAGAAGTCTACTACAGCAAAGTAACAGATTTTAAAAGTGACCTAAATTAAACATTTTACTTTAAAAAAGTTATTAAGGACTCCCACCACCACCTTAAACTTAATTCAATATTTGGCTTTGGTCTGTCTGTAGGGATTATGAGAAGTATGCAAACAAACAGTCAAAATTCTATGAAGTCATGGCTGTTAGAGCCTAATATGTTACTGTTCATCATCATTAGACAAGAATTAGGAATCAGCAATTATTTCAACAAAGAGCTTTCAACATCACTGCTAAAAACCTGCGTTTCTTCGTTTCATCTAAAAAACCCTGCAAAAGGTTTATTTAAAACATGTTTGCCTAAGGACCCACCAGACAGTAACAGACGTGAGTAGATTTGTTCTGCTAGAGTTATAACATGTAAAAAAAATTGGCAGAGTCTTTAAACTATAAAAATCCTGCAATTACAACCATTGCTGTGCATGATCACCACACTGGAGCCAGACACTTTCACTCATAGCTCAAGCTCACATCCATCTGGAGTCTATCAAGGCAACCGTGAGTGTAACAACTTAAATTTTGTTTGAAACAAAATTTAAGTCTTTAACGCTGCAGATACCACATGCAAAATTTGTGGGTATCTATTTTTTAAAATATATACATCCAGAAACTCCACACTGATTTACTTACTTTTATCTCCTATTTGAAAAAGAACAAAAAACAAAAAACAAAAAAAACAGTTAATTCTGAGCCTTCTCTCTCAAACACACATACTTGTGTAATTTTTTTTTGTTAACATTACATACAATAAAAGTAAAAAGTATTTAATAAGGCCACAGTTTCAATGTTAATCTTTTTTTAGAAATGTTATGGGGAAGTTTGTTCCTTGCAGGTGAACTATGAGTGAAGACAGAACTTCTCAATGTGAATCAACTACAGTTAGAAAAATCAGCAATTAGAAAATGTATTTTAAGTGAAATTTAAACCTATAGTTTCTCATGAGCCCTAGGTGTAAAAATTTAAGATACAGACTTTAAAAAACCCGACAAAATCCAACTACCGCCCTTGAATTAAAATCCACTTATAAGAAAGTGCAAGTGGACTGGGTTTGTTTGGGTTTTTTTATTTTTTTTTTTTTTTATTTCTACTTAGAAATAGGAGTGGGCAACACTAAATACTAAAAGAAAAGTAGTACTTGTGGCACCTTAGAGACTAAGGAATTTATTTGAGCATAAGCTTTCGTGAGCTACAGCTCACGTCATCATAAGCTTATGCTCAAATACATTGGTTAGTCTCTAAGGTGCCACAAGTACGCCTTTTCTTTTTGCGAATACAGACTAACACGGCTGCTACTCTGAAAACTAAATACTAAGGTTGCAAAATATTTTCCACTTTTGATTCTCCCTCCCAAATCTAACTCCTCCACACTAAAGCCATATTAAATGGAGAAAGAAAATCTTTCCTATGGTTACTTTTACTATTGGAGTTTTAAGAGCCAAGAAAGATATAATGGGGACTAAATTCAGACACTTTATGGACACCAAATTTACATGTAAGAAATTCTTACTAGACAGTAGAAACTATATAGTCCACTCTTCACTTAAAAATTTATACTGCAACAGAACAGTAATACTTATAATGTGCTGCAGTGTTTCAAGCCTTTTTGACCCTGTCCTTTAGGAACCTATTTTATGAAACATCTGAAAGAAAAATTATTCATACTCAGTTACTTTTGCATTAACAATCTTTCATATGGTGCTTCTTCACTGAAAAGCTGAACTGCAGCTTTAAAGTGTTAATAGTTATGTAATGAAAAACCAAAGAGAAGGCCTAACACAGAAGAGGTGGTACCTCTCCATTTTCACACACTATATAAATACAATTTTTAGACCCTAACTTAATTTACAACTCTTAGTTGCAATTATCATCTTCTTCCCTTAGAGAACTCAGAAACCTGAGCCTCAAGTGCAATCTTAAAATGCAAATCCAGCAACAGCTTCTTAATCAATCCCACTGGGGCCTTTAGAGCTGCTAATTCAGCAGAAATCAGGAAAGCTAAAAAACAAAAAGCCAGGCTGTAGCTGTTTTAAGACACTGATCCAAAGTGACTCATAAATCAGCTTGCTATGTTAAAGTTTTAGTCTGGAAAATATTGAAAAACAGCTGTGAAAACCATAAGGAATTTTTTTCTGGCAATTCTGGTAAAGAACTAGAGTATTTATAAAATGTAAATACTAAAGATGCAGTACAAACACTAGCTGAAATCATCTTTTAGATGTTCCCTTCTGTCTCACTGACAGCTTTGGCATTCCTAGGTGAACCTGGTAAGACATATTCTAAAATTCCAATAGAATTTAAAAATACTGAAAGCACTGGCAAGTATTTGCTTTCCCTCCCCCAATTCTGGCTCTGAAACATTAATTCTAACAAAGCAACATTCTTTCAATCTCAGAGCACATATGCTAGAAGTAAACTGAAATCTAAGGATATTTATATACAAAGCCACTACAAATATTTATCAGTTTTCAGTTTTCAATGGACTTCCATTACATTATGTGAAGATGGCACTAAGGAAGATGCACTTTACTCTAAATCCCCAATAAAGCTGGTCAAAATTCCCTATTTACACTATATTTCATGAGACAGCTTCTGGATCAATGGAGCAACTACTGACAGCACAGTAATAGAATGCAAACACTCAACCTTCAAACAATGAAGCTCATTTTCTTAATTTCACTGTCTGTAGTCATAAGGCCTGCTCCGATCCAGCATTTTTTGCACACCCACAACATTCAATTAATTTTGTGAGAACTTTGAATGAGACAGCACCGAGCCATCACTTCATAATGCTAGATATTACTTTATATCAGACTTTTTGGAGGCACTGGGGGATAGGGAGACAGAAGAGAAGAGGAAAACATTCAAAATGGGCTTAGTCCTGAAGTTCTAACTCAAGCAAGAACTCCACCAAACCACAAGGGAGTTCTTGCCTTAGTAAGGTCTTGAGAATTGGGTCTAATGGATATTACAACATTTTCCAATAAGGCTTGGCAGTTTTTCAACTAAATTACTGCCTTTCAAGATTATATATATTTTCTTCTATTTGTCAACAAAATACACAAAATCTGTTACTATTTGTAAGTAAATAGTTTGGAGTAACAATCACATTAACTCAAACTTTATTGACTACCTGAAGCTGAAAATCATTATCTTGCACCGTGAGCAGTCAAAATTCCGAATACTGAACAGGAGGAGGTAACAGACAATGCCACATGTTTCTGCACTCTCTTATTAAGGGGAAGGGAAGGAAGAAAGAAACATGGGTACTTCTAAGGCATTTCACACAAACAAAAGAAACATTTACACAAAAGCAGCCAAACCACATGGTTTGGTGACACCTACAAAGATGTACTCCTGTGAGTTTAAGACCAAATGACACAGCTGTCCAATGAGTGATCACAGCAGGATATCTTACAACAGGCCCAGTATTTATTTATACAAATGGAACTTATTTTCTCTCACTTCTTTAAAGGAATGTGAACTTATATAAAAACAATTTACACTTCCAATTGTGCTAAACAGAAAACCCTCTGTAATTTATTTTAGTGTCTATCACTAAAATAATTGCAAAAGGCAACACATTTGGTTATTTATGTTAAGACAACTTTCAGAAGTAAATTCCAGTTAAAGGTTCTATGCTTTCCCCTTAGTTTTAGTTTGTCATGGTGTTAAAGCTAAATGTTAAGTTAACAGCACTAAGGTAAAGGGATGTTAATTTTCTGACATATTGACAAGTTTTGACAAAAGATTTATTTTATCTTACTGAGACAACTCAAAAGAACCAGAAAGATTAACATTCAACAGGAAGCACAATGAATTGCTGAATATGTATATCACTGAAACATCTTAACCATATCAACCAAAAGGAAAACTTAAGTTTCTTTTCTCTCTCGGATACTTTCCAATACTACTCATGGAAAGAGTCACCTCCCAAAGTCATTCATATGTTCAGTTCCATATGTTGTCAATACAGCCATCCATGTTTCATGAATAAAGAAGCATGACCTCCAGATGAGGCAATTTAACAGAATTAGTCAAAACTAATTGAAAGCCTTCCTGTTTACGTTAGTCTTTATCTCTATCGGTTTTTGAAATTTAATAGAAAATTAATAAGACAAATATAGAAGTCAAATGTAAAAAAGTTCCAGATCGTACCAATTTTTTCTTTCTTTTAGGAAATTTCAATATCTTATGATTTGTTCAAAAATGTTTGTTACTAAAATTAAGTATTCTAAATATGACATTTTAATATTTGTTACTAAGCAGTCTTCAAGTTTGTCTTGCTAAATTAATTGATATATGCTGTCTTCTTAATACATTTCTTAAAACCACTAGAGGAAAAAAAAGGATCAATAGGAAAGAAATACTAGTGAATATGGCAATTTGACACTACCTGCAAAGGACACACTATGCTTTGCAAAAATGTAATTGTAAAGAATATTCATTAGATACCCGGGGGTGGGGGAGTGCACTCTGGTGATGTTAACAGCAATATGCAACTTTTCTGGGCCCAATTATTTTCAATGCCTATCAGCCATCAGTTTTCTTAGAGAAGAGTTTTTGGGTTTTTTTTTAAATACTTAAAACAGAAACAGACATTCAATCTTAGCATCTTTCTTCCTCCTCAGCCCTCCCGCCAATATAACCTTCTACATTTCAGTTCAGTATCAGTTTTATTTCTTCCTATTGGCAGGATACCAGACTCTGCCCCAACTTGCGAAAGAACAAGTCACTTCCAATAGCTTCCAGTTCCCCGCATTATTCGCCTCTATAAAAACTTTCTCCCTCACTAAAAAAAAAAAAAAAAAAAACACTCAGCCCCTCGTAAGTGACAAAAGGCCCTTGCACCCCTTCTCCTTTGGACAATTTTCTGATCAGGACCATGCCCCCCGTCCCGAGTCCCGCCCCCCCCCCAAGACAGGACAAGTGCGTGGGAGGAGGCCGGCGGGGTGATGGGTAAGGGAGGCAGAGGTCACATGTACGGGGTGAGACGCTCCCCTAGGTGACCCATGCCCCGGCTGAGCCGACGATGCCCATTTGGGCAGGGGGCTGCAGAGGGGGGCGCTGGGGACGCCACTCCCTACGGACGTGGAGGGCTGGAGGCAGCTCCCCTCCCCCCGCAGCTGCAGGGCCAGACCCTCCAAATCCAGCCCAGCAACAAGTCCCCGAGGGGGGACTCGGGGGCTGCTGCGCCGCCGCGCCCTGCCGGAGCCCGGAGCGGGCTGAGGGTCCCCCACTCCCGGCCATGCCCAGCCCCCTCCTTGCGCAGGAGCCGTGCTGGGGTCCCCCCGCCGCCCCGCGGGATACTCACAGCTGCACCACCCCTTGCGGGAGCCGCTCGGGCACCCGGCTCAGCTTGAGGCGGCTGCAGACCAGCAGGTCCCCCAAGCAGCGGCACGGAGCCGGGCAGGAGGGGGAGCCGGGGCCGCCGGCGGCCGAGCTCCCCGCCAGGCGGCCGAGCAGGAGCAGCAGCAAGCCCAGCGCGGCGGCTGGGGCAGCGCGGAGCGGGCAGCTCATGGCCGGGGCTCCCTGAGCCGCCGCCCCGCTCTCGCCCAGGCGCAACCTGCCGGCTCTCAGTGCGGTCGGCAGGTCCTGCTCATGCCCCGGGGCCGCCGGGCGAAGCAGACAGCGCCCAGCCCGCTGCAGTCTCCGCCAGCCCCAGCCGCTCCACAAACTTTCCGCCTCCTCCCGCTGAGCCCGGCCCGCCCCCCGGCCGGAGCCCCCTCCCCCGGCCACGTGACAACAACAAGCCTGGAGCTGGGGGACGTGCCCCGCGAAGGGGCCCAGCAGCCAGAGAGTAGATCCGCGAGGGGGGAAGGGTACTGCCAACAGAGCCACCGGGGGGGGGCTCCAGGCTCTGACAGAAACCCGGCAAAGTCACCGCCACTTGTGTGATTTCACCTGAACCCGACCATTCCCACCCCACCCCAGCCCGTGTTAAGAATCCGGGCCACCCCAGCCCCGGGGAAATGCATTGCCACCCTTTGTTTTGGCTAGCACCCAGAGCCCTCCTGCCTCGATACCGAAAAGATAAAGGCTGCCCCATAATAATAATGCAGAGGAAGGGTATGATCAGGTAATGGGGCCAGATGCTTAGCCCCTGCTAAGACCCCTCTGTACCCTTCCAGGGGCTTACGTCACCCCTTGAGGATTTCCCCCCAGCCAAAGGAGAATCCCTGGTACACCAACCCTTCAGTCCTCAGCGGAGGAGTCCCGGGAAGGAGCGTGAACAGGCATAGTGCTGTGCTCCAGGACCTCCAGATATTACACCAACTGGCACAGTTAGAGCCACTCTGAGGCTGCTCCAGCTTATGTCAGAGTCCAAACCATCTCTCAGTCAGTCCTAGGGTCAGACGAACTTAAAAGGTGGTGACAGGTCAGCTTTGTCCCATCCAGGTCCCGTGTAGCTGGGCCAGACACAATGATCAGAGCTCCAAATTTCTTTCACTTTATTCACTGTTGGGGTTGGATGATACATGGAAATGAGACAGGGACAATATTTGCCCCATCTCTTTCCCAAGACTGAGGTAGCCTATAATAAGTCAATCTTAATTATTGCACAGGAGTTCCACATACCCTGATCCTACAGTGGAATCTGTTACACCACATTCCACTCCTTGGAAGCAAAGTGCCAAGCAACTCCAGGTTGGAGGCCTCATGTAAATTATATGCTTCCTCTAGCACTCACCTGAGTAATAATATTCACCTGAATATAGAGTTGCCATCTCAGGAGCTGATTGCAGCTTTGCAGCTAGGAAACCAAGTGGGTCTTGTATGCTTGGTGGCTCCACTGCACAGCAGGGAAGGGCCAAGATTTGGCTCATTGTCTTTATTGTTTTTGCCTCCACCTATCGTACAAAAAGCAAGCGGTAGTCTCATTTGGAAAAATACTTTCTGTTGTCATGTTTTTGATGCCATTGTGAATGGGGCATAAATGTGTTAAAATGGTGGTGAAAAACTCTTTTCTAATACATAATACTACCCAAATTAGCACTTAAATCATATAAGCTGAAAACATTTCAAGTGCAAATTACTCTACAGACAGCTGTTTTGGAGTGTACCTGGTGTAATGGTAGCCAGCAGAGTCAGTGGGAAAAGGCTGACAGGACACCACAGGCAAGATTTTTAAAACCACTCACCACTGGCCTAATTCGGCTCCCATTGATGTCAGTGGTAAAATTTCCATTGACTTAATGGGGCCGGGATTTCACTGCACAGATTTGTGAAACTGGCATATTAAGATGTAAATACATCCACATATTCCATGGTTAACTACATAGTTTAATATTTGTCTCTTCGTCAAAGCAATCTAAATCTTGTTTAAAGAGGAAAATCTTTGTCTCTATCACAGTGAATTATCAAATGTATGTATTAAAAAATAAAATTGAATATGAACAGTTCGGTAACACACTTTATTACAATTCCCAGAATGAACAGCAAGTGCCTCTTTGTTTGGAATATGCGAGCTTGTCTTATCTGGAGTGTTGGCAAGGGCAGTGACTCAGAGATAAGTAGTAACAGAAGTGTTAAGCTGGCAGTTTTAACATCCAAGAGGAAATATAAAAGCAAAACATTCTGTACTTATTTTATCATAACACTGAATGATATATTTTGTGTGAGTGCAAACTGTTAAAAAGGAAAAGAGATAGTTGAATTCAGAAAGTAAAGCATAAAAAACACATCTTAAAATACTACACAGGGCAAGTGTTACTGTTTTATGTAACAGTTGTACGGGTCATTAAGCATAATTTTAAAAAACACTATTTCAGTGCATTGTTAAGAAAACTTTATACAGTTGAAGTGTTAAATAATGCATGAAATGTCTTTAATTTTCCTAATTTCTTTACCTTCTAATTTAATTATTCAGTTGGATTTTTTGTGGACTCTATTTTTCTTAATGCTCAATAAAGCATTTTAAAATTTAGCATATTATGTATTTTCTTGGCAGAGTTGTTATAGCTGTGTTTGTCTCTCTCATATTATGAATTGTAAAATAAAGTAATAATATCTAGCTTTTATATGGCACATTTCATCAGTGGATCTCAAAGCCCTTGCATTTATTAATACAGAGCCTACTACTGCAAACCTTTGTTCACATAACTAGTTCCTACTCTTCAGTAGTCCCCAGAGCCAGTTCAGCCAGTGCTGTCAAACCTGCAAGAGCCTGGGACTCCACCAATAGGGACACATGGGGTTCTCTCACCAATGCTAGTTTCAAGTCTACTGCTCAGACTACACACGAGTAAATAAAAGAGAGGTGGGTTCATGGTGCACTTTAGTCATAGCTCTGATTGCAGTACATCTGAGTCTCCTCTTCCTGTCTAACAAGATGCATCTATTCCCCCCAAGCTGGGATCTAGTTTCAGGTGCTATGCCCCTCCCCAGTCTGATATGGCACAGGAGTCTGGGGTAGGTTGGAGCAAGGGAAGGAAAGTTGCATAATGACTCTTGGGTCTTGCAGTTGGGAAGTCAAATGGCTTTGTACAGGCCATGATAATTTCATTTAAGTCTGAACAAGGGTTTGCAGGCTTGGGTCCTTAATTTATATTTCTTGAAAGGTCCATTAACTTTTAGGCAGATTAACATCTACAAAGTGCTTAAGTAAAATTTTTTAGATAGCATTAATTAATTTAAATTAAGATACTGCTTTAACATAAACATAATTGAGCTGAGAGTCTAAATCAGACAGATGTCAGATATTTTCCTCTTTATTAATACTAAATGAAACCAAGTTAAAATACAGCACAATTTTTGCCTTTGACTGAATTGGCGGTATCCTCTGATGCAGTTGACATATATTTTACATAACTAATAATGGTTGATTCACATCTAAATTGAACTGTTCAGTCCATTTTCAAAGGGCTCTTTACTGCACCATCAGAAGCATAGTTATATCTGCTGGGATTTATGTCAGAACATCAAAAAGAATTACCAATTACATCCACCAAAGGTTATGTCCTGTATGGGAAAATAGGGGATAAGGCTTCCCCCACAAACTTGTATTAACAGCTAATCTCTACACTAGTCAAATATTTCAGATTTTCCACTCATCAATGCTTGACAAAATGATTTAGAGAACGAGTGACACTGTTATGAGAGGACATAGCTCCATTTATTAGTAGATATATAGATACTAGTATCTCTCTCTTTTATATATATATATACACACACACTAGTAAATGGAGCTATGTCCTCTCATAATCAATAGTGTCACTCATTTTCTAAATGATTGTGTGTGTGTGTGTGTGTGTGTGTGCCCTGGTCCACACTCGGACTTTAGG
The DNA here is from genome assembly GCF_965140235.1 of Caretta caretta. Lineage (NCBI taxonomy): Eukaryota > Metazoa > Chordata > Testudines > Cheloniidae > Caretta > Caretta caretta. The sequence goes on along the minus strand of NC_134206.1, from coordinate 295,334,006 downwards.
TCGAATTTAGCAGCGTTAAATCAATGTAAACCTGCACCCGTCCACACGATGAAGCCCTTTGTTTCGACTTAAAGGGCTCTTAAAATCGATTTCCGTACTCCACCCCTGACAAGTGGATTAGCGCTTAAATCGGCCTTGCCAAGTCGAATTTGGGGTACTGTGGACACAATTCGACGGTATTGGTCTCCGGGAGCTATCCCACAGTGCTCCATTGTGACCGCTCTGGACAGCACTCTCAACTCAGATGCACTGGCCAGGTAGACAGGAAAAGAACTGCGAACTTTTGAATCTCGTTTCCTGTTTGGCAAGCGTGGCAGATGACCATGCAGAGCTCATCAGCAGAGATGACCATGATGGAGTCCCAGAATTGCAAAAGAGCTCCAGCATGGACTGAACGGGAGGTACGGGATCTGATCGCTGTATGGGGAGAGGAATCCGTGCTATCAGAACTCCGTTCCAGTTTTCGAAATGCCAAAACCTTTGTCAAAATCTCCCAGGGCATGAAGGACAGAGGCCATAACAGGGATCTGAAGCAGTGCCGCGTGAAACTTAAGGAGCTGAGGCAAGCCTACCAGAAAACCAGAGGGGCGAACGGCCGCTCCGGGTCAGAGCCCCAAACATGCCGCTTCTATGATGAGCTGCATGCCATTTTAGGGGGTTCAGCCACCACTATCCCAGCTGTGTTGTTTGACTCCTTCAATGGAGATGGAGGCAACACGGAAGCAAATTTTGGGGATGAAGAAGATGATGATGATGAGGTTGTAGATAGCTCACAGCAAGCAAGCGGAGAAACCGTTTTTCCCGGCAGTCAGGAACTGTTTCTCACCCTGGACCTGGAGCCAGTACTCCCTGAACCCACCCAAGGCTGCCTCCTGGACCCGGCAGGCGGAGAAGGGACCTCCGGTGAGTATACCTTTTAAAATACTATACATGGTTTAAAAGCAAGCATGTGAAAGGATTAATTTGCCCTGGCATTCACGGTTCTCCTGGATGTACTCCCAAAGGCTTATTATTATTCGTCCTTATTGCGTCCTTCATGGTAGGACACTTTACCACTCCAGGCCAGTAACACATACTTGGGAATCATTGTACAACAAAGCATTGCAGTGTATGTTTGCTGGCGTTCAAACAACATCCGTTCTTTATCTCTCTGTGTTATCCTCAGGAGAGTGAGATATTATTCATGGTCTCCTGGTTGAAATAGGGTGCTTTTCTTCAGGGGACATTCAGAGGAGCCCGTTCCTGCTGAGCTGTTTGCCTGCGGCTGAACAGAAATGTTCCCCACTGTTAGCCATGGGGAGGGGGGAAGGTTGAGGGGGTAGCCACGCAGTGGGGGGAGGCAAAATGCGACCTTGTAACAAGAGCACGTGTGCTATGTATGTAATGTTAACAGCAAGGTTTACCCTGAAAGAGTGTAGCCACTGTTTATAAAATGTGTCTTTTTAAATACCGCTGTCCCTTTTTTTTCCTCCACCAGCTGCATGTGTTTCAATGATCACAGGATCTTCTCCTTCCCAGAGGCTAGTGAAGATTAGAAAGAAAAAAAAACACACTCGTGATGAAATGTTCTCTGAGCTCATGCTGTCCTCCCACACTGACAGAGCACAGACGAATGCATGGAGGCAAATAATGTCAGAGTGCAGGAAAGCACAAAATGACCGGGAGGAGAGGTGGTGGGCTGAAGAGAGTAAGTGGCGGGCTGAAGACAGGGCTGAAGCTCAAATGTGGCGGCAGCGTGATGAGAGGAGGCAGTATTCAATGCTGAGGCTGCTGGAGGACCAAACCAGTATGCTCCAGTGTATGGTTGAGCTGCAGCAAAGGCAGCTGGAGGACAGACTGCCACTACAGCCCCTGTGTAACCAACCGCCCTCCTCCCCAAGTTCCATAGCCTCCACACCCAGACGCCCAAGAACGCGGTGGGGGGGCCACTGGCCAACCAGCCACTCTGCCACAGAGGATTGCCCCAAAAAAAGAAGGCTGGCATTCAATAAATTTTAAAGTTGTAAACTTTTAAAGTGCTGTGTGGCATTTTCCTTCCCTCCTCCACCACCCCTCCTGGGCTACCTTGGTAGTCGTCCCCCTATTTGTGTGATGAATGAATAAAGAATGCATGAATGTGAAGCAACAATGACTTTATTGCCTCTGCAAGCAATGATTAAAGGGAGGAGGGGAGGGTGGTTAGCTTGCAGGGAAGTAGAGTGAACTAAGGGGCGGCGGGTTTCATCAAGGAGAAACAAAGAGAACTTTCACACCGTAGCCTGGCCAGTCATGAAACTGGTTTTCAAAGCTTCTCTCATGCATACCACACCCTCCTGTGCTGTTCTAACCGCCCTGGTGTCTGGCTGCGCGTAACCAGCAGCCAGGCGATTTGCCTCAACCTCCCACCCCGCCATAAAAATCTCCCCCTTACTCTCACAGATATTGTGGAGCACACAGCAAGCAGTAATAACAGTGGGAATATTGGTTTCGCTGAGGTCTAAGCGAGTCAGTAAACTGCGCCAGCGCGCCTTTAAACATCCAAATGCACATTCTACCACCATTCTGCACTTGCTCAGCCTGTAGTTGAACAGCTCCTGACTACTGTCCAGGCTGCCTGTGTACGGCTTCATGAGCCATGGCATTAAGGGGTAGGCTGGGTCCTCAAGGATACATATAGGCATTTCAGCGTCCCCAAAAGTTATTTTCTGGTCTGGGAATAAAGTCCCTTCCTGCAGCTTTTGAAACAGACCAGAGTTCCTGAAGATGCGAGCGTCATGTACCTTTCCCGGCCATCCCACGTTGATGTTGGTGAAACGTCCCTTGTGATCCACCAGAGCTTGCAGCACTATTGAAAAGTACCCCTTGCGGTTTATGAACTCGCCGGCTTGGTGCTCCGGTCCCAAGATAGGGATATGGGTTCCGTCTACGGCCCCACCACAGTTAAGGAATCCCATTGCAGCAAAGCCATCCGCTATGACCTGCACATTTCCCAGGGTCACTACCCTTGATATCAGCAGATCTTTGATTGCGTGGGCTACTTGCATCACAGCAGCCCCCACAGTAGATTTGCCCACTCCAAATTGATTCCCAACTGACCGGTAGCTGTCTGGCGTTGCAAGCTTCCACAGGGCTATTGCCACTCACTTCTCAACTGTGAGGGCTGCTCTCCTCTTGGTATTCATGTGCTTCAGGGCAGGGGAAAGCAAGTCACAAAGTTCCATAAAAGTGCACTTACGCATGCAAAAGTTTCGCAGCCACTGGGAATCGTCCCAGACCTGCAACACTATGCGATCCCATCAGTCTGTGCTTGTTTCCTGAGCCCAGAATCAGTGTTCCACAGCATGAACCTGCCCCATTAGCACCATGATGCATGCATTGCCAGGGCCCATGCTTTCAGAGAAATCTGTGTCCATGTCCTGGTCACTCATGTGACCGTGCTAACGTTGCCTACTTGCCCGGTATTGCTCTGCCAGGTTCTGGTGCTGCATATACTGCTGGATAATGCGTGTGGTGTTTAATGTGCTCCTAATTGCCAAAGTGAGCTGAGCGGCCTCCATGCTTGCCTTGGTATGGCGTCCGCACAGAAAAAAAGCACGGAATGATTGTCTGCCGTTGCTCTGACGGAGGGAGGGGCAACTGATGACACAGCTTACAGGGAGCTAAAATCAACAAAGGGGGGTGGCTTTACATCAAGGAGTATTTCAGGCAGGACTTCACGGAGGGTTCCAATAAGAAATGGTGCACCTAAGTTATTGTTCTTATTGGAACAAGGAGGTTAGTCTGGCCTCTGATTGATACATAGCTAGATTTACCTCGCTGCACCTTCTCTGTGAGTGACTGCAGTGTGACCTAGAGGAATGAGTCCCCTAGACAGGGGAGGGGGGGAAGCAAATGAGTGCAAAACAAATCTGGTCTATTTCTTGTTTTGATCCACTCCATCTATCTTTTACATCTTTGGCTGGCAGCAGACGGTGCAGAAGGACTGCATGCCATCCACATCTCATGGCTGCTCGGCAGAAGATGGTGCAATACGACTGCTAGCCATCCTCATCTCTTGCCTGCCCGGCAGAAGATGGTGCAATATGACTGCTATCCATCCTCATCTCTTGCCTGCCCGGCAGAAGATGGTGCAATATGACTGCTATCCATCCTCATCTCTTGCTTGTCCGGCAGAAGATGGTACAGTACGACTGCTAGCAATCCGTATCGCCTGCCTGCTCACCATAAGACGGTTCAATAGGACTGACTGCAGGACTAAAGAGCATGACCTGGTCAAGTCACTCCAAATGTAGTCCCTGCGCCCATGTCTGCCCAGGTGCTCCTGGCCGCCGCGGCCAGGAGCACCTCAGACATGACAATGACGGCTACCAGTCATATTGCACCGTCTGCTGCCAGAAGGGAATGGGTTGCTGCTACTGTGTAGCAATGCAGTACCGCGTCTGCCAGCACCCAGGAGACATACGGTGACGGTTACCTGAGCGGGCTCCATGCTTGCCGTGGTATGGCGTCTGCACAGGTAACTCAGGAAAAAAGGTGCGAAACGATTGTCTGCCCTTGCTTTCACGGAGGGAGGGAGGGAGGGAACGGGGGCCTGACGATATGTACACAGAACCACCCGCGACAATGTTTTAGCCCCATCAGGCATTGGGATCTCAACCCAGAATTCCAATGGGCAGCGGAGACTGCGGGAACTGTGGGATAGCCACCCACAGTGCAACACTCCGGAAGTCGATGCTTGCCTCGATACTGTGGAAGCACTCCACCGAGTTAATGCACTTAATGCACTTAGAGCATTTTCTGTGGGGCACACACACTCGAATATATAAAACCGATTTCTAAAAACCCGACTTCTATGAATTCGACCTAATTCCGTAGTGTAGACATACCCTGAGTATGTAAAAAAGGAATCGGGGCACAAAATTCCCAGGATGCATATACATGCTGACTGCACACATGGCCAACCTGTTTAAAAGAAGGTTGGCCCAACACAAGGAATAAAGAAAGCCAACTCTCTCCTCTGTACAGGGTTACCATGTGACTAGGCCTGGCCTGTCATGGATCCTGAAAGATCTGCCATCTTAGGGATGGATTTTCCAAGGGGAGTAAACTCTATATCCTTAATGTAATCGTGCAAGGGAATCTTTGTAGTGAAATTCTCACTGCAGTTTCTTTACAGAAAGCCTTTTCTGGTGGCTTTTAAAGCACAAAGGAAAATTTAGGGCTGGTTAGTAGAGCTGTTTGGGGTACAGGGCAGAGAACTCACACCCTGAAGAGTACTACACGTAACACTCCTTATCTTGAGTCTCCCTCTCTCCTGGCTACTTAAGTTGTATGTAAAAAAACCCAGGAGTTCATAAAGCCCTAGAGCTAAAGCAGCTTCTTCTGTGGCCACAACTGGGGGAGAAAGAGCCCAGCAAAGTCCACATGCTGCTTCAGTTTTAAAACAAAAACATAATGTCTTCTTGCGGGTGGAGATGGAGAACTTTCACCTACACAAAATAGCTTGCAGCAGACAGTGGAGACTATTTGCCCCAGGCACCTGTCTGGAAACTAGAGACTCCCAGCAGAATGCCTTGTTGAACATAGAAGACTCCTCCCTCTCCTATTCCACTACCTCTTGGGACCTCAAGAATCCCATTTTATGGAATCTTACTGTGGGAAATGACTGGGATTAAAAGGGTAATTCTCTCCCCATGGATATACGAATATCAACTGATACTAGTTTTAGTTTATAATAGCACTAAAACCTGATGACCATTTATTGCAGTTCCTGTGAATGCTCATTGCAATTTCACATGCCTTTGAGGGAAAACAATAAACATTCTTAAATAATTTCCTAGTACTGTACTGTAATTGTGAATCTCTTTCTGGTGTATCATAAGTCCATGGTGAATGTCCCAAAGTGCATGTAGAAGCCGCCTTTTTGGCAGTAATTATACTTGACTTTATGTGCTCCAAGACACAAACCATGAAAACCAAATTATACATAATTTGAGTGCATATTACTCATTACAACCAGCAAAAAGCTGGAAAGCTTTGCCTTGAGCAGAAAATGTTCAGCTTTTATAGAATTCATCCAAATGCAGAGTATTTGCCTCCATTACAAATAAACTTGAATCCTAAGGCAATCCACATGTAGTAATGATTGTTAATGTCTTCAAGTCATGTCCTGCATGTGCCTAAGTGGGAAGTTAAGTGCATGAATGGAGCATCAATTAAACAATCAACATTTACAATTGTGTAACTTCAAAGAAAAAAAAGGTTTCGTTTTAGAAGTCTTTAAAGAACACTCAAGTTGAAATCTAGTCAATTTAAATAAAAATAAGTTAAAAGTAGTTTCAGGTAAGTGCTACCATAATACTGGAAATAAATAAATAAATAAATAATATGCCTACCCCTCCCCCCCCCACCAATTTCTTTTTTATGACGTTTTATTATTTTTATAAGTGTGTTGCGATGTGAAAGACCACAAAAACTTCAGGAGAAATAGATTGACTGACAGTGAGAACAGTAAAGCTGACTAGACAATGCTTCTATCTCTTTCTCTAATCTCTTACAGTTACAATAATCTTAAATGCTATTTGTAACAGTAGCAGGTAAAATTTTCACAGAAGTGTGATTTTTTCTAAGTTGACAGTGTTCTTTAAACAGGTAGTTTTGTTGTTGAATGTCTACAATGGTAACAAATTCCATAAGGGATACTTATTAAATATATTACAAAAATAAGTAATAATGCCACATAATCCACTTTTACCTGTTATAAATATATCACACATGTATATAATATACACAAACAGTAAACCATACTGTATAGATATGTTTAGATATAGTCTGTATATGCAAATTAGTGATATTGTGTTTTGATAATGCACTTCTGACTGTCTCACCTGTACAATAATCTATCTTCCTTGAGACTTATTCTACCATTTCAGACACCTGAGCTGCTTGAAACACTTGAAATATTATTTTATTTTATTTTATTAAAGTCAATCTGCTGGAGAACTGTTTTCTACTTTTAACCCTAATTTTTCAATGTCTCCCCTAAAAATCACACTACCTTAAACACTAGAAATGGAAATACTCAGTCCTAATTGAAAGACTTGCCAGAAACAGCCAGGAGTGGAGGAGCTTCGTCACTGCCCTAAACGCCAGCAGCGTAATAGGAACCCGATGACGATGATGATCAATACCATTGCTGGGTTTGAGGTCCTGTATCTCACAATTCATCATGACTGTATGTGGGGATTCCCAGCTTTACAGTTGGAAAGCCACAGTGTTTGTCAATAGCCTGGGAAGTCCAGGGAGACTGGATTCTGAAGTATTGACTTTCTGCTGCATAGTAAAGTTATTTTATATCATTTTTTCACCCTCTGAGACAGCTGGTCTGATCTCATAATGCTTGATTCTCCACTGGCTTGCACCTTGTGTTGTTATTTGCACCTCTGCAAAGCATTTTACACCTAGGCCCAGACCATAAGAGGACTTAGGCACTTAACCCCCACTTTAGGTGCCTAAGTCCAAAATTTAGGCACACTGAACTCCTCAACCCTGCCACCAGCTGCCACCTAACCTTGTAGATGCCCAAGCTCCCTTGGTATCTCAATTTTCACTGTGAAAGCTCCTAGGTGCCTACATGAGGTTCTAGATGAGCACTGATGCCTTGGGCAAGTTCCTAGATGCCTATGTCCCAGTTTCAGAGTAACAGCTGTGGTAGTCTGTATTCGCAAAAAGAAAAGGAGTACTTGTGGCACCTTAGAGACTAATCAATTTATTTGAGCATAAGCTTTCGTGAGCTACAGCTCACCTCATCGGACGCATACCGTGGAAAATACAGAAGATGTTTCTATACATACAAACCATGAAAAAAATGGGTGTTTATCACTACAAAAGGTTTTCTCTCCCCCCACCCTACTCTCCTGCTGGTAATAGCCTATATAAAGTGATCACTCTCCTTACAATGTGTATGATAATCAAGGTTGGCCATTTCCAGCACAAATCCAGGTTTTCTTCCCCCCCACCCCCAACAAACCCACTCTCCTGTTGGTGATGGCTTATCTAAAGTGATCACTCTCCTTACACTGTGTATGACAATCAAGGTGGGCCATTTCCAGCACAAATCCAGGGTTTAACAAGAATGTCTGAGGAACATTGGGGGGGGGGGAAATAAACAAGAGGAAATAGGCCACTTTTTACAATGACTAGCAGAAGAGTAGGGTGGTGGGAGAGGAAACCTTTTGTAGTGATAAACACCCATTTTTTCATGGTTTGTGTGTATAGAAACATCTTATGTATTTTCCACGGTATGCGTCTGATGAGGTGAGCTGGAGCTCACGAAAGCTTATGCTCAAATAAATTGGTTAGTCTCTAAGGTGTCACAAGTACTCCTTTTCTATGTCCCAGTGTGATTCTCAAAACAGGTGAAAATAGGCATTCTCTCGGCTGCAAGGCCCGATATGGTAGGCATACTCTGAGTACTCCCAACTCCACACAAAACAACTGGCAGGGAAGTGCTCACTTATAATCTTTAGCCAGTGATTAAGGATACTGATGCAGAATGTGGGAAAAGCCAGTTCAATTCTCCCCTCTTCCTGATAAAAAGAGAGGATTTGAACATGAATCTCCCACATTTCAGAAGTGTGCACTAACCACTGAGCCATGGGATATTCTGATACATCAGGCCCCCCTTAGTCTCTTCTGTTAAAGCTGTTCCACTTTGTATAAATGAAATATGCATTGGGCCAGAGAGAGAATCAGAATGACACTATAGTCAAGTCAGGGCGCATCTTCTACTCTGTGTTTGTATAGCGCCTAGCACAATGGGGCCTCATTCTTTGTTGGTTCCTAGGCAATATCATAATAAAAATCATAAATAATAAATTCATTACCCCACAATATAAATAACTTATATAACCCCATTAGTTATTAATTGCAACTATTAGCTGCAGAGCAGATCCTCAATAGCCAAATGGGAGTGAGATGTGATCAAACAAGTGACTGTAAATGTGGCTAAGATAATTCTACAATATGATCCCCATTTTCATGAAACAAAAGCTAGTGGCTAAAGAATGTTCGATGAGGTTTAGTCAACATTTTGGATCAGAGCCACAAAGGACCTTAGGCATCGCTCAGTGTCGCAGCACCTAACAGAAACTCACAGGAGCAACGCTGAGATACACAAAGCTGAGTAAGGCACCTAGGCTCACTATAAAATGAATAAGGAGATATAAACACCTAAGAATAGATTCCACAAAAGCCTGCATGTTAGTCAGGGAGCTGCCTAAACTAGCCAGTGGGAGATGCTGATGAGAGGCCTAAATCACGCCCCTATCACAGAGATAGAACCTTATTCTGGGCTACAGTGTGGTGCCTATCTCTGTTCAGCAATCCACGAACAGGAACTCATCTCAGGAGCACACAGGGATCCCATGAGTTCACCAAAAGGAGTCATGTAAGATCTCTACTAAAAGTCTGTGTCACATTGGTCATTATAATCATTGTGAGATGTATGCATGGAAAATGTGAGGAGTTACGCATATATACAAAAAATATGTTCTCTAGGTCTGTAGTTAAAAGTAGATCACTCAAAAGTAATGTGTCTTAAGACAAACTTCTCCAGACAGAGTGTTGGAGACATTTATCTCCATGGGGAGCCACTGTGATACAGTAGGAGTCTATTAGCATATTAAGTCAAATGCTAATGAAGATCTGGCATAGACTTCAGAAGGAAATTAACAAAAAGAGGTACATAGTGGGGGTGAAAGGGGACCCTACTTTTAGGTGAACATCAAAGGTTTGTTCTGATATATTTGGAGGTACAGAGAGATTCCCTGGCATTCTTTTAATCTGTGAAGACAAGCTACCAGCAGACTCGATTTTATGGGGTTTCAAAGAAACTGGTTGAAATGCTGGGGAAAGAACTTGGAGTAAGCTATCTGGTAGGAGATAGAGGAATGCCATGTTAGCTAAGATTAGTTTCTAGAATGTACATTATGATTTTGTTGTATATGTAACCATTTTTTCCCCAGTATTCTCACACTGGAATCTCTGGTCTTTGATAATAAACGTATTCTTTTTTTCACTATGTGTGTGTGTGTATGTGTGTTAAGTAAAGGGTGATCCTGAGGTGAATGTTACAAGCTGGTGTGTACTGTTTCTTTGGGAAGAGCAGATCCAAGAGTTCTGAGAGTGTTCAGTTGAACAAGGGCTGAGCACTCCCAAGGAACACTCAGAGGACTCGCGGTTGGTGTGTCTATTGCTAACCTGTACAGACAGAGTGAGGCCTATGGAGGCCTGGAAGGTAGTGTTTTTGTTGCCAGAGGCAACACATGGGTTCCCTAACCACTAGCTTACAGAATCATTCTCTCTCTCTTTATCCACAGTGGATCAGCCATTGGGCCAGAGAAAGTGGGACAGAGAGAGTGACTCTGCAGCCTGCTGGTTAAGGCACTCATCTAAGAAGTTGGGAGACCCAGGATCCCATGCCCCTGAGTCTCCCACATCCCAGGCAAGTTCTCTAACCACTGGGCTAAAAATCATAAGGTGAGCACCACCACCTTCTCCTCCAGTAGCTGGATTTTGAATGGAACCCAATTCTGTAGACAGTCTCTAAGCACACCTGCCAGGTTGCCTCCACAAGACAGGCATTCATCTGTCTATCTCCCCCAGTCCATGGATCATTCTGAAGCCTAGGCAGAGATGGTCATCTGGATGTCTAGTGTGGGAGAGCAGTGCGCATGCTCAGAGGAAGAAACATAGGCACTGAGGGAACTTTTACCCTGAAAAATTAGGTTAAATTAGGTGAGTTAAGGAGCCTATAGGATTCAGTGGGAGTTTTGCAGGTCACAATGAGCCCAAACCTGGGACTTAGGCCAGTGGGGTACCTGGAAGTAGGAATTTGGGGGGGCCCCAACTTATGGTGGATGGGCAAGAACCTGTCCACAGGACAAGTCTGGGTGGGCTGGAGTTGTAAACTAAAGCTGTGGCTTGGCTGCACCCTGCGTTTTGCAGCTAAGCAGATGCTGCACTATCCCCTATGCACAGGCCTGTGGGCAGGACTCACCTGCGAGTTGGGTGTAGGAATTTTCCAGGTACCTGGAGTAGGAAACACCTCCCCTTTCCACCCTTGTTCTGCATCTTCCCTGCCAGCTGCATTCTGGAGCTGCCATAAGCCTGGCCAGGGGTGTCTGCCACGAGGAGAGTTCGGCGCTGGGATGGGAGCCCTAGCAGTCCAGCTCTGGCTGCATATGGGAGGGAACCAGGCATCCCTTCCTTTCTGCCTGGCAGTGGACACATGGGGAAGAGAAATGGGCAGCAGGCAGGGAGTGCAGGAGTGAGTGAAAATTGGGTGAGACTGGATTCTAATTGAGTGGGTCATGGCCCACCCAAGCCCACTTGAGGCTACGCCTGTGACATAAGCACCTCCACCTGCGATTTAGGCTATGTCTACACTGTACACCACTGGCAGTGGGGAGTACTGTATGTGTAGCTACATGCTGCAGTGAAAAACAGGCTGTGTCCACAATGTGGTCTTTAGCTACACAGTACATATGTCAGTGAAAGACTCTGGTGGAGGGAGGCAGCGGGGAAAGGTTCCAACAGAGGGGAGCTGCCAGAACCTTTTCCTGCTGCCAGATCCTTTCCCCGCTACTGGAGCGTTTCCGATAGCACCCTGTGGCGGGGAAAGACTCTGGCAGTGGGAGTCTTCCCTGCTAAAAATAGCAGTGTAGACAAAGGAGGCACTTATTGAGCATGTAGACAGCCACATTGGGTACGTACCCACAGAGTTCAGGTGTGTCTTTACTCGCTTAAGCAGTGCCTCACCATCTACACTGCTCTTATACCTGCAGCAGCGGAGCGTACAGTGTATGTACTCTACACACCACCATAAGGAGTGTGCAGTGTAGCCATACCCTTAGGTGCCTAACTACTTTTGCGGATTGTGGTCTTTAAAACTTTTGAAGAATTGCATCTTGTTTTAAATATCCAAAAAATATAAGGTTTCAGAGTAACAGCCGTGTTAGTCTGTATTCGCAAAAAGAAAAAGAGGACTTGTGGCACCTTAGAGACTAACCAATTTATTTGAGCATGAGCTTTCGTGAGCTACAGCTCACTTCATCGGATGCATACCAAGGAAACTGCAGCAGACTTTATATATACACAGAGAATATGAAACAATACCTCCTCCCACCCCACTGTCCTGCTGGTAATAGCTTATCTAAAGTGATCATCAGGTGGGCCATTTCCAGCACAAATCCAGGTTTTCTCACCCTCCACCCCCCCCACACAAATTCACTCTCCTGCTGGTGCTAGCCCATCCAAAGTGACAACTCTTTACATAATCAAGTCGGGCTATTTCCTGCATAAATCCAGGTTTTCTCACATCCCCCCCACCCCCATACACACACAAACTCACTCTCCTGCTGGTAATAGCTCATCCAAACTGACCACTCTCCAAGTTTAAATCCAAGTTAAACCAGAACATCTGGGGGGAGGGGGTAGCAAAAAACAAGAGGAAACAGGCTACCTTGCATAATGACTTAGCCACTCCCAGTCTCTATTTAAGCCTAAATTAATAGTATCCAATTTGCAAATGAATTCCAATTCAGCAGTTTCTCGCTGGAGTCTGGATTTGAAGTTTTTTTGTTTTAAGATAGCGACCTTCATGTCTGTGATTGCGTGACCAGAGAGATTGAAGTGTTCTCCGACTGGTTTATGAATGTTATAATTCTTGACATCTGATTTGTGTCCATTTATTCTTTTACGTAGAGACTGTCCAGTTTGACCAACGTACATGGCAGAGGGGCATTGCTGGCACATGATGGCATATATCACATTGGTGGATGTGCAGGTGAACGAGCCTCTGATAGTGTGGCTGATGTTATTAGGCCCTGTGATGGTGTCCCCTGAATAGATATGTGGGCACAATTGGCAACGGGCTTTGTTGCAAGGATAAGTTCCTGGGTTAGTGGTTCTGTTGTGTGGTATGTGGTTGTTGGTGAGTATTTGCTTCAGGTTGCGGGACTACCCAAGATCCATAAACCTGGAAATCCTGGGCGCCCCATCATCTCAGGCATTGGCACCCTGACAGCAGGATTGTCTGGCTATGTAGACTCCCTCCTCAGGCCCTACGCTACCAGCACTCCCAGCTACCTTCGAGACACCACTGACTTCCTGAGGAAACTTCAATCCATCGGTGATCTTCCTGATAACACCATCCTGGCTACTATGGATGTAGAAGCCCTCTACACCAACATTCCACACAAAGATGGACTACAAGCCGTCAAGAACACTATCCCCGATAATGTCACGGCTAACCTGGTGGCTGAACTTTGTGACTTTGTCCTTACCCATAACTATTTCACATTTGGGGACAATGTATACCTTCAGATCAGCGGCACTGCTATGGGTACCCACATGGCCCCACAGTATGCCAACATTTTTATGGCTGATTTAGAACAACGCTTCCTCAGCTCTCGTCCCCTAAAGCCCCTTCTCTACTTGCGCTATATTGATGACATCTTCATCATCTGGACCCATGGAAAAGAAGCCCTTGAGGAATTCCACCATGATTTCAACAATTTCCATCCCACCACCAACCTCAGCCTGGTCCAGTCCACACAAGAGATCCACTTCCTGGACACTACAGTGCTAATAAACAATGGTCACATAAACACCACCCTATACCGGAAACCTACTGACCGCTATTCCTACCTGCATGCCTCCAGCTTTCACCCTGACCACACCACACGATCCATCGTCTACAGCCAAGCTCTGCGATACAACCGCATTTGCTCCAACCCCTCAGACAGAGACAAACACCTACAAGATCTCTGTCAAGCTTTCTTACAACTACAATACCCACCTGCAGAAGTAAAGAAACAGATTGATAGAGCCAGAAGAGTTCCCAGAAGTTACCTACTACAGGACAGGCCTAACAAAGAAAATAACAGAACGCCACTAGCGGTCACCTTCAGCCCCCAACTAAAACCCCTCCAACGCATTATTAAGGATCTACAACCTATCCTAAAGGATGACCCAACACTCTCACAAATCTTGGGAGACAGGCCAGTCCTTGCCTACAGACAGCCCACATATCTATTCAGGGGACACATCAGCCACACTATCAGAGGCTCGTTCACCTGCACATCCACCAATGTGATATATGCCATCATGTGCCAGCAATGCCCCTCTGCCATGTACGTTGGTCAAACTGGACAGTCTCTACGTAAAAGAATAAATGGACACAAATCAGATGTCAAGAATTATAACATTCATAAACCAGTCGGAGAACACTTCAATCTCTCTGGTCACGCAATCACAGACATGAAGGTCGCTATCTTAAAACAAAAAAACTTCAAATCCAGACTCCAGCGAGAAACTGCTGAATTGGAATTCATTTGCAAATTGGATACTATTAATTTAGGCTTAAATAGAGACTGGGAGTGGCTAAGTCATTATGCAAGGTAGCCTATTTCCTCTTGTTTTTTCCTACCCCCTCCCCCCAGATGTTCTGGTTTAACTTGGATTTAAACTTGGAGAGTGGTCAGTTTGGATGAGCTATTACCAGCAGGAGAGTGAGTTTGTGTGTGTATGGGGTTGGGGGGGATGTGAGAAAACCTGGATTTATGCAGGAAATAGCCCGACTTGATTATGTAAAGAGTTGTCACTTTGGATGGGCTAGCACCAGCAGGAGAGTGAATTTGTGTGTGGGGGGGTGGAGGGTGAGAAAACCTGGATTTGTGCTGGAAATGGCCCACCTGATGATCACTTTAGATAAGCTATTACCAGCAGGACAGTGGGGTGGGAGGAGGTATTGTTTCATATTCTCTGTGTATATATAAAGTCTGCTGCAGTTTCCTTGGTATGCATCCGATGAAGTGAGCTGTAGCTCACGAAAGCTCATGCTCAAATAAATTGGTTAGTCTCTAAGGTGCCACAAGTACTCCTTTTCTTTTTAAAAAATATAAGCAACCTCATCCTAACCTTTTTCACTCTGAGCTTTTTAAAAAAACCTGCTAATGATAAACACAAAGTAATTGTTTCTAGATTTGTCTTTACTAGAGTTTTTCTTTGAGTGAATCATTTTGATAATTTCACATACAGTCACTGCTTCCCACATGTGAGCAATATTTCAGCTACCCCAGCTATGTCACTGAGATGGAATTAAAAGTGCTGAGATTTTCAGTGATGGATATTTCACCGCAGCTATGAGCAGTGTGTTCCACAGAGATTATAATTCTCCCAAGGGTCATGTTAAACCCTTGGACTTGCATCTTTCTAATTATATAATAGAATTTAAAAATAGAATCACAAAACAAAGTGAGCTTTTTCTATATTTCAGATAATATAGGAAATAATCCCTTAAATTACAATAAATAAATACATTTTATATAGCTGTATAAAATTAAACCATAGAAATATGTTAAAATAAGCACCTGACTAAAACCAACAAAACAAGGGCATTCAGAGTTAAGGCTTAAAATGTAGGCTCTGACTCTGCCTTTGAACTCATCACACCATTGCTTAAAAAAGCGGAGGGAAATGGCATGAGGTAAGGATGAAATAGTGGTTTAGACTTTTAAGTATTCCTGCCTGATTCTATTTTACTGGTTTTTTAAAAAGATGGTTTTTGACTTACATGTATACTTCTGAGATTGCAATACATTCTTAGAAAGGTTCACAGAGGTGACAAATTGAACAGAAGCCATTACTGACTTTGGTGTAAATGCAAACAAGGACTCTTTACCATTATTTAGCGGCCTACAAACAATAAGTCCCTCAGAGCTGTAATAGACTATGATATAAAGTGCTGATTCAGGAAAGCACTTCAGCACATCGCCATTCAGAAGAGCATTTAGGCACATGATGTATGTCTACTTAGTTCAATGGGACTTCAGCACATGCTTAAAGTTAAGCATCTTTTCTGAGTAAAGATTGCTTTCCTGATCTTTTGAAAATACTGAAAATAGTGATTCAGTCGATCCAACTACACTAGCCTGGAGAACCTTGCGAGAACCGTGATAACTAGAAGTGTGATTTAAGCCTGGTTAGCAATGAAGGCACTGCTAACAGTGCTTCCCAGCCCAATCAAACATGCCTAGAGAGTGAAATAATCCAGGCATTCATGTCAAGATCGTCTTACACTGTTTGTAGACATTTGTCCAGAGTCACGCAGTTCGCATTTGGCTCACAGTGCTCTAATACAATGATATTTTTTCTGGAATTATGTGAAGTTTGAAAATATTTCCATCCAGCTATGTATATTTGCAGCATTAATGATTAATAGAGTCATGGATGAATCTATGAAGCCAGAAGGGACCTCTGTGGCCATCTAGTTTGAGTTCCTGCATAATATAGGCCATAGGCCTTGCCTCAATTAATTCCTGTTTGAACTACAGCATTTCTTTTTAAAAAACATCCAATCTTGATTTGAAAATGTCCATTGATGGAAAATCTATCTCACCATTGGTAAGTTGTTCCAATGGTTACTTATCCTCACTAGGGGCATGTTCTCCCCATCAGTACGCAGCCTGAGCCAGGGAAGCTAATAATCCAACCAACTGACCAAATTTGGTGATGAATTCTGGTTATGTGCCACCTGAGGCATGTTGCACATACAGTAAGAAGAAGATTACCCTCACTGTTAACAGTGTTATTTCCAGTCTGAATTTGTTTAACTTCAACTTCCAGCCATTGGATCTTGTTATATCTTTGTCTGCTAGATTGAAGAGTCCACTATCAAATGTGTGTTTCCCATGTAATACCTTATAGAATACGACCAAGTCTTCCCTTTATTAAAATAAACAGATTCAGCTGCTGGAGTCTATCACTATGAGGCATGTTTTCAAATCCTTTAATCATTCTCATGGCTCTTCTCTGGACCTTCTCCAATTGATCAACACCTTTCTCGAATTGTGAACACCAGAACTGGACACAGCATTCCAGCAGTGGTCACATCAGTTCCAAATATAGAGGTAATATAATCTCCCTACTCCTACTTGAAATTCTCCTGTTTATACATTAGGTCAAGTCCTGCCTCCAATCAGCCCATGGTGTCAGCCTTCATTGCCCACTTGTTAAATTTTCAAACACTTTCAAGCTTTCTCCCATGCTGCCCCTCACTCCTGGGAGAAGCCCCACATAAACACGTGCAAAACTAACTTGTTATCCTCCTTCAGAACTCTCCTTTAAACTCTCCTTTGCTACAATGCCCACAAAAGCTTGACAACAGTTATGCTGCTGGGGTGCTGAGACCACAGCCTATCATGCTGACCCACAGTGTCATTGTTTCCTTGTACTCCCATGTCAGTCTGCCTGTATCCAGCTGTTGTCTCTTATCTCACACTTTTATTATAAGCTTTCTGGGGGCAGGGACAATCTTTTTGTTCTGTGTCTGTACATCGCCTAGCACAGTAGGGTCCTTGTCCAGGATTAGGTGTCCTAAGCACTATGATAATACAAATAATTATTAATAATGTGCTATTCCCTCACATCTAAAAATTTAAGCTTCAGTTAAGGGGACAATGGGAGTTTTACAAGATGAATTTAATGGACTCAGGATTTGTCCCCATGGTTGCTAAATTATTTGCTTTTAGAAAAGCAACTTTAGAAGAAGATTGCAGTTAAAAATTAAGGGCCCAGACATAATGTACTAGCACTTGTAATTAGGCAGAGAGAGAGTGGGAATCACTGTATAGCCTGGTGATCAATGTTCCCTCTAATTTTTAACAGGTCGTGTGCACAAAAAAATGCTTCTGTGCCACCACCGAAGCAAAAAAAAAAAAAGCCACAGCCGAAGCCGGGAGTGTGGGCGGGTGTGTCGCCGTGTGTGCGGGGTTTAAGATCTGTGTGCACGCGCCCACGCTCACGGCTTAGATGGAGCAGTGCAAGAGATCAGGGAAGTCACCTGAAAGGTAGCGAACCCCTTTTGAAATATCTTCTCATCAAGTGGAGGGGGGGGAGTAGAACTGGGGCCTCCCACATCTTGGGTGAGTTTTCTAAACATTGGGCAAAAGGTTATAGGGTGGAGTAATTTAATTTTTAATAATTTCAATGGATAATATCCATGTAAAGCATTTTTTTCAGATTTTTATCAATTTAAATATTCACAGTTGCAGGTAATTATGGGGGGTGCAGGTGAGACAATTATTTAATAACAGCTGCTGAGATTCAAAAAGTTAAGGCTTTATAAACCATTAAAACACAAATAGTCAACATCACACATCAAAATATAGAAAGTAAATATCCATAAATCAACAAATCATACCTGGTTTTACTATTCATTTGCTAGTCCATTTATAACAAGCCTAATTCAGAAGTTTAAATCATGGGATTTTGACTCTAAATTCTCAAGCTGCATTTTTCTTACTTTGCCTATCTGTAAATATTGATTATCACTGATGGAAATGCTTTTTCAGCGGTTTGTGGGTGTATGGTGAAATTGATGTTTACTGACATTTACTGATAAAAGTCTAACCCTTCCAAGGCTAGTTATAAGGGAGGCTGTCTCCTCCAGTGGTGTGGGGGGAGGCAGGTGCCTACCCATTCTCACAAGAAATGGTGAAGGTGCCTAAGTGGCCTGACTCCAGGAGAGGGGTTCCCAGCTGTGGATTGCAAGCAGAGAAAGGCGCCTCCCTGCAGTCCCTGCTGACGCACCAACCTCTGCCAGAGGGGCTGGACTTAGGACACACTCCTGTGATTGACATCTCCCTCTGGTCAGTTTAGGCAGCTCCCTGTCTAGCATGCTGACTTCTGTGGAACCCATTCTAAGGTACCTTTCTGTCCCCAGGCATTGCATATGAAGCCTAGGCACCTAACTCAGGCTTTATGAACCCCATTGTTGTTCCAGCGATTTTCTGAGGCCTGAACTCCACTGGAAAATTAGGTCAGTATAACTGTGTCGACCCAGGGTGTGAAAAATTCATCCCCCTGAGCAGCATATTGAAGATGACCGAAGAGCCCGTTTAGGCAGCATGAGGTCAACAGAAGAATTCTTTCTTTTATCTAGCCACCTCCCTTTGCAGAGGTGGATTACCTATGCCAATGGGAGAACCCCTCCCTGTGACATAATTAGTATCTACACTGAAGCACTACAGTGGCACGCAGGTGCAGCAGCAACCTGTGCCACTGTAGCATTTTAAGTGTGGACAACCTTAAGCGCTTAAAGTTAGGCATTGCAATGCTCAGTGTTGCAACGCCTCAGTTCCTTTGAGGATCCAGGTCAATGTCCCCCAGTCTCATGGAGTCAAGGGGATTGAGGTTGCTCAGCAATTTGTACTAAGGCCATTATTGAGTGGGTAGGGCAGGATATAAGCATGCAAGTGCAAGTACAAAACATCTCCCAGCATTTGTTGAAAATCTGTTGTGTGTATAGTCTGGGGACATTAAGCTCCCGATTGTGCTTTCCTTGGAATCAATAGGAATTTTGTTACTGAATTCAGTAAAAGTGAAATTAGACCCTAAATTAAATGTGCAACTGGGCAGCTCCAAACTGTCAGTTTTTGTAGCTTTAGGCAGCACTTCCTTCTCCCCCCAAATAAATTCTATTTGTACATCTGTGCACTTAAATGCACTTTGCATATCCCACACAACTGATTTTCAGATGCCTTTATCATACCTCAGATAGCAATGAAATGTGTTTCTTAATTTCCATTCACTTGGAAAGACCCACTCAAGGAGATTCACTAGTTAAAAGCCAATTAATCAGCATGTTACAGGGTACTAATTCTTTTAAAGAGCCCCTGGGTAATTACTTTTTCAGACTGTCTGCTGATGGCTTACAAGTCTGTTTACTCCTGCAGCTTGCCATATTGAAAAGCATTTTGTGTACTGAAATGTTTGCACCTTTAGTTCCCTGAAAGAATAAAGATGTGTTGTAACCAGACAAACAAGAAACTGGTTAAGGAGTTTCAAGATGCTTATTTCCTAGGCACAACTTTTCCTTTAAATAGTTTTCATTAGATGTAATTTTATTTTAAATGCCTTTAGAATAAGTTTATGTAAAAAAGTTGGTAAGCAAATACAGTGAAGAAATTAAGCATGGAAAAATGTTTAAATTGAAGTCAAAAGAAGGCTGAAGAAAAACATGTATGAAACAAAAATCTTGTCATTTAGCTGACTGACTTCTGACATTGTAAAATGGAGAAAATTTGACTTTTCCAGGATGGAAGCAAAATATAACCAGCAGAAAGAGAGAAAGAGGCTGCTACAAGTTGCAAAATGATCACTTTAGGGTTACAGGTGATTAGCTCTGCCAAATTTAAAGGAGAACCCAAGAAAGACATATTGGGGAAAAAGATTCCTGTAAAAGGGCCATCCTATGCGTGAGTGAGATAGTAAGAAATCACCAAGGAATGGGTTCATTTGGTGTTGTGGTCACCACCACGACACCACAGAAAGTGCCTAACATTGAAATAGAAGAGAACTGGCACATTCAATATTTTAAGTTTAAATAATGTGAAAAGAACACACAGATTTTTGGTAACAGAAGCAGCCATAATAAACCATCAAATACTACCATGGATACCGGTAAGTGACTTTCAAGTACTTCAGTGCAAATTACATAAGGCCTATTCTCCTTGTTTCATGAGCATATGCCCTATTAATATGAAAGGAAAATAAGTATGTCCAAAAAATAGAGAATAAATCCTGAGGTCCTAATCCTGTGATGAGCTCTGTGTAGGCAGAGACCCGTTGATTTTAGCAGTGTTCCGTGCCTGTATAATGGTCTGTGTGGGTGGAGCTTGTTAGGGGCTGGGGGGGGGGGCACTAAATAAAGTCCTTTAAAGCCAGAGATTCCACAGGAAATTTGTTGAAACTATCTTGCAATACTGAACATAACATTTTGTAACTAATTGTGTCTGCTCAAATATTTTCTTCATCAAATACATTGTTTCTCTTTTTATTAAAACAAGAAAAATAACTGCCTATGTTGTTCCTGAGCTGAAATTCAGTAAATTTAACATTGCTTTTTGCTTGCAGAATAAATGTGGTAATTTTCAGGCCAAGCCAAAGGGGGCTAATAAAAGGGCTTTGTAACGGTTGCAGGTTTAATGATAGCCTCTCCAAAATAAATACATAAAAAATAATTCTTAATGAATAACTAATACTGCGGCTGACACCTGCATATAACTAATGAGAGAGATTTCTGAACTGAGACCAATGGTGCTGTCTGGAAGTTGGTTAGATTGGTGATTTGGGAGTTCACTCTTAAGAATCTTTTTTCCCTAAGATTAATAAAAATGAAACTTTTTAAAATAAGGAAACTCAGGCAGGTAGTTCGGGATTCATCATTGCACAAGAAGGAGTGAGTATTGTATCCAGTTTGGAGGATCAGCCCCTCACACTGCCCTGCTCAGCCTCTCCAGCCTAACAGCTCCATCTTTCACAAGCTGGCTGCCACATGCTGAGTGCCCTGGCAGCTATTCAGTAATAGTCATTTAGGGCCCCAGAGGGAGTTAATCTTGCCTAAAGCATCAACTTGAAGCAGCATTAACTCTTGCTTGGATTTCCAATTGGAAAATCTGTGTGGTCTCAGCAGGGGAAGATGCTACAGAGAGTAGATGATCCCCTTTCTTCCACCCCCAAAATCCCATGCATCCCAGAGTCACACAGGGCTCCATGACAGTGTCAGGGCGAGGAGAGAGAACGCTATGGATTCTGCATCACTGCTACACAACCTAGGGAAGATTCAGTGCACTGGGGGGAAGAGGGGGGTCTCCTCCACTTATGCAGATGGAGAGGATGATGTATTCTTAAGCAAAAATGGGTTTAAGAATATATTTTCTAGAACAAGCCTTTGTGCATTAGAAGCTATATTTACAAAATTATTTAAAAGGGAAAACTCAGTGAGTATTCAGTGAAGTATGAAGTATTCAGGAGATGCAAAAGTTTAAACAAAAGCATGGCACTGGCACGAAGAAGGCAAATGGAACCTATCTCTGCACAGCTATGAGGCCAGCAAAGTCATGACCTCCAGAATTTCTGGATTATGAATCACTTGGCATATCACTGCCTCCATTCAACCCTGGAACACAGCACTTCTTACTCCAAGAAATGGTCTTTTGGTTAAAGAACTGGACAGGAACTCAGGAGACCTGTGATTCAACAGCAAGGTTCAATGTCTAGCTTTTCCACAGACTTCCTGTGTGATGCTGGGCAAGCCTCTTAATCTCTGCATGCCTCAATGCCCCATGGGACAAATGGGGGTGATAATTTGTCCCACCCTTGTCTGTTTAGGTGGTAAACTCTCTGAGGCAGGGCTTATCTCTTACATGCATTTACTACACCTAGCCTTGATCTCAACGAGGCATGTAGGTGCTACTGTAATCCAAAAAATGAATTTATATTGCTTTTCAAAAGTGGGTCAGGCAGCCTCCCTCTCCCCCAGATGAATCCCATTATTTGTTAAAACCTTTCCCGCTGTTTCAAGAGTGATCAGCAATACATTACCTTGTACATAATTATGTATTTCTTGCCCATCTCTTTCTGAAATATAAAGTGCTCCCATGAGCTGCTTGGGAGAAACCAAGTACTGTGAACTGCATGTCTTTTGGTATCATCCAAAGCATTTTGTAATTCCAGAGGAGGCTGGCAGATGCACCTGTGCTATGGTACATGGAACTACAATATGTAGCAGTTATGGTTCTATTTTCTAAGCATCACACTTTTAAGTTTCTTAGGCAAGAGTGGCTGCTGCTTTGTTAGGCAGAGTTGATGCAGCCTTTGCTTTCATGGATATTATTTTATTTTATTTTGCTTGTTTTGTTTCATTTTTTGTAAAATGAGTTATTCTGACAAAGCATATTGTCAGTTGTCTTCCTCTCTGGGAAACAACACTTTAGACCAATTGTTTAAGTTTAGAAATGTTGAAATGTAATTTGAACTTGTTTAATAAAGGAGCAATTTCTGATCCTGGAAATATGTGGAAATACTTTTCCCTTAGCAGTAATCTCTAAGGATTTAAACTGCCCAAGTTGTCTAGTTGTTGAAATTTCCATGAGTGTTTTCACTTTCCAGATTTCTAAAGTCCACATATAGGAGAATGGAAAAACGTTTTTTTTTTTTCGGTCTTTTCTTTTGTGCAATTAGAATGTAACTTTGCTCCAGCTCAGTACTTTCAGCTCCATTTTCTTGTATGAGTTAAGTCCAAAATGAAGCAGAACTGTGATAAAGATGTTTTTATAAGAAGCTAGTGGCTCTGGTTGAAGTATATGCAGCTTTTCCATGTGTCCAAGTAGTGTTAGAAGCAGACCTAATTTGATTAGGATTAGGTAATTTCTCTCTTCAATAAAATGGGTGCTTCGGTGAGTCCTTTGCTGCAATTTGTGCGATGAGATTCAGTGCTTTTTAGTATATATTTTAAAAAGTATCCATTGTGTGTCTCCTTCTGGCATGGTCATGTAATTTTATGATCTGTTTGGCTGATATCATGAATCATAGTATTCAGTATCATCCAAAAAGTTGCATCTGCAATGGCAATTTTTGGCAATTCTCCCCTCTGTTTGCTGCTCCACTAGCAATGGTACACTGATTGTCAACATCTTTACCACCATCCTAGTATGTCTAAATAACATGGCGGTAAAAGCACTGGTGGCCAGGATAGGTTAGCACTCCCACCATGGGAGTGGCCACTTGTAGAGCTGCACCCAACGGTGAAAGATTTCCCCCAAAATGCAAGTGTAAACAGTCCCCTGGCCATAAGAGTGTGGGGAGCAGGGGGAGGGGCAGAGGGAGGGAGGGAAGGTGGCTGTTCCACGGGAAAGACAGTGAAGTCTGGAGATAAATCCGTTGGTGGAGCAACAATGTATCCAAGCACAAGCCCATGAAGACTCTAACTTCATGCTCTTCTCTGAGGTACCCATGGAGAGGCACCAGCAGGACTTGAGAATAGTACTACCGAGATGACTGACTCTCTCTAACTCTTTCTTGTGGAAAATATGTGTGTAGATATTTCCCTCTGTGTATGAATCTAGGGAACATGATCTAAACCATATATCAGGGCAAAGTCTGCACTCAGTTACACCAGTGTAAATATATAGTAATTCCACAGGCTGGAAGAGGGAAAGACTCAAAGTCAATGTTGTTATTTTGCTCTTAGTTATACTTGTGTGAATCTAGACTTTTGGTTCGTTGCCCCTCAGAGTAGTGATATTAAAATGAATAATTTTCACCAACTACCATCTGGAAAATCTACTGCATTATAGATTGTATTACATACTGTGCAAATAATGTTCTGCATATACCAAATACCCCATGTGGGCTAGTTAAGTAAAACTAATCAGCAACTCAAGCAACACATCAGTGAACACAAAAGAGCCATTGGTAGCAATGACAAAGAGCATCCTGTGGCACTACAGCTCAATCATTTCTATCAAGAAACTTTTACTTTTCCCTTGATTAGAATGAAGAGGGTTAAATTACTCTTGAAGAGAAGGTGATTTAGAAAAAAAAAATAGTATTATGGAGGAAACATATGAGTTACCGCTTTAGAAGTCCCTTTCTACAATCTTCATGAGCAGCTGCCTTTTTATTAGCTATTTTCTAGTTTTCTTTACTTCTTTTTTTCCTTCAGTGGACTGACTGCAGCCCTCAGATGCACCCTTGTTGCTCCCACGACCTGATTTGAAATTATGCATAAGCATCCAAGACAGAATTCAGCACCATATTCCTAACTTAATGTTTCAGCTAACCATCGTACAACATTATATACTGTACACACACAGGTTACTCTGTAAATCCAAAAGTTTCTCCATTGGACCAAAATCATATTTTTCAATAAATGAAATGAATCATGACCTTTCTGCCATTCAGTTTAACATTGTATTGTAGGTCAGATTTTTTTTATTCTTCTCTGAGTCTTCGATGGTTGTGTCAAATTTGTCTTTGATTCAGTTAGTAGAGTCAATAATCTAAAATGGGATATGTTTAGCAATCCCAATGTGGCTTCTAAGAGCAGTCTTGTGATGTCTGGGAAGGAGAGGCTGGGAGAACTGAGAAGACATCATTCTAAGCTTAGAGTATTTTGTGTCACTCTCCAATCAGCTTCCCTAAGGGCAACACAAGGGAGCCTTCTGCAAAAATAAAATAAAAACATAGTGGTCCCCACTGGCCAGGCAAAGTCGGGCTGATCCTCAGCACTGACCAGTCTGTGCTTGGGGCAGGACATGAGGGGAAGGCATAAATGGCTTAAGAGCAGCTTTACACTCCCTAGATCATATTTATCCTATTTTTTTCCTATTTTTAAGAAAGGGAAAAAAAGTGATCCAAGTAATTATAGGCCTGTTAGTTTGACATCTGTAGTATGCAAGGTCTTGGAAAAAATTTTGAAGGAGAAGGTAGTTAAGGACATTGAAGTCAATGGTAAATGGGACAAAATACAACATGGTTTTACAAAAGGTAGATCGTGCCAAACCAACCTGATCTCCTTCTTTGAGAGAGTAACAGATTTTTTAGATAAAGGAAACGCAGTGGATCTAATTTACTTAGATTTTAGTAAGGCGTTTGATACTGTGCCACATGGGGAATTATTAGTTAAATTGGATAAGATGGGCATCAATAGGAAAATTGAAAGGTGGATAGGGAATTGGTTAAAGGGGAGACTACAACGGGTCCTACTGAAAGGTGAACTGTCAAGTTGGAGGGAGGTTACCAGTGGAGTTCCTCAAGGATCAGTTTTGGGACCAATCTTATTTAATCTTTTTATTACTGACCTGGGCACAAAAAGTGGGAGTGTGCTAATAAAGTTTGCAGATGATACAAAGCTGGGAGGTATTGCTAATTTAGAGAAGGACAGGGATACCCTACAGGAGGATCTGGATGACCTTGTAAACTGGAGTAATAGGAATAGGATGAAATTTAATAGTGAGAAGTGTAAGGTCATGCATTTAGGGATTAATAACAAGAATTTTAGTTATAAGCTAGGGACGCATCAACTAGAAGTAACGGAGGAGGAAAAGGACCTTGGAGTATTGGTTGATCATAGGATGACTATGAGCTGCCAATGTGATATGGCTGTGAAAAAAGCTAATGTCATCTTGGGATGCATCAGGAGAGGTATTTCCAGTAGGGATAAGGAGGTTTTAGTACCATTATATAAGGCACTGGTGAGACCTCACCTGGAATACTGTGTGCAGTTCTGGTCTCCCATGTTTAAGAAGGATGAATTCAAACTGGAACAGGTACAGAGAAGGGCTACTGGGATGATCCGAGGAATGGAAAACTTGTCTTATGAAAGGAGACTCAGGGAGCTTGGCTTGTTTAGCCTAACTAAAAGAAGGTTGAGGGGAGATATGATTGCTCTCTATAAATATATCAGAGGGATAAATACCAGAGAGGGAGAGGAATTATTTAAACTCAGTACCAATGTGGACACAAGAACAAATGGATATAAACTGGCCACTAGGAAATTTAGATTAGAAATTAGACGAAGGTTTCTAACCATCAGAGGAGTGAAGTTTTGGAATAGCCTTCCGAGGGAAGTAGTGGGGGCAAAAGATCTATCTTGCTTTAAGATTAAACTCGATAAGTTTATGGAGGAGATGGTGTGATGGGATAACATGGTTTTGGTAATTAAATATTCATGGTAAATAGGCCCAATGGCCTGTGATGGGTTTTTAGATGGGGTAAGATCCAAGTTACCCGGGAAAGAATTTTCTGTAGTATCTGGCTGATGAATCTTGCCCATATGCTCAGGGTTTAGCTGATCGCCATATTTGGGGTCGGGAAGGAATTTTCCTCCAGGGCAGATTGGAAGGCCCTGGAGGTTTTTCGCCTTCCTCTGTAGCATGGGGCACGGGTCACTTGCTGGAGGATTCTCTGCTCCTTGAGGTCTTCAAACTACAATTTGAGGACTTCAATAGCACAGATATAGGTGTGAGGTCTTTTTTAGGAGTGGTGGGTGAAATTCTGTGGCCTGCATTGTGCAGGAGGTCAGACTAGATGATCATAATGGTCCCTTCTGGCCTAAATATCTATGAATCTATGAATCTATGAATCATGAGAGTGGTTAGCTCTATATCAAGTAGAGCTAATCATACTGTTGGGGCAATTTTCTATGGTATGGAGTGGGGCCAAGGAGTTGAACCATTTTCTAAACAAGTTAGCCTGAAACAGTTCAAAATTGTCTTTAAAATGATTTCATCAGACACCCTTGCTCACGTTACTATCCATCTTCTGCAGCAGGGCTGCTGTCTCTCTCTGTCATTACCGTTGCCCCTTTTGACCAGAGCAGCTAGTCAAAGGTCAAGAGTTTGGGGATGTTCCAGATGGAAGCAGAAATTGGTGACAGAGTCTTGTATTTTCTTTAATGCAATTTTGTTTATTTACCAGGAATGTACAAAGTAATGCTTCTGTGGACTCAGGAGGAACCTAAGCAAAAGGAGTAGTTTCTTAGCTTACAGCCCCAAGCCTCTTTAGCCAGCCCAGGCACAAAAGCACTCTCTCAACCTTCTTTCAGGTCCACACCTGGCTTACAGGCTTTTGCTTGGATTTCTTCAGATTGTCTCTGTGTGGTTCTGAGTTCTGACCCCTGCCCCAAACAATACTCAGCAAAAATCCCTCCACAATTCCTGGGCGGGTTCACATAACCCTATTGTCTTAGGTGGGTGCTTGTGATTCATTTATCCTTACAGTTATGTTACTGAAGGATGCGTTCACACCCATTAATTTCAACAAGGTTTTAACTCAACTCACATTAAAGTTTCACCCAGCTCATAATATTATCATGTGATATTGATTTACCTTTTACTAAGAACATACCCTCGTGGTTAATTTTTGAAGGTAAAGCCTACTAAGACACTAGTTATATGTACTGTACATATGACACTGCAGTGTAAGTATTGCTTCTGGAATCACCTACGCATTTGTGTCCATGGTAGAGCAGCTTTCCTTTAGCAAATTACAAAAATGGCCAATTCTTGACATCCCTACACAAGCAAAACTAGTGAAGTCCACTCATGTTTGTCAACTTGCAGACTGATATATTTTGTACAGGTGGAGTTTGTTTAGTTTCTGCCGACCCAGTCCCAATTAAGCTCTGAGTAAGGGCTTCAGGATTTGTCACAAACTCTTCCAAGGCCAAAGCCTGCTGTTCTTATTCACACAAATAGTCAATGGGGATTCTTGTGTGAGTAAGGCAGGCTGGATTTGTCCTCAACACATATTTTTAGTGTGCTCTAACATCAGGAGAAAAGTGTAAAAATAATTAATTTGCTAGGTCCCATTAATTTGCTAGCTCCCATTGAGACCCTTATATATATGTCAAAGGAGTTCATCGTCCAGCAGCTCTTTTGGACAACAATGAGAGCTGCGAGGTGCTGAGTACTCTTGAACATCTGGCCACTTCATTCAGGTGCCTTAGGTGGGAGCTAAGCTTTTTGACAGGTTTTACCATGTTTTTCTTTTGAGTTCATTGAAACTTCCAAATATGGTACATTTTCTTGACTGGTAACTCATTCCCTTTTAAAAAAGGTAAACTAGCAAACCATATTTTTTAAATTAATTTCAAGATGATTTTCTTTCCATTCATGGGGTACAGAATATGTAACAGAACACTTCTCGTTGATGCTTTCTCTGCTCGACACTAGTTCTGTAAGACCTCAAATACATACTGAGAGATAAAATGTCAAATACTCAAAGTATCTAACATTTCATATTGCCTGAGACTTTGTAGAAATGGTATCCATGGAAAATAAATGTTTCATTCCCACGTTTATTCATCCTGAGACATTGTGAAAAACACAATGATATTTGTTGAACGCTGAAATATAAACCAGCAGAGTTTACTGAGCAAATAATACGGCAGCCATATCTGTTTATGATGATCATATCACCACATAGATTTGTATGACCTTATTTAATCAGAGGAAACAGTAATTATGGTATTAAGCTTTTCCTGAGAGGTAAAGTATAACAAGTCTTCAAATAATAAAACACATCTCATTTTACCCCAACTTCATTTATATAAATTAATGCTTCAATGTGCCTCTCTTAACACAAATTCTCATCTACATGGAAACTTAAATATTTAAAATTAGATACTCCAGTCAAAGGGGTAACCATTGAGGGACTTGATCTACAGCAGCAATTTAATACCAGCCGACTTAAATCTTGTGCCAAAAAATTCTAGTTTTTTTTTTCTTTTTGCAAACAAGTGGATGATTGTCCAGATGATTAAAAGGAAGCCATGTCTGTATACTGTCAAAGTCCCTCTGAAGCTCATCTATAATTTCATCTATCCTCCCAGCTTTCTATCTATATATGCCTTTCATGTGCATAAAGATGAACCAAAGGATTTAGATGTACCTGGTGTTATTCATTAAGTAAAACAGAAAACAGGAATGGACTAAAAACAGATCTGTAAAGTACATTACTACGACTCCTTTATCCAGTACATTAAATATCTTACTTGCAATGACAACTAACTACTTTCTGTCCATAAGGTAACATTTATAATATTTTAAGTAAACCAAATAAAGCGTTCATTACCAGTACATAAAATAAATTTGTCAGGGATACCCTTCGCCCACTGAAAGTCTGGGTTCAAAGACTAACATCTCAGAATCATTCTGAGGCAAAAGACAGGATATTTATATCATTGGAAAGGAGAGAGTCTTTCCTTTTCAGTGGGTCCATCACTAATTTAGAGATCTAGCAGTGCCTGACATTTTTATGTATGGTCAGCGTATAATTTTAAGGTCAGTTTTGTTTTATTAGTTTTAATGTATCTCTTCAGAGACCTGTACAGTTGAACTCATGGTAACCAAGCTGATTCTAAACACCACTGAAGTCAATGGAAAAATTTCCATTGACTTCAAAGGGCATTGTATCATGCCCTCTGGCATCAGGCTTTACAGCGGCAGAAATACAAGAAACATTCCTAATACAATTTTTTATAATCTCCCTAAACAATCCTAAAGTAATTTTTCTGCAACATCTTTGACATTGGTGAGTAATATGTGTGTATTGTACAATATATATCTAATACACCTATAATACATTTGAGTGCGTATTTAGTATTTAAAATGAGAGGTAATAGAGCAAGGTCTGCTGGAATGAGCTCAGGGTTTGGAGTAATGAACTTTCTGAAAGGAAAGAACAAATCTGATATTCAGTCTATTCTGTCAAGAAGCCATAGGTGAGCCAACTGTAATGATCACGGTCAATGATGCCAGTAGCTGCTGATAGGTTTAAGAGAATCAGTATGAGTATCTTACCTTTGTCCATTACTACCATCAACTATGTGAGATCGATACAATCACACTTTCATGCCTAGGTCTGAACTCACCTTTTAAATCTCGGGCTAAGTTTCTTAGAAACTTCTCTAAACTTCACAAACCTAGGTATGAGTGACATCATTAACTGCGTTGCATGAAAATCACATATCATGCTTTGCATGGATTTAACATTAAACCAAGTGAAACTTGGTGGTTTCAACTGAGTTTTGCTTAGAGTTCCAGGATGCATCTGAATCTATCTCTCAAAGTTAAATACAAAGAAGAACCCACATAAAATGGAACAAAAAATCACTAGAAGTCTGGCAAAAAGAAACTGCAACTTTGCAGCCATATTTAGTTAGTGTAATGTATTGTCAGTTTTAACAGTAAGCTATATATTAATGCACACTGTGGTATACAACTCAGAGGAAGCCTTGGTTAGGGGCTAACCAATGGGAGTGGGAGTCAGACAGTGCTGAATTTGTAATGAAAGAGGTGTCAGGGCTTAAGCAATTGTTTTACATAACTGATACAGCAAGCCCAGAGGTCCCAGGACTCAGCCCTGGCAAGCCCTGGCACAAATTAAGCCCTGGAGTCAGAGGCCAGATTTTCAAGAAGAGCTCTTCATTCAACAGCTCCCATTTAGGCACCTATTTGAAGGAGAACAAAGGGAGCAGTGGATGCTGTGTACTTTTGAAAATTTGGCTCCAGGGTTTGGAGGTTCTATACCTGGCTCTGATATTGACTTACTTTGGAAGTGTAGGTGAATCATACAGCTTCTCTGGAGTTTTGTTTCCCCATCCATAAAATATGGACCATATTTACCTATAAAACAGAACCTTTATTATGTTTATCATTTTTATCATTATTATTATTTACTATTTTTATTTTCAGCAGCAGCTGCTGCTGCCTCATACAGGTATTGTGAAGCTTCACTAATTAATCTTTGTAAAATCCTTTGTGATCCTGTGCCATCAAAATGTATTATTAATTATCATCAATATAATCTTTAAATTAGTGAAACACCTATCATATCAGAATTTGGAAAGCCAACAAACCCAATCATTTACTTCATGCAGTGCTGTATAGACTTAAAATTAATGCAGTATACCTTGGCAGCCCAGCTAAAATCCACAAAAATCCATATAAAACACCTTCCAAATTCTACAGCCCAAATTATACTAATTGAAGAAACCCTACCTTCGGATGCATAGAATGGAACATATATATATGTTCATCTGATGAAGTAGGCTGTAGCCCACAAAAGCTTATGCGCTAATAAATTTGTTAGTTTCTAAGGTGCCACAAGTACTTCTGTTCTTTTTGCGGATACAGACTAACACGGCTGCTACTCTGAAACCTGTCATTATGCAAGGCACTGAATTTAGCCGTATGGAATGGCAATCCATCAACTTCATGAAAAAAACTCGTACAGATACAGACAGACATTATCTTCCTTTCCAAATGCAAACAGACGGACATCATACCAAAAGGACTAAAGGTAAAAAATCCATTACAAACTACATATCACACAGACTATGCTGAGAGATTGTGCCACACACTCTCAAAGAAACTGCGAAACCACCTGATCAACGTCCTATAAAGTAAACAGGGAAAGATTAAGAATGAGCTCTCAAAACCGGATACTCTCATAAAAAACCAACCTTCCACACAAACTTTCTCATGGATAGATTTTACAAAAAATAGACAAGCCATTTACAACACAAACTTTGCTTCTCTACAAAGGAAAAAGGACATTAAACTATCTAAACTACTACATGCCACAAGGAGCCACAACAGTGGTTCCCTTAACCCACCCAACAATACTGTTAATCTTTCCAGCTATACTCTTAGCCCGGCAGAAGAGTCTGTCCTATCTCGGGGCCTCTCCTTTTGTTCCTCCAGGCCCACGAACATGATACAGTTCTGTGGTGACCTAGAATCCTACTTTTGATGTCTCCGACTCTCACCTCTGAAGAACATACTAACCCACAGAATCCTTCCTACCACCACTACAAAAAGAAGGATTCTGCGTGGACTCCTCCTGAAGGTCGAAACAACAGACTGGACTTCTACATAGATTGCTTCCGTCGACGTGCAGGGGCTGAAATTGTGGAAAAGCAGCATCACTTGCCCCATAACCTCAGCCGTGCTGAACACAACACCATTAACAGCCTCAGGAACAACTCTGACATCATAATAAAAAAGGCTGACAAGGGAGGTGCTGCCGTCATCATGAATAAATTGGAATATGAACAAGAGGCTGCTACGCAGCTCTCTAACTCCATATTCTGCAGACCATTATCCTCTGATCCCACCAAAAGAAACTACACCATCTGCTCAAGAAACTCCCTGAAAAAGCACAGGAACAGATCTGTGCCTAGAACCCCGACCAGGGGTATTCTATCTGCTTCCCAAGATCCATAAACCTGGGAATCCTGGACGCCCCATCATCTCAGGCATTGGCACCCTGACAGCGGGACTGTCTGGCTATGTGGACTCTCTCCTCAGGCCCTATGCTACCAGCATTCCCAGCTATCTTTGAGACACCACTGACTTCCTGAGGAAACTAAAATCCATCGGTGAACTTCCTGAAAACACCCTCCTAGCCACTATGGATGTAGAAGCCCTCTACACCAACATTCCACATAAAGATGGACTACAAGCCGTCAGGAACAGTATCCCTGATAATGTCACGGCAAACCTGGTGGCTGAACTTTGTGACTTTGTCCTCACCCATAACTATTTCACATTTGGGGACAATATATACCGTCAATTCAGCGGGCACTGCTATGGGTATCCGCGTAGCCCCACAATATGCTAACATTTTTATGGCTGACTTAGAACAACGCTTCCTCAGCTCTCGTCCCCTAATGCCCCTACTCTACTTGCGCTACGTTGATAAGATCTTCATCATCTGGACCCATAGAAAAGAAGCCCTTGAGGAATTCCACCATGATTTCAACAATTTCCATCCCACCATCAACCTCAGCCGAGACCAATCCACACAAGTGGTCCATTTTCTGGACATTACTGTGCTAATAAGCGATGGTCACATAAACACCACCCTATACTGGAAACCTACTGACCGCTATACTTACCTACATGCTTCCAGCTTCCATCCAGGGCACATCACACGATCCATTGTCTACAGCCAAGCTCTAAATTACAACAGCATTTGCTCCAACCCCTCAGACAGAGACAAAAACCTACAAGATCTCTATCAAGCGTTCTTAAAACTACAATACTCACCTGCTGAAGTGAAAAAACAGATTGACAGAGCCAGAAGAGTTCCCAGAAGTCACCTACTACAGGACAGGCCCAACAAAGAAAATAACAGAACACCACTAGCTGTCACCTTCAGCCCCCAACTAAAACCTCTCCAATGCATCATCAGGGATCTACAACCTATCCTGAAGGACGACCCATCACTCTCACAGATCTTGGGAGACAGGCCAGTCCTTGCTTACAGACAGCCCCCCAACCTGAAGCAAATACTCACCAGCAACCAGACACCACACAACAAAAACACTAACCTAGGAACCTATCCTTGCAACAAAGGCCGAAGCCAACTCTGTCCACATATTTATTCAAGTAACATCATAGGACCAGTTTCAGAGCAGCAGCCGTGTTAGTCTGTATTCACAAAAAGAAAAGGAGTACTTGTGGCACCTTAGAGACTAACAAATTCATTTGAGCATAAGCTTTCGTGAGCTACAGCTCACTTTATCGGATGCATTCAGTGGAAAATACAGTGGGGAGATTTATATACCTAGAGAACATGAAACAGTGGGTGTTACCATACATACTGCAATGAGAGTGATCGCTTAAGGTGAGCTATTACCAGCAGGAAAGCGGAGGGGGGGGTGCGGGGGGAACTTTTTGCAGTGATAATCAAGGTGGGCCATTTCCAGCAGTTGACAGAAACATCAGATGAACAGTCAGGGGTGCGGGGGGGAATAAACATGGGGAAATAGTTTTACTTTCTGTAATGACCCATCCACTCCCAGTCTCTTTATTCAAGCCTAAGTTAATTGTATCCAGTTTGCAAATTAATTCCAATTCAGCAGTCTCTCGTTGGAGTCTGTTTTTGAAGTTTTTTTCTTGAAGAATTGCCACTTTTAGGTCTGTAATCGAGTGACCAAAGAGATTGAAGTATTCTCCAACTGGTTTTTGAATGTTATAATTCTTGACGTCTGATTTGTATCCATTTATTCTTTTACGTAGAGACTGTCCAGTTTGACCAATGTACATGGCAGAGGGGCATTGCTGGCACATGATGGCATATATCACATTGGTAGATGTGTAGGTGAATGAATGAGCCTCTGATAGTGTGGCTGATGTGATTAGGCCCTATGATGGTGTCCCCTGAATAGATATGTGGACACAGTTGGCAACGGGCTTTGTTGCAAGGATAGGTTCCTGGGTTAGTGGTTCTGTTGTGTGGTGTGTGGTTGCTGGTGAGTATTTGCTTCAGACTGGGGAGCTGTCTGTAAGCAAGGACTGGCCTGTCTCCCAAGATCTGTGAGTGTGTTGGGTCATCCTTCAGGATAGGTTGTAGATCCTTGATGATGCGTTGGAGAGGTTTTAGTTGGGGGCTGAAGGTGATGGCTAGTGGCGTTCTGTTATTTTCTTTGTTGGGCCTGTCCTGTAGTAGGTGACTTCTTAAGTGATTACTCTCGTTACCGTGTGTATGGTAACATCCATTGTTTCATGTTCTCTATGTATATAAATCTCCCCACTGTATTTTCCACTGAATGCATCCGATGAAGTGAGCTATAGCTCAGAAAAGCTTATGCTCAAATAAATTGGTTAGTCTCTAAGGTGCCACAAGTACTCCTTTTCTTTTTGCATCATAGGACCTAATCACATTAGCCACACCATCAGGGGCTCGTTCACCTGCATATCTACCAATGTGATATATGCCATCATGTGCCAGCAGTGCCCCTCTGCCATGTACATTGGCCAAACCGGACAGTCTCTATGCAAAAGAATAAATGGACACAAATCTGACATCAGGAACCATAACATTGAAAATCTGGTGGGAGAACACTTCAACCTCTCTGGCCACTCAGTAAAAGATTTAAGGGTGGCAATTTTGCAACAGAAAAGCTTCAAAAACAGACTCAAACGAGAAACTGCTGAGCTTGAATTAATATGCAGACTAGATACCATTAACTTGGGTTTGAATAGGGACTGGGAGCGGCTGGATCATTATACATATTGAATCTATTTCCTTAAGTTAAGTATCCTCACACCTTCTTGTCAACTGTCTAAATGAGCCATCCTGATTATCACTACAAAAGTTTTTTTTCTCCTGCTGATAATAGCTCATCTTTACTAATTAGCCTTTTACAGTTTGTATGGTAACTTCCAATTTATCTGTACGTATATCTATCTATCTATCTATCTATCTATCTATCTGTTCCTTTCTATGCATCCAATGAAGTGGGCTGTAGCCCACGAAAGCTTATGCTCTAATAAATTTGTTCATCTCTAAGGTGCCACAAGTACTTCTGTTCTAATTGTAGGGTGTACCTGTTTTTCTATCCTCATCAGGGGAACTATATAGACGTCTTTCCCCAGCCCTACTGAATAACACTGAATTCCATTGAGGGCCCTAGTCCTTCTCCCATTGAAATCTTATGGGACTTGATAAGAACCTTACATATGCTAATTGTTTGAATAAGATCCGGTCCTTTCATTGGACTCAAAAATTGCAAATAGTTTATACAATTCCCCACATAAAGTAGATATGCGCTTGTGTCCTAAAATTTGTGATTTGAGAAAGCGTACACTTCAAATACATTTTATGGAATATTTATTCAGGTTAGGGAAGAGGAAAGCAATGCAAAGACCTTGCTTCTCCAGCGTGCCCTTGTTACTTTGTGCCATTCTGTAAAACCAGAATACCCATTCATCTGAGGATTCTTCTTGGCCAATGAAATATTCAGGTGATGCGGAAATTGTTGCAATAGCTCATAAGCCAGCCTGGCCTTTGGCACAGAGGTGCAGGCTGAGGAAGAAGAGGTGTTGCTGGTGCTCTCCTGTGTTTGACTGATTCCTGGCTGCCATTACACAACCTTGTAGATATTGCAGCTGGTTCAGGGTGGGACAGAACAGCTTTCAGGCTGCTCAGAGTTGCACTGAGGGAAGTTGGAAAGTTTTCCTTTTCCTTCTACTACTATGTAACTTTTCCACAGTTCAGGAAGTTTTGAGAAGTTGCAGACTGGGGGAAAAAACCCACTGAGGCATCATTCATTCTATTGCATTCAGTGGCAAAAAAAGGAAAAATAAAAATCTAAAGTTTGAAAATTGACCAAAAAAAAATCAAAAACCAAGACTCCCCTCAAAGAATAACCTGAAAGTTCTTTGCAAAAGTTTTGAGCTTTGAAAAAAGTGTTGAATTAAACACTTCAGTCCACCTATATGTGGAGGAGGACTCAGTGAAAGTCACTCTTTCCCAAGAATTATCATTACTGTCACATTTTCTCAGCATGTTTTTTTGAAGTGTATAGGGAAGAGAGAGCGAGAGAGGAGGAGGAGGTGAGAAGCTTGAAATTATGAAAAGGCAAGGAGAGAGAGAGGTTGCAGGACAAGGTATATTAATTAGAGCAGTAAGTGTAACCATACTTATAGTCTATCTTCTGATTAAACAGCAATAATAGCATAACACAGGAATCACAGCGTATTCTTTTAATTCATAAACCTTTTAATTACATGATGTGATGGGATTGTATAAATACTTATTTTCTTTTGGTATAATATAGTTTGTGCTGTTAGGATAAAAAAAAATCTTACTTCCTCCAGTAACACATTCCGTTTCAGGCCTCCTCTATTCCTGTAATAACATGAGAAATAAACAATAATGTCATTTGAATTCTGTCATTTAAATTTTGTCACAGTCACCAGCCACTATGTAATTCATTTCATGCATTTTTAGGAATGGTCTCAATAAGATGGCCTGCTGTTTTTCTGAGAATTACATTTTGCAAAGTCCCAACTAATAGTAACTAAACACAGTTCATCCACACAATTACTTTTATTAAGTGGAAACTCTGATATAAATCTTCTCTATTTAACCACTAACCTCAAATGAATACAGCACACTGGAAAAATCTGGCTATTTTGTTTGAGTGGGTTACTTTCTCCTGGCTTCAGTAATGCCCTTCAATATTTACACTATGCTCAGTTTAGCCACAAGCAATTTTTGGTCGATTTATTTTTTCTATGAATACAGAAGAGATCAAAACTCACTGCAACAGTGTATTGAAGTTTGCCTCATCTTGATTTGTTTAATCTCGAATGGAATTGATCTGCTCCAGCTCCAGCCGAAGGCACTTTGTAAGTTGTACACAATGGACACTACATTAGGGTAATACATTGTCAGACTGGATCATAAGAAGGGCCCTAAAATGTGTTTGTGTGCAGAGATGAGAGGAACGAGATGAGGGAGGAAAGATATCGTCATACTATTATGCAAAACCTGCTGAGAGAATAAAAGGGATTTTCTGAACAAATGGACCCAAACTACAAAACATTTATAAGAAGCCAGCTGCATGCAATAAGGACAGGAATGTTCATTTTTACAAGTGCATGACCAATATTATAGAAGTGTGTGTCTTTTTATGAAAATGCAGTGCTCAAGATAAATGTTATATTTATTTTCATTCAATTTATCCTCTCTCTCTCAGGCGGGAAAAGGGGAAATGTTCTTCCAGATTAGAACAACTCCCCCCTCCAAAAACAACCCCCCCCACCACCAAGCACCATGAAGAATATGTAGTAGAATTTATAAGTTAATTCACTTTGTGTTTGCATCGCTTTTCTGTTTACTTTCCATACTTTAGTCTGGAAAATTAATTGACTGGCAGGAATGTTTGCTGAGACAGTGAATTTAAAGTGTATTTTGAATGTGTAATTATGAGTATTTGCACCAGAAACCTGATCCAAAAGTGCAGATTCTATATTGTGCCCAGTATCAACTGTATATAGTTGAGGGAGAGCCATGAAGCAGATGCTTGTGACTCCCTGATTCTAGGGTTAGTTCTACACTGGTTCAGCATTTTTAAGCCAACCTTGGGGGCTGCTATAAAGCCTGCCTACAAAGAAGGGGGATTATCTTCCAATGGATTATCTTCCACCTGGGGATCATTGGAGAACAGCAGTACTCTGGCATGCCCCTTCTTGTCCTGACGTGCCTCCTATGCCAGGGCTTCAGGATGGGGTGGTATAGCAACTGGCAATACCAGGTCTATGTCATCTGGAGATTCCGCCTCATTCCCGTACCAGGGGACTCCCACGCTACGGAGCTCTAGCTGCTTTCCATTACCATTTCTGTTGCCTAAGTAGCGCAAAGGGACCAGATTAGTCTTCAGAATCTGACCATAAAAATTCATGACCAGAAACAAAACATGTGATGTGTGTGTCCAACAAACTGTTCACAGACCAAGAAATAGTCAGAGAAATTATTCAATGAATAATTTAGGCTTGCCATTTAAAAAAATTGTGTGAACCAACAATTAAAGATGTCGGAGGGGCAGACATCAAGGCTGCATTGCTGAAGATGGCATCCAGAAAAGCTGCAGGCCAGGATAAAGTCACAACAGAAGACACTGAAGTCCTAAGAGAGGTTGGTATGCGCTACTCATGGGAGTCCTGGGCACAGTTTGGAAAGAGAAGTAAATTCCAAGAGAATGGAGAAAGTCCATACTGGTTCTGATACACAAACAAAAATCTGACATACACGACTATTGGAAGTACTGAGGAATTAAGCTGCTGCATGAAACTGGTAGAGAGAATCATAGATAGTCACATTCACCAAATAATGGAACACATTTTAGGAAAGGAGCAGTTTGGTTTTAGAAAAGGAAGTGGGAGGATAGAAGGTATGTTCATTGCTAGACAACTGATGGAAAAGAAACTGGAGGCGAATGGGCTTCCATCGATTTGGAGAAAGCATTTGACAAAATACCTAGGTGACTGCTGGTGCCTCTGTTACTATTCTATGGGGTCCAGAGGTATTTGTCCAGAGGGTGATGGATTTGTATGATGGTGTTTCAAGGTGAAGGTAGGGCTTCACCGGGGTTCCAGTGCTTAGTCTATTACTATTCATAATTGTGATCGACTTCATAAGTAAGGAAATCCAAATGGAAGGCAGTGCAAAACTGATCTGTGAAGAGGATATTGTGCTAATGACCAAGGTGCTTCATGCCTGGAAGAGGGAACTAACAAACTCTGACCTCAAAATGAGTAAAGAAAAATTGAAGTCATGTGAGTAACTTGCACAGAACCCAGACAACATCAACATTGAGGGTCAGTGCCTAAATAAACTTTCTGTGTTTCAATTCCTTGGAGGCTGGTTAGTGGCAAATGGAGTAATCAACAGAAAACTGCAAGCACGACTGATGAGCACCAGGGAAGTCTGGCACAAGTTAAATGGAGTGATTTATGACAAACAGATGCCCAGAATACTTAAGAGAGAACTACACAAAACTAGCGTAAGACCAGCTCTTCTGAATGGATCAGAGACCTGGGCAACCAAAGAGGGCACTTGAGAAGAAATGAAGCCATTGAAATGAAATGTTTGAGTGCAGTGAGAGGAGTGACTTTGCTGGATCATATGCAGAATGATGTCTTCAGGAGTGAGAACAAGGTCAGCATTAGCAGAGAGAAGCTGCAAGAGAACAGCTGAGATGGTATGGGCATGTACAAAGGATGGATGAAGGGAATCCTGTTATGGAAGCATATGAGACTAGAGTTCGTGGGTGAAGAACAAGAGGAAAGCCAAGAAAATGGTGGACCGACTGTGCATGGGAGGATGGAGTTGATATGGAGTGAGCATTGGACCAGCAAGCCTGGAAAACACTGATTGGGTGACCTGATCCCAGCTAGTTGGGAAAAGGGGAAGAAGAAGATTTGATAAAATCTTGCAGACAATTTGAAAACAGAAAAAGTGGCACACTTCATTGAATAAACCATTTGCTATGAATTATTTGCCTAGGTCTATCCCAAACCTTCTGAATACCAGAGTGTCAAGTGTTGTTCTCAGTATTAACTGGGAAAGGACAAGGGTCTATGCTCTGTGAAATCCAATGGTCATTACTAGTCAGTTTGACTGTCCATGTTATTTCAAATATTTGAAAGTACATAACAGTAAATATATTTGAGATATTATTTTTATTATTCCTATTGCACTGTAAATGTACTTGGTATATTACAAAACACCTAGTTTAGACAGCTGCCAAAGGAACAATTTAAATTGGACAGATGCAATAGAAGGCATTCAACAATGAGGCATGAGGGTGTAACCAAATAGAAATATTATCACTTAATGATGGAAGGCAAGGCACAATATATGGGTTTATGATTATTACTATTTAATATCAATAGCATGGTAGCACCTACAGGTTAGGAGAAATTGAAGGAGGAGAAGTGTCTAAGACAGGTCATATTATAACACCAATAACTTCTTCTCAAAAGATAGGAAAAAGCCAGATTTTGTAAAGTTGCCAATGTCTTCACTGACTTAGTTATCCATTCCCTCTTTAATAATAATACTTAGCATTATGCACCTTCAAAGTACTGTGCTAACCATAGCTAATTAAAGGCATAACACTTTTGGTATGTAAATACTGTTATTTCAGTTTTATAGATGTGAAAAAAGGGAAAAAAGTGATTAAAGGCCTGACTTGCTCCCATTCAATTCAAGGTCAAAACTCTCATTTATTTCACTGGGAGCAGGATCAAACCCTAAATGACTTATGCAAGGCCACAAAGTAAATTGGTACTCAAAGTGAAATTAGAACTGAGGAATTCCAGGCAATCCTATGGACAGCCAAATAGATCATGTTCCCTCTGAGTGGGGCCCTGATCCTACTTCTATTGAACTCAAAGCTAAAATTTCAATTGATTAAAATGGTGCAGAATAAGGCCACAAGGGCCTCACTTTCAAAGATATGCAACCTGGGGAATGTTCAAAAATAGCTAACAGGGTAAGGTGCCTAATTCCCATTTAAATCAATGGGGTTTAGTTGCCTAACCTATTTAGGCACTTCTAATTCCACTAGGGCCTAACTGCATCTTTAGACACCTATATAGCTTTGAAAATCTAGCCCTTAGAGCCTAAGCCTACAAACTCTTACTCATATGAATACTTCTAATGGAAGTAAGCCATTGAAGTAAATGAAACTACTTGACTAAATAATAATTAATCACACAGATAAGGATTTTCAAGATTGGCCCATAGGTCCTCTTTTTTCTGTCTTTCAACAATGCATATCACAGTCTGATCTCAAATAGCTTACATGGTGCATACTATTCAAGCACTGGGATGTCTACTGAACTAATGCTTGAAAAATCTTAATTTGAATTCCCCATTACCTTTGCCAAATGAAAATTACTCTACAGAAAAGCTCTCCTCAGCACCGTGCTTTTGAACAGTATATCATAAAAGAGTGCTCCCTGAAAGTCTTAATATTAGACTTATAAACATATTTAATAAAATTATAGAAAACAGTAATATTGATTTATTAGCTGTCTTTCCCAGGGTCATAAAGGATTTTTCTCTCCACTCTAGGAATACATTATTTCATTCACTATGAATTTGATTAAAGCATCAACAACTCTTCTGTGAGGGGAGATTGTGACATTATGATGTAGTGACTAAATTCAGTATGCTCTAGCTACCAGGGACATATCTAGAGTCCATTTCACCTGGCACAGAAATTTCAACATTGGCTAATGTCCTCCTTACCCCTAGTAAACTAAATAAAGTCTATTGCTGTCTAAAATTAATGGTTAATTAATTTATTATAACCTAGTCATGGCAAAAAGTTATAAGGCATGTTTGTTTGAACTAAACATAATTTGTATTGCAAAATAAAGGATGTTTAGCTCAAACTAGTATGCCCTGTGTCTTTTTGTCATGATAAACAACCAGACTTAATTATAATGAATTAATTAACCGTTCATTTTAGACAGCAATAGATTATTTTTTTAAAAACCATTAAAAACCCACATCACTGTCCCCATCCTTCACCGCACTGTACATATGGGACCATATCCTCCAGTGACATCCATACTGACAGACCCCTGCACCTTATCAGAGCCCCAGTGTGTGGGGATGAGCCACATCAGCCATTGGCATAAGGAACCAAGGCCAGCCTGGATTAAAGAATGTTTGGGCCCTGTGCACCTTCCCCCCAAACCTTCCATGAACTAGACAGCCCTCACCCGATATACACCCTACTCCACACAGACTCCACAGTGCTCCTTTCTACCCACCCCACTTGTAGACCCCTGAACGTCCCTTGCAACCCCACCCCCACATACCTCACCCCACACAGACCTCGAAATGCCCCTCATACCCCACAGATCCCACATACATCCCAGAAGCTCTGATATACATCTGCTCACC
Organism: Caretta caretta; assembly: GCF_965140235.1. Lineage (NCBI taxonomy): Eukaryota > Metazoa > Chordata > Testudines > Cheloniidae > Caretta > Caretta caretta. Next base: position 295,291,397 of record NC_134206.1, on the reverse strand, counting down.
ACAGCCCCACTGCCTCACTCCCACCAGACACAGCCCCAAACATCACTCACTCACCCCCAACATCCTAGTCCCCAACCCCACCATTCCCAATTTCCTGCATTCCCCCCTCAGCCTCTACAACTCACCACACTTCTCCCAAAAATCCTCACTCTCCCCCAATGCCTCAGCCCCCCAACACTTCCCATTCACCTTATAGCTCACCAACAACTTATCCCCAGCCCCTCACCCACCACACTCAGGACCTTCCTGGCTACTCAGTGGTGCCTTCCTAGCTCAGCACTCCACTCCTGTCTCAGGCTACGGCAACTCATCCCAATCCTCCTCATGATCCTGGCGGACAGCTCTGCTTGCTCTGCACTCACATGACCTTATGCTGTCCTGATGGAGAGACACGGGGTCACGGTGCAGCTCAGGTTTGGTTCGGCCACCCCTCCATGATACAGGGGCAGCTGGGCCAAATTTGAGTGAGTGGCATTGCACTGCAACGCTGCTCAGTTGTTTTTTTCTCAGTTGTGGCCTCCTAAAATGGGGACCCTGTGCAAGTGAACAGAGTACACATTGGTCAGGCCCAGATTGACTACAGCCCTGATTCACCAGTCTATCCCTTTTGAGCAAATCAATTAAGCCCATGCTTCAGTAACAATGACTTCAATTGGAAACAAGTTAAAATGCTTTGATGTTTCGGGACCTATACCTGTCAAGGTTCATGGACCATGAGTTGTTAGGAAAACTCTGACAGTCACGGCTGTGAAAGTCTTAATTGTCATCACTGTTGGTTTGAGAGTCTTTTTAAACATTTGTTTACAGACCCTGTCCTGATTTCCACTCAGTAAAGACTCCAAGTGCAGCTCATCCAATGTCCTACTAGAACCTAGCATTTAAATGTTATACTTTCAATTCAATATAAAATTGCCTTTAAATGCTCAAGTTACAAGATTGGATCTATCTGGGCGGACCTTTTCACCTGTTCAGACCTGATTGAGGGACTCAGGCCATAGTTTTGTAAATCTCTACTGCATATGGTTCAAATTTTGCTCTCAGATGAATATGCATACAGATGCAGACCCTTTCTGAGTGGGACCTGTGGAAAGAACTGGGTTAGCAGTGTAATGAACATAATCCTGCTCACATTTAAGCCAATGGCAAGACTCCCAAAGGAGAAAAAACAACATTGCTATTTCTTTTGTTTTGCAGAACATTATTCAAAGCCACACTGTGATTCACACCAAATAATAAAGAAAACTAGATGTAAAAATGTTATAATAATAATAATAATATAGTTCAGAACAGAGAGCAAAAATTAACCACCTCCATCTCCCAACACTCTGTCTTTAAATCAGCTGTCAGAAAACTCATCGGTTTACAATGAATGTACAATTTTTGGGCCCAATCACATTCCCACTGAAGTCAATGGCAATTTTGCCACTGGCATCTAGTAGAAAAGCTCTGGGCCGTATGGCTGGACTTCATCAGAATGTCACAGCATGATAAATGGCCTTTCAGTGATACAGTCAGATGCCAAGGGATGCTCAGGATAGTCTATAGAAGGGCTTTATGATTCACCAGCTGTCTGTAGTGCTAGTTCTCTTGGGTGCCATTTTCCAATTATGCATAATTTGATTCTTGGAAATGTACAGGGCTGTTATCTGTGGGATAATAAATTGCTATGTAAATCCCTTATGAGGTCCACATGCAAAGCCCTTTTCTCATTACAGTATTTTGTATTGACCAATTTGTCCTCTGTTCTTGCACTGTTCTCAGGAAACACCCATATCTCTCTACAGAGGTCACTTATAAGAGTAAAACAGTATTTCTATGTGACTAGAAAGTAACCTTTGCTCCACCATTTCTTTTATAAGACAAATAATGGTACAGGTTTCATTATTATTAAATAATAATCTGCAGTACTTACATGGTGCTTTATAGCTTCAAATGTTCTTCAGCATTAATCAAAGCATTATAGAAAAATGTTTTATTGAAATATTAAAGACCAAATTCTGATATACTTAATCTGGATTAATAACCCACAAGCAGTATAGTTTACTTAAATATGCACAACAGTAGCAGAATCTGGCCCTAAATTAAAAATTTTTGGCAAAATTTTCAAACTTGAGGTGCCTAACATGGGGTGCCTAAATTATTTTGAAAACACTGGCTTACTGAGAGTAGGAAAGTACTCTCGGTGTCCCTAGCCTCTGTTTGCCAGAAGTTGGGAACGGGCAACAGGGGATGGATCACTTGATGATTACATATTCTGTTCATTCCCTCTGGGGCACCTGGCACTGGCCACTGTCAGAAGACAGGATACTGGGCTAGATGGACCTTTGGTCTGACCCACTATGGCCTTTCTTATGTTCTTATGGGTGTGATTTTCAAACTTACCTAATGGTTCTAAATAGAGTAGGATGGGAAACCAATTTCCTGTCTCATGAAAATCTGATGTTTCAGAATTTTTTTCCCCATCCCATATTGGGATAAAATGTGGAAATCTCAAAAGTTTTCAAATGGGAAAATAAAAAATAAAATTGACTCAGGTCAAAACATTTTGTTTTGATTTTGATTATTTGATTTGATTTGATTCAATTTTGATTATTTTTTTTAAATGCATGATTATTAGTTTAAATTTCAAAATGAAAAGTAGTTTCAAACTAGAAAACTGGAATTGTTGATGGATCAGCATTTTGTGATGAAAAAGTGTTTAGCTGAAACATTCCTTACCAGCGCTAGCCTTTAGATGCCAATTCCCATTAGAAATAATTAGGAATTGAGGTTCCAGTCCCCTAGATGGCTGGCTGCAAAATAATGCTGATGTCCTTGTGTATAATAAGAAACAGAGCAGTCATAGCATTCACAATGCTGGCTATCATCTGTGGTAGAAGTCATCTTTATTTAGAAAGTTTGTACTGTCTTGTCAAACAGTGACAACTTTTTTTTCTTAACAAAAGTAAGAAAAGAGACATTAATAATGCAGTTAGACATTTTGGGGCCAGTCTTGACTCCAGGCCAGATCAAACCCAATGAATTCAATGGCATAACACCAACTGGCTTCATAGGGATCAGAATTAGGCACTCTGCTGACTTTAATGGGACTTAAAGTTAAGCATGTGCTTAAGTGGTGTACCAAAGAGAAATGGTGAATCAGGGCCTTCATTTTCATTTAGGCAAAATCTCCCGTTGTTACATTGACTGTCACTAATGCTCATTTCATCTTTGTTTGACTAGGACCTGTTTCTGGCTCATTCATATTAGTGAAAGGAGAATTAATTTCATGGTCACATTAGGTTTTGGATATACAAGACTGTTGTGCAACTATGACCAAAATTCACTGGCATATGAGGAACAGAACATTATTCTTCCTGCGGCTGTATTTTTAATCATTCTCAAGCATTGTTTTTCTGGTTTTTTTCCATTGTTTCATTGCTATGGTTTTCGAAAGCTCTAGATCAAATCGGTGTGATAATCTTTTATCCTTTATTACACTGTGCACATCCACCTCAGCCCAGTGCAGGGAATATGTTTTAACTGCATAGACATAATGGATAGAGACAGTTCAAAGTGCTCACAGTCCAGTGCCCTGCCACAGGGAGAACCAGGTTTAGGATTTGAAATGTTTTTCCTGGGCTAGTGTAAACTTAGCACATTGCATGATAACTTTAAGTTAATGAATTCTAGGGAAAAAAGATTTTGAACCCCTGATAGTAGAACGCATGCCTGGAGTTTAGATGTAGCAACATAAGCTGCCTACACAGAATCCCTGCTCCCCTTAGGAAGGGATTAGTACCCATCACAATGATCCCTTCTGACCTTGGAATCTATGAATATATGAATCAGTGCAGCCTCAAAAGTGGGCAGTCCAGGCCCAGGAAGAGTAAAGGCCAAGGCAGACAGGAGACTGACTGATTCCATGCCTTTCCCAGACAGCCTTTGCCAGCGGGGCCCTCTGGGTCCCTGACATGTCCTTAAATCTGCCCTCAACTGACAGCACATATAGGTGGTACTGTCCCCATCCTTCATTGGGTGGAATCACTTCTCAGGCTGCCATAGGGAAATGCTGTTTGCGCCCACCCCACAATCCCCTCTCCAGAATTACAGAATTGAATATGGCACATGATATCACATTTGTCCAAGACACCTTCAGGTCTAAGTATTATTTATCTGAGTTGATGACTTATTGCAAGGTTACTCTGATGATGATATAATGCCACTGGATATTTAATTAATATTTTACAAATTGCTATTGCACAGAGTCCTGTTGACTACTGAGGGAGCAGGACCTAAAGTATAGCACTACTTATTGCAAAATCAAAGATGTATTGGTGGAATTCAAAGGGTAGAGGCAAAAGGAACTCACACAAAACTCTCCAGGCAATTGACTGAGGTAAAAATGAATGCATGTAGTAAATGGTAATACAAAGCACAGAAAAATATTTAGAGAACGGATCAAATACATTTCTTGGCTAAGAAGCAATTGAATGTTACATCGCAGATCACCATGTTTATTCAGTTCAAACATGGTTTCAGCTAAAATAGTTTCTAACTCAATGTGCCTGTGATTAAATTGTATTCTAGGCGAGTCTATAACGACATTTCATCTACACCCGTGGTTCCCAAACTTTTTCCGCTGCTTGTGCAGGGAAAGCCCCTGGCGGGCCGGGCCGGTTTGTTTACCTGCCTTGTCCAGCGGCCAGTACGTCCCTCGGCCCGCACCGCTTCCAGCAGCTCCCATTGGCCTGGAGCTGCGAACCACGGCCACTGGGAGCCACGATCGGCAGAACCTGCGGACACGGCAGGTAAACAAACCGGCCCGGCCCTCCAGGAGCTTTCCCTGCACAAGCGGCGGAACAAGTTTGGGAACCACTGATCTACTCTAATCCAGAATATGGTTTTTATGTTGTTTTCCTCCCATCTATACCAGTCTAGATAGGTTTATTAAAATTGTTACTGAATCCAAGATCCCTTAATCTGTTCTTGAGTCCCATGTATGGTTTAGCTGGCAGTTGTGCCTATTGCTTCATTACAGATTGGCACCTAATTGTTGTGTGATCTTCTGGGAAATGTTTAGAGATATTAAAGAGACAGTTAAAATATTAATGAAGTTTAACCTTTTACTCTATTTGAAAGATTTAAAGCAAGTAAAGTCTCCATCCATCATCATCAGGAGTCACAAGAAGCCAGGATTAATATGGAGAACATGCTGGTGCAGGGAAAAAGAAATGTACTTATTCTACAAACAAACAAACAAACAAACAAACAAACAGGTTAAAAGATTATCAAGGTTGCAAAATAAAGTATTAAAAGTCAGGAAATGCCAAAAATATTGTTGTCCATGCAACACTTATTCTGCTTATCATGGCATATGTATTTAATATAGCTTGTATTGCATGATTGAATCTAATTTGTTTCTGAAGGATGTCTGCCTTTTTCAGTGTGCAAGCCATAGTCAGATGTAAGTAAGAAATGCAGCCAAGATGTTAGGCTGATACATAATTATGGCATAGAAGGTTATTTATATAACTTTGCAAAATAGCCATACTAGAAGGTCTAGAATTGCTAGTGATTTCCACGTGACAAAGATCATGCATAAATACAAAACTGTGTCCCCTTCTTCTGAATGGATGTTGTAATCCAAAGAAAAGTATGAGAAGGTGCAGTCATATGTCTGAGCAAGCCCACTGATGGGAGGGCAATTGCCCAAGGGCCTGGGCAACTTAAAAGGCCTGGAGGCCCCTGGCCGCCACCGGCAGTGCAGCAGGGCTAAGACCAACTTCTTGCCTGCCCTCGCTCCTCGCTGCTCCTGGAAGCGGCCAGCATGTCCCTGAGGCCCCTTGGGAAGGGGTCTCCGTACGCTGCCCCCCACCCCGAATACTGACTGCAGCTCCCATTGGCCGGGAACTGTGGCCAATGGGAGCTGCGGGGGCGGTGCTTGTGGGAGTGGTGCCCCGGCCTAGGAGCTGCTGCCAGAGGGGTGTGCTGGTTGCCTTTGGGAGCCGCCCAAGGTAAGCGCCGACACCCTGACCCCCTCCTGCACCCTGACTCCCTGACCCAGCCTAGAGCCCGCACCCAAACTTCCTCCCAGAGCCAACACCATTCAGCCCCTCCCACACCCAAACTCCATCCCAGAGCCTGCAGCCCCTCCTGCACCCCAACTCCCCGACCCAGCCTGGGTGAATGAGAGTGAGGCTGGGGGACAGTGCACAATGGAGGGAGGGGAGATGGAGTGAGCAGGGGATGGGGCCTCAGAGAAGGGGTGGGACAGGGCCGTCTCAGGGAAGGAGCGGGGATGGGGGGCGGGGCTAGGGTCTTTGGATTTGTGCAATTGGACAGCTGTCAACCCTACCAGGTGGGCATGTAGAAGCCCTAGCAGTGCTGGAAGAGCACACCCAGCAACACAGCCAGCAGCTCGCTGGGCACCAGCCAGTGCAGGTGCAGCAGCACCCAAATGTCGGGCAGCCCACGTCTGCGTGGGTGCAGCTTCTGCGTGCATGGGGACCCATTGACTGTTCTTCTCTGGGGCCCGGAATTGCTGTCAATGGGCCTGTGAATAAGCAATGTATCCATAAATGAAATTTTGGGCCTTCTTTTAGGCAAATGATTTTACATACACAAACAACCTATAAGATTTTGGAAATTCTCAGAGACTATTCCCTGGAACACCCTATGCCTCCCCCATTCAGGGCTCTGGGCTTCAGCTGTGGGGGGGAGGGTCCTCTCTAGGCTTTAGTTGAGGGATGGGGGGGATGCCATGGCTCGGGGCTTCAGCCCTGGGGGCAAAGGGCACCACAGCTTGGGGTTTGAGCCCTGCAGGGAAGCGCCAGGGCTTGGAGCCCTATGGGTAGGGTTGCCAACTCTTCTGGATTGGCCAGGAGTCTCCCGGAATTGGACTCAATCTCCCAGTGGCTACTGAAACTAATCCAGGAAATGTTAATAGGATGCAAAAAGCATGGTCAGTGTCGTAACAGAGCTAAGGCAGACTCCCTATCTGCACTGGCTCCGCGCAGCCCCTGGAAGCAACCAGCACATCCCTCTGGCTCCTAGGTGCAGGGGCAGCCAGGGGATCTCTGCCTGCTGCCCCCGCCCCGAGCACCAACTCTGCAGGTCCCATTGGCTGGGAACTGCGGCCACTGGGAGCTGCATGGGCGGTGCCTGCAGGCAGTGGCAGCGCGCAGAGCCGCCTAGCCACCCATGAGCCTATGCACCAGACATGCTGGTCGCTTTAGAGAGCCGCCCCAGGTAAGTACCTGCTAGCTAGAGTCTGCACCCCGAACTGCCTCCCGCATTCCAAGCCCCTGCCCCAGCCCTGAGCCTCCTCCCGCACCCAAACTCCCTCCCAGAGCCCGCACTCTGAATCCCATCCCGTACCCCAACCCCCTGCCCCAGGCTCAGCCCAGAGCCCCCTCCCACACTCCAAACCCCTCGGCCCCACTCCCCAGCCCAGAGCCCGCACCACCTCCTGCACCCCAACCCCCTGCCCCAGCCCGGTGAAAGTGAGTAAGCAGAGAGGGAGTGATGGAAGGAGCGGGGATGGAGTGAGTGGGGACAGGGCTTCAGAGAAGGGGTGGGGCAGGGTGATGGCCTCAGGGAAGGGGGTTGCAGGAGGCATGGCAAGGGTGTTTGGGTTTGTGCGATTAGACAGTTGGCAACCATAGCTGTGGGAGGAACCGGAGCGCCTGCCAGTTTGAAAATATTTACCGGAGCTCTGCTCTGAATGGCTCAGGCTGAATTTATATCCTGAATATGGGACAAGAACAAGGTCATTCCTCTATATAGAAATGCCCCATTGCTTGGTCAATTAGAGCACAGTCCTGATCCCACTGTAATCAATGTCAAAATTTCCATTGACTAGAATGGGTAAAGAATCGGGTTCTTAGCAGCAGGAATATCACAGTCTAACATTCCAGCAAGGAAATCACAAACTTGGGGCTAAACATCTCTAATGTGAGGCAATTTCAGAAACAATGAAAGTCTCTCTGGATAAGCTATTACCAGCAGGAGAGTGAGTTTGTGTGTGTGGTTTTTGGAGGGCGGGGGGGGGGGGGTGAGAAAACCTGGATTTGTGCTGGAAATGGCCCACCTTGATTATTATACACATTTTAAAGAGAGTGGTCACTTTGGATGGGCTATTACCAGCAGGAGAGTGAGTTTGTGTGTGTGTGGGGGGGGGGGGGGGCGGAGGGTGAGAAAACCTGGATTTGTGCTGGAAATGGCCCAACTTGATGATCACTTTAGATAAGCTATTACCAGCAGGAGAGTGGGGTGGGAGGAGGTATTGTTTCATGGTCTCTGTGTATATAATGTCTTCTGCAGTTTCCACAGTATGCATCCGATGAAGTGAGCTGTAGCTCACGAAAGCTCATGCTCAAATAAATTGGTTAGTCTCTAAGGTGCCACACTCCTTTTCTTTTTGTGAATACAGACTAACAAGGCTGTTACTCTGAAATCTCTCTGGATTGTGCACTGAGGACCTATTTGGGGATCTAGAATCAGAGATAGAAACATTTCTTGAGAGAAGCTATTACCATGTTTCCCTGAGATCATTTGAAATGGATTTATTATATAGAATGGAAACACCTTTTCCTGATCCCTAGCTGTGTTCCAGCTTTTACATTTTCCCCCACTCTCTTTTAAGGCTCTCAAGCTAGAAAAAGCTTGAGTATTATGAAGTTATAAAAAAATTGAGAGAGAAGAGAAAATGATATAGAAAAAGTTATCTTATAAATCAGCTAAGGGAAACTCATGAGTGGATTTTTCTATAAAGTCTGATAGAATCAATAAACCTTGATCTTCCCAGATAGTAAAATTACCATCTATAATGCCTGAACAAAACTCCAGAGTACCTCTGGCAAGGATACAAAGAGGAGGGGCTATTCAAAACTTCTAATATTGGTGTGTGTGTTTCCAATTTTGAATGGAGTAAGCAAAAGAAAGTTAAACTTAAATTTCATCCAAGAAGTTACACTAATGATTGTGTGGCAGAAAAGAGAAAGGGTGAACACTCTAGTCTTGGTTTGTTTAAATGGGAAGTGATTATACAAGCATATGAACAGGTTGTTAAAATCTTTAATATCTTTTGTATACTAAAAAACTGGGACTCCATGAAGATCATACAGCTTCAGTATTTAAGTCCTTGTTATCAGTTAAAGAATAAAGCCACATTGCTGATTGGTGTTTATTTATTTAGATTTAAACATATTCCTAAATGGCTTCAGGTGGGTGGTGATGGCATTCACTTCCAAATAATGTCATACAAGTGCCTCATAAATTGTGAGATCTATCCTGATTTGGTCTCCTGACATCAATCAGGTGAAATCATTTCAATGAGTCTGAGCCTTAATAGTTCAATATTCACATATTAGGAAATATATTTGATTTCCAATACACACACACACCAAACAGTTTAAGCTAAGATGGTTTTCCCACCAATGTAGATGTCATGGCTATTTAAAATTGTTTTTTTTCTCGAATGGAAATTGTTTAAAAATATTGTAATGTTTTCCTCTCAGTATAGATAGAGCTGTAGTGAAAACGTTGCTTTTAATGATTTAAAATGTTATAGCTCTTGTAAAGATAAATATACCTGCCAATAATAATAAACCGCAAGCGTTTAATGACTGTTAATCTGCTGTATCCTTTAGTCTGACACAGTTCAGTGACACTATCACTGATATGGAAAGCTTTATTGTTCCTAGTCATTAAGTGAGCAATTAATCTAGGGAACAACAAAGCCTGGAATTGAAGGATAAAAGATCTGTGACACTAAGCAAGCATTTTATACCTGAAAATGGACTGGACTGGATATAGGCCACTGGTTAATCTGATACTGGCATGTACAGATATCATAACTGTCTTGCCATCAAAAAAGAAAGAGTATTAGGTTAATAGAACAGTGAACCCAACTAATCTGAATGTAAACACGGAAGATCTTTTGAGAAAGCATCTGAGAAAAATCTGTTAACCATTGAAAACATATGAATGAGAAATTTAGCATGACTGATCTTGAGATACAAGGATTTTTCTTAATACATTTAGTGTCTCTTGAAAAAAGCATACTGGGGATTTGGTAGTATGAGAGGGCGAGATTTCTAAAAATATTTAGGCACCTGAAGATACCGATAAGTGCCTAGTGGGATTTTCAAAAGCCCCTAGGTGCCTATCCACATCTTTAGAATCATAGAATCATAGAATATCGGGGTTGGAAGGGACCTCAGGAGGTCATCTAGTCCAACCCCCTGCTCAAAGCAGGACCAATCCCCACTAAATCATCCCAGCCAGGGCTTTGTCAAGCCTGACCTTAAAAACCCCAAAGGAAAGAGATTCCACAACCTCCCTAGGTAGAATCATAGAATCATAGAATATCAGGGTTGGAAGGGACCTCAGGAGGTCATCTAGTCCAACCCCCTGCTCAAAGCAGGATCAATCCCCAATTTTTGTCCCAAATGGCCCCCTCCAGGATTGAACTCACAACCCTGGTTTAGCAAGCCAATGCTCAAACCACTGAGCTATCCCTGTGGGGCGCATTCCAGTGCTTCACCACCCTCCTAGTGAAAAAGTTTTTCCTAATATCCAACCTAAACCTCCCCCACTGCAACTTGAGACCATTACTCCTTGTTCTGTCATCTGCTACCTCTGAGAACAGTCTAGATCCATCCTCTTTGGAACCCCCTTTCAGGTAGTTGAAAGCAGCTATCAAATCTCCCCTCATTCTTCTCTTCTGCAGACTAAACAACCCCAATTCCCTCAGCCTCTCCTCATAAGTCATGTGTTCCAGTCCCCTAATCATTTTTGTTGCCCTCAGCTGGACGCTTTTCAATTTTTTCACATCCTTCTTGCGGTGTGGGGCTCAAAACTGGACACAATACTCCAGATGAGGCCTCACCAATGTCGAATAGAGGGGAATGATCACATCCCTTGATCTGTTGGCAATGCCCCTACCTATACAGCTCAAAATGCTGTTTGCCTTCTTGGCAACAAGGGAACACTGTTGACTCATATCCAGCTTCTTGTCCACTGTAACCCCTAGGTCCTTTTCTGTAGAACTGCTGCCTAGCCATTCGGTCCCTAGTCTGTAGCGGTGCATGGGATTCTTCCGTCCTAAGTGCAGGACTCTGCACTTGTCCTTGTTGAACCTCACCAGATTTCTTTTGGCCCAATCCTCTAATTTGTCTAGGTCCCTCTGTATCCTATCCCTACCCTCCAGCATATCTACCATTCCTCCCAGTTTAATGTCATCTGCAAACTTGCTGAGGGTGCAATCCACACCATCCTCCAGATCATTAATGAAGATAATGAACAAAACCAGCCCCAGGACCGACCCTTGGGGCACTCCGCTTGATACTGGCTGCCAACTAGGTATGGAGCCATTGATCACTACCCATTGAGCCCGATGATATAGCCAGCTTTCTATCCACCTTATAGTCCATTCATCCAGCCCATAATTCTTTAACTTGCTGGCAAGAATACTGTGGGAGACTGTATCAAAAGCTTTGCTTAAGTCAAGGAATAACACATCCACTGCTTTCTCCTCATCCAAAGAGCCAGTTATCTCGTCATAGAAGGCAATTAGATTAGTCAGGCATGACTTGCTCTTTGTGAATCCATGCTGACTGTTCCTAAGCACTTTCCTCTCCTCTAAGTGCTTCAGAATTGATTCCCTGAGGACCTGATCTATGATTTTTCCAGGCACTGAGGTGAGGCTGACTGGCCTGTAGTTTCCCAGATCCTCCTTCTTCCCTTTTTTAAAGATGGGCACTACATTAGCCTTTTTCCAGTCATCCGGGACCTCCCCTGATCGCCATGAGTTTTCAAAGATAATGGCTAATGGCTCTGCAATCACATCCGCAAACTCCTTTAGCACTCTCGGACGCAATGCATCCGGCCCCATGGACTTGTGCTCATCCAGCTTTTCTAAATAGTCCTGAACCACATCTTTCTCCACAGAGGGCTAGTCATCTCCTCCTCATACTGTGCTGCCCAGTACAGTAGTCTGGGAGCTTACCTTGTTCGTGAAGATAGAGGAAAAAAAGCATTGAGTACATTAGTTTTTTCCACATCCTCTGTCACTAGGTTGCCTCCCTCATTCAGTAAGGGGCCCACACTTTCCTAGACTTTCTTCTTGTTCTAACATACCTGAAGAAACCCTTCTTGTTACCCTTAACATCTCTTGCTAGCTGCAACTCCAAGTGTGATTTGGCCTTCCTGATTTCTCTCCTGCATGTCTGAGCAATATTTTTATACTCCTCCCTGGTCATTTGTCCAATCTTCCACTTTTTGTAAGCTTCTTTATTGTGTTTAAGATCAGCAAGGATTTCACTGTTAAGCCAAGCTGGTCGCCTGCCATATTTACTATTCTTTCTACACATCGGGATGGTTTGTTCCTGTAACCTCAATAAGGATTCTTTAAAATAAAGCCAGCTCTCCTGGACTCCTTTCCCCCTCATGTTATTCTCCCAGGGGATCCTGCCCATCAGTTCCCTGAGGGAGTCAAAGTCTGCTTTTCTGAAGTCCAGGGTCTGTATTCTGCTACTCTCCTTTCTTCCTTGTGTCAGGATCCTGAACTCGACCATTTCATGGTCACTGCCTCCCAGGTTCCCATCCACTTTTGCTTCCTCTACTAATTCTTCCCAGTTTGTGAGCAGCAGGTCAAGAAGAGCTCTGCCCCTAGTTGGTTCCTCCAGCACTTGCACCAGGAAATTGTCCCTTACATTTTCCAAAAACTTCTTGGATTGTCTGTGCACTGCTGTATTGCTCTCCCAGCAGATATCAGGGTGACTGAGGTCTCCCATGTGAACCAGGGCCTGTGATCTAGTAACTTCCATTAGTTGCCAGAAGAAGGCCTCGTCCACCTCATCCCCCTGGTCCGGTGGTCTATAGCAGACTCCCACCACAACATCACCCTTGTTGCTCACACTTCTAAACTTAATCCAGAGACTCTCAGGTTTTTCTGCAGTTTCATACCGGAGCTCTGAGCAGTCATACTGCTCTCTTACATACAATGCAACTCCCCTTCATTTTCTGCCCTGCCTGTCCTTCCTAAACAGTTTATATCCATCCATGACAGTACTCCAGTCATGTGAGTTATCCCACCAAGTCTCTGTTATTCCAGTCACATCATCTTCCTTGACTGTGCCAGGACTTCCAGTTCTCCCTGCTTGTTTCCCAGGCTTCTTGCATTTGTGTACAGGCACTTGAGATAACTCGCTAATCGTCCCGCTTTCTCAGTATGAGGCAGGAGCCTTCTCCTCTTGCACTCTCCTGCTCATGCTTCCTCCCGGTATCCCACTTCCCCACTTCCCCACTTTCCCACTTTCCTCAGGGCTTTGATCTCCTTCCCCCAGTGAACCTAGTCACATAAATACCTTTATAAATGGTTGTATTTATACACTGGATGAATCACAGACTTTAAATCTGTGAGATCCACTGGGTGAAAGTGTTACCGTCCTGCTAAACACAAGGAGAGTAAGAAGAGACGTATAGGGATCAGGGCCCCCTTACACATACAACCAAGTATATACTTGAACTAATCAGACTGACAGTCACATGAAGTAACCTTGAAATGAGGCAGTAGTAATTGGTGATGATGTTTGAGATAAAAGGATGGAAACCCAGCATTACTATCTCTTTTTTTTAATTATTATTATTAATTTTTATTGTTATACTGGAATTACAAAGCTATGCATATGTAAGTAGCATTTTACAGACATAAAAACACAGGAAAAGGAGTTTAATTTACTTTCCAGGGCATGATCTGTTGATTATGCCTTTTGTATTTTTAATTTAGGGAAGGTTTATGGCATTATAGCTTTTCCCCTTTGGCAGACACAACTAAAGTAATTATTACACTTTTCAGGGAGAGGATTTTTCATCTCCACCAGAGCATGATTTGTGAGTTAATTTTCCCACCTGTGTAGCTCCTTTTATAGACTTTGTCCTTCATCTGAGGTCTCTTAGAGTCTGTTTCTTGTCCAGCCTCCTGTGGCCCTCTCGTTCTGACACTTGTTTATTCTCTGAAAACACAGGTGCAAACCATTGGGTAGGGCATAAGGAGGACATGTCCCTTTCTCCTCCCCTGCAAATGGTCCCCTTACAGCGGCTGCAGGCCTTACCCTCGTCACCCCAAACCTTTTTTCTATGTTCTTGCATCTGTGCCTCAAAATCCTCTGTTGTTCTTCAGACAGTTGGGACTGTCTGGGAAACTGGGTGAGTTTTCTCCTAGTAGGCTAACATAATTCTCTGTCCTGAGATGGGAGGCGATAAAAGCCAGAGTGTTTGAAACCCAATGTTGCTCCCAAACCTGCTTCTCTCATGCATATGAATCTCACTAATCCCAGCCCTTTTTCTTCCAAAAGAAATTTCTCTCCTACCTCAGAAAATATTTCTTCCCATGAAGCTATTTTCTGCCCTTATATAAATTCATACAGCTCTCACAGAAATCAATAATTTTCTGGACAAGCTTTGAATTTTGCATAACCATCTTAACAAAAGAAAAGTGAGATTACGGGGGGGAAAAACACTTGAGAACCTTCTTTTGTTTGAAGCAAACCACACCACCTTCACTGCACCAAAGATTACATACTGTTTACCTGGCTCAAGTCTCCTGAAGCTTGGATTATGTGAGAAAGGCTGAAACTCTTGGAAGAGAGAGGTGGGGTATTCCACTCACTAATTAGATTGCTTTGAAAAATGGAATAAATATGTATGAGGTGGGGAGTAAAAAGAAGACAAAAAAATTAACTTTCTTACTATTCCATATCAGAATTAAGATAGTTCACAATGTCTACTCTATATTTTAAAGTAAGCAAACTAACAGGGGAGTATTATAAAGTGGCATCTATTTGTATGTAGTCCCCAGTGGCAGGTATAGTATTTTTAGGTAGGATAGAGTTACCGTGCTTGTTTGCCACCAAAATCTCTTGGTTTATTTTTTGGTTTTTTGTGTGTATGTCTGTGATTTTATTAGGTATTTGTGTCCTGGCTGGAATATGAACTTCTTGTATTGTTGTTACACAGAGAATCTTATTCCCCTTCTCTGCCTTCTTAGGATAAACCTTTTATAATGTATTTATAATAAGAAGTGACTGTAAAATTTCCGTGGCCTTAAATCTGGGTTGAAATTCACCTTGTGCACAGTGGTAACAAAATATATATGCATCACCTGAGTCATCAAAATAGGGCTTAAGTGTTATATAGGTCTAGTCGTAGCCCTCTGCACAGGAGTGAGTTTTACCCAGAGTACTATGCAGCTGAATGGGGACTTCCCTCCCATCATGTGGCCAGGCCAATGACTAGACCAAAGACAAGATCCAGTCCCATAGTATATTAAGATATTGGCAGGTTGATGGGATCCAGAAATTTTAAATTTGGTTACAGAGCAAAGCTTGATACCTTTGAGGGCTTCAACATTTTTACAACCTTAGATTGGTTGTTAAGGTCAGAAGGGACCACTGAGATAATGTAGTCTGATCTTCTGCATGGCACAGGCTATAGGACTTTGCTGAATTAATTCTTGTTGAACTAGAGCCCATCTTTTAGAAAAACATCCAATCTTGATTTAAAAATTATTGGAGTGGGCAGCTGCCTATAGGCCACTTTGACACTGTGGCTCATTACTTCAACAGCATCTTTATTCATTAGCAGGGATGGCTCAAGGTGATGCAGAAACATAGCATCAACTGAAATTTAAGTGCATTCTGCCAGGAAGATTACCAAATAATAAGCAGGACATTTTTTCATATCCTACCATGCAAACTAAGTGAGTCCAATGAATGGGTGGCACTTTCACTTTCATGAGTCTTTGATGCCCAGAATGTGTGCACTCTGAGGGCGTATCTCCATTACAATCTTAAATCGACCTATGTTAGGTCGACTTACAGTCACCACAGTAATTACAGCAGTGACTGACATCCACACTACCCTCCTTCTGTCTGTAGTGTGCATCCTCACCAGGAGCACTACCACTGACTGAAGAGGGGCAGTGTGGGGTGCTGCTCCCTGGGCTTCTCACCTGGGGTTTCTCACCTTCCCACCAGAGCGAAGGCGGGGTGGGGGTGGGGGAATCCACCCAGGGCTTCTTGCTTCTGGAAGGGAGATGTGCACCTGGAGTCCAGTCAGCTGCGGTGCTCCTGGCAGGGAGCAAGGATCCTGGACACTGGGGGGCAGCAGGGCTCCCAGTGGGGAGCCTGGGAGGTAACCCAATCCAGGAGCCTGGGTGACAGCCCGGCTTGGAGCAGAGACCCGGCATTAGACTGGCCGGGGAGCTGGGCTTTCTTGTCAATTTCACAGCTCCATTGGCTAACAGCGGATATAAGGAATGCCCTAACTACACCGACAGAGACCCTACGCCTCTTGTGGAGGTGGAGTTATTATGTCAGTGTAGCAGAGTACTTACATCAGCGGGACAAGGCTGTAGTATGGACATTGATACAGTTTGGTCGACATAAACTGCCTTATGTCAACCTAACTCTATAGTGTAGACCAAGTCTGACTCTGTTTTGAAGGTGTTTTTACTTCTCACTCATTAGACAGTAAAGAAATAAACCTTTAATAGGCTAAGTATCCTTTGCCCCAAAAAAGGAAAAAACCCAAAGATGGTTAATATCTGTGATCCTTGTTTGATATATTGTCACTTGCTCTCAAACAATGATAGGTTGATAACTTGCTTCCTTTCTAACATATTGGTCCCTTTCTTTCAAAGCTGTTAGAGAAGATTATCCCCAGATGAGCCGAGAATTTAATCATCTGTCTCAGGTGTTGCTGACAACCTAAATAAGTCATTCTGTTCTCAAATCAATGCACTAAAAAGGGCTCTAGTTTGGTAACTCTCCAAACTATTCTGATTTATTCTCTTCTTTATAGCCCCTTTTCACAGTATTGTGGTGCTTTATGGTGCAATGATGATGATAATAAATAATAATAATAATAATAATACAACAAATAATGCATGAAACAAATCAGCAATAGATCAAACAGCAACAGAACAAAGTAATGAATAGATTAGCACACAGATAAAATGGAGGTCTATATCTCCTATATGTCTGCTGGTAGATCCCCCCTTTGTTTTCACAGAGTGCGGCACTGTCTACATTCTACTGCACCATCCTTCCTCCTTAGCCTTCTTGGGTGCTCTGCTGAGGTTTGGGCAGTTTGGCCAGTGGCTGAAGAGAGAGAAGCAGAGGACTGCTCACCAACTTTCAGAATGGAAACCTGCCTATTAGCTATATTAACTCCCCTTGCTTCTGCTCCGTGATCACCACTGAACAGCTGTGGGAGGACCCAGCCAAAGGCAACATGACTAGAATGTTAGTTTAATTCTTTCTGTCAAACAAACACCATTACAAATACAATGTAACATACCATAAGAGTCTACCAGAGTATGTCACAGTGGGAAACTCATGCCACAATCAGATTATAGTGACTATTTAGAGCAACAATGTTCTGCTCATTTAGCAACAAATCTTATGTAATCATTTTAGCTATTGAGTTGGCCTCCTGCTTAGAAGCATGCTGTTCAATTGTGGGAACTAAATATATTATTACACAATTTAACCAAGAAACATAAAATAAGTCTGAAGCAAGCAATGACTTGTCTGTACATGGAAGAAGAAGAAATCATTTCTTCAACCAAGAAGATTGATAGTTTTTCTGCGCAATTCTGCATTTGCACAAAATAATTTCCCCATACCTGTTATTGTAGGAAATAATGAAACTTTGGCTGCCCTGCGGAGATCTGTCTTTCTGCAAAAAGCATCAGAGTTATCACTAGCTCTTGGCTAGGAATTCAAACTCCAGCCTTTCTAAACTTGCTACGATATATCCTGCAATAAAACCCTATGAATTGATAAATCACTGCTGATGTTCACCTGTTCAGCTTAGGATGTAAAGGGAGAATGAAAGTTGCTGCCAGATGTTGTTTATTTTGCTGCATTTAATACTGACAACTGTTGGGGAGTGGGGGGGGGGGCAGAGAGAGAGAGAGAACCTATAGAACTTCAGAGAAAGAATAGTATGGCAAATTCATTGTGGTATAACTTGCATGTGGCATGTAAATAGGTGAGGAAAAGGAAGTGAATTTGGCCCATGATGGAAAGAGCTAAGTTTTTTTTATGAGAAAGGGGAGGAATTGTTCCTTTGTGTTTGACTTAATTAATAATAATAATGCAGAAAGACCAAAAGTGATCACAAAATATTTCTCTTTGGTATTTTGGAAAAAGCCAGGTGGTATTCATACCCTCTCATGTTGATAATGAAATACTTTTAATGCCAGCAGTAATTAAAGAGGATGTGAAACAGCAGTGACTAAAGTTAGACATCTTTAAAATCAAATGGTCCAGATAACTTGCATCCAATAATTTAAAAAGAGATGGCTAAGGTCCTCTCAGGACCATTAATTGAGAAGTCTTAAGACTATTTTTAAGATGTCTTGGAACACTTGCAAAGTTCCTGAAGACTGGAAAAAAACTAATTTTTGTGCCAGTATTTTAAAAGAGTATATGAGATGACCCAAGTAATTACAGGCCTGTCAGCCTGACTTTGATCCTGGGCAAAATAATGGAAAGGCTGAATGGGACACCATGAATGAATAATTAAAATGGGGTAATATAGTAAATGCCAATCAGCATGAATTTGTGGCAAATAGATCTTGTAAAACTAGTGTGATATAATTTATTGATGAAATTACAGATTTGGTTGATAAAGGAAATAATGTTAATGCACTATACTTAGACTTCTGTAAGGCATTTGACTTGTTACCACATGACATTTTGATTAAGAAACTAGAACAATGCAGAATAAACATGGGGCATATTAAATGGATTATAAACTGGTTAACTGAGAGCTCTAAAAGTATAATTTTAAATGAGAATCAAGCAGATCTGTTTCTAATGGGTCCTGCAGGGGTTGGAACTTGGAATGATGCCATTGAATATTTTGATCAATGACCTAAAAGGAAACATAAAATCACCACTGATTTAGCAGATGACTCAAATATTAGGGGAATGGTAAATAATGAAGCAGACAGATCACTGACACAGAGTGATCTGGATCGCTTAGTAAGCTGCATGCAAGCAAACTATGTGTTTCCGTATGGTCAAATGCAAGATTATAAATAGAGGAACAATGACTACTTACAGGCTGGGGAGACTCTATCCTGGGAAACAGTGAAGCTGAAAATGATTTGTGGGTTTTGGTGGATAATCAACTAAACACGAACTCTCAGTGTGACACTGTGACTAAAAGGGATAATGTGATCTTTGAACGTATAAGCAGAGGAATATCAAGTTGGAACAGGGAGGTTATATTACCTCGGTATTTGGCATTGGTGCAGCTGCTACTGGAATACTGCATCCAGTTCTGGTGTCCACACTTCAAGAAGAACGCTGAAAAATTGGAGAGGGCTTAGAAAATAGTTATGTGAATGATTAAAGTATTGGAAAAATGCCTGACAGGGAGAGTCTATGAATCAATGGATGAATCTGTTAATATAATTATGATAGCTTTCTCACAAGTGACAGCTGTACTTCAGGTTGCATGAACGTTTCTATTCTAACTTGTTTTTAGTTGTTCAATACTTTTAGAAACTTCTGTATTGTAGAAGACACTTTCTAGGCTCATTCTTTGCCTAAAGTCTAAGGCCAGGCCACACACAAGGAGTTAGGTGCTATGATGCTAAGCATCACAGCACCTAGAAAATATTGTGATTCACAATGCCTGAGTTAGGCTCTAGGCTCCCTGTATAATGAATGGGAAGATACAGGCACCTCAGACTGTGATTCACAAAAGCCAGCAGGCTAGGAGGGGAGTCACCTAAGCTAGCTGATGGGAAATGCTGACAAGAGAGATGTGTGCTAAGACCCACCCGTCTCCTGGATATAAGCACCTAAGTCCAAGCTGCAGAGAAGCATCTATCTGTGCTAATGTTTCACAGCTGAGAACCCTCTTTGGAGTAAGGCACCTACACAATTTTTGTAAAAAGCCAGGCACGTGGAAGATGAGGACTTCCCTTGTAACTTTTAGCCCAGTGGTTAGGGTTCTCACCTGGGTTGCAGGAGGCTACCTGTTCCCATCCACCTGAGGGAAAGAAGGAATTTGAACAGGGATTTGCAAACTCCCAAGTGAGCCCTCCAGCTTTTGGGCTATGGGCTATTCTGATGTGGGGCTCCCTCAATCTCTTTTCTGTTGACACTGTTACATTCTAGATAAATAATTAAAGACCCTTTGGAGCAGGGTGACTAGATCCTGGGTCTTTCACATCCCAGGTGGGTGCACTAAAGACCAGGCTATAGAGTCACTCTCATGCTTGTGGACTTCTCTTTCTCTGAGTCATTTGGAGCACAGAGAGAGCAAGCAAACAGAAGCATGAGAAATGACTCTGTGTCCTGGTGGTTAGATTACCAGACTATAGATCTCATGGGCCTGATTTGATAGGCAGTCTCTGAGCATGCCTAGTATATCAGGCCCCGCCCACAATTTAGGCAGCTGAACACCCGTCTTCCCCTGGTTTGTGAATTACTCTGGGGCTTAGGCAGGAAATAGGCACCCAGACACCTACAGGGAGGTAAAAGTGCACATGCCAGAGGCAGAAACATAGGTGCCTTGGAAACTTTTAATTGCAAAAAGCTTAGGTGGTGAGCGGGTTAGGCACCTACATGGTTCAGTAGGAGTTTTGTGCATCACAGTTGGAAAAAAAATATTTCCCCCAAATTATTTTTTAAACAGTTCTAGCTCTTGAACAACTTGGGGGACTAAGTTGAAATTCTCTCAATGAGAAGAAATGCCTTTGAATGAATGTTGGTTTTGATTTGACTGAGTTTGAAAAGTGCACTTTAAGCTGCTATAGTCCTGTGAATACAACCATTTGAACTGCTTTTCCCCAACATGCTAAGCAAACGACTTCTGTTGCGCATTATTACTATTAATTACGGGTGGCCAACCTGTATTTCTGCCTGAGGCCTGATTCAGTGCTCAGTGAAGTCAATGGAAAGAGCAGTGGGTAGGAGCCCGAGTAAATATGCACATCTTCAAAACTGTGTATTGAACCACTGCACGTTAAAGTAAACAATGAATGAGGCAGGGCTTCATAGTAGCCTTGATTCATTCCATGTGCATTGACTTTAATGGTTTTATGCACCCAAGATGAAATTCACCCCTGCCAGAGGGTTAGTAGAAGGCTTATCACAATTTACATCTCATGTCAGCCCTTGCATTAGTCCTCTGCACAGGGGTGAATTTCACGTCCAGCAAAAAATGTTTCCATATCATGAAAAACTGTATATATTTGGGACTACTGGAGTAAGGTGTGCAATTTGCTTTTGTGGCACTACTGTCTAGTTACACAGTTCCTGATTATGGAATTTTTTCTCTTTCTTAACCCTGCCCCGCCCCCAAAACACAAAAACAAAAAAGAACTAATCAAAAAACAAGCATACAAAAATAAAAACAAAAACAAGAAATACCATTTGAAAATAATCAACCAAAATCTGGTTAAGAGAACATTAAAATTTTAATTGTTAAGTACTAAAAAATCAAGAGCTTCCAAAATATGCATTCCTTACCCTGCTCCCTTGTGCACATGGATTATAAAATATTTTTTAACTAATGTTCCTATCATGTAGCATGTCTGGTGTGTGAATTTCCTTTTTCTAAACGTAATTTTTAATGAGTGAAAGTACATTGTGTAAAGCTATTTACTAAGTAACAACACTTTCAAATTCCCTAATTGCGCATCTTAATTATATCATTAGAGTACGTACATGTAATTAGGCAATAAGGATATTTAATTTTGTGTTGATTACCATGTGCAAATTACAAACTAAATAATCTTAGAAAATTGCGGTGGAAAAAACTGGCACACCAGCAAAGCAACTGTTTTTTAAGTACTTTGTACTAGTTTTATTTTTTGGAGCTGTTTCTTAGTTGGTACAGTTGGTGAATGCTCTAAAATTTAATCTCAGATCCTACACTGTATAAACATGGACAGAGGAACTGTGTGTGAGTGGGGAAATAGTGTAGGGGTATACAGTTGCGGAACGGAGCACAGTATGACTCTATTTCAGAGGGGTAGCCGTGTTACTCTGTATCAGCAAAAACAATGAGGCGTCCTTGTAGCACCTTAGAGACTAACACATTTATGTGGGC
The DNA here is from genome assembly GCF_965140235.1 of Caretta caretta. Taxonomy (NCBI): domain Eukaryota; kingdom Metazoa; phylum Chordata; order Testudines; family Cheloniidae; genus Caretta; species Caretta caretta. The sequence continues at coordinate 295,269,272 of NC_134206.1, read as the reverse complement.
ACAAGCTTTCGTGGGCTATAACCCGATGAAGTGGGTTATAGCCCACAAAAGCTTATGCCCAAATAAATGTGTTAGTCTCTGAGGTGCCACAAGGACGCCTCATTGTTTTTAGTATGAATCTACTGGCCCAAACCACATGTTAGGATGGAGCAGTGGATCACATCTATTATTTATGCCCATAGCTTGCCGTAGCAACCATGGAACAACTCTGTGCCACCCACTGCTGAGGTTTGCATTTCTCGGTGTCACATGCATTCCCCTGAGTGCACAATGCATTTATTCAGGCTGTCATATCAAATTTCTGTATAGAAGTCGGACTGTGAGTTATATTAATTGCCCCAATTCTGCTCTATGGATGTATGCTTTGCTCCAGAAACTGACCAATGCTGTGGTGATCTAAAGGTGAGCAGTTTCACCCTTGTTGATATGCCTGAATAATTCCAGGTGAAAATCTTATTAGACCTACATGAAAGTCAGGCCAAAGAGTCTCCCACTTACCATATTCATTTAAAATAAAAAGAAGGCTAAACTAACAGGGATGATAGCGGGACCTAGTTGGGAAAACTGATCGGGATATAGGCATAATGTAGACTTTCAGAAATAAGTGCTGGATCCTGACACTGGTGCAAGGGTTACAGCTACCACCTGGATGAAGTCTTCAACAGCTCTGAGCACAGCCTGTAGTGCAGATCCCCAGTTGCTCCCTGTGCCGAGAGCTATGCCCAAAATGGCTGCCTCATAGTCCAGCACTGCAGAAGCCTGCAGAGGTCACAAAGGACATACCCATTGACTAAGTCAGGGTATAGGGTCACTAGCTCTGTGCACACATGACATAGGGAGCACTGGAAGACACCCAAACCCTTCAATATTCTCCTATATCTACTGGTTGCAAGAGAAGAGGCCATCCAGTCATACCGGGAACCTGCAGAGAGCTGACACCAGCATGATCACCATGTTCACCATGTTCACCATGTTCGGCGGCGAACCAGCTGAGCAGCGGGGGACAGCAGAGCAGCTCACAGCAGGAGTTTGCCTGGGAGTTCGCCTGGAGTGAGCCCAGTGAGGCTTAAGTCTTGCAAACTGCTCTGAGGAAGCTCGTAGTAGGAAGGTGATATGGAAGGGGGGGGGGTTCAGCTGTTGTGACCTGCACTGGATGCGCCATGTTTGTCTTTCTTCCACAGGACAGAAGCGACTTTGTCTGTACAAAGTGCAAGCTGGTCTCCATATTGGAGGAGAAGATTGAAGGTCTGGAGCAACAGATAACAACCCTGCGTTGCATACAAGAAACTGAGGATTTTCTGGACAAAACTCAGGATAGGCTTCTAGGGGCACAAAGCTCTAAAGATATAGAGCAGGTTGCACAGAGGAGCCAAGAGGCCAGTGAAGAAGCTTGGCAACATGTGACCTCCAGAAGAGGTAAGCGGAATGTCCGGGTTCCAGTAACACAGACACAGGTAACTAACCGCTTTCATGTTCTCTCTGCAGGTACCATTGCGGAGAGTGGACCAGATGATATGTCTGGGGCGAGAAAGCAGAAGGAGACTCCGCTGGTTGGAAGGCATGAGATGCGATGTCCTGAGGTTGGGGGTTCCACGACCACCACTCCCAAGAGGAGAAGGCGGGTGGTGGTGGTCGGGGACTCTCTCCTCCGGGGGACTGAGTCATCTATCTGCTGCCCTGACCGGGAAAACCGAGAAGTCTGCTGCTTGCTAAGATTCGCAATGTGACGGAGAGACTGCAGAGACTCATCAAGCCCTCGGATTGCTACCCCTTCCTGCTTCTCCACGTGGGCACCAATGATACTGCCAAGAATGACCTTGAGTGGATCACTGCGGACTACGTGGCTCTGGGAAGAAGGATAAAGGAGTTGGAGGTGCAAGTGGTGTTCTCGTCCATCCTCCCCGTGGAAGGAAAAGGCCTGGGTAGGGACCGTCGAATCGTGGAAGTCAACGAATGGCTACGCAGGTGGTGTCGGAGAGAAGGCTTTGGATTCTTTGACCATGGGATGGTGTTCCATGAAGGAGGAGTGCTGGGCAGAGATGGGCTCCATCTTACGAAGAGAGGGAAAAGCATCTTTGCCAGCAGGCTGGCTAACCTAGTGAGGAGGGCTTTAAACTAGGTTCACCGGGGGAAGGAGACCAAAGCCCTGAGGTAAGTGGGAAATCGGGATACCGGGAGGAAGCACAGGCAGGAATGTCTGTGAGGGGAGGGCTCCTGCCTCATACTGAGAATGAGGGGCGATCAGCAGGTTATCTCAAGTGCTTATATACAAATGCACAAAGCCTTGGAAACAAGCAGGGAGAACTGGAGGTCCTGATGATGTCAAGGAACTATGACGTGATTGGAATAACAGAGACTTGGTGGGATAACTCACATGACTGGAGTACTGTCATGGATGGTTATAAACTGTTCAGGAAGGACAGGCAGGGCAGAAAAGGTGGGGGAGTAGCACTGTATGTAAGGGAGCAGTATGACTGCTCAGAGCTCCGGTACGAAACTGTAATAAAACTTGAGTGTCTCTGGATTAAGTTTAGAAGTGTGTGCAACAAGAGTGAAGTAGTGGTGGGAGTCTGCTATAGACCACCGGACCAGGGGGATGAGGTAGATGAGGCTTTCTTGCGGCAGCTCACGGAAGCTACTAGATCGCATGCCCTGATTCTCATGGGTGACTTTAATTTTCCTGATATCTGCTGGGAGAGCAATACAGCAATACAGGAAGTTTTTCGAAAGCGTAGGGGACAATTTCCTGGCGCAAGTGCTAGAGGAGCCAACTAGGGGGGGGCGCTTTTCTTGACCTGCTGCTCACAAACCAGGTAGAATTAGTGGGGGAAGCAAAAGTGGATGGGAATCTGGGAGGCAGTGACCATGAGTTGGTTGAGTTCAGGATCCTGACACAGGGAAGAAAGGTAAGCAGCACGATACGGACCCTGGACTTCAGGAAAGCGGACTTCGACTCCTGGGGGACTAACTTGAAGGGGAAAGGAGTCCAGGAGAGCTGGCTGTATTTCAAGGAATCCCTGTTGAGGTTACAGGGACAAACCATCCCAATGAGTCGAAAGAATAGTAAATATGGCAGGTGACCAGCTTGGCTTAATGGTGAAATCCTAGCGGATCTTAAACATAAAAAAGAAGCTTACAAGAAGTGGAAGGTTGGACATATGACCAGGGAAGAGTATGAAAATATTGCTCGGGCATGTAGGAATGAAATCAGGAGGGCCAAATCGCACCTGGAGCTGCAGCTAGCGAGAGATGTCAAGAGTAACAAGAAGGGTTTTTTCAGGTATGTTGGCAACAAGAAGAAAGTCTAGGAAAGTGTGGGCCCCTTACTGAATGAGGGAGGCAACCTAGTGACAGAGGATGTGGAAAAAGCTAATGTACTCAATGCTTTTTTTTGCCGCTGTTTTCACTAACAAGGTCAGCTCCCAGACTGCTGCGCTGGGCATCACAAAATGGGGAAGAGATGGCCAGCCCTCTGTGGAGATAGAGGTGATTAGGGACTATTTAGAAAAGCTGGACGTGCACAAGTCCATGGGGCCGGACGAGTTGCATCCGAGAGTGCTGAAGGAATTGGCGGCTGTGATTGCAGAGCCATTGGCCATTATCTTTGAAAACTCGTGGCGAACGGGGGAAGTCCCGGATGCCTGGAAAAAGGCTAATGTAGTGCCAATCTTTAAAAAAGGGAAGAAGGAGGATCCTGGGAACTACAGGCCAGTCAGCCTCACCTCAGTCCCTGGAAAAATCATGGAGCAGGTACTCAAAGAATCAATCCTGAAGCACTTGCATGAGAGGAAAGTGATCAGGAACAGCCAGCATGGATTCACCAAGGGAAGGTCATGCCTGACTAATCTAATCGCCTTTTATGATGAGATTACTGGTTCTGTGGATGAAGGGAAAGCAGTGGATGTATTGTTTCTTGACTTTAGCAAAGCTTTTGACAGGGTCTCCCACAGTATTCTTGTCAGCAAGTTAAGGAAGTATGGGCTGGATGAATGCACTATAAGGTGGGTAGAAAGCTGGCTAGATTGTCGGGCTCAACGGGTAGTGATCAATGGCTCCATGTCTAGTTGGCAGCCAGTATCAAGTGGAGTGCCCCAAGGGTCGGTCCTGGTGCCGGTTTTGTTCAATATCTTCATAAATGATCTGGAGGATGGTGTGGATTGCACTCTCAGAAAATTTGCGGATGATACTAAACTGGGAGGAGTGGTAGATACACTGGAGGGGAGGGATAGGATACAGAAGGACCTAGACAAATTGGAGGATTGGGCCAAAAGAAATCTGATGAGGTTCAATAAGGATAAGTGCAGGGTCCTGCACTTAGGATGGAAGAATCCAGTGCACCGCTATAGACTAGGGACCGAATGGCTAGGCAGCAGTTCTGCGGAAAAGGACCTAGGGGGACAGTGGATGAGAAGCTGGATATGAGTCAGCAGTGTGCCCTTGTTGCCAAGAAGGCCAATGGCATTTTGGGATGTATAAGTAGGGGCATTGCCAGCAGATCGAGGGACGTGATCGTTCCCCTCTATTCGACATTGGTGAGGCCTCATCTGGAGTACTGTGTCCAGTTTTGGTCCCCACACTACAAGAAGGATGTGGATAAATTGGAGAGGGTCCTGCGAAGGGCAACAAAAATGATTAGGGGTCTAGAACACATGACTTATGAGGAGAGGCTGAGGGAGCTGGGATTGTTTAGCCTGCAGAAGAGAAGAATGAGGGGTGATTTGATAGCTGCTTTCAACTACCTGAAAGGGGGTTCCAAAGAGGATGGCTCTAGACTGTTCTCAATGGTAGCAGATGACAGAACGAGGAGTAATGGTCTCAAGTTGCAGTGGGGGAGGTTTAGATTGGATATTAGGAAAAACTTTTTCACTAAGAGGGTGGTGAAACACTGGAATGCGTTACCTAGGGAGGTGGTAGAATCTCCTTCCTTAGAGGTTTTTAAGGTCAGGCTTGACAAAGCCCTGGCTGGGATGATTTAACTGGGAATTGGTCCTGCTTCGAGCAGGGGGTTGGACTAGATGACCTTCAGGGGTCCCTTCCAACCCTGATATTCTATGATTCTATGATTCTTGAACACAGGCAGTCCTGCTGGAGAAAGGGATGTGTGAAGGCTGGCTGGCCTCTTTTGTCCTCACCTGAGCCAGCTGGAGAGGTGACGCCAAATAGAATTCCTCTCCCTGAACTGTTGTGGAGCCATGTGCTCCCCTGCTGCAAGGATGGGCTTTGGATCATGTTCTGCTCCAGAAGTTGCTCAGCACACTGCTGCATGGCTCAACACACTCAGCAGCACCCTGAGATCCATGCAGTGGTAGGATCTCCCAGCACAGCTGGCCTATTTTGCTATCTAGCGTGAAGGCAGTCAGCAGGTCCTTGACCTTTCCTCCTCCCCGTCCCTCACAGGATGCATAGGAGAGCATTCTGTGTGCTCCTTCAAATCCAGAGATGGGGATTCTCCCAGCTCTTGTGCAGGGTAGCTGGAACGGGGGTGGGCAGGCCCACCCACTTCTTAACATGAGCATAGTTTGGGGGACAGGGGGCCCCGTGCCCCCCCCCCCAAACTGCAACCCTTGGGTAGGCACAGAGCAGCACAGGGAAGGGCTGCGCTTCACAGCCCCTGCCTGTGGAGCCAGCCTCTTCCTGGTGCCAGCCCCTCTCAGTGGCCCCACCTCTGCTCCTCCTCTTCCTCCTGAGGCCCCGCCTCCTGGCCAAGGCAGAAGCCAGACTGCCACCGAGGGAGCCCAATTTGTTGTGGGGAGCCCCAGACCCTCCACCTGCCCTAGGTGGCACACCCTGAGGGTGGGGACATGGGCCAGGGGTTGCTCTTGGGCCCCTCGCCCCCCTGCCCAGGTGCAGGTGGAGGGTTTGGGGCTCCCCACAGCAGCCCGGGATCCCTGGGTGGCTCTTACTACTGCCCGGCTCTGGCTTCCAGTCTGGCCCTCAGGGGTCAGGGCCTTAGGGGAAAGAGGAGGAGTGGGGGTGAGGCCAAAGAGGGGGAGGGGCCACAGGGGCAGGGCCTCGTGTCCCCACCCCACTTCTACTAAGGTTCTGGCGCTCCTGGTACAGTAGAGTTGGGATAGCTCCTTGCACCCTACCCTCTGTTCCTGGTGCATCTATTTTGGCCTTAAATAGTACTTTAAGGCAATTATATCTTCAAAATGAGAATAACTATACACTGAATCTGAACAAAACAATCTAAGCATAGCACGGTTGAAACACAGGTTTGCGGTAGAGCACAAAATTCACTCTGACATTGAATTGTTCTGTTTCAGATAAGCCAAACACACCACAAGCAACAGAAGGGCAGAATACAAAGTATTTAAGCATCCTCTTGTGAATTTCTAATTGATGGCTAATGATGGGATATATCCTATGCAGCATGATAGTACTTTCTAAGGGTTACAGTGGGAGAAGATACCTGGTAATGTACATATATTAGTGGTATGGAATCATAAAGCCCTGCTTTTTACGGATGCCTGTTCCAATATATGATTGCATTTGAATTTAATTTGATTCACAAAATCAGTCAAGTTTACACTACTTCTGTAAAAATATGATATATAGGGGCAGATTCTCATATCCACTAACACTGCTACACATTGGCATTGTAAATGGGCTTTAAAGTAAACTGCATTTACACGCAATTTAGTGCCCCTTTATATTGCCAGAGTGGTAGAATCATAGAATATCAGGGTTGGAAGGGACCCCAGAAGGTCATCTAGTCCAACCCCCTGCTCAAAGCAGGACCAATTCCCAGTTAAATCATCCCAGCCAGGGCTCTGTCAAGCCTGACCTTAAAAACCTCTAAGGAAGGAGATTCTACCACCTCCCTAGGTAACGCATTCCAGTGTTTCACCACCCTCTTAGTGAAAAAGTTTTTCCTAATATCCAATCTAAACCTCCCCCACTGCAACTTGAGACCATTACTCCTCGTTCTGTCATCTGCTACCATTGAGAACAGTCTAGAGCCATCCTCTTTGGAACCCCCTTTCAGGTAGTTGAAAGCAGCTATCAAATCCCCCCTCATTCTTCTCTTCTGCAGGCTAAACAATCCCAGCTCCCTCAGCCTCTCCTCATAACTCATGTGTTCCAGTCCCCTAATCATTTTTGTTGCCCTTCGCTGGACTCTCTCCAATTTATCCACATCCTTCTTGAAGTGTGGGGCCCAAAACTGGACACAGTACTCCAGATGAGGCCTCACCAATGTCGAATAGAGGGGAACGATCACGTCCCTCGATCTGCTCGCTATGCCCCTACTTATACATCCCAAAATGCCATTGGCCTTCTTGGCAACAAGGGCACACTGCTGACTCATATCCAGCTTCTCGTCCACTGTCACCCCTAGGTCCTTTTCCGCAGAACTGCTGCCTAGCCATTCGGTCCCTAGTCTGTAGCTGTGCATTGGGTTCTTCCGTCCTAAGTGCAGGACCCTGCACTTATCCTTATTGAACCTCATCAGATTTCTTTTGGCCCAATCCTCCAATTTGTCTAGGTCCTTCTGTATCCTATCCCTCCCCTCCAGCGTATCTACCACTCCTCCCAGTTTAGTATAAGGGGGGCTTCATGTACCTGAAAATCTAGCACATAAAAAGTATGAACATTCATTTGACAGCTCAAACCAGCAGATATAAGTCTTTCATCAGTTTATCAAAAGCAGCTATTAGAGGGCTACATGTAATCTTGGCTGAGTTACAGGGTGGCAACTGAAACTAATTTTTGAGGGAGCTAATGTAGAGGTGACTTGATACCCTAGCTCTGCAGTAATATCCACAAGAACTACCCTCCTACAGTTGGCACCTTAGAGACTAACCAATTTATTTGAGCATAAGCTTTCGTGAGCTACAGCTCACTTCATCGAAAGCTCATGCTCAAATAAATTGGTTAGTCTCTAAGGTGCCACAAGTACTCCTTTTCTTTCTGTGAATACAGACTAACACGGCTGCTACTCTGAAACCTTCTACAGATATTACAGTATGTATTTCAGTTAATTTGGGGTGGGTGGGTACTTTTCTATTAAATCAGGCTAACTGTTGAAGTGGAAATGGAGTTAAGATAAGTAGGACTGCAAAACTGTGAAGAAAACTTGGAAGGTGCCAATTGAATTAACTTTGTATTCACTTCGATTTTCATAAAATGTAAAGCCAGAATTTAAGTACCCACCCTTGTTTCTTCCACTTTCCCCAGCTCTAATCTTCTTGAATTAAAGGAATAGCAAACACACCTGAAACATAAATCAGAACAGAGGTGGCCTGGGAATCAAAACATTACCTCATTGGTTGCCAAGAATGACACTCCAAACACCCAGAGAAGTGGATTTGCTGCACTTCTCTTATTGTGTCATTTTTGAATGACAGTTTCCAAAAATCAGAATTTATAAGACTGACATTGTATCATGTATCAGGGATTTAGCTGCTGCAAAGATATGGCCAAATAATTAGGGATAGTACTCCTACGTGTATGGCTGCAGGCATTCCACCTATCCGTGAGCTCATCAGATCTCACAATGAAAGAGTTTCTAGTGACTCAAGAGGCAGAATTATTTTCTTTGAATAGAGCTAGTTGCAAAGTGAACATTTATTATGAAAACTTTCAAAAAAGATGCATTTTCTCAGGGAAAATTTTCTTTAAAAAAGAATAAATTGACTTAAATATTTTCATTTTTGAAGACTAAAAGCTCTTTGGTTTTCATGTGAGGTTTTTGAAAAGCAAAAAAAAAATGTTTTTTGTTGTTGGAAACAGGCACATTTTAAATTAAGCAATCATTTTCTTAGAACATTTTTATCTCCAAAAAAGGGCATTATTTGTTTAAAAAAATCTGAAACTTTTCAACCGGCTGAGATGTAAAACTGAAATCCCAGCTATTTGTGGCAATTAAAAATTTTACAATTAGTTCTGCAGGATTAGGGATATGTCCTGGCCAAATTCCAGCTTTGGTAATTACATCCTGCCTACCTAAAATGCTCCTCAGCTTTCAAATGGACATGGCATTCTTCAGTTTCTCTCCTAAACTGGTGTGTAGAGTTTCTGTGTACCATTAAACAGCTGCTGTTGTACATCCCACAGCATTTCAGCAAAGTATGAAGTGATTGCTTCTTTGTAAATATTTGAAAGTTATTTTGCAATCCTTTGGGACAATATGTACTATTTCTGTAAGTGTAGGTTAATAATATTTGGTATACAAATATGGAAGCACTCTCCAGGGTTAACTGATTGTGGAGCAAAACTTTCCCTGTTATAGTCATCTACTGTTTTTGAAGTTTCTGCATTTTTTTAAACCACTTCAACTTATTTCCAGTGGAACTTCCCATTATTTTGTGGTCAATCCTGTGCAATGCTAAGAAAAAGCCTGATTCTGAAGTACTAAACCCCTTTATTTCCAAGTCATGTTTGGTCATGCCATAAGGTTCGGTGAAACATGACAGAAGACATAATGTACCACACTGACTAGTATAAATTAGCAAAGAGGTGAGTTTGTTCGTTTGGGATGTATGTGTGTTATAATGATTTGATCTTGAAATATCGCTGTTACTTATGGGGCTAATCCTTGTGAAGTGTTGAGCACCACCTGTGACGGGTTGGATCACAGAAACCCACCTGAGACTGCCATCTAATGTGCCAAGACTACTTCTACTCCTGATTTCCTGCCCTATCAGCTTAGGACTTCAGTGCCCTGCCTGGTTTGAGCCAGATCTGCTAGCCTGCTGCAAACCCAGACCCCAGTCTGAACCATGTCCCCTAACAGCTGTAGGCTTAATTGAAAGCAGCTTACAGAAGTGTTCCAGTCTTCAACACTCAGATGCTCAACTCCCAGTGGGGTCCAAACCCTAAATAAATCTGTTTTACCCTGTATAAAGCTTATACAGGGTAAACTCATAAATTGTTTGCCCTCTATAACACTGATAGAGATGTATGCACAGCTGTTTGCCCCCCCCCAGGTATTAATACATACTCTGGGTTAATTAATAAGTAAAAAGTTATTTTAATTAAATACATATAGTAGGATTTAAGTGATTCCAAGTAGTAACAGACAGAACAAAATGAATTACCAAGCAAAATAAAATAAAACACGCAAGTCTAAGTCTAGTACAGTAATAAAACTGAATACAGAAAATCTCACCCTTAGAGATGCTTCAATAAGTTTGTTTCACAGACTGGATGCCTTCCTAGTCTAGACACAATCCTTTCCCCTGGTACAGCCCTTGTTCCAGCTCAGGTGGTAGCTAGGGGATTCCTCATGATGGCTGCCCCTTCGTTCTGTTCCACCTACTTATATATCTTTTGCATAAGGCGGGAATCCTTTGTCCCTCTGGGTTCCCACCTCTCCTTCTCAATGGAAAAATACCAGGTTAAAGATGGATTCCAGTTCAGGTGACATGATCACATGTCACTGTAAGACCCCAAGCCCTCATTCCTCCCAGTCTGACTCACAGGAAAGCCTGCTTGCAAACAGAGTCATCCACAGTTAATTGTCCTGGTTGACGGAGCCATCAAGATTCCAAACCACCATTAATGGCCCAAACTTTGCATAATTACAATAGGCCTCAGAGTTATATTTCATATTTCTAGTTTTAAATACAAGAGTGATTTATTTATACAAATAGGATGACCACACTCAGTAGATTATAAGCTTTGTAATGATACCTTGCAAGAGACCTTTTGCATGAAGCATATTTTGGTTATATTATATTCACACTAATCAGCATACATTCATAAAATCATATAGAGTGCAACGCCACACCACCTATAATGGAAGTTCAATTAAATAAGTTGGAATTGAGAGCACATTGTAGAACACAGTCCATAAATACAAAGGAGAGTTCAAATTCAACTTATTTTTTAATAAAACACACAAAAGAAAATCCCTCTTTAACATATTTTTTCTTACATTAAAATTAGTGAAAGTCACTAAACTGAGTATCAGATCAAAAGAAATGTCTCCTCTTGTGTTTCTGTGTACTATTGACGTGACCCAACATGTTGAAAGATAATAAATGCAGTTACCTTCTGTAAATCATTTTGCAAGAGCACAAATCTGGATTTTCAGATGCTCACCGTGTGTTTTACTTGGCTCAGCCAGCAGTATTTTAAAGTCCTGTACCATGATGGAATGATAATTGGGTGTTGATGAAAAACATCAATCATCATTGCATTGTGATTTGAGTTATAGTTTCTTTTAACTTTAAGCTGTGAGATGTTGTGAAATAAACCATTTGAGTATGGTGATTGCATTTTAAACATCATCCCTTCACTTGTAGGCCAAGTGTGAGTCATTCCCTAAATCAATAGAGCTTATTAAAAACTCCAGGATTACCTGAAAAGGGTTTCAAGGGTTTGGAGGTAAAAGAAAAAAACAACTGACTCCTTGTAATATATATCTTCTTCGGTTTCATATCCTGCCTAATGCTACTGAATCCCTACAATAATCATTCCTTCACCATACCTGCTGGGACAGGCCAACCTGATTTTGAAGTATGTTGTAGCAAAACAGATCAGTGGATGTGTTGTGTTATCAGCAATTTAAATGTTTCATCTATGATGAATGAAAATCAAGATAAACGTGCCCAAAGCTGCAGTGATCTCTTTGATGGAAAGAGATTAATCTTTATCTATAGCTGAAAACTAGTATTCAGTTACGTAAAAATAGCAATGTAAAACTGAAGCTACTATTGTTGTTTTGAAGATTACAGTAGTAATAATCAGTGGTAGCTGGTTATTTGAGAATAATGGGGCTAAGACTTATTAATGTCATTAATGTGTGGGGTGGTTTGTGTACTGTAGGTCACAGTTCCACCTTCTGGACTCCTGGTCTGATGGGGCTGAAGCTGCTCTGGTCCTGGAGGATGGAGTACAAAGGGCTGCCACTAGGGTACTTCTGACTCTGCAGTAGCAGAACCACAGGCATTACAGAGCAGGGAGTGCAGGCTTCTGTGAACCTATTTCAATTCAACTCCACAGAAATAGAATATAGGACTATCTGCTCATGCTCCCTCTGTTCCTGCTTTTCCAGTTCCAATAAGAAGTAGGAGAAGTCATGGGACAGAGTGCATAACTGAAGGGATGGTTTTCCTAAACTACTGTGGAGAAGTTATATCTGAAGATGAAGGTTCCTCAGACTAGGGGATAGATTTGGGGGAGGGGGGGTGTTGTTTCTGATCTGGTGGGGGTTGAGTTGGAAACCTGAAGGAATTCAATGGGGTTCGAAGCTGGGACGTGCCCCCTGCATGTTGTACTGGCAAGGTTGACTGCAGGGGGAATGGAGTCAATTGGTGAACAAGGCTGTAGGTAGAGCTTTATGAATATTGGATTTTTCAGTTCGCTGGTTATTCTGGGGAAAAAAAACCCACTTTGGGTCAAACCAAAATTTTTGGCAAAGAAAGTGGAAAAAATTATTTCAGGTCAAACAAAACATTTAATTTGATCCAAAATATTTCAGTTTGATTTTCAGCATTTTTAAATGCTTGATTTAAAAAAAAATAACAGAAATTTTGAAATGAAAAGTTGCTTTGAACCAAAAAAACTAAATGTTTCAGTTCATAAAAGTCGAAACAAAGTGTTTGGCAAAGCCCTTAGTGGAGACACCACGTATACTGGCGAAACTTATTTTGCTGGTGTGGTCAAATCACTTCTCTGAACAACATAAGCTGCATCAACTAAAAGATCCTTGACAATTTGAGCAGCATGTACACAGGGGACACTCCTAACTGATGCAACTATGCCAGAAAAACTTTGTAGTGCAGACTGGGCCCTAGATTTGGGGGCAAGAGGAGAGCACAGTAAAGGGGGGATAGAGGGATAAATACTGTTTTCTCTCATTTTGTCCTTTTATTGTCAGGTGTCCCAGTTCTTTTTATAAGGGGGATGGGACAAGAGAGAGAAGGCTCCCCATTTTCTTTCCACCTCTCTTCCAACTTCCCTTATCCCCATAAAATGCTTCTCTGTGACACCTCTGACTATAGTGTCCCTCTTTTTCCCTTTGAAAATATGATCAAGCTGCAGTGTGGTCAGCAGGTAGACTGCTGGCTGCAGCTCCATCAGTTATTATGGGCACAAGTTGCCACTGATTATAATTTCTTGCATTTCTCTGTTACCTTTCATCTGAGGACCTAAAAGCATTTAAAATACTAAATTAATTAATTGAGCCTCACAAAACTTGTACCAATTGTGCACTGTCGCAGGCAGGAGCTGATTTCAGTTTGGGCAGGACTGAGGAAGCATGAGGCTGCCTGTAAATCAATACATGGACAAGTCTATTCAACCTCTTTTGTTTGCTACCATTGGCCAACAGCCAAAACCCATTCCCACTCCAAAGACTTTCAGTGGGTCCAGGATTTTACCTCTCTTGTTTGTTTCTTTGTTGGTTTTGTGATGTGTAGGCAAAGCTTAGGGGTTTTGTTGGTGTTATAATAGATAGTACATGTCAATGAGAAATGTAAACCAGTTTTTATTGTGATCAGTGTCATTCAATTATTTCAATTACCACTCATTTTGTCTGAACATAGTTTGAGACTATTCATTAAGCCAAATTCCCCTCCCTCTCTTTTAACAGGAAAGCATACACTATTGTCAATCCAGTCTTTAAAAAATATCATGAGTCAGGCACCAAAACACGATGAGATTGGCTTAAAAACATGAAATTTCATGATAAAAGTTGGGTTCTTTTGTCGTCTGTTTTTTTAATGTTTAGGGTTCAGATTTTACAGCTTTTCTCGCAACCTTGAGAGCTACAAATGTACTTGGGAAAAAAAAAGAAATCTCAAATTCATGATTCTAGGAGCTGTGTCTTTAAGAAATATATCATGATATTTGCCATACAATCATGAGCATTGGTCACATCATGCCTATACTACCATCACAAATGTGTAGGGATACAAGATTCAGTTCTTATTCATATTGAGCCAGATTTTCAGAAGTGCCCATTGAGACATTCTTGGCCAATTTGCAAAAAAGAGCTCTGAAATCAATATGTTGGGACATTTTTAAAATCAGGCCACTTATTTGGGTACCTAAATGGGAGCTGAACTCCTTTTGAAAATCTGGCCACAACTGTAGGTGCTGTACTCTTTTGAAAATGTGGTCCCTAGTCTTTCTCATGCGTGAATAGGAAACTTGTGTAAAAACAACTCCTGCCTTCAGACCTCCACCAATTCGACAGAATGAAACTGAAACTTTAACTTCATAATCTCTTGAGAAGTAAAGATATAAATGGATGGCTTCTATGCCTAGACATGCTACATCTTTGCAATTTCTGTGTTGTTTTTTTAAATTTATTTGTACTGAAGTTCACTGTTTTCAATTAAGTTGCATTATCCTGCCGAATAGATTGTAGCTAGATTTTTTGTATACAGTACATAGTTTGTTTTGTCAGGTGATACAGTAAGCCAGGCTAGCATAGACATGCTTATTATTATCTCTTTCATATCAAAGAGAAACATATGTAGACCTAACCAAACTCTCCCGCAGTGGTACTTTATTGCAGTGATATTACAGAGCATAATGACCTCAAGGAGACCTTATTGTAGATTCTCCAAAGTTCATTATATACTTAGTACGTATAGCATAAAAATAGGTAAGCATAATAAGTGGCTTAGTCATCCTTACAAGCTATAAAATCTAATTATAAAAGGATTTGAGAACAAATTCAGTCAAGGAGCTGCTTCTAAAAATACGATTACGGCATTAAGAAAATGTACTACATTTAGCTGATATTAACTAACAAATTTGCAAAAGACCTTCTACAATACAATACAACATAATAGCATATGCATAAATTTCTTGCTATTATCTTTTTAGACAAATTTTGCTTTCACCCTGGGATTCTATTTTCTACAATTTCCAAGGAAAGCGGAGCCAAAACAGGCAAGAGCAAAAAATGTGTTATGTCAAAGAAACATTCCTTCTGAGTATTCAGAGAGGGCATTGAATGAAGTGCCTCACCTGTCTCACTATCTGTAAGCACAGTCAAAATGCCCCTGGGTATTAAAACCCAACTTGTCAGCAAATAGCAGGAGACAGGTGTTTAGTGCTCTGGGTGTGTGGACACCTGTGGTTTTGCCAGACACCACTGAACAGCTTGTATCCAAGAACAATTTATAATGTGACAAAACATACTGAAAAGGACACAGATGGAAATAAAAAACCAAACAGGCTTTCTCACAGTTGGGTTTTGACCCTGATGCAGTTCCTATTGCCTACGGCATCAAGCTGATCTCAAAGGGTAGGTCTTCACTTAAAAAAGGTGAGTTTTTCACTGAGGTTAGCTAACTTGAATTAGTATAGCAGTTACGATGTGACAGCTCTGCTTTTAACTTGGGTTAGCAATTTGAGGTCAACCCCAGGTTCCTCTATAGGCTTTAACTTGAGCTGCTAACCCAAGAAGTTGCCACGTTGTCACTGCTTCTTTAACCAAAGCTAGCTAACCCAAGAACACATTTTTATTTTTTTTGAAGTGAAGACATACCCAAAGAGGTGCCTCTAGCCTATGATTCACCATTATAATGGGCTGCGTGACCCTTGAAGGGTTTAGTTCACAAAAACACTCACTGAGTGGACCCTGAAGCTTATTTTGCAGAGGATGGAATTCAACCAACTTCTGCAGTTGAATCAACTTGAACCTATAAGAGAAACCTACCAGCCAGCCCCTCTTCCACAGGAGTCCTACTTTACCTACATGTACCCCTTCTCCTCAAAAACATTGGGCTTCCCATCATTACCATAGATATATCTTCAATTGAATCTGTTGACTTCTCCTTCCGTACACAGTCTTAACATTTTCAGGAAAGAATGCAAACAAATTTTTCAGCCCTCTCCCCACTTTCAGACTTAACTGAATGTCTGTGATATATATATATATATATATATATAACCTCATACTCCCCTTGTTAATGTTTCCCATTTTATAGTCGTTAAGCGGAAAGATGTTCACCTGTTTAAATATCTCAAAACTAGGAATAAAAACCCCTACCTAAATAAACAACAGATGCTCAAGAGTTACTTGGGGTGAATACATCATTCAGAATCATCATTATACCCAACTACATTATCTTAATCTGTTCCTTTGTTGTATTCCTGTAATATGCAGGAATACACACACAGTGCACTAGATTGTAGCAGAGAATTTTAGGTTCAAAGCTTGCTTGCCAATTCTATGCAGCCCCTTTCTATAAAGGTGACAAGTTTTATTTATGTTAAAAAAATTCTCAAATAAAATAAGCAAAAACAACATAGTTCAAGCAGCATATGAAATTCATTTAATCATAGACTTGAGCCATCCATTTTCCCTACATGTTTCCTAGTACACATAGGGATGCTCTCCAGCTGCAAAATTCAGATGTGAATTTTGAACATAACCCATCCAAAAGTCTTAGGGTGTTTAGATCCATGTTTTATTTTATTTTATTTTGTAGCTTGTGCTGATCTACTTTGTCTTGCTAAAAATTCAGAATTTAATAACCCTTAACGTTTCTCATTTCCTTCTATGGTTTAGTAATTCCACATTTTGCTGCAGTACAAAAGTACTTGTATGGACATATTTAAAAGTCTCTAAACAGATTAACAGAACCTGTGAGAGACTGTTAGCAAAGTATCTCTCTTTTCCTTTTTATATTTAACACATTTAAAGATGAACAAAAATCATTTAAAAGTAATATGATTCCAAGAGTACTCAAAAGCAGTGAGCAATTTAAGATTACAAATGCTCATGAGGGACCAAAGCTTAAAAGATATTGAACTGAGGAATTCCTAGCAACCGTGTTCTTTTAAAATTAGTCCTTTGTACTTTATCATATGCATGATAAAAATGTACATGATAAAGAATGTTAAAGGAACTGGCAAATAAAATTGCAAGCCCAATAGCAAGAATTTTTAATGAATCCATAAGTTTGGAGGTAGTACCTTATGACTGGAGAATTGCAGCAGTAATTGTAGTACTGTCATACCTATATTTAAGATGGGGGGAAAAGGTGATCTGGGAAACTACAGCCCCATTAGTATGACCTCAATTGTATTCAAAGTCCTCAATTGTATGCAAAGAATCCTTTTTGAAAGAGAGAGAATTAAAGACATAGGGATAAATGGAGTAAAAATACAACATGGTTTGACAAAAGGTAGATAGTGCCAGACCAACTTGATTTTCTTTGAGAAGATAACTGATTTTCTATACAACAAAATGCAATAGATCTTATATACCTGGCTTTCAGTAAAGCATTTAATACCTTTTCACATGGGAAATTATTAGTTAAATTGGAGACAATGGGGATTAATATAAGAATCAAAAGGTGGATAAAGAACTGGTTAAAAGGGGGTCATACTGAAAGGTGAACTGTCAGGCTGAAGGGAGGTTATTAGTGGAGTTCCTCAAGGGTTGGCCTTGCGATCAATCTTAGTTCATATTTTTATTAATGACCATAACACAAAAAGCGGGAGTGTGCAAATAAAATTTGCTGATGACACAAAGTTGGGAGGTATTGCCAATACAAAAGAAGACCGGAGTACTATACAAGAAGATTTGGATGACCTTGATAACAGGTAATAGAGTAATAGAAATGGGATGAAATATAATAGTGCAAAGTGCAAGTTCATGCACTTAAGGACTAACAACAGAAGTTTTTGCTATAAGTTGGGGACTTATCAGTTAGAAGTGACAGAGGAGGAGAAAAACCTGGATGTATTGGTTGATCACAGGATGAATATGAGCCACCAATGTGATGTGGGCAGGAAAAAAAGCTAATACAATTCTAGGATGTGTTAGGTGAGCTATTTCCAGTTGAGATATGGAAATGTTAGTATCATTATACAAGGCACTGGTGAGACCTCATCTGAAATACTGTGTGCAATTCTGCTCTTCCATGTTCAAGAAAGATAAGTTCAAACTAAAACAGGTGCAGAAAAGGGCTACCAGGATGATCAAAGGAATGGAGAGCCTGTCTTATGAGAGGAGGCTTAAGGAGCTTGGCTTGGCCTAACAAAATGAAGGTCCTGGGAAGATATGATTGTACTCTTTCTATAAATACATCAGATGAGGGAGAGGAGTTAAGTTAAGGTCCAGTATTGGCACAAGACAAAATGGATATAAACTGGTCATCAACAAGTTTAGTCTTGAAATGATCAGAGGAGTAAAGTTCTGGAGCAGCCTTCCAAAGAGAGTAATGTGGGCATAAAAACCTAACTTGTTTCAAGACTGAGTTTGATAAATTTGTGGAGGGGATGGCATGATGAGGTTGCCTACAATGGCATATGGCCCATCCACGTCTGCTATTAGTAAATATCTCCAGTGGCCAGAGATGGGACATGACATGGGGAGGGCTCTGAGTGACTGCAAAGAATTCTTCCCCAGGTGTCTGGCTAGTGAGTGGCACCCACATCTAACTGATTGCCATATTTGGTGTCAGGAAGGAATTTTCCCCCAGGTCAGATTGGCAGAGACTCTAGGTGGTTTTCACCTTCCTTTGCAGAATGGGGTATGGGTCACTTGCTGGTTTGAACAAGAGTGAATGGTAGATTCTCTGTAACTTGAAGTCTATAAATCAAGATCTGAGGACTGCAGTAACTCAGCTAGAGATTATGGGCCTTTGGCAGGAGTGGATTGGTAATGTTTTGTGGCCTGCGTTGTGGAGGAGATCAGACCAGATGATCATGATTGTCCCTTCTGGCCTTAAAGTCTATGAGTCTATATGTTTTGTGCCAAATTATGATCTCATTACTTCTCACTGAAGTTACTCTGGATTTATACCAGTGTAACTGAGAACAGATTATAACAGATGGGTCCAGGATGCAAATTTAGATACAAACTCAGATTCAGATTTGAAAACCCTAAAGTTTGAGAGGTATTTTCTTTTGAGGATTTGAACTGGGAATTTTAAAGGTAGAAGCATTTGCAAAATTCTGATAAGACTCTAAATTTTGTTAATCACTGAATAAGGAATTATTTAAATCCAGCCTTTGGCGTGGGCCTCTGGCCTTGTTTCAACAAGGTACTTAAGCACATGCCTAACACTAAACACGTTGGTAGCCCGATTGAATTTAAACAGACTACTCACATGCTTAAAGTTAGACACATCCTTAGTTACCTTGATAACTCTCTTAGGAATTTATCTTGTGATTTTTTTGGTGATGGCTCTTTAAACTGTTGGTACAAGGAAGGACAAATGTTTAATATATTGCACCTGGTAGCTCTAAAAAGATAGTTACTATTATAAAAGAAGTTTCAGAGGACTTGTTTCGATAATTGTCTAGGACCCAGCATAAAATTATCAGCAGCTTAACAGACATTCTGTTTTCTCATTATAACATTCTGTACAACACATGCATAACATGATTTCTGTTGTTATGTAGTACTAGGATGTAATATTTATACAATTTATTATCCTTATTGAATATTTAGTTTTATAGTCTCCTATTATTTATCAATTGCTTGTTCCTGAATTTCCAAATACTGCTTCATTGCTAGAATGGAGCAACAATAATACATCATTTAGAAATTAATATAGAGATACAGAAAAGAAGAGAGGTTTACACTGAAGATTCACAACCTTTCTGAAAGTTAGCCCTCTTTCAAAATAAGAGCACTTAAAGATATATTTGTATACATGTGATTGTGTTTGCCCTTATTTTATTACATATTTTCCTCCGGTACAATAAATTTTTGTATAAATAAAGCTAGAAAGCATAAAAATTCCATAGCTGCTATATAATTTAAAATGCTTGGGTAAAGTTGTATGCCAATGAAAGCAAAAATGAAAGTGGCTGTTTAGGTACCCACAGTATGTACTTTGTTCCTATACGCATTACAGCACATATTGCCTGGTTCTCAGCTAGAGGACACACAGAACACTGCTTCTCCATGTGGGCACCAATGATACTGCCAAGAATGACCTTGAACGGATCACTGCAGACTATGTGGCTCTGGGAAGAAGGATAAAGGAGTTTGAGGTGCAAGTGGCGTTCTCGTCCATCATCCCTGTGGAAGGAAAAGGCCTGAGTAGAGACTGTTGAATCGTGGAAGTCAATGAATGGCTATGCAGGTAGTGCTGGAGAGAAGGCTTTGAATTATTTGACCATGGGACGGTGTTCCAAGAAGAAGGATTGCAAGGCAGAGATGGGCTCCACATAATGAAGAGAGGGAAGAGCATCTTCGCAAGCAGGCTGGATAACTTAGTGAGGAGGGCTTTAAACTAGGTTCACTGAGGGAAGGAGACCAAAGCCTTGAGTTAAGTGGGGAACTGGGATAGCAGGAGGAAGCACGAACAGGAGAGCGCAAAAGGACCTAAGGGTGACAGTGGACAAGAAGCTGGATATGAGTCAACAGTGTGCCTTTGTTGCCAAGAAGACCAACAGAATATTGGGCTGTGTAAGTAGGAGCATTGCCAGCAGATCGAGGGACTTGATCATTCCCCTCTATTCGGCATTGGTGAGAGGCCTCATCTCGAGTACTGTGTCCAGTTTTGGGTCCCACACTACAAGAAGGATGTGGAAAAATTGGAAAGAGTCCAGCAGAGGGCAACAAAAATGATTAGGGGCTGTAACACGTGACTTATAAGGAGAGGCTGGGGGAAGTGGGATTATTTAGTCTGTGGAAGAGAAGAATGAGGGGGGATTTGATAGATGCTTTCAACTATCTGAAAGGGGGTTCCAAAGAGGATGGATCTAGACTGTTCTCAGTGGTACCAGATGACAGAACGAGGAGTAATGGTCTCAAGTTGCAGTGGGGGTGGTTTAGATAGGAAAAACTTTTTCACTAGGAGGGTGGTGAAGCACTGGAAAGGGGTACCTAGGGATGTGGTGGAATCTCCTTCCTTTGAGGTTTTTAAGGTCAGGCTTGACATAGCCCTGGCTGGGATGATTTAGTTGGGGATTGTTCCTGCTTTGAGCAGGGTGTTGGACTACATGACCTCCTGAGGTCCCTTCCAACCCTGATATTCTATGATTCTATAATTAAACTCTAAATATCTTGGTTTACAATGGATGTGGCACCCCTATTTAGCATTACTAGCTGGGCTAAAGCAACAAGTACAGTAGTTTTAACATTCATCTTTATTTCAAACTCTGTCCAATCCAGCAAGAAGTAGGAAGAATCAGCATGAGATACTTGCATGGCATTTAATACTGGCAATATTTTGCTGAGTTGAGTCTTTGAAGCTACTGTATCTGCTGCCAATGTTATTTTTAGGAACTTTGTTAAACCTACATTGTTTTTTCCCTGCTAGAAAATAAAACTGCCCCATTAATGAAAGAATTTTATTTTATTGTTTGAAGCAACACTGCAGGTCTGTTATGACATTACCCTTTCTCCCTGATCTTTATTTGCACTGCTTTGGGTGTAAGTATAATTTACACTTTACACTGCCAGAGCACTGTAAAAGACTCTTGGTGTAAGTGTGAATAAGATCTGTTTTGTTGAACACAGAAGTAATGTGTAAGAATCAGTGGCGCTGGAACAGGGGGGATCAGGGGGCCATGGCCCTCCCACTTGCCTGGCTCCCCACAGCTGCCTGAGCGGCTCTCCCTGACCTGGTTCCGGCTGGAGGAGGGCCTCAGAGCCGCAGCACAGCCATGGTAAGAGCTGTGTGGGCAACTGTGGGGAGCCACAGGTGGGGGAGTCCAAGTGGTGGGGACACTGGTAGGGGGCTGCTTTTGGCCCACCGCCACCCTGGGCAGGAAGAGGGGTGGACCCTGTTCTGGCCCTGTGCTGGCTTCCGGCCTGGTGGGGTGGAGAAGGCTTTTGGGGGACAGAGGCTCTCAGCCCCCCCACTTTTGGGAAGGCTCCAACACCCTTGTTAAGAATGTGGTAAAATATACAACCATGTACATTCACTTACTAACATGTACCTTATACATGGTGTAAATGAGCCTAAGAGAATCTAACCCGATGTGAATTACAAACTGGGATAGTAGAAGAATGTGAAGGAAGTGTAAATTAATGTTAATTTATACCTTCCTACCCCTCCTATTAGTTGTTTTACCAGTTACTACACTCTCTTCCAACCCCTTGACATATAAATTACACTGACATATGCTTAGTTACATGGGCTAACATATATTTTACATCGTATTATACATTTGCCTCTAAATTTAGACAACTCTGTCTCTTAAGATAAGCCTTTGAGCCAGACTACACTGCAAGTACCACTGTGCCACAGGACTTGTCCATCCCACACAATCCTCCCCAACAAAATAAAAGCCCAATTTCATCTTGTGGGGTAGCTGAAACCATCAGGGACTTTTAAGTTCAGGACCACACTTAAGGTCCCATCCAAGACTACAAAATGGAACTGTGCTTTAACTGTGTTGGGGACAATTCTGTTCTGACTGGGTCCCCTGACACAGTTGTGCAGGACATGACATTTGTTTTTGCTTTCTGAAGAACTGAGAAGCACTAAATCATTTTAATGGGACTATGGCAAGAATATATGGGGAGGGGAAAGCAGCGGGGGGGATTCTAACTGTACTTTTTAGCTCGTATTTGACTGAAGCTCTGAGTAGTCACACAGAATTCTTCTGAATCAGCTTGCTCTTTGAAATTTACAAATGATGATCGTGAGAGGGAACTCTAAAGAGAAAATAAAATGGTGTCTAACTGTAATAATGTCATGCACATAGCATATAACGGCTACATTATTTATTGCATGATGTATTATGCCTTTCATTGTGAACCACAGAACAGGTAGAGGCCTAGTAGACTAATTTGGTTTATATATTCAGCTGTAAGGCTAGACACTGCATCATTCTTTTCAGAAAGCAGTGACTCCAGGCATCTGGAACTCGTAGTCATGACAACAATGCCCCACTCTGAATCTGAGCTTTAACTAAGAAACTCTGCCTTGTCTCCATCACTTCCTGCTCATGACCTGACTTTACTTGCTCTCTGGGGGTGGGAGTTGTGTTTTCATGAATGATCTATTGAACAGAATTACAGTACACAGGGCCTTGTCCACACTGAGCTTTTTCTTAAAATTTCCCACCAGTGCACTGATGTTGGTGTAGCCCCAATAGTGGCAGTAATGGTGTGACTGCTAGTGTAGAAATCCTGCTGTCAACTGCAGCACTTTGATCACTTGTCTAGATTTTCTCTGACTGGGGTTAGGTGACAGTGGTAAAAACACGAACATCTTGTCTACGTTAGGACTACCATTGTTACTACCACTAGAGCAGCTGCAACAGTGTTAGAGCAGCGGTGAAAATTTTAAGGAAAAAAAATCAGTAGAGACCTGAATTTTAGAGGTGATGAGCCCCTATGACTCCAACTGAACTTAATGGGATTGCAAGTACTCAGCACCTCTGAAAATCAAACCCACAATTACTCGGTTGAAAACGTTATCATCAAACATGATAAAAAGCAAAGGCTGCAATATTTGTAAATCTTACATGATATGGCCCCAAGTAATAGATAATCAGTTTCAGCTCATGTGGTTAGTCTCAAACTGCAGCCTGTGGACTCTGGTGATCTGCAGAACACCTGCTGGTGGCCCACATGGCTGATCACATGGTGTTAAGATTCTGTCCTATTTCCACTTGCTAAATCACATTAAAGGACAGCTAAATACCTTATACTTGTTGCCGTAGAGATGGTATGTGATCATAAATGAGAGGGGACATGAGCTCCATCTAGTATAATCAGCAATCTGTTCCATGATTGTGTAAGCCAGGCCATGATTTACACAGACCCTGTGTGGTATCACTGGCAGTACATCCTCTGTTCTTCAGTTTGTGAGTTAGAGAAACAGGGACAGCTACAGTGTCAAGAATCCCCAATGTATATATTAAACCTGATTTCTGTCTTCTCTATCACGAAGGCTATTAAAGCTTGAAGGAAAAATAACTTTATAGGATCTTATTGGTTTGTGTTGTGTGTGTGTCACTTATTGAGGGGTAGCTAAGTCGAAGAAATGAAGTTGTGTTTAGTGAGGAATGTAGTGATGCAGGTGGTTAATTCCATTTATTGCAGGATTGAGTTCCAGAGATTAGGTGCAGCCCATGAGGGAATGTCTACATGGGGATAAAAAAAATCTGCTGCGGGCCCAGGTCAGTTGACTCAGGCTCACAGGGTTTAGGCTGTGGGCCTGAAGAGTTGGGCTCATGGGACTCAGGCTGCGGGGCTAAGAGTTGCTGTGTGGATGTTCTGGCTTGGGCTGGAGCCTGAGCTCTGGGACCCTCCACCTTCTCAGCATCCCAGAGCAAGGGCTCCAGGCCGAGCCCAAACATCTCCAAAGCAACTTTTAGCCCCGCAGCCTGAGTCCCATGAGCCCAACTCAGACAGCCATGGCTGTGCTGCGGGGCTGTCATCCCTGTATAGATGTACCCTGATTGTTCTCTCTCCCACACTCATGAACCTCCTGTGTTCATTGACTGTTTCAAAAATATCTAACTGTCATGGGAAGCATGTCCTGCAGGTATCTAGGGCCAAATCCAAGCAGAACTTTAAAATTCAGGACAGAGACCTTGAACTGGATTCTGAACCCAGGCAGGAGCATTGCAAGGTGTGGAGTATCAGGGTGGTGCAGTCACCATAACTCAAGTTTCTAAGGAAGTGAGAAATAATGCATGTTGCATTCTGTACCAGTGGTAGCTTCTTCGGGGCATGAGGCTTGTATACTTAGACACAACGAGTTACACTAATCAAGTCTGGAGTTAATAAAGGCTTGATTCACTGTTGTCACTTTGGTATTCAGTAAGGCATGCTCTTCTGACCAGTTGCAGATGGAGCTGGGTAACTATAGGATCATCCACTAGATTGGAGTCCAATAAAGCTGTGGCCTCCCTCCTCACTGGAACTCAGATGACCTCATTAATAAGGGATATAATAGAGGTGGCAAGTTCCCTAAATAAATGACAATGATGCATGTCATTATATGCATGTCATTATAAAGTGTCATTATAAAGTGTCATATAAAGTGCTGTGTTATTATTACTGTGATATGTTGGATCAACAAGGGTTTTCAACAAGTACTGAAATGAGCTTTGTTGGGTTTGATCCTGCCCCCATTGCAGTCAATGGAAGCTTTACTGTTGACTGTAATGGAAGTACGACCAGGCCTCAAGTCCTATTCTTTATTCATCACCTTCCTACTTGGTCCTAGTTTGTGCTTCTCTCATCACTTCCACAAGAACATTAAGATTGAAGCTATATCAAATTTCATAGAGTTGGTCCAAGCATGGAAATAAATGGAATAAGTGTCTTTCATTTTCTCATGCTAATTGCATGCAGTGTACGTTTAGTAAATACACACTTAAACCTTTAAGATGCTAGGCTGGCTAACTATTTTAATATACAACCCACTTCTCTGCATACATAAGTTTCACTAAAAGTTCAAAAAAATAAAAAATGCATAATTTTTTTTTGGAGCAATTCACTTGTTTCTGAGGGCAAACAGCTCTGTGATCCGTATCATCATTTTATTATTGTTACTCAGCAATACCATTTTGATTAGCTAATATACTCTTTCTGATGTTTAATGGTCCTTATACCATGGTAAGCAACAAATGTATTGTTTTTATAATTGAAACAGAGAACAGGGTTGTGTTTGGCTTCCAAACCAGCAGTTATTTTGGAAATATTGAAATCTTTCAGCTGTAAACAGAAATGTATACAGTATCAAGTTTGTACTTACTCAACAACAAATGTTGATTTCCAATTTCCAAAAATCTACCTATACAGCTCAGTGTCAGCAGATCCCATCACAAATACTTAATCCGTCACAAAATAAGCAAAGGATAAAGATTGCATAAGGTACTGAGTAATTTCTAATATAACAGCACTTCTGGAAGGTGATCTTTCTGCAGGCGAGAAACAGAGTAAAAGTGTTCTGAACTGCTTTAAGAACTGTAACTAGGTCTCTTTTATAGCTTGCTTTCATAGCCTGAAAGAGGTGCAGTTTTGGGCAATCTGACATTTTTATCTTGCTGTCCAGGTCAGCAGACTAGCATATGGCAGCTAGTGGGGATAGCCAAGTGTAGTAAGTGTTCAACATCTGTCAGGTTGTTGCCTTACTTGACAAAATGTACACACGTCATATTCTTCTTGGGGTTTAAATATTCCCTGGGGTAGCTTTTCAAAGCCACAAATGGCAGTTACACATCAAACTCCCATTGAAAGTCAATAGGAATTAAGCACCTAACTATCAAATGTGCCTTTGAAAATCTCTGAGTGAGTTTCTTAAGTTCGATTGCAAATCATGTATGTAGTGTTGTAGCCATGTTGGTCTGAGGATATTAGAGAGACAAGAGGGGTGAGGTAATATCTTTTATTGGACCAACTTCTGGTGGTGAGAAAGACAAGCTTTTGTGCTATACAGACCTGAGGAAGAGCCCTTGTCTCTCTCATCAGTCTTACTAGGGCCAGGCTGTGGCTCCAAGGTCCCATCCCATGGCTGGCGCAAGATCAGGATAAGAGCTGTGCAGGCAGCTATGGGGAGCTGGCGCAGACCCTCCATCTCCATGTGCCCTGGGCAGGGAGCAGGAACATGGGGAGAATAGGAGGGGAAGGGGGTGGGGTCTGCCATGGCAAAAAGTGGATGGGCCATGGCCTCCTGGCCCCCCCATACCGGTGTCACTGCTTGTATCCTCATCACCAATATAGTGTTCCTTGTAGTAATCAGACAGACAGAATTTAGCTGGAATGAATATAAAGGAGATTCTTTATTGATGCCACTGGACACAGATGGACACTGTCATTCTGACTCTAGCTCCCAGGATAACTTAACACAACTTTTGCTGCCTTAGTGACATGACATAGGGCCTCCTTAAATCCAGGCAGTCGTGGGAGAGATGATTCACTACACTACAAATGTACTCCCTATGATCTCCCATTAGGTGCTGGAATTTCTGGGGCCATTACCAGTTTGGAAGTTCAGAATCTCTGATGGCCAGTGGAATGATCTGGGTTGGATCTCCTCTGGCCTTAGTAGAGATAGGGTTATGTCTGCACTAATGAACAATGGTACTTCAACTGCCTGTCTGCAAGACTAATGGGATCAGGTGGGAATGGGAAGCTGTCTAACCGACTGCAGAAGGGCAGGAAGTAGAATCTTGCGGGGGATGAGTGTTATCAAGTGGTCTCCTCTTCCTGAAAGAGATCCCAAGCTGCTGCCCCTCTCTTTCCTTACACAGTACCTCCTTTCTTCAAAGGTCCACTAAAGACCAAGACTCCATTGTGGATGAAGAGGAGTAGACCTGCAATGCTCGGATTTACAGGGCCTGAGCATCTCCAGAAAAGCCATTCTGCACTATGGGAATGAGGACCCATAGGTTGTGAAGGCTTCATGTGGCAGATGTAAACTAGTGGGTGGCTAAAAATCCTCCTGGGCCTCAGTGGCCTATTCCTTGCCTTCCCTCACAAAGGCATCCCACCTGCTAAAGACCAAAGCAATTAAGTCTCCAAGTCAGAAAGCTGTACATGTTGCATGGTTGGGGGAGGGAAGAAAAGGGGCTGTTAGGTAATCAAAAGTCTTAGTGTGTCTGCAATACAGGAGCTATCTCAGCATCTGCGCTGGTGCAGAGCAATGAAAAGAAAAATATGTTTAAATCAATAACAATTAAAAGAACAGGGCTCTTACATGAGTCAATGTTTTCTGTGTAAAAAACAGTAGAAAATAAAATATAATTATTTGGTTTGGGAAAGGAATGAGATTATTAAATGAATAACTTTTGTACACCAACTCTTTTTATTGAAAAATATATTAAAACTCAAATTTCTAAAAGAATAACATGAGAGAAACAATATATTGTTTCTGTACATCAATGGCATCCATTGTCAGTAGCCCACTATATTTAATTAAATTCAGATTAAAGTGTTAGTAAGACTAGGAAAGGAGGATGGAGGATTTTATATCACTTTATAAAAGCAGGACCTCATAGTTTAATAAATATTGGCCTTAATGTTTATAGATTTCATTAGAAAATGTTATAAGTGCAGGTCACTTTTTACCAAGCTAAAGTATTTTTTTCAGTGCCATATCCCTGCTGAAGATTTAAAAAAGAAAAGTCTTTAAACATAACCCATGAGGAAACAATTTTTGCTGTAGAACTATGTGCCGAGAATGTTACAATTTTTGAAAATATTTGTGTCTTTTTGGTATTGTTCAAAAATGGTGCTGATAAAGGCAACTCAAGCAAAATAAATGAAACACTGGCATAATAAATGTAATTCTTAAGGAGTAAAATAGGTCTGCATTTTTCATCAGCTGTTGCACAACATTAATATTTGTGCTGAATTGCAAAAAGCTTATGTTAAACTGATCTTTTAAATACAATAATAATAAATACTTTGCACTTATATAGTACCTTCCACCCGAGAGTCTTAATGTGCTTTCTAAACAGTAATTAAGTCTCACGGTAACCTTGAGGTAGGCATTTATGTGTAAACTGAGGATCAAAGTGGTTAAGTGACATGGTGGTTAGGTGGTTAACACTTGTGGATAGGGAGGAAGTGGTAGATGTGGTATATCTTGACTTTAGTTAGGCTTTTGATAGTGTCTCACATGACCTTCTCATAAACAAACTAGGGAAATACAACCTAGATGGGGCTACTATAAGATGGGTGCATAACTGGTTGGAAAACTGTTCCCAGAGAGTAGTTCTTAGAGGTTCACAGGCAAGCTGGAAGGGCATATCAAGTGGGATCCCACAGCGATAAGTTCTGGGTCTGATTCTGTTCAATATCTTTATCAATGATTTAGATAATGGCATAGAGAGTACACTTATAAAGTTTGCAGATGATACCAAGCTGGGAGGGGTTGCAACTGCTTTGGAGGATAGGATTAAAATTCAAAATTATCTGGACAATCCAGAGAAATGGCCTGGAGTAAATAGGATGCAATTCAATAAGTACAAATGCAAAGTACTCCACGTAGGAAGGAACAATCAGTTGCACACATACAAAATGGGAAATGACTGCCTAGGAAGGAGTACTGCAGAAAGGGATCTGGGGATCTTAGTGCATAACAAGCTCAATATGAGTGAACAGTATAACACTGTTGCAAAAAAAGCAAACATCATTCTGGAATGTATTAGGAGGACTATTGTAAGCAAGACACAATAAAGTAATTTACTCCATGCTGATACGGCCTCAACTGTAGTATTGTGACCAGTTCTGGGTGCCACATTTCAGGAACAATGTGGACAAATTGGAGCAAGTCCAGAGAAGAGCAACGAAAATTATTAAAGGTCTAGAAAACATGACCTATGAGGGAAGATTGAAAAAATTGGGTTTGTTTAGTCTGGAAAAGAGAAGACTGAGAGGAGACATGATAACAGTTTCCAAGTACATAAAAGGTTGTTACAAGGAGGAGGGAGAAAAGTTGTTCGCTTTTTAAGCTCTGAGGATAGGACAAGAAGCAATGGGCTTAAATTGCAGCAAGGGCAGTTTAGATTGGACATTAAGAAAAACTTTCTGTCAGGTTGGTTAAGCACTGGAATAAATTGCCTAGGGAGGTTATGAAATCTCCATCACTGAAGATTTTTAAGAGCAGGTTGGACAAACACCTGTCAGGGATGGTCTAAGATAATATTTAGTCCTACCATGAGTGCAGGGGACTGGACTAGAAGACCTCTTGAGGTTCCTTCTAGTCCTAAGTCAGAGGTCACAGAGAGCCCAGGCTTGCACATCTTAGAGTATATCTTCACTTACAAAATAAAGGTGTGGTTTTACCATGGGATAATTCACCTGTATTAACTGTCCCACTGGAAAAGCCATAGTGGAGACAAGGCACTATAGTTTTAGTGAAAGGTAAACTAGGAGAGGTCAACCACAGGCAGAGATATAGTGCTAACCTTACCTTGAACCCGTGTGATAGAAATTGCAAGTGCCTTGTCTCCTTGTATGACTGCAAGATAACTAGCAAACATTAGCTATCTCAGTGTAAAAGGCACCTGTTGGGTGAAGACAAAGCCTTAGACAAACTTCCTACTTAAGTCAATGAGAGCTAGTTCCTGAATAAAATCTGTGGCAGAACAAGGAGTAGAATTCAGTAGTCTCCACTCATAGTGCACTGCTCTGAGCCCCGGGCCACATTATTTCCCTTTATATGTGAATATAGAGGTTAATGATCTTTTGTATAAATATAGGTCAACTTGTTCTCAAAGCCTAAAATTGTGCAGAGCTACACAATGAATTTTTTAAAATGTGCAATGACCTTTCTGGAATATATTCACTGAAAAGAAATCAATAGACCGATTGTATATTAAACAACTGAGTTTCATGGTGATGCTGGTTACAGTCAGAACTCCATTCTCTGTCATGTGCAGTGACTTTTTTTAAAGACCTGCTTACAAAAAACTAAATATAATGCAGTACAGGTTGCACTCTGTAATTCACACCATCGTACACCGATATGTACACAAGATACATACTCATTTGCTCATGAATGTTTATTCACAGTTACTTTTAAAATGCTCTACAATGTATTAATTGCTTTCCTTTATGTACACTTAAAGGTTTCATTTTACCTACCATCTGTCCAGTTCCTTTTTATTTCTCTTCTGTGTTCCTATTATTACAGATGTTGTAGAGTTCTGCGGCTTTTTCCATAGACTTTATCTTTATGCACATTCTTATTTAGTCTTGATCTAGTAGCTGAGGGATAGATGCAAAAGTGATGAGAGTTTTGTTTAGCTTTGGCCTTTATTATCGGATACCCACAAGGAAATAAAGCTTTGATCTACTTCCTCAGAAAACTAATCCCAGTGATTATGTGGAGATGTGTGCAGTGGTAGCTACAGGGATATACATCTATAATCTCTTGGTGTTGAATACTTAATCCAGTAAAGATTCTTGGCAAGGAGATTTAAGGAAGAACAAAATAATTAAACTGTTCACCAGTATTGTTTTCAGGAATGCAGACTGGGTAGCTATACAGTTGCTGGATCTCACATTTATTGCATTTGTAAAGGGATACTTTTAAAAAATAATAAACTTCTATCTTTCCAAAGTGAGGTCAGGCAAAATGGATTATTTTCAGTGATGCTACTTCTTAAACATATACCATGTCCAGTTTCCATAGTAAGGAAGTCTACAGGATTTTTTTTTTCTTTTGGTAAGACTAGTGTGAGCTTCTGTAGTGCAGAAGTCAGACAGAGCTTTCATTGAATCCAGCTTTAGACCAAAATTTCTCTTCTCAGAGTTATGCTGGGGAAAATATTGGGCAAAATTCGCACCTGGAGTAAATGGCAGCAACTTCATTAAAGTTAATGCCACTGGGCCCCGGTTATCCCAGACCTAAATCTGTCCCATTAACCCTGAGCCTTCTCTCCCTATATGGGCAGTTCTGTTAACATCTGTGAGGGATGAGAGTATATTGGGAAAACAGAAGAAGACTTTGAAGAATTTTGCTTTTACACTGTATGAACCTTGTCTCACATGCCGTGTGGTATGTTTCATAGTTTCATAGACATAGACAAACAAATTAGATACAAACATAAAATACTCTTGCTGGAAGGTTGCAACATAACACTATAATTCTTAGGATTAAGAACACACAAGAACCCCAGAACAGAAAGAGGACACATGCTGGTCCCTAAAAACAGAGGCACAACACACGACCTTGCTTTAGCTAGTTATCTGCAAAACTGATTCCTGATCACATGCTTCCCTACAGAGCCCCCTTGCTTGCAAGCAGGAACAGCAACTGCCCACATCTCCTACTCCTAAAGAGCTAGCTTGCAATTCCAAAATAGTCCTCAATACACAACACCTTTCACACAGAAAGCTTCCACCAATTTAACTAGCATTTTTGGGTGCACAAGGAATGGAGGATTAGGCCCACTCGGTAAATATCAGTTGTTGTGTACACTTAGTTTCCGTATGAGGATGAAATTCTCCTGTGGACAGAGGGTCATCACAATGAGGGCCCCACTTCAGCTTTGATTTGAATAGAATTTTTTTAAAGTGATTCTCAGACCTAGTTCTGATGAATAGCACAAATTCTTCTCTCAATTACACCAGTCAATGGAGCTCCTTCAGATTCACTCTGCTGTGAGATCAGAATCAGACCTATACTTTCAAGTTATCCTTCTCTAGTGGTTTTATTAGAATAATTTTTACAACTATAAATAAAAATACATAAAATGATTGATATTTTGATGCTAAAAAGCCTTATTATGCAAAGGAAGGATATTTACTTGAACCACTGACATGAAACACTGAAAGTTAAATATATATTCCCCAAGAAAATCTTAATAGCTTTCAAGTATCAGAGGGGTAGCCATGTTAGTCTGTATCCACAAAAAGAATGAGGAGTCTGGTGGTACCTTAAAGACTAACAAGAGTTATTTGGGCATAAGCTTTCATGGGTAAAAAAAAACACTTCTTCAGATGCACAGAATGCATCTGAAGAAAGCTTATGCCCAAATAAATTTGTTACTCTTTAAGGTGCCACCAGACTCCTCATTCTTTTTGTTAATAACTTTCAGTTTATCTACCAAGATTCAGTAAGTCTAAAGGGAATTTAGTTAATATTTCAATGGGTTAAAATTAATCACAAATGATAACTGATTTGATGAAGTGTTTATTTTTCATGTTGGTTAGAGGAATGTTCTTCCTTTTCGAAAAGCAGAATTGGTTCCCTGTATATTTAAGCTTCATTACTGTACTTCAGCAATGCAAAGAATTATTCAGGACAGATTCTGAGATGTTTAGGGAAACCTGATTTAACTTTAAGCAGTGAGACCAGGCTCTGAACTTACCCAGACTCTGGTCTTCACCATCCAGGCAGTCAATAGCTCAGGTCTCACTGTGGGAGACTCAGCCCTTCATCTGTGTCTGCAGAAGTCCATCCTCCTCTGGGGTTGTCAAAGTTCTAAAGGACAATTAAACACAAAAGAACTCAAGGTTGTGGTAAGATTCAGGGAGTCTCTAATGGGCTGTAGCTTCATTTGGTACCCACAGATAAATCTCTATCACTAGTCTCCAAGCATTGGTTCAATCTCCGGGCTCTCTTTTCCCTCAGGAGAGGGGCTGACAAACAGTGGTCACCCATGTAGTTCCTGCCTTCCACCAGGCCCTCCCCTGGTGCCAAGAACTAAAAACCTGCCCTTTCCCCAGTCTTCCACCAACTAAGCTGGGCTTTTCCCTTTTACATCCTCCCTTCAGGCCTGACATGCCTTGCAGGTGTGGCCGGGCAGGGCTGCTCTAACCCAGAGCAGCTCTTTAATCCATGCCTGACTGATGTAGGGTTTTTACACCTCATCATACATAGACACAGATTTTTTCTTTTTTATTTAAAAAAACTATAAAAACTTGACATGATAATTTAGGGATTATTTTGATCCAAACAAATTTTGAGACGGAAGACTGAAATTAACACTGCATTAATTATTTAGACCATAATCCTGTAAGGAGAACCATGTGAAAAGAGCTGTGTGCCCATACAGTGCCCCAAGACATTGCAGGACAGGAGGTTTGTGTGAAATACACATAGCATTCTCTTTCTGAAAGTCTGAAAGAAGCTATTACAGAAAGTTTAGACCTGCACCACTGCAGATTTCAGTCACCAGGTAATGACTTGGGTCTGGAGTTTAAATGCTGTTAAATTCTATAATATAGTAACATTAAATAGAACATAAAACCATCACAGAAAATGCACAAATATTTATGCTGATGTAAACCAGTAAGTTTTTCTTCTGCATGTTCTCTTTCCCCACTGCCCTCAGCAATTTAACACCAGGGATTCAGGGGGCTCTAAAATTATTTCACTCCCTTAACCACTGTACTATTCCTCCAACCTAACACAAATCCATTACATGTTTCTCCAAATGTTTTAATTTTCCCCATGCCTTACTGTCAGAAACATTCCTCAAAATCATCATAATGGTATTTGTAAATAAAAGACTAATTGTTTTAGATGATAGAATACATGAATTAATTATTTTATTTATTATCATTACGTCCATCAGTATCTGTGATCAAGGTAATGGGCGGTGCAGGTTCACAGCGCCTCTGAAAAATAGAAGATAGGTGTCTACATTTAGGCAGTAGATTAAAGACCCCAAATTTGTGGCCCCTCTTAAATATGTTGGCCTTACAATCTTACAGAGGTACAATGACATTTATGAGATCAAAATTGCCAGAAGAAGCTGCAAGTCAAGTGCAAGTCAAGAGCCTGAAGGCAAAGGAAAAGCTCCTTTGACTTCAAAGGGTTCTCAGTTGGGTCCTTAAAAAAGAAAAAAACAAAACATATGTAACACACATACATATAGTGCAGGTTTATGTGCTGTGCATTCATAGTAGTTTGCCATTGAGTGCTATTATTATTATTTATTATTATGAGCCCCAGTCACAGCCAGGACCCCATTGTGCTTGGTGCAGTACGAACCCAGAACAAAAAGATGGTCCCTGCCCTATAATTGCTCACAATCTAAATACAAGGGTTCATCTACACAGAGAAATTGACTGGCATAGTTGTAGCTGAATGAGTCTATGTCTACACTACGGATCTTACAGTGACACAGCTGTACCACTGCAGCTGCGCCACTGTAAGGTCTCCTGTGTAGCCGCTCTATGACAGCAGCAGAGAGCATTCCCGATGGCATAATTAAAC
Source organism: Caretta caretta (assembly GCF_965140235.1). Classification (NCBI taxonomy): domain Eukaryota; kingdom Metazoa; phylum Chordata; order Testudines; family Cheloniidae; genus Caretta; species Caretta caretta. Next base: position 295,234,755 of record NC_134206.1, on the reverse strand, counting down.
CACTCCCCAAAAGCAGCAGTAGCTATGTTGGCGAGAGACGTTCTCCCGCCAACATAGCACTGTCCAGAACAGCACTTTTGTCAGTGAAACTTATGTCAGTTGGGGTGTGGTTTTTTCCATATCCCGAGCGACAGATGTGTTAGTGTAGACGTAGCCTAAGCTATTCCTGTCAATTTCTCCGTGTAGACAAGCCCTGACATCAGAGAGAACAAGTGGAGACAGACTGACAAGGTCTGGAGTTTAAGGTCTGTCTGGAGACAGACAGGGAACAATAAGTCAATATTGTCAACATGATAGGTGGTGATCTGAGCTCATCAGCTGCCTAACAGGTAAGATTTTTGTAGGCATCATGATAAAGGGAAGTTTTAAGGAGAGATCTGAAGAAGGATAAGGAGATTACTTTATGGATGGTTATGAAGACCACCTTCCAAGCATGAGGGGCAGCATGGGAGCAAGTTTAAAGGTGCTTGTTTGAAAGTTTAACAAATGGGTGATGAAGGCTGGCATCCTTGGCAGATTGGAGGCAGGGATCAACATCACAATGCAATCACTTGCATCCGATTAAGTGAGCTGTAGCTCACGAAAGCTTATGCTCAGATAAATTGGTTAGTCTCTAAGGTGCCACAAGTACTCCTTTTCTTTTTGTCTGCTGCAGTATTTCTTGCATCTTCATTTGAAACATCTATTAGTCTCTACTGTTGGTGACAGGATTCTGGATTAGACAGACCATTGGTCTGACCCAGCATAACAATGCCTATGTTAGAATAGAGTTAATCTTAGCTGATTGAGTTATGTGAACCCAAAAGTGACTAGTGACCTTCCTGTTTCTCTCAGCTCTGTGAAATCCTCTGGGAGGAAGCTGTCTGCAGGATGCTGACTGTATTCTGTCTACAAATTCCTCAAGAAAGTTCAGACACTGTTCCTTTTAACACTGGTCTCTACAGGTTCATGTGAAGCTGGGACACACTATGGTGTCACATTATCTTTAATTGGAGTGTGAGTTACTACTGAAGTAAAGTTAGAAATGGAGAAGGTTTCCATAATATCTTATCACAGGAGCTGATTTTATTAAATGGAAATTGTATGCAATCCATCTGACCAGAAAGGGCGGCAAATATCCTTAACCTGGCCTGATAAGGGTGATAAGGAAACATTTTTCTCTGTTCAGGCTTGATCCTGCACCATTCAAATCAGTTGTAGTTGTTCTATTGACTCAAATGGGAGCAGGATCATAGCCTTAGATAAACGAGAAAGATCCCACAAATTCTTATGACAATAAGGGCTGGTCTATACTACAAAGTTAGGTTGGCTTTACTCATATTGCTCAGGGCTATGAAAAATTTCATGCGTGAAGAATTCTTCTTGCTACCATCTCTTGGAGAGGTAGATTTACTACAGCATGGAAGAACTCCTTCCACTGCTATAGTGTCTACACTACAGTGCTACAGCAGCACAGCTGCCATGTTTCTAGTGTAGACATATCTGAAGTGCCAGCAGCCCTGCAAATTTCACCGCTGAAGCCCTAAAAGAAGCACTGGAGACTTCTGCTGGTAGGGTGGTACAAAAAGCTGACTTCTAGAGAAGACAGAGAAGCTCCTCCCATTCTCGCCACGTTCAACAAAAGGATTCACATAGCACCAAAGAAGGGGAAGGTAAGTCAAACGTAGAGCTGTTTGGAAAATGGTAATTATTTTCCATGATTATTTCTCCCCAAAGAACCATCAGCTACAGGATATATAATAGAACAGATGAGTCAGAGTCCTTTGTTATCAAGTGTATTACAGTAGTGCTGGGGGCATATCATAAATAGGGCCCCATTGAGCTAGGCACTGTACATATACACAAAGTAGCAGTCTGAAGAGGAGATTCTGTGAGACCTACTGTTCCTGTGTACTATAGTTCTATGACATTTTAAGGCTTGATCTACTTGTAGGAAGGGTCTGAATGAGCTCTCCCCTGACATCTAGTTATGGTCTGGGGTAAAAGACTTCAGGAGCAGACCATGTTTGCACCGACATGCCTGCTCTGCCTAGGTGTGCAGCAGATGGAGCTGCTTTGCCAAAATGATCAATTTTGTCTGACTTTGGGTTACAAATCACTCTAGTATTTGAATGCATAATGAAATATTATCTTTATTGTACGAGTAAAGGGCAGCAGAACTGTGCTTAGCATGCCCTGAGTGACGGGATCACCCTAAACTGAACCTCACTTGCTAAGCAGGGGGTAGAGATGCCAAATGCTAGTGAAAAGGAGAGTGGGTGGGGACAAGTATTTAATGACAGGGCTGATTGGACTCAATTGAGAGTCCTTGTTTCTGGTTGGTGATACCTAGACCTGACATTGCTACTGTGCAGGTCTAGGTGCTGAGCCTTAGACCTTGTATAGGGACAGTGGAAGACAACACAGAGACTGCACTGGCTGTGAGATTCCCCACTACCTGATGGAATCACTGAGAGCTGGATTGAATCACTGAGACCTCAGAACATGATGTCATGGGAGCAGCAAGCAGCAGTGGCAATAGTGGCCAGTGGTGGTGGCGGCAGAGAAATGGTGACAGGTGTGAGCCAGTTGCAGAGGCATTGAACCCTGTGAACGCACTTATGAACTCTGGCACTTCGCTAACCAAGGACAGTCAACTGTGCGTGGGGTGCAGCAGAGGGAGAGAGGAATGATGCACTAAAGGAACATTCGTTCGTCAGACTTTCACATCACAAGGTGCACTCTGGGGTCGGGTTTGCTTATGGTCACATGCTTTTGAATGTGATTGTGGTGTTTTCCCAAATTAATGCTGGGTTCCCTTTCCCTTCAAATAAAAATTCTCTTTTCACCATACATAGAGTCAGTGTTTGCGAGTGGGGAAATATTGCTTCTTAGTGATGCCCAGAGTGGTGTTAAATTTTACCAGGTTACTGGGACAGGGCTGGAGCTGGTTCTGCTTTGTATTGTTAAGAGAAATCCCCTAGACCAGCGTTTCCCAAACTGAGGTCCACGGACCCCTAGGAGTTCCCGAGGGGATTCCGGGGGTCCATAGGCACCGCTGATCAACTCCTTCCCCCTCCCTCCCTCAACTCCTCCCCCTCCCTCCCAGTGTCTCCTTCATTCCAGGAAACACAGCTGTTCCCCGGTGAGAAGGAGGTGCTGGGAGGGAGGGGAAGAGGCAGGGATGGTCCACACTGCTCCCAGAAGAGGCCTGTATGTCCATGCAGCCCAGGGGAGGGGGAGGTGGTCTTCCCACACTGCTCCCAGCCCAAGCACTGACTCTGCAGCTCCCATTGGCTGGGAACTTCAGCCAATGGGAGCTGTGTGGGCGGTGCCTACAGGCAGGAGCAGCGTGCGGAGACCCCATGACCCCCTGCCTAGGAGCCACTGTGAGAGGGATATGCAGGTCACTTTTGGGAGCCACCCATCCTCACCTCCTCCAGCACCCCAAGGCCCTGCCCCAGCCCAAAGCCCACACCCAAACACTCTCCCAGAGCTCACACCCCCTTCTGCACCCAAACTCCCTCCCGCACCCAAAATCCCAGCCCAGAGCTTGCACCTCTCACTCCCTCTCACACCCAAACTCCCTTCCAGAGCCCGTACCCTCTCCTGCACCCCAAACCACTGCCCCAGCCTGGTGAAAGTGAGTGAGGGTTGGGAAGAGCCAGCAACCGGGGGTGGAGGATGGGAGATGGAGTAAATGGGGGGCGTGGCCTTCGAGAACTGGGTGGGGCAAGGGCTCAGAGGGGTGGGGGTTGGGAGTCCCCAAAAAATGTAAATAAAAATGGGGGTCCTCGGGTTGCTAAAGTTTGAGAACCGCTGCCCTAGACAATGAATCCAGCCCTTGTTGCTCTTGGCTCCACCTGGCAGAAGGATTTCATGCTGATTATTGAATCAATATGGTAATTAAAAACATATAATTACACTGATTCCAAATGTGAATGAGGAAATTCTGTTCATTTGAGTTATTTGAGTCCTAGACTGGATTTCTGACATTTAAATAATAATAAAAAGGGTTGATTCAGAATGCTTCCTATTTTAATACATAAAAGTTGAATCATTTTTAACTTGGGCCTTGTCTACACAGAAACTTTATTTTCAGTATAACCTCAGGTGTGAATTTAACCGCATATAGTTTCTATAACTCCCCTTTCTCCAGGTGGTTAACTTACTCTAGTATAAGGTGGTGGAGGCAATAGAGAGGAGGCTTGCTTATGTCACTTGGCAAAGGGGTTAAGTTAAAGAAAAAATGTTACAAATATAACAGTGTCCACATGGGGAGCTATACCAGTACAACTATATTGTTATAACTATGGCCACGTCTACACTTACCAGGGATTGATGCTGCAGCGGGGGTTGATCTAGTGAAGACCTACTAAATCAATCACAGAGTGCTCTGCCGTCGATTCTGGTACTCCACCGGAACAAGAGGCGTAAGGTAAGTCGATGGGAGAGCGTTTCCTGTAGACGCAGCGTGGTGTAGACACTGAAGTAAGTCGACCTAATTTACATTGACTCCAGCTACGTTATTCACATAGATGGAGTAGCGTAACTTAGGTCGACTTATCCCAGTAGTGTAGACAAGGCCTATGTCCGTATAACTGGTTAAACTTCCACATGTATACAAGCCCTTGATTTGTTTTCCATCCTGCAATTTTATTTTACTCATATTTCTATACCAAGAAATCCAAACAGAGACTTTGCTGTAGGTGAACAGAGGCAGGACAGGGAAACAAAAGTAAAAAACACACAATAGTAAAGATGAGAGATGATTTCTTGCAGACCGGCAGAAGAATGCAGCCTATTATAAGAAATCTGCTTGCTGGCAAAGCCCCAGCATTACAATGATTTGCAGCTGGTTGAATAATGAGTTTAACTCAGTGTAAATGGGATAATTGCTATTAATTTTTAATGGTTCATGAATAGAAAGAATGAATATATAAGTGGGTAATAACTATTGACTCCTTTCCCTGAATCCCGCCATTATAGTCTAACTACTAAAGTTACCTCTACAACAGCAGTAATATGAAATAGTACAGACACAGAGAAACAAATTTAAAAAAGAGAAAAAAAAGCCCTTACAGGTTCTCTATTCAAAGCCTATGCATCATACAGAATGTTTCTCTACATTGTTCTCCTAAAAGCTGTATCTAATCTCTTCCTGAATACTGCAGTTTTACTCACAGTGACTTGACTACCTCCCTTGATAGGTCTCCAGTGCCAAGTTGCTCTTACTGTTAAGGAATTTGGCCTTGTATCTAACCTAAAAGCCTTTAGTTTTACCATATTTAGCTATTGGGCCTTTCCTCTGTCCCTGCACACCACTCAAGAAATAGATGAGCTGTGCGCAGGGGAATTCTGGAGCCTGGGCTGGATGGAATCATCTCACCACTGACAGCAGAGCCGTCGTGGAGCCTGGACTGCATTGCAACCAATGCAAACTCAGCACAGTAACAGCCTCTGTTCTTCCTCTCTGAACAGGGACAGGTTATTTGATTTATGTTCTGATTCATAAACTGCACCTTAATACCAGAACATAGGGTGACCAGATGTCCCCATTTTTTAGGGACAGTTCCGATTTTTGTGTCTTTTTCTTATGTAGGCTCCTATTACCTCACACCCCCGTCCCGATTTTCACATTTGCTGTCTGGTCATCCTACCAGAACATATGACATTTTTCTATATCACAATATTTCTAAGAAAAGGAAAAACTCCAGAGCAAACTTCCACCAACAACCCACAAAGACCCAGGCTTTTCACTATGCCGAATGCCACAAATCTGTGCTCTCTCAGACCAGCTAAGGAAGTAAATCTTTGAGTAACACCCTGCCATCCTGCACAGAGAACATTCTGCCACTAGTTCCCCCAGATGATTAAATATACATACAGGCTAACCTTCAGCTGCCTCAGTTTGCAGGCTGAATGGCCATCTTTCAGATAACCAGATCCCAAAGCCCTTACGGTCTTTTAGATCAAAGTTAGCACTTTGTATTGCATATGGAAGTGTCTAGGCAGCTAGTAGAGGTGTCAAAGAACTGGTGGCATATATTCCATTTTGTTAATGGCAGTGTATTTAAAGGCAGGGAACCAACATTCTGCTGTGTAGTTTCTGTCTCCTCATCCTGAAGTACATATTACAATAATCTAATCTAGTAGAAATCACAAGGGTGTGGATCACCCAGGCAAGGTCCAGAGCTGAGAGGATAGTTTGCACATGTCTAATCAAATGCAGAGGAGAAAAAATGGTTCTTTTCACTTACAATGTCACTCAAGATGCAAAGAGCTCCAGAGGTTCCAAAAGCACTCCCAAACTACAAACCACTCAGACAGTGGCAAACATCCCCATCAGAGACTTATCAAAAAGGTGATTAAATAAACCAGGAAGGGATGTGGCCTCATCCTTCACAGATAGGACCCTGCATGCTTACACAGTTGAGCCTGGTTTACACTTCAAAGTTAGATCAACCTAGCTATGTAGGTTACGGGTGTGAAAAAACACACACTCCTGACTTTTGCAGTTGTGCCGACTTACCCCTGTGTAGCTGCAGCTATGTCAACAGAAGAATGCTTCCTTCGATGTAGCTACTGTTGTCTGGGGCGTTGGTGTTCCTACACCAATGGAAAAACCCCTTCATAATCGTAGGTTGCATCTACATTAAAGTGTTGTGCTGGCATAGTTACGATGAAATAGCTATGCTGGTATAATCTCCATAGTGTAAACATATCCTCACTTTGTGTCAGTGACTGGAGAAATGTAGAGTAGTATATTTAATGTGTTCATTATATTTTACATGAGATGAAATGCTGGCTGCTTAACAAAGTAGCAGGACTGTGCTCCTTGCCAGAGCTCAGGATCTGACTACACCCTTCAGAATTAAGACCACACATGAACATGCAGTTATAGAGTATGAATGTGACAAGACAAAACTACATTAAACTCATCACCCAGCCAATATATCTTACCATAAACTGAGTTTTACAGGAAAGACAAGTTGGGAAGTTGCATTGAAACTGACAACCCTAACTTTATTTTTGAAAGATTTTTTATACTCACATATTGGGAAAGAAAAAGGAAGCACAATGGAAACATTTCACTAGCCCCCAGACAGTCCTCAGTACTTCTTATAACCGAGACACGGTACTTTAGATTTTATCTGAACTGGAGATTTCAGCCATCAGTGGTCAGCCATAGGTGTAGCTGCACCTAGTGCAGAGAGGGTAAACTGGGTAGAAATAGTCAAGCCTTCTTGGAACTGGGGTAAACTGCACTGCTGCAAATAATGGCTTATAGCAACTTGACCTGTCTATATTAGGGGTTTGCACTGGTGCAGCTGTGCCAGTTGCTGACTGCTGATGGCTAAAATCAAGAGAAATTCCCAGTGTAAACAAGTCTTTACTTGTGACACTGCAAGAGACAAGCGCTTTGCAAAGGACAATATACTGAACAGATTTCTAATGGTTTTCCTTTATTTTTCATACATAGAAGTTTTTCATGAGATGGAAAAACCTGTGCTTTCAAATTAACACATATTGGAAGACTTTTTTCTTTTTGTTTTATAAGAACATTTCTTGAAAGAATTCTCCCTTCCCCCCGCCACCTTTCTTAAATATGATCACTTGAGAAGAAAGGGAAACATCTCTGTATATCTCAGAATAAACATTCCCTGCTGGGTTCTTGGCATGCACTGAGCCCACCCCTTCAGAAAGAAATCAGATCCCAAGGCAAACTAGGTAAAAAAAAAAAAAGAAAGGAAGAAAAAAAGCAGCTGTTAAAACATTTGGGCTCGTCCCCCACCCCAGTACTACACATGTGTTCATTTCAGTCATTTGCCTGTTGTACTGGAAGCCTCAGACCCTCTGCAATGAGCAAGGACATAAATGAGGCTAACATGGAGCATTCCCTTCCCATTCTTCTCACTGCCATCCTCCTCATCACCACCACCCTCCTCTCCACATTCCTGGAGGACAGTCAGAAGATTTATTGTATAATTTCTTTGGCGGCTGTTAACTGAGTGTGCAGCAACAGCTTGGTTTCATTAGGAAATCAGAGCATTTCTTTTATGTAGGTCACATCAGTTTTTGATTCTGAATCTCATAAAACTCTAACCTTTCTGAAAAGTCAGCAATGTATGTATGGCTTAAAAGAAAAAGAAAGAATGACTTTAATGCTTCTGAGTGTCATTTATGCCAGTGAATGCCATCGCCCCTCTACTATACAAATTGTTAGAGATATTTGTCTGAATGTCTGGATGGGGCATTTGGTGAAAACTATCTCTTTTCACTAGGGTAAAAGCTTCCAAACAGCATTATAATTACAGTCTGAGCTCCCAACTGCATGAAGCTTGGCCATGTTGGAAAGTGAACAACTGATTGTCTGGGCTTTATTTCTGTTTCTCTCTCTCTTTCTCTCTCTCTCCACCATTCACATCAACAGGAATTATACTAAACTCAAATAATCTCAGCTAATCAGACAGCATGGAGGTACTGTCTCACAGCTGTACAATTATTATTTAATTACCCAAATCGCTGAACTCATACTAACGAGGGTCTAATTTGCATGTTTGTATAGTTATTTCTTGGTAACTATACAGTATGAGCATGAACTCAGGCTACTGCTTTCACAATTCCACAGCTGTATGCTGACAACAAACATGGTCACCTCAGCTTCTCATCCCCTCATTACATAACACAACAGATCTCCACTCCACCCTGATTCCCTTCCTCCCACAAGTAACATTTTGAATCAAATGAAATGTTTTTTATAAGCTTCCTCTCCCTCCTTTCTAAAATTCAGTACATAAGAACATAAGAATGGCCATCTTGGGTCAGACCAAAGGTCCATTCAGCCCAGTATCCTGTCTACCAACAGTGGCCAATACCACCACAGGAATGTTAAATGTTATTATATTATGGTCACTATTTCCAAGCGGTCCTGTTATAGTTACCTCTTAGATCAGATCCTGCTCTCCACTCAGGGTTAGATCGAGGGTCGCCTCTCCCCTTGTGGGTTCCTGTACCAGCTGCTCCAAGAAGCAGTCATTTAAAGTATCAAGTTTCAGAGTAGCAGCCGTGTTAGTCTGTATTCGCAAAAAGAAAAGGAGTACTTGTGGCACCTTAGAGACTAACCAATTTATGCTCAAATAAATTGGTTAGTCTCTAAGGTGCCATAAGTACTCCTTTTTTTTTAAAGTATCAAGACATTTTGTCTCTGCATTTCGTCCTGAGGTGACATGTACGCAGTCAATATGGGGATAATTGAAATCCCCCACTATTATTGAGTTCTTTATTTTGATAGCCTCTCTACTCTCCCTTAGCATTTCATCGTCACTGTCACTGTCTTGGTCAGGTGGTCGATAATAGATCCCTACTGTTATATTCTTCTTAGAGCATTGAATTACTATCCATAGAGATTTTATGGAACATGTGGATTCATTTAAGATTTTTATTTCATTTGAATCTACATTTTCTTTCACATATAGTGCCACACCCCGCCTCCCACCCTCCGCACGACCTGTTCTGTCCTTCTGATATATTTTGTACCCCGGAATGATTGTGTCCCATTGATTGTCCTCACTCTACCAGGTTTCTGTGATGCCTATTATGTCAATGACAGGTTTCAGAGTAACAGCCGTGTTAGTCTGTATTCGCAAAAAGAAAAGGAGTACTTGCGGCACCTTAGAGACTAACCAATTTATTTGAGCATGAGCTTTCGTGAGCTACAGCTCACTTCATCGGATGCATCCGATGAAGTGAGCTGTAGCTCACGAAAGCTCATGCTCAAATAAATTGGTTAGTCTCTAAGGTGCCACAAGTACTCCTTTTCTTATTATATCAATATCCTCCTTTAATATGAGGCAATCCAGTTCACCCATCTTATTATTTAGACTTCTAGCATTTGTGTACAAGCACTTTAAAAATTTGTCCCTGTTTATTTGTCTGCCCTTTTCTGATGTGTCAGATTCTTTATGTGAATGTTTCTTGTCTGATCTGGCCCATATTTTATCCTCTTCCATCCTCTCCTCCTGACTAAAACCTAGAGAACAGTAACAGCAGAGTTAATGGGGAGCTTGAACTATGTCCCTCACAACCCAATTTAGATTTTGAATGGAGAAAAAAAAGACATTCCTAAGGTGAGGGGAAAGGGAAGAAGAAAAGGGCATAAGAGTGAAGCGCTCAGGGGGAATGGGGAGAAAAGGGTGGAAGGGAAAATAAAAGGGGAAAACATCAGTATAGATATTCTGGGTTTACTCAGTAACTAAGGCCTTGTCTTGACTGATTAAAAAGGTGCCATTTTTAGTTCTGGGTAACACAAGCTAAAAGCAGAGTGAAATCTAGACAAAATAAATAGTACTAGACCCCCTCTAGGGATTGATCTTGGCATGTTTACCTTGTGTAAACTGAACTGTCCGGATTTCACTATGTTTTTACCTCAGGATACCTCTCACATATTAGTTGTCATGATGTTAAAAAAAAAAAGAAGCAGAATTTGAACATGGGTATTTTAACAATACATAGCAAACAGCATAAAACACCACAGTAAAGGTTGTGTGTCTGTATTGTCTAGTAGGTATGGTGTTAACTCAGCATGCCGTTACTCATCAAAGAGACAAGGAGGTGAGGTAATATTTTTTATTGGACCAACTTCTGTGGGTGAGTGAGACAACCTTTCGAGCTTACACAGAGATCACCTTCAGGTCACTCATCAAGACCTGTGGAAAGACAATTGGAAGGAATGCTGAAAGTAAAATAGATATCAGCATCCACCTAACCATTGAAGACATAGATCACAGGAGAGGAAGTTACCTTTATTAAAGAGCTAAGGCTATATGTGCATTGTCCTTTTTTTCCCTAGCTCAATGAAGAAAAACATATTTTTATTTACACTTCTCGTCTTTTATCTCTGCTCCTTCTCACATGCCAGTGGATTTTCCCCTTCTTGTGTTGGCTGAGGTGCTGAATGCTGATGAGACTGTACTTACAGTAAACACCAGCCCTTATTTTCAAGGATTTCTTTCAAAATTGGACACCTATATTATTTAGGTATGGGCTAAGACATATTACCGAATTATCATACATGGGGTTAAGGGTGCTGATACCTGCAGTTACAATTTCTCAAAATTTTAGTGGGTCAGATCACAGGCAGGGTGGGACCAGTTCAGTGGTTGGATGGAATCCAGTGCTTTTAGGTAAAGCAGAATTGGAAATGTTAGTGATTCACTAGATGACACTGTCCTCTGAAGTGATACTGTGGTGATATGGAAGACTGTATTGTTAGAAACTTTCTGGTGAGACATGTAAAAGTGAAGGCCCCACTTCCTATTTTAATTGAAGAATCTATTATACTTTCACAAGTAGGAAGTATTCCACATGATCTGGTAGCTACATTCCAGTTTAGAGAATTACCTTCTGCCAACCTTCATTTCTCTACAGTTTCTACTGGGCAGAATGTTTGTCTTTATTTTGTATCCTATTGTGTTTTTGTGCTCTATTAAAGAGTTGCTGTATTCCATCCAAACGCAGCTGCAGAAATTTCCATTGTTTGTAAAACACTGTTATTCCATAGGATGAAAGAGTGCTCAAAGATATTATTGTTAAAGTACGTATTGTTTCAGTATAGCAGCCGTGTTAGTCTATATTCGCAAAAAGAAAAGGAGGACTTGTGGCACCTTAGAGACTAACAAATTTATTTGCACATAAGCTTTCGTAGGAATGCATCTGATGAAGTGAGCTGTAGCTCACGAAAGTTTATGCTTAAATAAATTTGTTAGTCTCTAAGGTGCCACAAGTCCTCCTTTTCTTTTTGCAGTACTTATTGTGTGAAGCAGAATTCTGTGAATTAGTTATTTTGAGATGAAATGTAAAAATTCATGTTTTTGAAAGAAAAGAATGCCACCCAGGTTATCTCCTTGATTTTCTTTGTGGATTTGGTGAAAACAAAATATATTTTCTACAGGAATAAAATTAGTTTATTTTTCTGATAAATTTTCACTCTGGGACCAATCTATAATTTTATTTCAGGATGGAATTTTTTTCCCTTTTTGCTGCAAAAATCTGTATTTGCTGGCAGCAATATCAAGACTTCGCTCTGGAACAATTTTACAAATATTTGCACAAATATATTTTTCCACCATCACATACTCCTGAAGCAAAAACTGGGTAGCTTCACACAGCACTAACAAACTGTTGCAAACAGTCAGGCTGTCTTGTGGATTGTGCACTAGGCTGAGATCCAGGAATGCTTGAACCCTAATCCTAGCTCTTCCGCCAACTTGATGTGTGGTCCTGGGCAAGTTGCAGCCTCTGTCTTTCAAGTTGCCCACATGTCAAAGGAGGATAATAATCCTTACCTACTTCACAGGGCTGTTGTGAGAAATAATTAGTTACTGTTTGTACAGGACTCAGACAATCTAAATAGCTACTCAAATTATAAGGATTTCTATTAATTGAAACAAAAATATTTGAAGGCTAGAAAACAACTAATTTAACATGGATAAAAGTTTTAGACGCCTGGATGGTTTTATGGAAAATGACACACATCCAGGGATACATTTATTTGTAAACTTTTGTGTCAGTTAAATAAAATAGGGCTTTCTTTAAGAAAACAGGACAGGAGAGGTTTGAGACAATGAATTTACACTTTAGCTGACTTTCTTATCCATTTACAGGAATATTTTGTTTATAATTTATACCTTATATTGACCAGTAGTGGAAGTAGCCAATGCCCCGTGTACTACTGAATTTACAGAAACCTCAGACTATTGAAACTCATATTTAGTTATTTCCCTTTTGTTTGCTATACCTTGTGTTCCTCACTCAAAATCTATGGAAAAGTTACATTTAGTTAAGCTAGGGCAGAGGTGGGCAAACTAGGGCCCACGGGCCATATCCAGCATGCGGGACCATCCTGCCCGGCCCTTGAGCTCCCGTCCGGGGAAGCTAGCCCCCAGCCCCTCCCCTGCTGTCTCCCCTCCCCTGCAGCCACAGCGCTGTGTGGGCAGCGTGGCTGGCTCCGGCCAGGCGGCGCAGCTTCCAGTCCTGATGCTCTGAGTGGCATGGTAAGGGGGCAGGGTGCGGGGGGGTGGATAAGGGGTAGGGATTCGGGGGGGCAGTCAAGGGAGAGGGAGCAGGGGACGGTTGGATGGGGCAGAAGTTCGGTGGGGGGGAGGCGGTCAGGGGACAGGGAACGGGGGCGTGGATAGGTGTGGGAGTCCAGGGGGGCCTGAGAGGGGGCGGGGGTGTGGATAGGGCTTGGGGCAGTCAGGGGACAGGGAGCAGGGGGCTGGATAGGGGTTGGATGGGTCGGGGATTCTGAGGGGGGCAGTCAGGGGGCAGGAAGTGGGATGGGGGTGGTTAGGGGATGAGGGTCAGGCTGTTTGGGGAGGCACAGGCTTCCCTACCTGGCCCTCCATACAGTTTCACAACCCCGATGTGGCCCTCTGGCCAAAAAGTTTGCCCACCCCTGAGCTAGAATGATCTTATGGCCTATGCAATTTATCTAAGATAAAATTACCAGCCAAGGACTCCACTGAGCTCTTGTTATATTGGCTTCTGATAACATAACCCAGGGCACTAGGTAGCAGAAAATCTTTCCAGAGGTACAAAGTACCCCCAATCCTGCTGAACAACCTGCAGCTGACCAGCGCAGCCACAGAAGTTGATGATAGCAGCTGGGGAAGTGTTCTGGCCAGCCTTGTCAATGGATGCATTGATTCAGTACATACCTCATGTAGCCTGTGCTGATGTGTCTCCCATGGAGCCCCAGCTACAACTGCCCTCCCCTAGAGGAATCCCAGGGAAGAGCTTCCGTGCTGTTTCTTTTGAGGATTAATGCCACCTCAGTCACAACTGCCCCCACTGGCACACACTCACCTGGGGTGAGCAGAGACTCCAATGTGTAGAAAGCATCACTTTCTAATGATGTTCCCTCTCTTGGATAATACAGATTATCGGAAGCAAAAGCAGGAAATTCCCTCCTTTGCATTTAGTGAAGAAACTCCTTGTTTTGAGTAAGACCTCCACAGGAGGTCTTTAATGTTGAACTCCTGCTGCTCTGAGATTATTGATCAATCAGCCATATCTCCAGCTGGCTACAGGATGCTGAGAAAAGACATTTGTTCCTGTCAAATTCACACAGAAACAAAGAATTTGCTATAGCAACTGGTGTCAGAACCCCTCAAGACAGCGTAGTAGCTGAATTTTTGAGCAAGAAGTTTTGACCTTTCATGACCAGTGAAGAGACTGAACAAGAACACATAGTGTAGCTAGAACATTCTGATGAATATTTAAATATCCAGCTGCCTCTCAGGAAAGCTATTTTCCACTGTGAAAAATCACTTATTCTTTTAAAAAACATCTCTGCTGCAAAACAACAACTAAAAAGTCCATTTTGTCCCCTGTCCCCAGATATTCCATTTCCTGGTTATTAGTTCCAGATCAGTTGTATGTTATTGGCTCTGCAGGCATTAAGGGATCACCACAGAACTGACATTTTCAAGTGACAGGAATGAAAGCATAGGCACCATTAAGTATGTCCCTAGTGGCCATCCACAAAAAAGGCACTGAAGTATGGGAACTGCTGTACAAGAAAGGATGGAAGCTAGGTGTGGCTGGCAATAAGATATGACAGACAGATTAGATAGACAGATAATTGTTTGAGCATAGTGTGGAAAAGGTAGAAATATTTTCCTAGCTATCGCACAGATATGTGACTCTGGCAAACAGTGGCTTACCACTTTTACCAACTTCCCTAATTTTATATTTGGCTTCACATAAATATCTCACATTTTTACAAGAGGAATCTTATTTATTTTACTGAAAGCTGAGTTATCTTGTACCATTGGATAGTATAATATCCCTGGACTACATACACTACTCCCCTGTGTGTAATTCCCCTGGTTAGTAGGAATTATCTCAGTGTTATTGCAATAGAGTCATCAAAGTTAAAGATGGGCAGGGGGTGGAGGGGAAGGTACTTGTAGGTCATCTAGTTTTTCTCATTGCCAGTGCAGTTCTTTCCTACATTAGTTTTTCCAAGTATTTTGTCTTTTCTTGTTTTAAATGTCCCAATCCATAGGGGCTCCTAGCATTTCCCTTGGAAAAGCATACCACAGTCTATTCAGTATAAAAGTAGGGACATTTTCCCTTATAGTTAGCCTACATTTTCTATTTCTTAATTGTATGTAATTATACTTTCTCTGTTTATACTCTAAACAATTCATCTCCCTCTTGGGGTTCATAACCTTCAAATATTTGTAGACTGCTATCCAGTTCTTGAATTGGGTCAGGTTTGCAATAGGGTTAGATTTATGGTATCTCCAAGTTCCCCACCCAAAAAACATAATAGCATGCACCAATTTCTGCTCATGCTGAAGCAATGAGTAGTGGGGTATGACATAACCATATACCACCTCCCAAAACTGAAGTCCTGCTATTATCAGATCTCCATTAGGGGATGATCTTGCAAGTAATTAAACCCCCTCAAGTTCTCTTGTGCCATCAGACTGAGACATGGTCTATTACTCCCTAATAAAGACCTACATTTATTACACTGTCATTCTGTAATTCTCCCAACTAGTAAAGAGCTGTCCAAGTATTATAATCACTGAGGCCCTGACTCAGCAAACGTGCTGAAATTTAAACATGTGAGTAGTCCTATTGAAGTCTTAAAGCTAGGCATGTGTTTATTTGGAGCTCTAATATTTTTTCTGGTATAATTACTTTCCAGATAGAAAAAGATTGTCCCTTCTTCTAGATGTTCCTTCTGCCTCTTAACTGAGGTGCAGTGCATTTTTCCTGGACAGAAGAAGAGATGATGTATGAGTGTGTCAGTGTATGTTACATTTTACCAGCTACAAGGCTAGTTCCTATATCATACCAGGTCTGTCTGTCTGCCTGTTTGTCTTTCATTACTTTTTGTTTTTATGTAGATGAATAACAGTTGTATTCACTGCTCCTTTATACTTAAAAAAGTCTTTGCAGAGGAGTGGTCCCATTTTTCCTTTTGGTTCCGATTAATGTCATTCTACCTACCACTATTGCATGTATCATCTGCCACTGAAACTCTGTTTCATCTCTGAAGAACCCCACTAAAATAAACGGCCTCTCTGCTGTTCAGACGGGCAGTTAATTTGCTGCTGCTTGACTTTATTATTTATAAAACTTTATTGACTCCGTTCCACCAGTTCTGTGACTGTCTGTGCAGCGCAGAGGTCTGAGTGAGTGATACTCCAACTACACAACAACACTTGGAGCCTTCAGATTTGCAGGAATGGCAGTGAGTTTGTGACAAGAGGTGAACAAGGGAGTTCACCTATAATTAGGGTGACAGAGGAGGAACAGCTCCTGATGAAACGGCACTAAAAAAGTCAAGTTATTTTTAAGTTAGTCATGAAAGTCTCAAGGATGATTCACAATTTCCTTCTACTAATCTGAGGAATACTGTATTCTTACCAAAATAAATGTCTGTTTTAGGATGATGTGAAAGTATACTCCTAAACAGAAGTGAGCCAATAGTGAGGGAAAAGTACAAATGAACATTTCTATGATTTCCTAAACATTTGGATTCAGAAATGTTTGCAAGTTTTAGGTTTATGTTTGGTGCCCCTAGGTACCACTGCCCATCATTTACCCTCTCTTCTACACCAGTTTGCAACACTTGGGGGTGGCTGGAACAAGGGCCAGTCTCTCAGATAGTCCCTAGATATTTGTCTTTATTGGCTTAGTCTCTCAAAGCCTATTGCCCCTTTTCAGGGTTTACCTCCTAACCCTGTTTCTGGGAGGTAGTGCTTTACTGACAGCCAGGGTAGCTTTGGGAGCTGTGGGTCCTGCGGCTGTCTCCTCCTTGGCTGCACTGCCTCTGTTACCACCAGTCTCTGGATGCAGCAGCTGTCTTCCTGTTCACTTCCTCTTCCAGGCTGAACAAGCCTTTCAGGTGCGCCTTGTTAGTGCAGCATAGGCCCAGAAGAACTCGTTAGCCTACTCTCGCCCAGTATGGGGCCGTGTCCCTTCACAATGAAATTTAAATTTGTTTTGTAGCTAAATGAAATTTGTTTGGGGTCAAAGTGTAAGTAATTTATAAAGGTCATGTTATCCAGTCAAAGCAGGGAAACAATACCTTGTGACTTAAGTAACCAACCATGTAGCCGGAATAACAAATGCTGAATAATGAATCAGGAAATGAATACCTGCTAGGAATTGTTTACTAATAAATCATAGGTTGGGATTTGCTTACATAAATTGACAGACATTTTCTAACAGCAAACAAATTCACAGCAATAATGATCTGTTTGAATAACTCATGAATTGAAAATAGAAATAAATTCACTGGAGAGTTTGTCCACTCAAATTATTCTACCAGTTCAGTCCTTAAATCATAAAGATACAAAATGTTAAAATTAACATAATGCCTTTTTTCAGTTCCAAAATATTTTAAAGGCACTGGAATTGATATTTTAATTTACTTTTCTAATAATAATGGGGAAACTAACGCTTAAATCCTATTCAGTGCATCAAAATTTCACTGGGGAACTCATAAATAGCAGCAAACCTAGAAACAGAGGACAGTAAAAGACCTTCTATTCCAGGATGCAAACACTAATCACTCTTCCTCAACCAAGTTTCTCCCTTGCTCCAGAATCCCCCTGGAGATTAATCAGACCTAGGGAACAGGGCTGAGGGAACTGATGCATCCGATGAAGTGAGCTGTAGCTCACGAAAGCTTATGCTCAAATAAATTTGTTAGTTTCTAAGGTGCCACAAGTCCTCCTCTTCTTTTTGTGGCATAGTAGTTAGTCAGCAGCCAAGCAGATTAGACCCTGGCAGCTTCTGAAGGCGTCAAGGAGACCCAGGAAAGAGAAGGGACACAAGGTCTCTGTATGGATGGCCTTGGCCTCAAGTGATTTCTGTAAAATCTAGGGGGATTTTAGAGGATTTACATATTCGTGAAGTTAAATCTATTCCTTATGCCTCAAGGGAACAATATAAAGAAAACTCTGTGAGGAGAATATTGTAGTATTTCCAGATTCCAGGATGATTCGGGCAATAATATAAAAACTTTTTAGACTACTAGAATTCTTTCAAAGTACAGCAGTTTCATTCCAGATAGCAGTTATTTTTTCCTGGTACAGTGGAGCCTTACATAGAGAGCTTAGTTATTGTGAAACCCTGGCTATAATGAAAAGCAATGAAAGTCTGACATTTTCAGCACATTACACTGCAAATTGGAACTCTGCTAATACTGAACTTCTGCTTTTAAAACCCAAGCCAATAGCCACTGAAGTCAATGGAAAGGCTACGAATGTTTGTAATGGGTATCGTGGAAAGCCCATAGTGAAATGGTTTTGTTGGAGCAAGGATTTTTAAGGGATTTTCAAAAGCGCCCAGCATTTTGACACTGACTTCAATGCATGCAAAGTTAGGCCAGTGCTAAGCAACTTTGAAAATCCGACCCAGAATATCTGCCACGGAGCCCCATTGTTCCCCCTTGTCCAGCCAGGGAAGTCCTTCATTATTACTTTGAAACAGAAAACCACTGGTTTTAATTGTAGTAGTTTCACTATTTTTAAGGCTTTTAGATTGTACATATGTCAAAAATATTTCATATTGTTGTTTGCAATGTTGTTGTAGTCATGTTGGTCCCAGGATATTAGAGAGACACGATGGGTGAGGAAATAGCTTTTATTGGACCAATGTACCCACCTTGTCTCTCTAAAAATAATTTAAATGCAATTCTTATTAAAGATGCTGCTTTACTCTCCCATTTTATTTCTTTCTGTGGAAACAAATGTCTTTAATTCCTTTGATGGGTATGTGCCTTGAAAACCTTTCTGCCTTTACTAATGTGGTAGTTCACTTTAGGGAGCTGTTTAATTTTTGAAAAACTTTTGTTCAGCCTGTTCTGCTATTTGAAAAAATAACCCTATATTTTTAACTTGATGAGCATAACTGCATTTATTTGATGAGGTTTCTGCATTTATTTTATTTTACTGGTTGATTTCTTGAAAAAGAACTCAGTAATTTAGCAAAAAGAAAAGGAGTACTTGTGGCACCTTAGAGACTAACCAATTTATTTGAGCATGAGCTTTCGTGAGCTACAGCTCACTTCATCGGATGCATACCGTGGAAACTGCAGAAGACATTATATACACACAGAGCGGATTCAACTGGGAATAAAAGAATAATATGAGCAAAAGTAGATCTAGGCAGAAAAATCATGAAGACTGTCTTCAACAAGATTTCTCTGAGAATGTGCTTCCAAGAAAAGTGGTGGGGACCCCATTACTACAGTTATTTGAAATTAGACTGGGCAAAGAACTGAAGCATAACACATAGAAGAAACCACTCAATAATCCTATATCAGCAATGGAATAACAAGATGACTTAATAGGTCTTTTCTATCTCTAATTGCTATGATTTTGTGATAAGGAACATTTTCTCCCATGTGCCTGAGATATTAATACAGGTATCTCCTCTGCCAGCTGATGGGAGAATAAATGGCAAAGAAAATAAATAAGAAAAGTAAACTCTTCTTGTGGAAGTCCTGAAGCAATTGGGCAAGATCAGTGGCAATATATTCACACTGGATGCACACTATCTTTACTGGGATAGCAAGTTTCAGAACAGTTTTATTTCTCATTTCTGATGCATTATCTTATTTTCTCCCATGCTGTGTCACAGCATGTCATCTTGTTTTGCAACAAGACACCATGTGAATCCTTGAGACAAAACCTCTAAAGCATAAGAAGAATTGTGTGTGCTCTTTTTCATTTGGGAGGCAACCCAATCCACACTATGCAGCTGACATTTTGCAGGCAGATCATCCTCCCAAAACCATAGAATTTACATAATTTCTAACTACAAAGATTATATTTACAGGCACCTCAGTGCCTGCCTGCACAACTGTAAATGGAAATGAAACTCTTTTAAACTGTCCATTGTTGTTAATTATTTTACATACCTAAAAGGCTTCAAGGGGCTTTAAAATATAGGTAACAAGATGTCGTACTTGCCGAAGATATTTTACAATCTAATTCTAGTTATGATACAATATAGGGTGGGGATGGGGTAAGGAAGGACAATGGTTATAGTAATAAGAACTTCACATGGTTACACAGTTTAGCTGTTGAACAATTTGGTGGTTCAGCTTGGTTTGGTGGCTCATCAACAATCACATTTTTATATTAGCCTCTAAGTCACAAATTGGGAACTGAGAGTAGAATATTGGTCCTTCAGCTTCAAACCCTCTACTGCCTGAAGAACACCAGTGGCTCATGGTAGTATCAAGTTCCTTATTCTCTTTGGAGTCAGCTACTAAAGGACAGCATAAATAAAACCCTCATACACACCATAGAATCATAGACGTTAAGGTCAGAAGGGACCATTATGATTGTCTAGTCTGCTCTCCTGCACAACGCAGGCCACAGAATCTCACTGACCCACTCCTGTAACAAACCCCTAACCTATGTCTGAGCTATTGAAGTCCTCAAACTGTGGTTTAAAGACTTCAAGTTGCAGAGAATCCTCCAGCAAGTGACCCATGCCCCACGCTGCAGAGGAAGGCGAAAAACCCGCAGGGCCTCTGCCAATCTGCCCTGGAGGAAAATTCCTTCCTGACCCCAAATATGGCAATCAGCTAAACCCTGAGCATGTGGGCAAGCCTTACCAGCCAGACACCCAGGAAAGAATTCTCTGTAGTAACTCAGATCCCACCCCATCTAACATCCCATCACAGGCCATTGGGCATATTTACCGCTAATAGTCAAAGATCAATTAATTGCCAAAATTAGGCTATCCCATCATACCATCCCCTCCATAAACTTATCCAAGTCAGTACATTACTCCAGTAGTCATTACACTATACAACATGAGCTCCTCCCCATGTCCCCAGGACAGGAGTTAGAAGTCTTTGACAGAGAGCACCTGTCTCACACAAAACGTTAGTGACTGTGAGACGAAAACAACACTCCCTCCCCATACCTCAAACTGACAACAAAACCAAGCAACAGCATTTCAGCGATAATGTATTAATGGTTTTGAAGACTAAGAGGTGTTGTATTTTGTATAGAGTGGTGTGCTTGGAAGGAAGCACTGGAAATCTAAATTTTAGGCAAAATTATACTCTTTGGTATGGAACAGGTTTTAATTGTGGTTTCTGAAACTATGATGAAGATGGCTTGTCCCTAACTACAGTTGTAGTTCAACAGTGTTCAACTGCACCCTTTACTGACACCCATTGCCAGCAAAAAGTAATTTTGGAAGTGTAGGGAAGGCCAGTAAGGGAAGGATGTCAATGGTAAAATACACATTTGCCTTTAATCTTTCTTTTCCCCATTTCTCCACTCTAAAGAATTCCAGTTCAATTAGCTAGTGATACCACCACTACTGCCTCTACTGCCTCTAAAGAGACAGCATTGGTGCTGTGTGAAATTTACAACCTTAACAGACCAGAAGGTTTTTTTTTTAATCAGTTGGATATGTATTATCAAACATTTGTCATCCCCAGAATTTGAGTCTGATATATACTACACCTTTATTGCACCTTTGTTATTTTTCTGAAAGCTGTAAAAGTGTTGCTCCTCCCCAAAATTGTCAGAGTTCTTCTAAGATAAAGCATGAGAGGTCACATACATTTCATTTTGTTTGTTATCATTAGGTTGAAAATAAAAAGGAGAAAAATTGTAAAATGGATAAACCTGGCTATATTTTTTAGAACATATACACTAGGTTTATTACCTAGAATAGAAGTGTAACCAATAAATGTTTATGAAGGATTAAAAACAGCAAAGGCTGTGAAGTTATCTGCATGGAATGTATTGTTTTTCTATTCCTGCACTTGTAATTGTTTTCAAAACTAAGATGTTTCTAAATAAGGTTTCTAAATAAACCTTAACCGTCAAGTAAAAATAAGAGGAAAAAATAGGAGCCTACTAACACTGTGTACTAGACTATTTGTGGCTAACCATGGAGTTGTTGTTGATTGACATTGGCTGCAGGGGAGCTCACAGCCACTGCAGTCGTAACCCCTCTCAGAATATTTGCTGTCAGCAACAGTGTAGAAGCAGCACCTAATTTGAGATCTCTCAGGAGTGGAAAGCATAAGAGAACAAAAATTACAGTCATTTATGCTTTAAATTGAAGCAAAAATGTCTGTAACTGGTAAGGTTTTGGGAAAGAGTTAGTGTGAAAGTGTAAAGAATCAAAAGAAGACTATAATAGTTTTGTTTTTTTTTAAAGTGATCTTTCAGTGGTAAAACGCCTGTCAACTTTTTCAATATCCTAGGCTAACTGTTACTGACCTTGAAACTGCACCTAAATTCTGCAGCTTTTAAAATCAAACACAATTTATAGCTCCTTCTTGGTTAAACTAAAGACTAGTTAGGATAGGGTTCAGTGGGATAAACTAGAATTTTACATGATGATGCTTAATACAGTTAAATGAAGTTTCATAGCTTTAATTCTTGCACGTTCTTCTAAAAGCATACCCCACCCTTGTTCATTTTTAATATAAAATTGCATCTAAGATCTAACATTCAAGGGGATCAAATTTAACCAACTGATTTAAATTGATAAAGAAAGAATATGGATCAGATAATTAAAGTGCAATAACAGACTTTTTATCCTCTGATCTTTTAAGTTTTATTAAGCGAAAATCAGAGCAGCCGGGCTGTCAGCAAGTAGGGCTATGAGTAAGAGCCACAGTTTTTGCAAGATGAATTCAAAATACAGAAACACTGCATGGAAAGTATTTAATACAGATAAGCTAAAACCAAACAGATTTCCAAGTGACAAGAGGAGATTTCAGAGAGAAGACAAGATGTAAGCCTTATGGCCAGAAGCACAAGAAAGAAAAGATCTCTCTTCTCCCTCTGTTGGTGAGAAAGTTCTGCCAGAGTGCTTCATTTGCAGAGACTACGTACCCACAATTCCCCTAGTCACACTTCATGACAATACGTGATTCTGGAGTTGAGAGGTCCAGGGCGAGGGTAAGAGCTCTCACCTTGTGGCAAAGAGCTCATTTCCAAGTAGCCAGAACTCTGTTCCAGAGTTCAAAATATACTTGACTCCACTCCTCTCCCCTCCCCTCTGTGAGAGACAATGCCCAGCACATTAATACTGCTACTGAATTGGGTTAGGTGGTGCCAACTTCAGGCAGGACCAGGAAAGCAGCTTTCTTGAGACTGGAGACAGACCTGGAAAGGGAAACTTGAACAACTGCTACTCACTGATCCTAACCATGAGTGGGGATTTAGTGGACGGGTGAGATGGTGAAGTCAAGGGACTTTCCTGTAGGACATTCTCAGCAGAGGGTTGGAACAGAGTTGGACAGGCTACTGCCAAAGTTATTGGAAGGTGGTCAGAGGGGCCAAAATTTACTCTATATTTGCATATCTATTTTGTTGCTGTGCTTTCCCAAATTTATGACTATGTTCCCTTTCCCATAATAAATATTCCTTTGTCTTAGAAAGCTGGTGTCTGGGAGAAGTTCTGCGGGTAAGGTCACTCAAGAAGGGTGTTTAGTTTTCTTATGTGGGGGACTGAACCAGTTCTTTGTTTTTGTCAAGAAGAAGCCTAGCTATATTGAGCTCTTTTTTGCTCCCATTAACCACCTGACCAAAGGTTTACATAAATAGATAACACCTCTGTAGGCATACCTATAAAAGAACAACAGAAGAGTAAGTAAACTGACTTTAGAGGCTGATAGTTAAGATGCAGTTATTTTTCCTCCCTTGGTATCCTGCTGTTAATTGAATAGTCTTGTTAGACTGACCTCACACTTGGTAAGGCAGCTCACATCTTTTCATGTATTTATACCTGCTCTTGTATTTTCCACTCCATGCATCTGATGAAATGGGTTTTAGCCCACGAAAGCTTATGCCCAAATAAATTTGTTAGTCTCCAAGGTGCCACAAGGACTCCTCGTTGCTTTTGCTGATACAGACTAACACAACTACCACTCTGAAACCTGTCAAGATGCAGTGAGATGCAAGTTAAAGTCGTTGTTCTGCCTGATTCTAAAAAGTCGATCTTCCTCAAATCAGGCAGAACAGGGATTTGAACCTGGGTCTCCCAATCTCTTCTCTTGGAGCACTTATATTTTATACAAATAACTAAATATTCACTGAGCCAGAGAGCCTGAATCTATAGCCTGGTGGTGATGGCACTCACCTAGGACATTGAAGACCCAGGTGAAAGTTAATGCTCTGAATCAGACAGAGCAGCAATTTGTACCTAGTTCCCCTACATCCCAGATGAGTGCTCTTGGTGGGGTCTTGAAGCTCCTTCTTGGACTGAGAAACTTTCCCAATGAAAATTTTGTTGAAGCTGGTATGTTTCCATGAAAAGTTTTGGTTTCAACTGCCAGAATTTTTGAATGAAAAAAAGTTTAGTTGAAAGTTTCCCTATGAGCTCTATTTGTATCAACATTTCTAAAAGTATGACTTTCAAAGAAAAGGATGATGCACTATGTTGTAAAGACCATAATACATAGTACAATTTGCAAGGCAAATAGCTATCCAATCTATCTCTACCCAAGGGATGGTCAACACAAGGAAATTGCAATCATTTAAGTAAAAATGGTTTCTAATTTGAATTAGTTAAATCTTACACCACCCTCTTGGGTTGGCAATCTTGGTTTAAGAGTGGCTAATACTGATTTTGTTTAATTCAGTTTGTTATTGAAGTAAGCTAAATGAACATAAGGCATTCGGATGTAAGAGTGTCTACACAAAGGGATAGGGTCGATTTAACTAAATCAATTTAGAAACAGATCAAGTTAAATTGTGAAGCATCTGTAAATACAGAAAAAAGAACAGGAGTACTTGTTGCACCTTAGAGACTAACAAATTTATTTGAGCATAAGCTTTCATGGGTTACAGCTCATATATATGAGTTCATGTTCTCTGTATGTATATATATATATCTTCTTACTATATGTTGCATTCTATGCATCCGATGAAGTGGGCTGTAGCCCATGAAAGCTTATGCTCATATAAATTTGTTAGTCTCTAAGGTGCCACAAGTACTCCTGTTCTTTTTGTGGATACAGACTAACATGGTTGCTACTCTGAAACCTGTAGATACAGACTGGACCTAATTTTTTATGTGTGACCCTGTGACTTTTCTGGTTAGAAAGCTGTTCCATTTGCATTAGAATCATAGACTATCAGGGTTGGAAGGGACCTCAGGAGGTCATCTAGTCCAACCCCCTGCTCAAAGCAGGACCAATCCCCAATTTTTGCCCCAGATCCCTAAATGGCCCCCTCAAGGATTGAACTCACAATCCTCAGTTTAGCAGGCTAATGCTCAAACCACTGAGCTATCCCTCCCCCTCATTCTGAAGGTAAACATAATGTTTCAGTACAAATATATGCAGTATCTCTTTAAATTACTGAACTAAATGTATTGCACTCTCATTTAAAATCTCCCTGTTATAACATCCACCCAAGTCAAAGGTGTAGCATTTTGGAAGCTGTGTTGATTGTCACTACAAGTGCTGCATTAAAGTACTGCTACATTCCTCTATATTCTTTCTATAATGGACAATACAAAAGCTTTGAAAAAAAACCTCTTTTACTTGGATGCAAAGGTTACTTATTTAAATTTTAAAAAAGAATTTTAACAATGAAAGCTCTGTACTTGCACCCTCCACTCCCAGATGTGCCCTGTTTATACCACATGTATGTTTGCGCAAGTTAAATACTTTTGTTCTGACTGAATATGCATTAAGTAAAGAATAGAGCTTTGTTTAACGATAGTTTATGAACATATGGTGTTATGACTTTAAATTATGGGCTCAAGCTGAATGTACTCCAGGCAGTTTTAAAAAGATTTTAAAACAATTAGAGCCTATTTTCTTCTATTTTGTCAATTATTTAAAAGATCTTTTTTGTGGTGTATATGGAATCTAAATTACTACATGAGGCAATCTTTTATATAAGTTCCCATTTTGTGGGGAGGGATGTTGCTCCAAACCTGACAAGGGGCAGCTTTATGGAATCCACTACATGCATATGTGTGCATTAAATTACCTGATATGATCACAATAAAAACAAAACAAAGCAGTTGCTACCCTTATATGCAATATACTGTATATATGTATTTATGGGTAATGTCTTCATTCCCCACCACTCCAAATTAAAGAGTGGAGAGCGTGGAGAAATGCATAAGGCGCAAACCGATATTGATCTATTGGGCTGTAACCCATAGCCTGCTGTGTTAAGTCGTGATGCTATGCCTCATTGCCTCTGGGAGACTGTGCCTGAGGCTGACAGAAAGCCTTGTGGGCTGCAGGGTGCGCACAGCTACTACACCATCCTTTGGCAGAGTGTAGCATGTGTTCCCACATACATGGGGCCAACTCTGCTGGCTAGTTCAGACTCATTTCCTGTTAAGGGCAAGAGTTCTGAGATTCGAGCGCCCACAGAGGAGCTAGGACTAGGAATGCAAGTGCTGTGATTATAATAGCCCATGTACCACAGGCAGAAATATAGAGAAGGAAGGGCTCCTTTCACCTCCTTTCCCTTATTTTTCAGCTGCATGGGGTGGGGCACAATCAAGCCCCAAAGAAACAAACAAATTTAGCACTGGGAGGGCTCATTCATGCTCAGTACAGCACAGGTACACAGGATGGGGGGAGGTACATGGCTGTTGGCTGTGGACAGTGAAGGAGGGCCAAAAAGGTGAACGAGAACTCATTATTATGTATCTAAGAAGCAGGGTGCTCACTCTGCCAGGAGGCTATGCGCCTTTAGGATTTGCTTTGATAATGAAGATGTGTGGATAACACAGTACTTATACCTATTGGAATACATACATCTTGTTTTAGTCATCAGCCTGTCACACTGATGTATCCTTTCCACAAATAACCACCTTCAGAAAAACTGATGTACTATTTCCAGTAAGTCAACATTTCTCTTGCTACATTGGCATTCTAGGCTCCAAAGCAGAAGTGTTTCTAGCAGTACAGT
Source organism: Caretta caretta (assembly GCF_965140235.1). Lineage (NCBI taxonomy): Eukaryota > Metazoa > Chordata > Testudines > Cheloniidae > Caretta > Caretta caretta. Next base: position 295,207,813 of record NC_134206.1, on the reverse strand, counting down.
TCAGTGCAGCGAGGCATTATCTTCAGGGACAAGTAGAGGTGATAAATATATCAGCTGGGTCATATATACAGTGCCCTCCTATTGAATGTAACTGAGTTTTCTTGGTGGTATAAATTCTATTCCTTCTTGTTGTAACCATAATGCAAATGATTACTCTGAATTTGGTGCATGGTTAAAAATGAAGTGCATAATGACACATGCATAAGAGTAGGTTAGATGGGGATGAGATTTTACTATATACATCTATAAATCAATAGATGGCCACCTTCCTAAGGGATATTCTTGATGTTTACCTGGGGCTTTTCTGAGCTATGCCTTTCCCTATTCAGTGTGAGTTCATTAATGACAATGATGGAAGAATGTACTCCAGACCAGTATTAGACAAACTGCTTATCACATTTGGAGCATGGATTAGGGGTCAAATAGAAGATATATAACAAGGAGAACTCCCTTTCCCTTGCATAATCACTGAATAAATGTATACCTTTTACTAACGAGACTTGCAGGGTTCTTCTTCCATTTGAAATATGCCACAGAGCAGGCTAGAAAACAGAAAAGTTTTTTCGACAAAAATGTTTGTGAATCACACCCCCATTTTTTGTCAACATTTTCTGAACAGCTTTTATTCCATAGATGAAGTATGGGGTAAAGTTGATTTCAATCACAAAGAAGACAAATATTTCAAGTTATCCTGTACTCACACAATGTCCTATTTATTTCTAAAGCGTTACATAAAGTTTGATGGAAGTGCAGTCATCAACGGTTTGCCAGGAATTCAAAATTCAAACTGTCAGAGAAACCCTCCAGGCTCACTTGGAAAAGGCCACCAGCTAACTGCCTTTTGGCTTGAGATAGGAAAAATAAGTATGAAAGCTGCCAATATCCATATATTTTATTCAGTTGTTTAATATGAGAGTTAGATTAGGCAGAGTGGAGGAGAAAGAGAGATTTTTTCAGCCCACAAAAAGAATATGTTAAAGTGGCTAACTTTTATTGTCTTGGGGATTTCTCCATTGACCTGAATTAAGCTCTTACTAGTTTCACAGGCGTGGAAAGCTTCTTGTCAGATAGGATTTGTTAATCTACCATTCCAAACTACAGTCTGAGCAATGTGACCTGTGCATAGTAACCTAACCTCATTGTCTGTGGAATAGTTCTAACAGGGCACACCTATTCATTGTTTCCCTCAGAAAGAATAGGGCCAGCTTTTGCCTTCTGTGGTCCTGCACTGTCAAAGCACCACTTTGGAAGTAGTGTTATCGTGCAACAGGCAAATGCCTATAATACAGCGGCAGAAAAATAGGTATTATTATGATGAAATTTGGGTGAAACCTCCTTGAAGCTGGTGGGTCTGACAGCAGCTTTCATTTAGAATAAATATAAGAAGCAGTGCAATGAGGCATTATCTTCAGGGATAGTAAAGGTGGTCTGGAAGTAAATAGATCAATCATAGATGGATCATATATAGAGTGACCTCCTTTTGAAATAAGATAGCTGAAACAATTGGAGCCGCTGCCCAAAACACAGGCCAAATGCATGGCTAGTTAGAACCTAACCTATGTGGGAGTTTTGCTGGGGACTAAATGCAAACACAGGTGGATAGATAATGTTTGGTTAAGGTGTGTTTATGGCAGAAGCACGCAGAGAACTGGCAGACAGAACCTGCCAAATAAACCAAGGAGACAGTCAGAAAAGTACTGGGAGCATATGAGAGAGAGAGAGAGAGTGAGCGAGCGAGTGAGAGAGCTTGTTGGGCAGAGTGCTGACTGGAAAGAGGCTTGGAACTGTGACCAAAGAAGCTGCCTCCTTTTTTTTAATTCAGTGTTTAAGGAAACAGACGTTGTGAACTTTCCTTGTGAATAAACAGAATTGCATCAAAGAAATATCTACTATATCTCCTTGTAATGGAAACAATCCACAATACCATGAATATTGCTTACTCAGGTCAGAAGGAGTAACAGTATGCAATGACAAATCCAAGTGAGCATTTCAGAAAGTAACAGCAGCAGCTGTACAGCATAAAGGAGGCAGAAGTTTCACACCATTTCTTAGAGCTCTGCAAACATCTGCAAAACTAGAATTCCAGTCACAATAGGAACATGGCATAAACAGCCTGGGGCAAACTTTTTCCTCACTAATGCTCCAGTAGCATTTGTGTAAATAAGGGCAGAATTTGGCCCCATATCTTAAGCTGAAATTAATTCACTGTGTTCCCTTCCAGAGGGAGATTTACTGTAGGCTTTCAGGACTTACAGGATTTACTGTAGGCTTTCAGTACTGTGTCCAGTTTTGGGCCCCACACTACAAGAAGGATGTGGATAAATTGGAAAGAGTCCAGCGAAGGGCAACAAAAATGATTAGGGGCCTGGAACACATGAGTTATGAGGAGAGGCTGAGGGAACTGGGATTGTTTAGTCTGCGGAAGAGAAGAATGAGGGGGGATTTGATAGCTGCTTTCAACTACCTGAGAGGTGGTTCCAGAGAGGATGGTTCTAGACTGTTCTCAGTGGTGGAAGAGGACAGGACAAGGAGTAATGGTCTCAAGTTGCAGTGGGGGAGGTTTAGGTTGGATATTAGGAAAAACTTTTTCACTAGGAGGGTGGTGAAACACTGGAATGCGTTGCCTAGGGAGGTGGTGGAATCTCCTTCCTTAGAAGTTTTTAAGGTCAGGCTTGACAAAGCCCTGGCTGGGATGATTTAATTGGGGATGGGTCCTGCTTTTGAGCAGGGGGTTGGACTAGATGACCTCCTGAGGTCCCTTCCAACCCTGATATTCTATGATTCTATGACTTCCTCCCTAGGAGGGACGATTTGGAGGTCACTCCATTTTCTATTACCACCAGCACCAAATCCCTCAGATGAGGTTCCCCTGCATCTACTTGTTCTGCAAAATAGCTTTTCAGTAAAACTGTACAAAGTTTTGTAATGAAACCTGAAGCTGATGAAACTCACCTAGTAGTTGTATTACAAGCCTGAAATGTGGAGCAGGTCACCAAACTGCTAAGCAAACTCGAGCCAAAGTTTTGAGTGCACCTGTACTGAGATTTGGCTGTCAAGGAGAGACTTATGTTTATGAATGGTAACCAGGTAAAATTTCATTATCTTGCACAGTTTTAGATGAAACTCAGGGAAAATAACCAATTCTGACTAAGTTTCACTTCTGCTCAAATCAACACTCAGGGAATGTGAACCAATTGGAACTGAACTGAAAAAAAAATTGCATTAAATCCCTAAAAACTGAAAACACAAAGTTTCACTTAATGTTTTTTCTCATAGTCAACCATATATTTTGAGGACATATAATAATTGTATAGAGGGCATCTGCTTGATGGGTAAATAATATTCATTACAAGAATGAGATTTATAAAAGAGTGTCCTATGCAACCACACATGTTGTTTTGTAGGGCTAAGACTGACTATATCATATCTTCCAGCTTGATGAGTAGTAACATGCAATCTTTGGTAGCTTGTATTCCAATACAAGTTAATTGATCCAAAATGTAATTTTTTAAAATTATGTCACATATAACTACAGAATACAGTTGTTGTGAGACTAATTAAAATACACATTTCTTTTCTTGTTTTAAAACACCTATTACCAGGCCCACAAACATTTCTATGCTAAAAGGGAAACCACAGCTTGCTGTGCAAGCTGCAGTAAGTAGTTATAGGATAGATAATTATAAAATGATATGTTTGTCAGGGAGGGTTTTGGGTTTTTTTAAGTTTACAGGATAGGTTGAAAGAGGAGTGAATTAGTAATTGAAATCTCTTCTATAACCATTGCAAGGATTTATTGGTGCAAGGATCCTTCAATCCTTTTAGAATTTCCCCTTAAAACTCTGTCTATTATGACAAGAATTTCCCACCTTCCACTCATAGTTTAGTTTTAAAACAGCTTCCCACATGCTGTAGGTGGACTTTTGGAATTTTAAACTAAAAGTGCCTTCCTTTTGTAGCTTTAAGCTCAGTTTCCTGTCTGTTGTTGTTCTCCATTATTTGATAAGAACCAATAACATGCCTGATTCTGTACAGATCACAAGTGTTTAGACAGTCCATGCCCATGTACATTACAATATAAAGAAAGTGATGCTCATTATTAGAAATGAAGTTAATGAGGCCTAATTTACATTACAAAATTCAACTATTACTGAGCACATTTGTCAACAGTCAGTTTAGCTACATCAGCACCCAGCAAAGTTAACCCCGGTAAAGAAAAGGACAAACCATTTTCAGCATTGTTTCAGTTAACCTTGATCTGAGCAGGGTTTAAACAAGTGCCAAATGCTGTTTGTACTTGTTTCCACTTGCAACCTAATCATACTCACTACTGCACTGAGGGTATGTCTACTCTAGAAACACTTCAGTGGCACAGCCATTAACCCTGTAGCGCTGGAGTGTAGACACTTACTACAGCGATGGAAGAGGTTCTTCTGTCACTGTAGTAAATCCTCGTATCTGAGTGGTGGAAGTCAGGTCAACAGAATTCTCCCATCAACCCTGCAGTATCCTCACTGGGGCTTACTCAGATTAACTACGTCTCTCACGGGTGTGAATTTTTCACATCCCTAAGTGACGAAGTTGGGTCAACCTAACTTTATGTGTAGACCAACCTTCAGCATGCTAACAACAGATTAAAAATTTTTATTAAGATGATGTTTAAAAAAAAAAAAAGTGAATAGTACAGCGTTTCAGAGTAGAAGTTTCCTGTTATCAGGGAATAACATACAGGTTATCAAGGGGTGCAAAGTTCAGTTTAGGATCTGATGGCATAAGTAATACAAAATCTGCAATATCCCCGATATGGGGTAAAAGGTTGATGGGTCAAAGTACAGACATTGAGATATGAGGGTATGTTGTTCATATAATGGCTATAACTACACACAGTATTGGTTTAGTGTTGCAGTGTGGCCCGAGGTTTGGGAGAACTTTGCACTTCGGAGGAATTGGTCCTAAAATGAGCAAAGCTCAAAACATGTGGCGGTTCAATTTGAATATGCATGCAAAATCTCAGCTTCTAATTTAAACCTTACTGGAATCTCTAGAATCAGAAAGATGAGAACAGACTTAAACCTTCTCATATGATTTCAGAAGTGCAGATGAACAGAAAGGTTTCTAACCATCAGAGGAATGAAGTTCTGGAGCAACCTTCCAAGGGAAGCAGTGGGGCAAAAAAATCTAACTGGCTTCAAGACTGAGTTTGATAAATTTATGGAGGGAATGGTATGACGAGACTACCTACAATGGCATGTAATCCATCGGTGATTGCCAGTAGCAAAAATCCCCAGTGGCTGGCGATGGGACACTAGAGTGTGGGGGTTCTGAGTTAGTACAGAGTATTCTTTCCCAGCTATCTGCCTGGTAGGTCTTGCTCACATGCTCAGGGTCTAACTGATCACTATAGTTGGGACTAGGAAGGAATTTTCCCCCAGGTCTGATTAGCAGAAATCCTGGGGGGTTTTCACCTTCCTCTGCAGCATGGGGCACTGGTGACTTGCAGGTTTAACTTAGTGTAAATGGTGAATTCTCTGTAAATAAAAGTCTTTAAACCATGATGTGAGGACTTCAGTTACTCAGCCATAGTTAGGGGGTCTATTTCAGGAGTGGGTGGGTGAGGTTCTATGGCCTGCAAAGTGCAGGAGGTCAGATTAGATGATCACGATAATCTCTTCTGACCTTAAAGTCTATGAGAAACAAAGAATGGATCTTCTACTTAATTAATTAAATGTTTTTGAATCCCAAAATAGATTGATTTAAGAGTTGAGTAGATACTAAACTCAGTTCTTATTTTATCCAAACAAGTTAATCCATCCTCCATTCCTAATTTTTATCCACAATCATTAAAAAATATAAAATTTAAGATGATTTTCTTCTACAATGTCTGTGATAGTTCACTGATAAATACAACTGATTTTTAAATGTAATTTAAATAAAAATCATAGAAAAAGTACCATAAAGCCAGAATCTGCTACTCCTCTTCTAAACAATTTAATTTCAACATTTAAAGCAGTTTGCTCTCGCCCCCCCCACCCCCAGCAAGAGTGTATGGATTAAAGTAAATTAACATATTGGCAGCAGATTCTGAACATACATCAGTCATGATTTAAAAATTAACATGTGACTTCTGAGTGATCATCTCTGTAATGTAAAGTACTTTCCGAATAGGGAAATCGCAGCATTGGACAGGATTTTGCTACAATTGGTCACATAGTTCCTTCAATAGTTCTGGTGATGCCTAAGGGTGGGATTTTCAGAAGTTCCTAAGGGTATGTCTTCACTAGGTCTGAGCACTGGGTTAGTCTACTGTAGGTGTGGGCATCCCCCACAGCAAATCCACACCTGTGTTATGGTGTTCTCACTGAACCTGCACTTCCCCTGTGTGTGGGACAACATATCCATGGTACTTAAGTGCTGAAACACTCTGATACTTTCCCAGTCAGTTGTAGTATGCAATGTAGTTGTAGCCATGTCACTCCCAGATATTAGAGAGGCAAGGCAGGTGAAGTAATATCTTTTATTTTTATTTTTTAGGTTGGTCCAATAAAAGATATTACAATCAATTTTGTCAGCTGTGGAAGAACTTGTCTATCCTTCAGAAGGATTGTGGAAAGTCATTGGAGGACTATCAGCACTCAAGCAATTGCACCAGCAAACTCACAGTAAAGCTGGTGTGTGCCAGCCCAAGTGAAAACAGAGCCTGCGTTCTATTCTAAACTCCCAGCTGCGTAAACTTGCCAAGGCTTAAATCCAAATCCAGATCGGAGGTTTTTCTGTGTGGATGGTAGGGAGGTTTGGGCTAAAAACTAGGTAAGAGCCCTGTGCACCTAAATGTTTGTCTACGCTACAAAACTGTACAGTTTTAACAATATCACTATAATTAAAATGTTACAGCCTACCTAGCATGGACACCATTATATCATTATAAAAGTGCTTTACACTGGTTTAGTTATGCTTATATGGGAAGGGGAATAACTATCTTGATACATCACCTTCACACCAATATAATTGCATCTACAGTAGACTTTTTACGGGTATAACTCTACTGGGAAAAAAATCATCTCCTTAACCAGTAGAGTTATACCAGTATAATGTTTAAGTGTAGACCAGGCCTAAATCATTTGACCGCGTTAGAAAGTCCCCCCCAAACCACCTCATCTCATCAAATCCTAGCTGAGCAAAATACGAACTGCTTATAGAATGTTCATTTTTATTCAGAAATGTCTTCTCCTGGTTTAGCATTTATATGCAATGCACTAAAATATCCCTCCAAAGGAAGCCTTGTCCCTGGGGTCTTCCTGAGGCTAACCTGGTTTGTAAAAAGAAAATGAGTACTTGTGGCACCTTAGAGACTAACAAATTTATTTGAGCATAAGCTTTCATGAGCTACAGCTCACTTCATTGGATGCATTCAGTGGAAAATACGGGGGGGGGGATTTTATATACACAGAGAACATGAAACAATGGGTGTTACCATACATACTGTAAGGAGAGTGATCAGGTAAGGTGAGCTATTACCAGCAGGAGAGAAAAAAAACCTTTTGTAATGATAATCAAGGTGAGCCAATTGCCATTTCCTTCGTCTCTCCCCTTTTTATTTGCAGCAGAACTCACAGATCCTGCAGCAGCAGCTGCTGCCTACCGCTCAAGGTTTATATTCCACCTCTTTGTGTCAGCCCTAGGAGAAAAGATCAGGAAAGGAAATGGTCATGTGAAAACAACACTGCCCATCCCCCTGCCAACTCCTCTTTACAAACTTTTCTCAGTCCCCTGCAGCTTGGTGTGCGTGGGGGGGAGTGGAAGAAGAAGAGAGCCTCATTTCACAGTCAACACCTGTGAAAACACCAACAGAGTTGAGATTTTCATCCCCTTAACAAACCTTCACCATGCCTTTGTTTGGCTGCCTCCAGACACAGGCTTTGTTTATCTGTCCTCTCAGGCCACCTCAGCTGTGACAGTTTGAAATTAGGCCATTATTTGCTATTCATATAGAGTGCAAAGAATACATAGAGTAGAGCTCACACAAAAAAAGGTGGGGGCAGGGAAAAGCCTAGAATGGGGAAGGAAGAAGCAGCTTCCCTGGAGGACCTGTGAACTGTTTTTATCCCTTTGCTGAATATTCCCCTCCCCGCCCCCCCCCGACCCCAGGCTTTCTTTGACTCACCATTGGGGAGAGATAAAATGAAGTCCTGAGAATCCCCTGTTCTCTGTTGATGCTCCAGATGTGTCTCCTCATGAGGCCTTTCACTTACATTGATACAACATAGCTGAACTTCTGAGCTGCTTAAGTGTTCATTAACACTTAGCAAACCCTTCTTCCTGCACCAAAGTTTTGCATAACCTGTGAGCCAAAGAGACATTGTCACATAGTTCCGGCTCCCTATAGCTCACATTGACACAAAGGACTGTAATTATTGACAGGTTTCAGAGTAACAGCCGTGTTAGTCTGTATTCGCAAAAAGAAAAGGAGTACTTTTAAAAAGAAAAGGAGGACTTGTGGCACCTCAGAGACTAACCAATTTATTTGAGCATAAGCTTTCGTGAGCTACAGCTCACTTCATCGGAATACAGACTAACACGGCTGTTACTCTGAAAGGAGTACTTGTGGTACCTTAGAGACTAACCAATTTATTTGAGCATAAGCTTTCGTGAGCTACAGCTCACTTCATCGGATGAAGATGAAGCAGTAGCTCACGAAAGCTTATGCTCAAATAAATTGGTTAGTCTCTAAGGTGCCACAAGTACTCCTTTTCTTTTTGTAATTATTGAGTTTCAAGTTTGACCACGAAGATTTTATAGTCTGGCCTTTGTTAATTTAGTCTGAAATTGTGAGCTTTCCTGGAATCTTTGTTCAGGTATCACCTATGTCTTTGAACCTCATAATGCTATAATTTTTTATACAGAATTTTTCATTGATTTCAATGGAGATTTCTGCTCAAAAACTGATGATATGATATGGCTCTTTGGGATATTAACCATTACTAAACGTAAGCTCCAGTCAAACAAGTTATTGCAGACTTGTCTAAAAAAGTAAATTTAATTCACCAAGTAATTCTTTTTGTACAAATAATAACTCTTTGTGTTGGTTTCTGAATCATTTGTAGCTTGAATTCTAGACTTGCAACTTTTTCAGGAAAATAAGTGACCGACAAAATCCTATATTGTATCTGTTCATACATTACCACATCATTCAGATTTTTTAGAATAATAGACTAAAAAGCAGTGAGAAACCAACTTCAGAAACTTTGAGTGTTTGGTTTAAATAAGCAAAAAGAAAAGGAATACTTGTGGCACCTTAGAGACTGGAAAGTGATCCGATGAAGTGAGCTGTAGCTCACGAAAGCTTATGCTCAAATAAATTGGTTAGTCTCTAAGGTGCCACAAGTACTCCTTTTCTTTTTGTGAATACAGACTAACATGGCTGCTATTCTGAAGCTGGTTTAAATAAGAGGAAGTATGGTCCAGTGATTAAATAACTTCTCTACGACTTTGGAGAGCTTGATATAAGTTCCTGCTCCACAGTAGATTTCCCAAATGCTTACTGACAAGTCACTTATTCTCTCGGTGCTTCAGTTCCCAATCTGTAAAATAGGGATAATACTACTTCCCTGCCTTACAGGCAGAGCCAGATTAAGGTTTCCTGGGGCCCAGGGCCCCTCCACACCCCTTCCACCTGTGGTCTCACCCTCATTCCACCCCCTCCACGTGTGACCCTGCGCACAGCTCCACCCCTGTTTCACCCAGGGTCCCCCTAATTCTGCCCCCCTCTCCCCCCAACTGTGGCCCAAGATTGGAGAAGCTCTGTCCAATTCTGGGGCTGCAGAGAGGACTGAGAGCTTCCCCAGGCCAGAGGCTGCAGCAGCTAACAAGAGCTCCTCCAGTCATAGACTATATCAGGGTTGGAAGGGACCTCCAGAGGTCATCTAGTCCAACCCCCTGCTCAAAGCAGGACCAATCCCCAACTAAATCATCCCAGCCAGGGTTTTGTCAAGCCTGACCTTAAAAACCTCTAAGGAAGGAGATTCCACCACCTCCCTAGGTAACCATTCCAGTGCTTCACCACCCTCCTAGTGAAACAGTTTTTCCTAATGTCCAACCTAAACCTTCCCCACTGCAACTTGAGATCATTACTCCTCGTTTTGTCATCTGGTACCACTGAGAACAGTCTAGATCCATCCTCTTTGGAACCCCCTTTCAGGTAGTTGAAAGCAGCTATCAAATCCCCCCTCATTCTTCTCTTCTGCCGATTAAGTAATCCCAGTTCCCTCACCCTCTCCTCATAAGTCATGTGCTCCAGCCCCCTAATCATTTTTGTTGCCCTTCACTGGACTCTTTCCAATTTTTCCACATCCTTCTTGTAGTGTGGGGCCCAAAACTGGACACAGTACTCCAGATGAGGCCTCACCAATGCCGAATAGAGGGGAATGATCACATCCCTTGATCTGCTGGCAGTGCTCCTACTTATATAGCCCAAAATGCTGTTAGCCTTCTTGGCAACAAGGGCACGCTGTTGACTCATATCCAGCTTCTTGTCCACTGTTACCCCTAGGTCCTTTTCTGCAGAACTGCTGCCTAGCCATTCGGTCCCTAGTCTGTAGCAGTGCATGGGATTCTTCCGTCCTAAGTGCAGAACTCTGTACTTGTCCTTGTTGAACCTCATCAGATTTCTTTTGGCCCAATCCTCTAATTTGTCTAGGTCCCTCTGTATCCTATCCCTTCCTTCCAGCATAACTACCACTCCTATCAGTTTAGTGTCATCTGCAAACTTTCTGAGGGTGCAGTCCACACCATCCTCCAGATCATTAATGAAGACATTGAACAAAACCAGCCCCAGGACCAACCCTTGGGGCACTCTATTTTATACCGCTGCCAGCTAGACATGGAACCATTGACCCCTACCCGTTGAGCACAACTATCTAGCCAGCTTTCTATCTACCTTACAATCCATTCATCCAGCCCATACTTTTTAACTTGCTGGCAAGAATACTGTGGGAGACGGTGTCAAAAGCTTTGCTAAAGTCAAGGAATAACACGTCCACTGCTTTCCCCTCATCTGCAGACCCAGTAATCTCATCATAGAAGGCAATTAGGTTAGTCAGGCATGACTTGCCCTTGGTGAATCCATGCTGACTGTTCCTAAGCACTTTCCTCTCCTCTAAGTGCTTCAGAATTGATTTCTTGAGGACCTGCTCCATGATTTTTCCAGGGACTGAGGTGATGCTGACTGGCCTGTAGTTCCCCGGATCCTCCTTCTTCCCTTTTTTAAAGATGGGCACTACATTAGCCTTTTTCCAGTCATCCGGGACCTCCCCTGATCGCCATGAGTTTTCAAAGATAATGGCTAATGGCTCTGCAATCACATCCGCCAACTCCTTTAGCACCCTCGGATGCAGCGCATCCAGCCCCATGGACTTGTGCTCATCCAGCTTTTCTAAATAGTCCTGAACCACATCTTTCTCCACAGAGGGCTGGTCACCTCCTCCCCAGACTGTGCTGCCCAGTGCAGTAGTCTGGGAGCTGACCTTGTTCATGAAGACAGAGGCAAAAAAAGCATGGAGTACATTAGCTTTTTCCACATTCTCTGTCACTAGGTTGCCTCCCTCATTCAGTAAGGGGCCCACACTTTCCTTGACCTTCTTCTTGTTAACATACCTGTAGAAACCCTTCTTGTCACTCTAAACATCCCTTGCTAGCAGCAACTCCAAGTGTCCGCAGGAGGGGTCCCGGTACTAGGGCTTCCCCTGCTGCCCCTCAGCTTCTGCCAGGGTTGGGGGCACTAGGGGCTTCCTTTTTTGCCCCCATGCTTCTGCCAGGGTCAGAATCAGGGGGTACTGGTGGCTTCTCCTGATGCCTTCAGCTTCTGCTGGGGATGGGGGGACACTGGGGGCTTCTCTTGCTGCCCCCCCGGCTTCTGCCAGGGACGGAGTCAGAGAGGAACTGGGGACTTTCCCTGCCATCCCCCAGCTGCTACCTGGGACGGGATCCAAGGGCGCTGGGGGCTTCCTCTGCCTCCCCATGGCTGCTTCTGGGGACAGGATCCAGAGTCACTGGGGGCTTACTCCACCACCATACCTGGCTGCTGCAGAGGTTGTGGGGGCACTGAGGGCTGCTGCCTGGGACCCTTTCCTCACCCTCCTGGGGCTCTGGGACCCCCCAGTTGGCCAGGGCCCCTGGGCACGGACCCCGTAGGCCCAGTGGCTCATCTGCTACTGCTCACAAGCAATTGAAGACTGTGAAGTGATCAAATACTACAATAATGGGATGGCAGGGGGTGTATAAATATCTTAGGTAAATAAGCACCCAGAAGTCTGAATGTTTATCCAAATGATAGAAACCTCTTATAGTGGGTCTGCAAAACTGAACTGGAAATCTCACAAGAACAGGCCTTTGTGAGAAGTCTGATACTCCCAGCTTCCTGTCAGGCTGGAAATACCACAACCTCTCTCAGGCACACATTTTAATACTCCTGTGTGTGGTCCCAACCGGAGCCCAGAGTTTAGTCATGAAAAATGAAAAATAACTGGGGGAAAAAAAGTGATGTAGTTTAATACTGTCAGAGTTAAAATGGTTTTGGCTATGACTGTCAAAGATGCCTAAGAGAGATGGGTGGCTAATTCCCATTGAAATTCAGTGGGATTTCGGCTTTTAATTTTCTAATCTTTACCTGCACTCTGTTCTGTGTAGCTCAAAAGCTTGTCTCATCAACTGAAGATGGTCCAGTAAAAGATAATATATTGTCCACCTTGTCTCTAACAAAAGGAAAACATTTTTACTAAATGTCATTGCATTTTCAAAACATTTTTGTGAATTTCTAAATGGCATATTATGGCTTTTTGTTTAGATTTTAAAAATTGGTTACAAGAATAGTGAGAACTATCTAGCTTGACAGATGGGAATAATGTTAATGTGTTATGCAATTCTGCTATGGAAGAACAAACAGCTAAAGCTAGGCAAGTAATTCATAATGAATATCTTGATTAATTTTGCCTATTTTTCTGGTCATGAACTCTGGTAATTTTCTCAGAATTATTTATAAATTGAAATTATTCTCTGATGGATGGATTCTAGCACCTTTCACTCATTAACTCTGTAAATAATCCCATTGAAGTCAGGTACTATTCAAAGTGAGTCATACTGGCTAAAACTGACCCTCAAGGATTCTTATGAATAATTTTTTAATTCTTATGAAAAATTGCTCTCAATTGTTTGAGAGCAGTCTGTTGTGAGTATTTAATTTATATTCATTCTGTTTTGGTTAGAAACACAGATTACGTGGATATTCTGATCCTTGACAGGATGAGCATAATGGTTGGAAATCAGTTTCCCAATAAAATGCCTGCAATTTTGAGTCCAAAATTAATAAAACCATTTTTTTCAGTTTCATTCAAGAATAAAAGAGTCACATGAATCCCTGTCAATTAAGCCCACCAAGTTTCACTTGGGTCCATTTTGTAAAATCTTTTGCATTATTCTTGCTCTGTGTTGATCTAATTAACTTCTTCCTCCTGCAGATTCTAATCCTGATCTCTTTTCTTGCCCATGTTCACACAAAGAACATATCGGGTCAGATCCCTGGGATTGATACCATCTGCCCTCCAGTTGTCAAGATGGGCTGAAACCCGGGCTTTCATGGATGCCCAGATAGCAACCCCCAGAAATGCCTTCTCTGACCAGTGAGGAAATCTAGCTGCAGTAATACAGGCTTTGAACATCTTTAGGCTTGACTACAGAAACTTGCCATAGCTTTGCTTAATCCAGAGGCACAGCTGGTCCAAAAAAAAAAGTTTGTTTTTTTTTAAACATTCAATACAAGTTTTTGAACAGCCCTACCCAGAAGCCCATCTGCAGTGGTAGTAGATAACATTGCTAAGCTCTGAGTGACCAGTCTACCTCCCTGATAGCAGACCCATATCTCGGTAATGATAGTTACTAGAGCTGGGCACATTATTTTGGACCAATAGCCCATTTGATGAAAACTGCGGTTTCAGTCAACCTGCAAGGATATGCTCTTCTGACACAAATAATTTCAGATATTCACAAATTGGCTCAGAGAAGAGGAGGCAATGTTGATGGTATCTTTCCCAGAGTGGTTAGGACACTCATCTGGGATGTAGGAGATCCAGGTTTGAATCTCTGCTTTGGATCACACACAAAGTGGCCCTTTTCAGTTAATCAAATTCTGAAAAAATTTACATTGAGTTCAACCCCACCCAAAGTTCTTCTTTTCCAATATTTTGGAACTGCCACCCAACCTAAAAATTGGTCATTTACCCAACTCTAGTGGTGGCAGACAGAAAGGGCCTATTTCACTGCCTTGTATAACCTGCACACCTCCTGGGTTGGGTGTCCTGTCTAGGAGAAAAAGAGACTAATTTGTTTAGCTCCAGAGAACCCAGGTTAGATCCCACCTGCCAACAACCTGGGTCTGTTGGTTTTACAAGTGGCGGCTTGTCTGGGATTTCAACTGGGAAGTCTCTGAAGTTTGGGTAGTGCTTCCTCAGCTAGGGGAAGTATGTAACCCACACACCTCCTGGGTGTGGTGTTCTGTCCCCTCTAGTGGCACTGAGACCACTTAGAGAGAGAGAGAGAGAAAAAAAAATGAGTCTGCTCTACAGCCTTAGCTAACAGGCAGTTGGCTTCTAGCTCATGCAGTAGAGGCTCATGCCCTAAGCTTCTGAGGCCCCAGTTTGATCCTGCTCACTGAGGTCTGTCAATGTTACATTTGTACTTTGTATAGGCATATGTCTATGCAATGTGAGTACAAAATGGGTGTAAAATGCTACCTGATCAAAATAATAGCACTTTGTAATCACTTTGCATGTGTGTAAATGACCAGCAAAGTGCCAGGTAGTGGAGAATTAGCCCCAGGCTATTCTCTGCTTGAGTTTCAGTCATTGACCCGGGAAGTGTGGGGGGAGTGCTTTCTTTGACTATGATTTGCAAATCACACTCGGGTCTTTCTTGCGTAGCAGTGTCCAACTGGATGGTACTTTATACAAGAGGAGAATTTCAATGACTTCCCTCTGGGAAGTCAGTATGTCAGTTTAGTTTAAAGAGGTGTTTGTTCACACCAAGAGAAGGTGCTGGACAATCTCAGATCCCCTTTTGGGGTAAGTTTATGAAGAGGTTTGCGATATTGTGGCAATATCTGGAGTCCATTGATCTTAGGCCTGGTCATGGCAGAGGAATTAAATGGTTGTGTTAGTAGAGGTTCTTTTTTTGGTAGTGGATGAAGAGACCAGGTGATTCTATTGATCCTTTAGGTCTGACATCATCTTTAATACCACTATTTGTGATATATTGTTGACACACATGCAGACGCTCAACAGAGTAGAGTTTTGTGTGTTTCCATTCCTTCTTTTCTAAAAGGTGATTGTTCTATGTGATTGTTCATCTGCCTAAGTGCTGTCTCATGCAAAGTTCTATTCTGTCACGTGCTGGAAAAGACACAAGGTAGCAAAACAAGGACCCAGTCCAACAGCTAATAATGATATGGACTCATAAATCTATAATACCACTGAGGCGATTAAATCCTCTACATTTGGGCCCTAGTTGATATAGAATTATCCAAACTATTGCAGTGAGGCACACGTGAAAACAAGATACAAACACAAAAACAATTTCTGCAACCCCTTCTCCCTTCTGCCCCTTTTTTAATGAAACAGTGGAGAAACAACATTTCCCACCCTCTCAGTTTCCCTTATTCTTTGTATGAGGATAAAATCAAAGCACATAAATAAATAAGAATGTGACACACTTGTTATGTCTGCATCATATAGAAAGCACTACAGAAACATAACATTCCCTTTGATAATTCCCATGAGAAGGAATGAAAGGACTGAGGGGTTGGATCAGCATGAATCTTTCCTCTTTTCGTTTGACCTCTCAGAAGCCTCTGTGCATGAAGATTACACAACCAGGCTTCCATAGGCTTTCAGAAAGTATGATGGGGGGTAGGTCCCAGAGCAAGACACTACATGGCAAATCTTAATGGAAACCTGTAGGGAACTTTCCCTTATAAATGAATACTAATAATGTACCCAAATTCCTGCTCCATGTCTTCAAAATCCCATTGAAGGAAGCCAGGGGTGGGGAGGCCATTATGACACTGTTATTGAGAAACATGGGACTCAGGAAGAAAAGGAGTACTTGTGGCACCTGCGGAATCACCTGATCAACATCCTCTACAGCAAACAGGGAAAGATTAAGAATGAGCTCTCAAAAATGAAAAAGGAGGACTTGTGGCACCTTAGAGACTATCCAATTTATTTGAGCATGAGCTTTCGTGAGCTACAGCTCACTTCATCGGATGCATACCGTGGAAACTCAAAAATGGATACTCTCATAAAAAAACAACCTTCCACAATGCTCAAATAAATTGGTTAGTCTCTAAGGTGCCACAAGTACTCCTTTTCTTTTTGCAAAGACAGACTAACACGGCTGTTACTCTGAAACTTGGGACTCAGGGACTTGGGAAATACCACTGAGAATCTGGACCTCCTTGCAGACATCTCGCAGTCCAGATACAACCAGATAGTATCTTCTGGATTTCCTCACAAGTGTTAGCAATAGCCACAGGTTAAGGGGGTAACATACCCTGGCTGCTTCACAGGTGGGCAAACCTTGTTACCCCAACAGCATAAGGCAGTGAAAATTCCATGGTCTTAAGGCAGTTAATGTTTCTGCCTAACGCTGCCTCTCCTATGGGTTATTCAGCAAAACTGCATGTAAGAGTGTAACTTAATTGGCACAGGTAGTGGAAAATGACTCATCAGATACTTACTTTGTGTGTGTGTGTGCTTAGTTTGATTAGGCTCAGGTTACTTTTTCAGTTTTCTTTTTGTTACAGTTGAACTTGATTTATCTAGCTACTATCAGAAATACAAAACTACTTTGTGTCTGTGCAAAACATTTTTGCCATTTAAGAGAAAGCTATGTTTCACATGATACCAAAACAAAACATATAAAGATATTTCCATAAATGTTATTGAGCTTAATTTTAGTTGATTAAAATCTTACAACTTTGAGTAGCCCCAAAATAGATTTAGAGTAGCCCCAAAGTAGATTTAAAAAAAAATACATATTTTTCAAAACATGGTTATGGGAATAGTGAAACACTATATTTTGTTGGCAAACAGTTACAAGGATTTAAACCTTTAATCAAGCCTGGCTAAATGCTTCAGTTTATAAATTGTTTATGAGTTAACCAGGACTTTCCACACAAATCTGTTTTACTTTAATAATAGTCTGGAACTTTTCTATAGAGTATTCTGTGCAGTACAATCTTCTACTGTTCAGATTTGGCTACTGTTATGGTCTGATCAGAGTGAGTCTCACATCCAGAAAACCTTAAATATTATTAGAGTGAAGTCAGTGCTATTAATATTCAGCTTGCTCTAGAGTCCAGAAATGTTTTAAAATGTATTTTATCTTCCTCCTTGTTTTCCCCCTCCTTCCATACCTCTTGCATAACATCTAGATGCCTCTAGGAGGATAGGCAGGCACAGAGCTTGGATTCAAAGCCAATTTCCCATCGTCATTCAACTGTAAGAGTGCCACTTTTATGCAGCTATTTCTCTTTACAAGCCCAGGAGTGAATACCCTGAATTTGCTTCCAGTGGTGAAAACACCAGTTCAAAGGGCTCCTTCTTCTTCAGCCCCATCATCAAGGTAGATTAGTCTGCTGTAGAAATTAAAACAAAGTCTGTCTGGTGATGGGATATTGCCATGTTGCTAATCATACTAACACATGGTAATATCATTAGGTAGGGAGTTAGCTTCTGATAAAGCCAAGATGAAACATTCAGTGGGTAAACTTATTCTATAAGTATTATTGCCTTCTAGTAGTAAAACAGCCAAGCACATCACAAATTCAGAAATGAACAAACTAATGTTTAGGTCAAAGTTTTGAAATTAATGGGAACTGTGGAGTTGCCGCAATTCTGAAAATAAGGACACTTATGTACCTACCTTTAGACAGCCTAGGTACCTGCCTCCATCATCAATTTCTCCTCCTGACTGGGACAATCTACAGGATCCTAAATGTTTGGCTAGCTGATTGGGGCAAAAGGGGTTACACTTAAGAAGGAGAAAAATATTTCTTCATAATAGTCCAAAGACACCTGAATAGGGATGAAAGGATACTTCGTATAAATGGAACTTTTGATCACTAGGTGGCCATTGGCTTGATTCATACACTTGTTGAGCTTCTTAATAGCGCTGCTAAGAGTGAAATAAAATATTTATAGTGTTCTTGCTCCCAGACATTCCAGAAGTTATAGAATAATTTCATAATTCACAACAAAAAACATTATAAAACACAAATGCACACAAAATAACACTGAACTCAACAAACAAACAAGAAAAACCAACCATCAAGGTACTTATCCTCATCTCACTAAAGTCTGCAATTTTTTTTTTTCTAACATTGTCTGTAGCCTGCCAGCAGCTTTCGTGTTGGATTCAGGAAACCATGTTTGCTTTCAGCTCCCTCTTTAAATGGGTTCTGATATGTTTTGGCTTGTAAACGTGTGAAAAACATGTGACTTCAAAGTTATTGGGGCCACATTCTGCTTATGAGAGGTTGTGAGAGGAGGCACAGGCTGAGAAAGGGGGGCGAAAAATTCAATTATAAAGATAAATGTAGTGTATGTTCCATATGAAGAACTCACACTTTTCCAAAAAAGTTGTTGGGGGATATTCTTATATCTGTAACACATAGCTCTGGCTTTCCTTCAACGCTTTCCAATCAGGCCCTTTTAAGGTGTCAAGTTCAGAACCCAGAAACTGAGGCACCCGAAATCATTAGTTGCTTTTCAAAATTATGGTCCATACATTCAGATGATAGAAGAGAAATGTTTGAGAACTTATACTAGCTTTACAAGCCCTATTAGCCCCCAAAATGTTTGTAAGGTTTGTCAGACTTCTAACTCCATGATGTTCCCTCATACTTGGTTTATAATCATTATTAAAATGCAGATTTGGTTTATGCTTTAATGTTTTATTTGCTTTGATTAGTTACTTTAAATCATGAATTTGCATTGTATTTTAGGTTTCAGAGTAGCAGCCGTGTTAGTCTGTATTCGCAAAAAGAAAAGGAGTACTTGTGACACCTTAGAGACTAACCAATTTGAGCATAAGCTTTCATGAGCTACAGCTCACACTCGACACTATTTTTTGGTAATTAGTTTTCATAGAAAAACACACTTTAAAATGGTCCTTAACACATCCTTTTTGTTTAGACTCGCTAAGGGTACATGTTCTTTTTCATTTTCTTTATTCTAATGAGTCTCACAACCTCATATTGTGTGCATCAAATGAGTTTGTTATTTAAAAATGGGAGATCAGACAACAACTGTGTCAGTAAAATGCTTGCTGAATGAATCTTCCTCAGAACAGGAAATGCTAACCATAACATATTGGCATATGTATGATTGTCTCATGCTGGGCAAAATCGGAATTCAGACTATTGTCTAATACAGGAGAGAATGAATAATATCAGCCCTGTATACTATTGCCCTCTGCTGGATAAAAAAATCAGACCCAGATATGGTACTCTTTTCCTCTATTGGCAAGATTCATGTTTGCAATTTTCTTGCCTTCAAATGGACAGTACAGAGGATAAAACAAATACAAGCCCTAATACTTCTGTTATCTCATGAACTGGTATCTCAAAAGCTAGAGGTTTGGGGAGTTTGGAGAGTCATTCAGAGTTCTTTGCTCTATGCTGTGTGTATGCAAATCAGGATGTCTGTGTATGCCTTTACTTATAATAGCTGACTGTTATTTTGGATCTCTGAGAACAGGCTCTTGAGAGCGGAGTGACTGAACTGGAGAAGCTAGCAGAGACAAGACTTTCAGGAACACAGTAAAGCTGGCTGCCTGCCAGTGATCGGGGCAGGGGTGGGGGTGGAAAGGAGCCCACAGCCACTGCTGCTCCTCCGGGCAGGCAGTGATGGACGGTCTGCGGCTTCGGGCTCCCTACCGTCACTGGCGGCTCGAACTGAGGATGGACCTGCTGCGGCCAGGGGGGAGGCGCCCCCCCCCGGCCCCAACCCAGCCTGGTGAGAGGCGCCTACCCCGTGACCCCAGCTCCAGAGCTGCCATGGCACCACAGGGAGAAGAACCTCTTCCCCCCGTCACAGGTGCTCCTGTGGGGAGTGAGAGATGGGGGAAGTCCTCTCTCCGCACTGCAGCCCCAGGGCAGCCTGCATCCCAAGCCCCTTATCCCTGGCCCCACCCCAGAGCCTGCACCCCGAGCCGGAGCCCTCACTGCCTCCTACACCCCAACCCTCTGCCCGAGCCCTGAGCTCCTCATCCCCGGCCCCACCCCAGAACCCACAGCCCCAGCCAGAGCCCTCACCCCTCCTGCATTCCAACCCTCAGCCCCAGTCCTGAGCCCCTCGTCGTCAGCCCCACCCCAGAGCCCGCACCCCCAGCTGGAGTCCTTACACCCTTGCACCCCAACTCTCTGCCCCAGCACTGAGCCCCCTCCTACACTCCAAACCTCTTGGCCCCACCCCATCACATGAATTTTGTTATGTGCACCGATATGGGGGTGATGCACATAACAAAATTCATTCTGCACATGCATGGGAAAAATTAGAGGGAACACCGTTCCCAACTGTATAATAATTTGAATAATACTGGGCCTAATCTTGAGGCAAGAAGTGCCAATCCTCAAAGTGATAACTGCGGATTCTTAAGTAATCAATATAATTAATACATAATCTAAAGATCAGGCAACAAGGTCATAGAGGAGGTTTTAAACTAAGGCTGGAGGAAAGCTGACAGGTTCTGAGAAGCTCTCGGTTCAGACAGAGACATCCCTTATGGGAGGATTTATTAAAGGGGATGCTCTATTGTCTAGAAATGTAAAGGACTGGGGCATAGGTGATCTGACCTATTGGTCACAACTGGGCTGAGATCTGCTCACTAGAGTCAGTAGTTGCCAGGCAGGAGTTGGAGGAATTGCAACAGCCAGGCTCTCTGAGCAACAGTCAGGCCAGGGTAGGAGATCAGCAGTAGTACTAGGCTGGAATCAGAGAAGAGGGGATCAAGAAAAGTCTGGCATCACAGCAGGCCAAAGTCTGTGTAGATGCTCAGACATTAACCCCTGGGGTTAAATAGGGCACTTGATCAATCCAAGGGCTGCAGGATACCATCACTCTGGATCTTTTGGGTGGTGCATCCTGCAGTGCCTACTCTCCATAGTGATCCATGGGTAGGCCTCTGTATAGTCTCCCAATAGCCCTGTAGGAATATCAGTTGTCCCAAACTTTGCAGACTTGGGTTCTAGTCCCCAGATCCTTTATAAATAAAAGATGGACATTGATAAAGTACATATAGAAAATAGAGAGAAACAGTCAAATGAAAGACGGTCCCATTCAGTCACATCTTATGAGGCCAGACACCTAAATACTGACAAATTTTATAAGTGCTTGTATACAAATGTTAGACATTTAAATTCTAAAGTGGGTAAACTTGAGTGTCTGGTATTAAATGAGGATATTGAGAGGACAGGCATCACAGAAACTTGGTGGAACGATGCTAATCAATAGGACACAGTAATACCAGGGAACACTGTGGAATGATAAAGTAGGAATGATAATAGTAGGTCACGGTGGTGCGGGAGTGACACTACACATGAAAGAAAGCATAAAATTCTTAAATGAATCAGATTGTGCCACAGAATCTCTGTGGATAGAAATTCCATGCTTGATAATAGGAGAATAGCAGTAGGAATATACTACCAACTACCTTACTAGGATGGTGACAGTGACTGAGAAATGCTCAGGGAGATTAGAGACTATCTCAATTATCCCCATAGTGACTGGGTACATGTCACCTCAGGACAGGCTGCAGAGACAAACTTTCTAGACACCATTAATGACTGCTTCTTGGAGTAGCTAGTCCTGGAACCCACAAGACGAGAGGCCAAACTTGATTTAGTTCTAAATGGACCAGATCTTCTGGAGGTGATCTTCAAGAGGTGAATATGGCTGAAACATTCAGTAATAGCAACCATAATGTAGCTGAATGTAAAATCCTGAGTCGAGGTGTTCTACAGTGCCTTAAGAGTGTGAGCACCCACCTCAGGGAAAGTGGGTCAGAAGCAGGACACAAAGCCGGCATTCTTTGTGAGTTCTATACTTAGGTTTCACCAACCAATTATCAAGTGTAAACTTTTCCTTAATATGGAGTCACAGACAGTCAACTTGGGTATTCCAATCTTGTCACCCAGGTAAGCTTACACCAAAGATCATAACAGTATTCAGCTTACTACCAGTCACTTACCCAAGGCACTTGCACCTTAGATCTCACATCAAAGACATTGCTGGTAGCCAATCCTATAATAATCTCTCTAAAGATTTATTAACTAGGAAAGGAAATAAGGGTTACTTACAAGGATAAAGCAGGTAAACATATACACAAATGAGATCCAATCTTAATTTTCAAAAAGTAATAGAAGGTTCTTTGATAAGCAAGCTCCATATTTTCTTTAGGGCTAACCAAGACCAAGCACTGGGGATCTTTTGTTTATGGTTAGTAGTCCTTTCCCCGCAGAGTCCGAGCAACGTAAATGATACAGTTCCTCCTTGTTAGGACTTTTTATTCCTTCTCTGTTTCTGCTTTGAGTTGTAAATTCAGCTGTTGGGAGCAATTCACTTGCACATCTCCTCTTCATGGGATGCGGGAATCAATCAACAAAGTCTGTTGTCCTCTGATGTTCCACAATAGTTTGTCAGGGGTTGATGGTCCTCCTTTGCTGGGCAGAAGATAACATTGCCTGTTGGAAATAGTATTTCACACTCATTAACACATCCTAATTCTAATACCTATTTGAACAATAGTAACAAACAGAAGAGCCTGACTGGTTCAGCTATGTATTTATCAGTGTTCAGTTGAGACCTAGGGGCATTGGCATGAGTTGGTACTTGGTCTGCTAGCATCACACCTTGTAGGGGGGAAAATACCAAAGAAACCCACCACAGTAGCATTTAACTTCAAAAAAGGGAACTATACAAAATGAGGAAAAATAAAAAGGAAGAGTCACAAGAGTGAAATGTCTGCAAGTTGCATGGAAACTATTTAAAAACACAATGATAGAGGTTAAAATTAAATTTATACCCCAAATAAAAAAACAGTAAGAGGAGCAAAAAAATGCCACCAGGGCATGTCGACAAGGGGGATCTAGTGGATATAGTGTACTTGGACTTTCAGAAAACCTTTGACAAGGTCCCACACCAAAGGCTCTTAAGCAAAGTTAAGGAGTACTTGTGGCACCTTAGAGACTAACAGCTGTAGCTCAAGACAGCTTTTGCTCAAATAAATTGGTTAGTCTCTAAGGTGCCACAAGTACTCCTTTTCTTTTTGCGAATACAGACTAACACGGCTGTTACTCTGAAACCTGTCATTAAGCAAAGTTAACAGTCATGGGATAAGAGGGAAGGTTAAAAGATTGGTTAAAAGATAGGAAACAAATGGTAGGAATAAATGGTCAGTTTTCACAATGGAGAGAGGTAAATAATGGGGTCCTCCAAGGACCTGTACTGGGATGTGTGCTGTTCAACATATTCATAAATAATCTGGAAAAGGGGGTGAACAATGAAGTGGCAAAATTTACAAAACACAAAATTACTCAAAAATAATTAAATTAGAAGCTGACTGCAAAGAGTTACAAAATAGCAGATGAAATTCAATGTTGATAAATGCAAAGTAATGCACATTGGAAAACATAATCCCAACAATACATATAAAATCACGGGGTCTAAATTAGCTGTTACCACTCAAGAGAGGTCTTGGAGTCATTGTGGATTGTCCTCTGAAAACATGTGCTCAATATGCAGCAGCACTCAAAAAAGCCAACCGAATGTTAGGAACCATTACGAAAGGGATAGATAAGATGACAGAAAATATAGTGTCACTATATAAATCAATGGTACGCCTACACCTTGAATACTGCATACAGTTTTGGTCGTCCCAGCCCAAAAGAGATGTATTAGAATTGGAAAAGGTACAGAGAAGGGCACCAAAAATGATGAAGGGTCTGGAACAGCTTCCCTATGAGGAGAGATTAAAAAGGCTGGGACTGTTCAATTTAGAAAAGAGACGACTAAGGGGGGGTATGAGAGAGGTCTATAAAATCATGAATGGTTTGGAGAAAAAGAGATTAGGGCAGTGGCTTTTAATCTTTCCAGACTAGTGTACCCCTTTCAGGAGTCTGATTTGTCTTGCACACCCCCAAGTTTTACCTCACTTAAAAACTACTTCCTTAAAAAATCAGACATAAAAATACAAAAGTGTCACAGCACGCTATTACTGAGAAATTGCTATTTTCTCATTTTACCATATGTAACCTGTTGTAAAACTAGGCAAATCTCTAGATGAGTTTATGTATCCTCTGGAAGACCTCTGTGTATCCCCAGGGATGCATGTATGACTGGTTGAGAACCACTGGATTAGGGAAGTGTTATTTTCACCTTCACATAACACAAGAATCAGGGGTTATACAATTAAATTAATAGGTATCTGGTTTAGCAACAAATGTATGGATGATCTTCACACAACACACAATTAACCTGTGGCACTCATTGCCATGGGATGCTGTGGAGGCCAAAAGTGTAACTGGGTTCAAAAAAGAATTAAATAAGTTCACAGAGTATAGGCCATCAGTGGCTATTAGCCAAGATGGTCAGGGATACAACTCCATGCTTCAGCTGTCCCCAAACCTCTGACTGCCAGAAGCTGGGACTGGATGACAGGGGATAGATCACTCAGTAGTTGCCCTGTTCTGTTCATTCCCTCTGAACCACCTGGCACTTGCTAGGTTAGAAGACAAGATACTGTTAGAAGACAGGATACTGGGCTAGATGGACCATTGGTCTGACCCATTAGAGTGATTCATTTGTTGGCTGTCCTTATGTTATTAGTATTTATTTACAAAACATCACAAAATGCTGTTATCCCTCTGCTGAGCAGAAATTTCAGGGTCTTTTAGGTTTGTTTCCTGTTGGAGGAGAAATAACTAAAGTGAAATCTGAGTATTTTCTCAGTGTAACTTATTATATTTGTACTCTAGACACCTGTCCTTGAACAGTGATGGTCAATCAGCACTCAGGCAGTCCCATTTTTTGTGAATCTCAGCCAAAACACCAATGCTCTGGAAGCCACTCTGCCCCAAGAACAGAGTCTAGATAGAGAGATTTCAGAGTAGCAGCCATGTTAGTCTGTATCCGCAAAAAGAAAAGGAATACTTGTGGCACCTCACGAAAGCTTATGCTCAAATAAATTTGTTAGTCTCTCATGAAAGCTTATGCTCAAATAAATTTGTTAGTCTCTCATGAAAGCTTATGCTCAAATAAATTTGTTAGTCTCTAAGGTGCCAGAAGTCCTCCTTTTCTTTTAGCTAGAGAGATTAATACAGAGCGAAAACTCTCTTGCTGCTTGCAGCAGCTCTCCCAAGCCGATAACAATAATACAGCATTTCTCCAAAGACTGAATCATTTATAAAACTGTGTAACAGTGCCACCTGGTGGCTCCTGCTATAACAATACACAAAATAAAATGGATCTCTGCTTCTGAGGCAGGGGTGGCCAACCTGAGCCTGAGAAGGAACCTGAATTTACCAATGTACATTGCCAAAAAGCCACAGTAATACCTCAGCAGCCACCCATCAGCCTTCCTCCACCCCGGCTCCCAGCGCCTCCCGCCCACCAGCAGCTCCGCTGATCAGCACCTCTCCCTCCCTCCCTCCCCGCACCTCCCAATCTGATGTTTCGTGGCGTGCAGGAAGTTCGGGTTGGGGGGGGGGGCAGTGCGAGGTCATGGCAGGCTCAGGGGAGGGGGTGGGAAGGGGTGGAGTGGGGGCAGGGCCTGTGGCAGAGCCAGGGGTTGAGCAGTGAGCACCCCCCGACACGTTGGAAAGATGGCGCCTGTAGCTCCAGCCCCGGAGTCGGTGCCTACACAAGGAGCCGCATATTCACTTCTGAAGAGCCTCATGTGGCTCTGGAGCCACACATTGGCCACCCCTGTTCTAAGGGTTTACAATTTAAGGATTAATTTGCAGTTTTTGAAGCAATGCACACAGTGCCACACCAGAAGACGCCCAGGAAGCAGACTGTGACTCGGAGTCAATATGCCTCCCAGCTTCCCCCTTACTCCACAAGGGAAGTATTCTGTCACAGGCCTACACCTGGCACAGTATACTTCCTCCAGCACACCACTGTAACTCTGCTGGCCTTCTGGTCCTGGGATGACTTCCCAGGTGACTTCCAGTTTAGCTTTTCCTCCAATATAGCTGTTGAGCAGTAGGTTGGAATTTTGGCTTATTCCTGATGACAGGAGAAAGACTTGCTACATCCTGGACTAGCACAACCATGAAACAGAGGTCAGCATTTTGTTTTCATCTGTACACACAGATGTGAGGATTGGCCCATAGCCTCAGCCTCTGTGTACAAGCAAGAGCTGGACAGGTGCACTGTGCCTTGTAAAAAGTGCGTAGCCTGAAGGAGAATGCTTATGTGAGCTGCCGTTAGGGGATTGCATGTCTACACTTCCCTTCCAGGCTGTAATAATTACAAATTGCAAATTTCATTTCCATTACACAGATAACAGTATATATTTTGCTATAGATTTCAATGGGAGCAATGGGGCTCCAATTTTTTTAAGCCATTATAACAGGTCATTCCTCAATACTGTTAGGAGCTGGATGAAACCTTGTTATGGGTTGAGTTAAAACCCTGTTGATAGGTGTGAACTCACCCTTCAGTTAATATAACTGTAATCATAAGGTCCACCTAAGACAAAGGACTGGGTGAGCCCTCCTCTTTGGGGGTGGGGTTGAGTGAGTGTGTGTGTGTGTGTGTGTGAAAGAGAGAGAGAGAGAGAGAGAGCGAGAGAGAGCAGAAGAGACAAAAGACTGAAAAAAAAAAAAGACAAGGACAGAGAGGGGGCAGAGACAAAAAGCAAGAAAACCAAGCAGTAGCCTGTGAACAGTCTGACCCTGGAAAAAGCTAGGAGAGCTTTTTGGGTCTGTTGGCTAAAGAGGCTTAGAGCTGTAAGCTAAGGAGCTGCTGCCTTTGTTTTTGGTTCCCCCTGTGTTCGGAGAAGCAGGACTTTGTAAATCCTTGTACATAAACAAGATTGCAACAAAGAAAATACTGGAATACATCAATTTCTATTTGCATCTGGAACATCCCCAGGGCCCTGAAATTTGACTAGCCACATGGGTCCAATTAATTTATTAAAGGATTGGACAAAAAAGTGCACATCCAGTGGGACGGATAAGGCAGAGGCTTATTCTGTGTGGTGAGGAATGTGATCAATTATGCCAGGCCAATGCACTTTGTCACATTTGCTGCAATTTAACTATTATGCTATAACAATTGTTGCTATTACACTTTACTTGTACCCTTCTAACCCACATTATCATATGCATTTATGTATATTTTATAAAGCCAATACAATGAACAAATAAAGCCACTAATCATTGCTTGTTTAAAAAAACATACTTTTGCACTGCAAATGCACTTTATCATAAGGACTGCAGTATAATTTGTGCATGGCAATGTACTTTGTTATGTGCAACTAGTAAGACATCTATCAAAAATAAAGTGAGCAATGGAAACTTAAAATTGTTCACTTTTTCTGTCCTTTATCTGCACCTGTTAGTCCCCTTCTCATGGTGCATCTTATCAGGTATGTTTAAGCAGTGGAACCTTACTGAATACTTTCAATACCACAGGCAGCCAAGCTGGTACAATATGTGGCAGAAAACAAATTTCCTGGGTGAGGAAATCTCATGAGGACTGAGGTTTTTCTGATCATTCGTGTGGGAGTTCACAGCAAACCAGTGACTTTAAGTACAGGTTTCACTGTCTATTTATACTATCTGAATTTATTATAGCTGGTCAGAAAATTGGCTTTTTTTTCCCCAATTGGCTTTTTTTTTCACTGTCTAGTGAAATTTTTCAGCTAAACCATGATTTTTATTTTTATTTTTTAAATTTGGAAATGCTGCCATGGTTTCTCATGGAAATTGTAGTTTCGTAGCAAGAGGCACCAGGTCTTCTCTTTAGGCCAGGCTCCCTAATTGGATTACATTTGCCTTATTGCACCACTGTCTCCCCTCCTGGAGAGGGCACATAGTAGCATCATGGGAGTCAGGCTTTGGTACATCATGGAAGATGTAGTCTGGCTGGAGAGCACAGCCCATAAAGGGGAATGTGCATATGAGGAAACTGAACAGCAGTTATTGTGAAGCATCATGGCAGGATAGCTGTGTCAAAATATTTTGGATTCAGGTATTTGTTTCTTTGACAAAAAAAAAAATCCATGGAAAGCTGACATATTCTGTAAAATAATTTTGTCTTATCAAAATACTTTTTTCTGTCATGACACTTTTTGGTGACAAATTTTGAATCAGCCTAAATGTTATTTATATTTCTGGGCAATAAATAAATAAATAAATAGAATGAAACATTATTGTTGATATTAGCTACACTGAAATGGAATGGCTGCCAGAATGTTAATGAGATTTTTGTAATACACTGAGTTACTTGTCTTGTTTTGATGCACGGAACACAGCGAGGTAAGATGCTTTATCAGTAATGACCCTGAAGTAATATGGATGAATCAGTCCTACTTCCAGGTGTAGTGAGGCCAACATCATTAACCTGAAAGTACTCTCAAGCAGAGTACTGATAGAAGATACCAGGGCAGGGCCTCGATCACACTTTTAAAGTATCAATTAGTTAAATAGACATGGGATCTCTGATTTTATTAATATCAGAGGAAAATCATTGTGGGATGTTTCAAATATCCCCTTTGTTGTTTAATTAGAGAATGAATTAGCTCAACTTCAAATATGTTAGGTCTTGTAAATCAATGGGTTATTAACTTTAACACTGTAAATACATTGCCACTATTATATTTAACTACATAAGTCTCCAGGATAATAGATGGGAACTGGAGTAGTAATTGTACCTTACTGACTCATCATAAATATAGATACCTGTATGTATGTAAGTGGGGGAATGTTGGGAAAGGCACAGCTAGAGAAATAGAGCAGGAGATAAGGGAGAGAGAAAGATGCATCACTTGAAATGACTGATATTGATATCAAACAATTTCATAATGTTAGATACAATTCCTCTTTATTGCAATACACTGTGTGTATTATCATCCTTATGTAATATCAATATGATAAACTACATAATAGAAAAAACTGTAATACACATTTTAAAATATATACTTATACATACAGAGAGAGTATACTTTCTCATGTCAATAATTCTTATTTGTGATGAAAACTCAATATATTCCCATTTCTACTTACTGAATATATGTCTGTGACAAACAAAAATAATAGAACAGATGCAAGAACTTTAATGTACATTCAGACCCCTTATATTTTACTCTGTTATGAATTCTGATTCTTTTGCATTTGTAATTAGAAGGTAAAACAGATGGCGAAGGCTTAGTGCAGAGTGGTATAATCTGTGCTGCCAAGAGATTGTTTGCTGTGGGCCAAATCCTGCCTGCTCCCATCTGCAGTTTCAGATGGCCCTTAGTGCGCTAGATCTGGGCATTTCCACTGTGTAGGGAATGGGATTCCAGGACCCCACACAGAGGGACTGTTTCCTCCTGCATTATGAAAAATTTTGTTCAGTGGGATGATCACAGATCCCCAACATACCATCTTGGTTTTTGTTTAACAGATGGGTCAGCAGAGAAAGGGGTTAGGTCTGTGGATCTTCAACAACAACGAACATGACTCTTGCTCTTGTAAAAATTGGCATCGTTTTTAACTGGTTCTGAGGAGACTTTGTGATCTCACAGCAGAGTGCTCAGTTAAAGTGGACAAGAAGTGTTTCTGGAGAGCTCACTGTTCAAGGATCCTCTGATGAGATTCAGTAGGTAGACTTCCTCCCTCAATAACGTTTCTGTTCTATAGTCACTCCTTCAACATAACTATTATCAATCATTTGTTAAGCACTAACAAATCTGTGCAAGCAAAAACAAAGACATGGCCCCCCACCTTACAGACAATGGGCTGGAATCTCAGCTGGTGTAAATTGGTGTACTCCATTGATGTCACTGGAGCAAAATCAATTTACACCCACAGAAGAACTGGTCCTATGAGTTCAGTACTAACACTTTCATTTGTGCTCAACTTTATGCATCTAAGATCTATTTATGTTAATAAGACTATTCGTGCAAAAATTAAGAGGGTGTGTAAGTATTTTCAGGACAGTGGCATCAAAAATAATTTTCTTCAGTACAGCAGATGGAATGAGTCAGCATTTCGAATCTAGGGCTTTTGGACAAATTTTCAAGTTACAATGATCTGTTCAATAAAATTAGCATAATAAAAAATTTAGTAGGGTATGTGCACTATAGAAAGGTCTGTAGCTTGTTGCCTATTTTTTTTAATGCAGGAGAACAAAGGACCCTTCTGACCCATGGTTTGGAGCAGGTGCCCCATCCTGCCACAGGGCATATGAATGCAACATGGCCACCAGCTCCAATTTCTTCTGATCAGCCGTTGACAGACCTCACTGCATGCATAGCTCTTCTAACTGCTTCTTGCTAAGTTTAGCATATGTTTCTTTGCTCAATCTGCCTTTTGGAGCTTTATTCATCTTTTACTTTGCTTTGTTCCATTTCCTTTACCCAAAATAAACAAAATAATAAACGGTAAGTTTTTACATGGCTCCCTCTCATTTGGTTCGGTTAGAGTCTGTTTAACAAGTGTTGGAGTGTGAACCTTAATTTGTTGATATTGGGGTACAATACCTATAATGATGTTCAGAACTCTAAGTTACCTTCTTACCCCTCTGCCTCAGTGAGAGAGATTTGCGGGTGCTAAACTTTGTCAGCTCCCTGACTCTCCAATCTGTTAGCTAGCCCAACACACTCATCAGGACTCTGTGAGCCACTACTTTGCCTTGCAGGTAACACTTGGTGCACTTCAGTTCCCAAACCCTCTTGAAGGGCATTGCCCTGTAGTAGCCAGCCCCGTCACTGGACTCACATAGAAATTCCCAAATCCACTGTCTCCAAAGAGACCGTGTACACACAAGCCTGTTGTGAGGTGATGCTGTAGCTGCACCAGTTACAATTACAATTTTACAAATATATGTATACATGCATATATTCATAACCATAACCTGTATACTTACCTCATAATGGCCATCAAGTTCAGAACATTACAAACTTTCATGAAAGACCTGACATGACATATTTATACACAATAACATTGTATACAACCAGTTGATTCAATTGCTTATTCTTTGGGGTTCAGACCCCCTGTTCTCCCGTTGGGGTGTCTGGACCCTGATTGTCACACATGGGCTTCTGCCAACCCATTTGCTTTCTGTGAGATAAGACTTCACATTCTCAAGAGCTTTTCTTTCTTGGGGTCAGTTCTGATAATTCTTCACTTTAAAGGGTGAAGTCAGAGGTGACTTTAGACTAGCGATGGGCATACTCATTCAAATGGAAAAAGAGCCAACGCAAATCTTCCATCAAAGTTCAAACCAAATTTAAAAGCAAAATATTTTCAAGTTAGATTAACTTTTTCCTTTATGAATAAGGGTTATTTTCTGATATCATGACAGATATAACAATAGCCTCAAAACTTTCCCCAGTGGGAAAAGTGGGTAAGCACCATATAAACTGTAAAAGGAATTCCCACTCCCCAAGGGAGTTCAGAAGCCAAGTACAAAAATAGAAGAATAGGAAGAATCAAATGAACTACAACAGAATCTTGAAAATATCAAGAGAAAGGTGTAAGGAAGTATCTGAATATAACAACTCTCAAGGTCTGTTCAAAGCAAGACCCTTTATAAATGATCTGTGTGTATTTTTTCTGAGATTCAGATATAAAAAAGGCAGAAATGTTCTTTATCTTTTGCCCAAGATTGTAAAGTGCTCATCTGTAACAATTTATCTCGCTGATGTCTGACTCTACTCTACTATGTAAAAAGGAAGTCTGTCGTGATTGCAGAAGTATTCATACAAAAGATCTTAACATGTGGTTCTATTCTGAAAAGCGACTAAGTAAAAACAGCCCCTTATTTTTCACCAAACTTGCTCCCACTGTGTATCCGGTCATATCTGCTTGCTCAAGTGATATAAATAAGTTTTTACTCCTGCAGAGCCAAAACACCTAGGAAAGAAAAAGCTACAGATCCCTGTTCCATAAGCAGAACTGTTTAATGACTTCCAGCCATATACACCTGTGTGAACCTATAAATGCAATGGGGTTGCAGAGTCATCACTGAGGACCTAATCTGGCAATGAGGAATCGCACAGGAGTAAGCGAGGGCCTAATTTGGAGTGCAGAACCTTAAGTACTGGCAATGATGAGTGAAATGAAAAAAACCCAGCTTGACTCTGCAAGCTCAGGCTGACTTTGCAGTTAGAAAGAAAACAACTTTTTATTTGTAAACGGAGCACATTTGACACAGAAATCATTCAGAGCTAATAGCATGGAGCCCCACCATCTCATTATTACAGCAACTTTCCAAAATACAGCTGCACTTCCAGAGAAAATAAAGAACTACAGATTAAACTGGACTATATAAAATGTCATTCCCCCCTGTAGCTGAATAGCAGAAAATTTCAGTCTGGAAATAAGGTGTATATTTTTAACAGAGAGTAATTAATCACTGGAACAATTTACCAAGCACCATGGTGGATTCTCCATCAGTGACCACTTTTAATCAAGGTTGGATGTATTTCTAAAAGATATGCTCTGGGAATTATGTTGGGGACGTTCATGGCCCAATGTAACGCAGGAAGTCTCTGAATCTAGACAGACGGGTTCATTTTAAGGATAACTTTAGCCTCCAGTGCCCAATCCAGACTATGTTACTATGTTACTCAAACAAGACTAAAATGATTAGATTTAGAAATTTTGTCTACATTTCATCATCAATTTATAAAGATATTTTTGTTGTTGGTATTGATCACATTCATTGACTCCCAGAATCCAAACACTCATGTAAAGGGGGGTCATGTCTGAAATGAAAGACTAACTTCATGTCAGCTGTTGTGGGTGAACCCTACTGGAATATAGGTTCTACCACAACCAGCTGCCTTCATGTTAATAATAACTTCTCCCAATGATTGCAAAGTCAGGTTTAATCATGTTAGTTAACCTGACTTCTCAGTGTAAACTGCAAATCTAAACTGTGAAGAGCTACAAAAGGCTCTCTCAAAACTGGATGACTGGGCAACAAAATAGCAGATGAAATTCAGTGTTGATAAATGCAAAGTAATGTACATTGAAAACATAATCCTAACTATACGTATAAAATGATGGGATCTAAATTAGCTGTTACCACTCAAGAAAGAGATCTTGGAGTCATTGTGGATAGTTCTCTGAAAACATCCACTCAATGTGCAGCAGCAGTCAAAAAAGCGAACAGAATCATAGAATCATAGAATATCAGGGTTGGAAGGGACCTCAGGAGGTCATCTAGACCAAGCCCCTGCTCAAAGCAGGACCAATCCCCAATTAAATCATCCCAGCCAGGGCTTTGTCAAGCCTGACCTTAAAAACTTCTCAGAAAGGATATTCTACCACCTCCCTAGGTAACGCATTCCAGTGTTTCACCACCCTCCTAGTGAAAAAGTTTTTCCTAATATCCAACCTAAACCTCCCCCACTGCAACTTGAGATCATTACTCCTTGTCCTGTCCTATTCTACCACTGAGAACAGTCTAGAACCATCCTCTCTGGAACCACCTCTCAGGTAGTTGAAAGCAGCTATCAAATCCCCCCTCATTCTTCTCTTCCGCAGACTAAACAATCCCAGTATCTACCACTCCTCCCAGTTTAGTATCATCCGCAAATTTGCTGAGAGTGCAATCCACACCATCCTCCAGATCTTTTATGAAGATATTGAACAAAACCGGCCCCAGGACCGACCCTTGGGGCACTCCACTTGACACCGGCTGCCAACTAGACATTGAGCCATTGATCCCTACCCGTTGAGCCCAACAATCTAGCCAACTTTCTACCCACCTTATAGTGCATTCATCCAGCCCATACTTCTTTAACTTGCTGACAAGAATACTGTGGGAGACCGTGTCAAAAGCTTTGCTAAAGTCAAGAAACAATACATCCACTGCTTTCCCTTCATCCAAAGAACCAGTAATCTCATCATAAAAGGCGATTAGATTAGTCAGGCATGACCTTCCCTTGGTGAATCCATGCTGACTGTTCCTGATCACTTTCCTCTCGTGTAAGTGCTTCAGGATTGATTCCTTGAGGACCTGCTCCATGAGTTTTCCGGGGACTGAGGTGAGGCTGACTGGCCTGTAGTTCCCAGCATCCTCCTTCTTCCCTTTTTTAAAGATTGGCACTACATTAGCCTTTTTCCAGTCATCCGGGACTTCCCCCGTTCGCCACGAGTTTTCAAAGATAATGGCCAATGGCTCTGCCATCACAGCCGCCAATTCCTTTAGCACTCTTGGATGCAACGCGTCCGGCCCCATGGACTTGTGCACGTCCAGCTTTTCTAAATAGTCCCTAACCACCTCTTTCTCCACAGAGGGCTGGCCACCTACTCCCCATGCTGTGATCCCCAGCGCAGCAGTCTGGGAGCTGACCTTGTTCGTGAATGTTGGGAATCATTGAGAAAGGAATAGATAATAAGACAGAAAATATCATATTGCCCCTATATAAATCCATGGTACACCCACACCTTGAATACTGCATGCAGATGTGGTCACCCCATCTCTAAAAAGATATATTGGAATTGGAAATGGTTCAGAGAAGGGCAACAAATGATTAGGGGTATGGAACGGTCTCCATATGAGGAGAGATTAATAAGCCCTGGCCTTTTCAGCTTGGAAAAGACACGACTAAGGGGGGATATAATAGAGGTCTATAAAATCATGACTGGTGTGGAGAAAGCAAATCAGGAAGTATTATTTACTCCTTCACATAACAAAAGAACTAGGGGCCACCATATGAAATTAATAGGCAGCAGGTTTAAAACAAACAAAAGGAAGTATTTTTTCAGACAACGCAGTCAACCTGTGGAACTTGTTGCCAGAGAATGTTGTGAAGGCCAAGACTATAATAGGGTTCAAAAAAGAACTAGATAAATTCATGGAAGATAGCCACTGATGGACCTGTTAGCCAAGATGGGTAGGGATGGTGTCCCTAGCCGCTGGTTGCCAGAAGCTGGGACAGGGAATGGATTACTTGATGATTACCTGTTCTGTTCATTCCCTCTGGAGCTCCTGGCATTGGCCACTGTCAGAAGACAGGATACTGGGCTAGATCGACCTTTGGTCTGACCCAGTATTACCGTTCTTACATTCTTATGAACACAATCTAAATTTCCAGTGAAGACAAGCCCTCAACAGGCTACAGTTATATGTGGTAAAAGGCAGTAATTTGTCCCCATTTTATACCACATATGAATTTAGCCTACTGTGTTCACTGCATCTGAATGGGAATTAGCAGGGACCTTTAAAGACTGCATTGTAACTAACTGTCAGATTTCTTCTACAAGGCCAAATATTTGGTTTAGATGTATTAATTAATGTATTCATGCATATTATTTATATCGTGTCTGCTTCTAATTACTTTCCTCTTCATATATGTAGGAGAGAAGGTTTTTATGCCAGACACTTTTATTTATCCTGTCTTTATTTCAGGGGATTTTTGTGAGTGTGAAAATATTCTTTCAAGCAGATAGAACAAAAGAAAGAGACTACTTTGGTACTTGTAGAGTTCTCTGGGTAATAACAGGACTGTATTATATACAGTATGTTGTCTATGTCATGAAGCCTTTTTGCACTAAATAAGAGATCCCTCCCCATGACTCTTGTACATACTCAAGATCACTGTGGCTCTCACCTATTATTTACTTATATAATGCAGTGAGATTTGCTTTGCAGATTGTCTGATGTTTTGGAAGTGTCACAGCACTTCAAACATAAAACCCTCAGCTACTTTGGTGAAGGGAATGGTTTAAAACCCTCAGTGGAAAGATAATCCCCCATTTGCAAGGTGTTATTATTATTTTTTATATTTATATTCGAGCTGTCGATTAATTGCCGTTAACTCACACGATTAACTCAAAAAAATTAATCGCGATTAAAAAAATTAATCCGGATCAATCACAGTTTTAATTGCACTGTTAAACAATACAATACCAATTGAAATTTATTAAATATTTTGGATGTTTTTCTACATTTTCATATAAATTGTGTTGTAATTGACATCAAAGTGTATATTATTTTTTATTATAAATATTTGCACTGTACATATGATAAACAAAAGAAATAGTATTTTTCAATTCACCTCATACAAGTACTCTTTGTCGGGAAAGTACAGCTTACAAATGTAGATTTTTTTTTGTTACTTAACTGCACTCAAAAACGAAACAATGTAAAACTTCAGTACCTACAAGTCCACTCAGTCCTATTTCTTGTTCAACCAATTGCTAAGACAAACAAGTTTGTTTACATTTACAGGAGATAATGCTGCCCTCTTCTTATTTACAAAGTCACCAGAAAGTGAGAACAGGCATTTGCGTGGCACTTTTGTAGCTGGCATTGCAAGGTATTTACATGCCAGATATGCTAAACAATCATGTGGCCCTTCATGCTTTCATGCTGATGACACTTTTTTTAAAAAAATGTATTAATTAGATTTGTGACTGAACTCCTTGGGGGAGAATTGTATGTCCCCTGCTCTGTTTTATCAACATTCTGCCATATATTTCATGTTATAGCAGTCTCGGATGATGATCCAGCACATGATGTTCATTTTAAGAACACTTTCGCTGTAGATTTCACAAAATGCAAAGAAGGAATCAATGTGAGATTTCTAACTGACCCAAAGTTTAAGAATCTGAAGTGCCTTCCAAAATCTGAGAGGGACAGGGTGTGGAGCATGCTTTCAGAAGTCTCAAAAGAGCAATACTCCAATGCAGAAAGTACAGAACCCAAACCACCAAAAAAGAAAATCAGCCTTCTGCTGGTGGGATCTAACTCAGATGATGAAAATGAACAAGCTTTGGTCCACACTGCTTTGGTTTGTTATTGAGCAGAACCCGTCATCAGCATGGACACATGTCCCCTGGAATGGTGGTTGAAGTATGAAGGGACATATGAATCTTTAGCGCATCTGGCATGTAAATATCTTGGATGCTGGCTATAACAGTGCCATGCGAACAGCTGTTCTCACTTTCAGGTGATGTTGTAAACAGGATGCGGGCAGCATTATCTCCTGCAAATGTAAATAAACTTGTTTGTCTTCACACTTGGCTGAATAAAAAGTAGGACTGAGTGGACTTGCAGGCTCTCAAATTTTACATTGTTTTATTTTTTAATGCAGTTTTTTTTGTAATTCTATATTCGTAAGTTCAACTTTCATGATAAAGAGATTGCACTGCAGCATTTGTATTAGATGAATTGAAAAATATTATTTCTTTTGGTTTTTTTTACTTTGCAAATACTTGTAATAAAAAATAAATATAAAGTGAGCACTCTGCACTTTTTATTCTGTGTTGTAACTGAAATCAATATATTTGAAAATATAGAAAACATCCAAAAATATTTAAATAAATGGTATTCTATTATTGTTAAACAGTGCGATTAATCACAATTAATTTTTTTAATTGCTTGACAGCCCTAATTTATATATAATTGTGTGCTACTCTTTTTACAGAAAGTATGAAGTCATTGCCTTGGGGTTAAAAAGTTGCTCAAGAGAAAGAACCCATCTACTCCCATCAAGACAAATAAATAAATAAAATAAAAATCACTCTTCAGAGGTCTCTCTTCACTTTATTTCACTTGTAATATGATCTTGCTATTCTCTGACCTTTTAGTAAGATTTATTTCTACGTACATGGCCAATTTGCTACCATTGTTACTTATTGTACTTGTATTTATCTTACATCTAGTAAAAGCAGAATTCTTTTTCCCATATTGCATGGACAGATTCCAATCTATGCTTTTAATGTCAGCAATATTAATTTTATGTTTAACCTACAGAAACAGCACGTGTGGTTAGAACAGCAG
Source organism: Caretta caretta (assembly GCF_965140235.1). Taxonomy (NCBI): domain Eukaryota; kingdom Metazoa; phylum Chordata; order Testudines; family Cheloniidae; genus Caretta; species Caretta caretta. The sequence goes on along the minus strand of NC_134206.1, from coordinate 295,169,759 downwards.
CACCAGAAAGGACTCTGGTAACAGTTCTCTTCTAAAAAGTTTGCTTTAAGGGTGAAATTCACCCATTTACAGTGTTGTCAACCCTAAAGGCTACCAGAAGATAACTTTTAAGGGTACGTTTATTTCTAAAAATCTATGATTTTAAAGCTAGTCTTATGATTTTGGTGGGCTTGATTCATGATTTTTGAACATTTATTATTTGTATTTGGGGTTGGCAATATTGACCTACACAAGACCTTCTCATCATGTAGTGAATTAGAGGTAATTCTTTATCAAACTGTGATAAGGATTGGAACCTTTGACTGCTAAATAAACATTTACTGTATAAAGTTTTGATCCCGGAAATACACATGATGGGGCACCCAGAGCAACATGATGGTAGAAATTCTAACCCTGAGTCATGATGTGGCAACAGATGGTGAATTGCATTTCCTATCCTTGAAAGTGATCTAGGATAAAAATTAAAAGAATTCTTTGGATATTTTTGAGGGTTTTTAAAAATGAAATTAATCTAACTAATTATTTGACTAATATATCAGTGAATTGCTCACCCCTGTTTATAATATGGATAAATAAAAACAACAGAATTAGTGGAATAATTTATTCTATAAAGTCACAACATTAATGGAATAAATTTGTCAATTAATGTTTGCTAACCAACTCTAACCTGACTGTACTCTGCTGCCTAGCAAGAAGTCCTATCTAATGCAGTATCAGCAAAATGCAAGTCTTTACAAAAAAATACTAGCAATATGCTAAGTTATGAAAAAATTGAAAGAGTGACTTATTTAAAAAAATTGGAAAAGTGATTCTTAACATACACATTATTCAATTCCAATTCTGCAGCTAACTATATGTGTGAGTCCCCTCATTGAACTCCATAGATTTACTCATGAGTAAAGTCACTTATGTGTATGTTTCCAGGATCCCGGCCTTATATAGTAAATATTTATTTAGCAATTGAAGCTCCCAATCCTTCAGGCACCTTCTAATAGGAATAGTGCTTATGACTATGAGTCGTCCCATTATAGCAGTGGTCTAAAAATTATACCAGGTAACAGCCATTTGTAGTAATGAGTCTAAACATGGCAGTAAGCACTATGGTCCAAATACAGGAAAGCACGCAAGCACATGCTTAGATACATCCCTATTCAGGAAAATACTTAAGCATATGCTTAATTTTTAGGAAGTGCTTAAATCCCATTGTTTCTCAAATAGGGATGCTTTCCTGAATCAGGATCTGTGCCTAATAGTGTTTGCTGGATCCAGACCCTAAAATTTTCTAATGAATCACTGCATTTTTCCTTTAACTTCTCCAATTCTTCTCCAATTTCCTTTTCCCAAATCAAGTTTGTGGGCCACAAGTACTGTGAAGATGATCACTAAAAATTGACCATGTTGTATCTTTTCACTTCATATTGAACTGCTGATAAAGTATAGTAATTTGCTGCAGTTTGATATATAACTGAAAATGGTAATTTGGGAGCAACATACAGTATATTGCCTTGTGGTTTAAGATATCAGTAGACAGTCTGTAGTTTCCTAGAATGGATTTTTACTAGTAATCCTTGTATTACCATTTTTTTTCTTGGATTCTTTCTTTCTGGACCTAAATCTAGTTTATTCTGTTTGCTATTTTCACAGTATGTTAGACTGAGGTAGCCAGTGGAAATAAAAAAATATTACATGTCCATATCATCAGTGAGGTTTTGGTCCATATAGGCACTTTGGGGTGTCAGGCTGATCCTCACTTCAGTCTAAATGCAGGTGTTTTTATAAACAGATTTAGAAATAATATTACTAAGAACTAGAGAAAGGGAATATTGCAACTACTGAATTTTCTTGCACTTTGGCTGCCGTCATGTTACTTATATCAAATACTACAGCAGAGAATCTCTTTTGGATCTTTTATGTTGCCCTGAAATAAGACACATCAAGTCCTCCTTGATGTAGCTTTGTTCTTAAAACTGAAATTTGGTACAAAGAGTCAAAGTTACTTGCTTGTTTAAAAACAAAAACAAAACAAACAAACAAGCTCATCTGATTGAGCTAGATAATGGTTTTTAAGAAGATATCCGTTCTTGATTTAGAGACTTCAGGGAATGGAAAAATCTACCACAACCCGTGGTAAATTGTTCCAATAGTTAATTATCCTCACTGTAAAATATTTACACCTGATTTCTTGCCCAAATTTGCCTAGCCTCAACTTCCAGCTACTGGATCTTGTTATACCGTTCTCTGCTAGATTGAAGTACCCTATACCATCAGAAATATTCTCCTTATGTACTTGTAGACTGTGATCAAGTCATCTTTTCACCTTCTGATTGTTAAGCTAAATCGATTGATTAGCGTTAGATTTTCACTGCAAAGTATGTTTTCCAGCCCTCAAACTATCCTTGTAGCTCTTTACCAAACCTTTTCCAAATGGGCTAAAAAGAGGAGTTTGCCTGAAGAAGGATTGAGTAAAGACTCCATAGGGTCTCCAGTCTTCCCTGTGTATTAATATACTGACTATGGGAGAGAAAACTGAGCTTCCAACTCACAGAGATGCCTATGCATTCTTCTGTGGGATCATGGCTCTCTCTCTCTCTCTCTCTCTCTCCCTCTCTCTCTCTCACTCACACACACACACAAGTGGTGATGAAGTCAGGGTCTCTTAATCCACAGATGTTATAAAATATACAGGAACTGAAGAATGCAATTTGCCTTTGATCTACTGCTGAGCCCCTGGCTCAGGGGAGGGTTTCACAGCAGAGAAGAAGAAATGATAAAACTTAATACGCCCACAAGCAACATTATTTGCACTAGCTTCTCATGGATTGGAGAAGGGCAGAACCCAGAGATGCCACCAGGCACCCTCATTCTCTGCCTCCTCCAGCTTTACAGAGCTGAACATCATGGGCCCCCTTTGGAGAAGCATCTGTCGGCACAGGGTCCTCTTTGTGTGATTATGGGCCCTGTGTAAGGAATTCAGGATTTGACTCCATAACAGGTGGAATTGAGAAACTGTTTGCTTTGACTGGGGTGTTAATATAAAAGCTATGGTAATGCAGAATAGTTAAATACACCAGTTGGAAAAGAGTATGAATAATACCTCTCCTTCCAAAACTAATCTTTTCTATGCCACCCAGGAATTCCCCTAAACAGGATGAATAATCAGGGGGCCAAATCTGCCAGCTTTATGGTTCCTCTGTCCCTCCGGAGTGGTTCAGCATAACCTAGGGGTTCAAGATCTGGTCCTACACTGGCTATTTACACTACAGATATGACTTTTTAGGGAGACTGCTTGGTCCCAAAACACAGGCTTTTAACACTTCAGCTAAAGGGGAAGCTCTATTAACTTTCTGTAGTAGTAGAACTGTATTTCACTATTCACTTTGCCTTGATTCTTTTTTCCAAAGATATAGATTAAATAATGTATTCCTTATCCTTATAGCCATATATAATGTCTATAATAGTGCTTTATGCTTATCTCTATATACAATGCTTATAATAGTGCCTATCATCATAGTATAAGGCTGTCTCCTGACCTAAGAGATAACCAAAATAACAACAGGGCAATGCTGTAATTGTCTATTTTTTTAGTATGATGAACGATTTTGTTTTGTTTCTAAATTCATTCAGATGAGGTTTTCTTTTCTTTTCCCACTGTATTTCACTCGAAAGGCAAGGCACACTTTATTTCATCTTAAACAACAAGAATGTGACTATAGGAGAAACACCCCATCATTTGAAACAAATGTTGAATATATGGATCACCTATATTTCTGTAATTTAGGATGAAAATTCATATTACACATACAACTCAGTATATAAACAAACTCTTTTCCAATTTTTGCAATGATCTCTATGGCTCCAGTGTTACATATGAAAACTCATAATTATTTAATGGGCTTCAGTTAGATAAGATTGTGCCACATGATTATGGAATACTCAGAGGCCCTATCTCACTCGAGGAAAATAAGGAAGCAATCAAAGAACTCTCATATGGGTAATCACTTCTCCTGATGGATTCCCCTCTTAGTTCTGCAGAATATCACTTGATAGCATACTGTAAACAATCAGGAATACTATCCCCAAGAGTGATATGGGCTCTCATTTTTTTTCTGCTGTAGAAAGGAAAGTCTGTGTGGGTATATTGTCGAAACAGGCCGCTATTTCTGATTAGCCAGCACTGTAAGATCTTGGCCAAAGTTTTGGCCATGGAGTTTGAATGCTGTTTTCCTTATCTCATTCATCCCAAGGGAATCAATTGTGTAAAGAACCATTTAGCTGATAGCCTTAGGTAGTTTATTAATTACTTACATAAATCTCAAGACCCTGACATCCCCATTGTTGCTTTATTCCCTCTACTGCCCCCTCTCTCTTTAGAACTGTGGGTAGTTCTCTTCAGCTATTCACTATTTTGAGTAAGGTTAGTCACTATTAGGCTCCTAATTTCCACTGATTTTAATGGAAGTTAGGACCTAAATACCTTTGTGGATCTGGGCCCTAAAGCCAGATCCACAAAGGGACTTAGCCATAAGTTTGCTTTTGTTCGTGGGTAAGTAACATGTCTATACTATCACTTATGTCAGCAAAACTTATGTCACTCAGGGCTGTGAATATTTCACCCTCCTGAGTGACATAAATTATTAGCACTATGTCGGTGGGAGAGCTTCTCCCACCGACATAGCTTCTGCCACTTGCATGGGTGTTTTATTTATGCCGATGGGAGAGCTATGTCCCGTCAGTATGCAGCATCTTTACCACACATTGTAAGTATAGACGTGCCCTTAGTTTTGATAAACACACAGTTCATTTTTATTTGTTCTCTGAACTAGGTGATCTCTCAATTCCATTTCACAAACATAATTTTTAAACATTTCATTCAGATCCAAAAGCCATTTGAATTTCCAAATTATTTACAAGTCTTTTCTGTGATTTCCCACACTCAATTTACTTCACAAATATGAAGAAAATGAACACATATGAAGATGTCCAAGCCACAGATGCTTCTGATTTGTTCAATATCATTCCTGAGAATCAACTATTATTTGTAGTAGAAATTAATTGTATGGTCTCTTTTGTCATGCAAACCAGTCAAAGAAAAACCAAAAGAGTGCTGCAAAGAAAGTTATGTAAAATGCTTGTAACTAAACCTGAAAGTAGGTGGAAAATGGCTGGTTTTCTGTTTCTCAGCAAACTTGAAACACAGCCCAGGTTAACTGAATAGTTCACAAACCTTTTTTAGCAAACCTGGGCATGGATTCAAGTGAACCTGAGCCTTTTTGTGGTTTCAGGTTGAAGCTGTGAGAAACATTTCCATGTCCTTGAAACTGAACTACAACATTCTGCATAGCCCTAATTGTGAATCCTTTAAAAAGTATAGAATACTATCATCACTGTGTCTCTAGAAGAACTCCGTAGCTGCACCCACCATACTCACTCAGCAAGTGAAAGAAATGCACTTAATCATCTAGTTACCTGGCTACGTTCAATTGCCTAGTCAAACTGTATCACAGAGGCTCAGACACCGAGCCATTGCTAGCCAGACGGAGTCATTAGGACCTAGATCCTCCAACGTATTCAAGCATATCACTGCCACAGCAGATAGACACCTAAGTATCTTTGAAGAACTGAACCTAGAGGCTCACAATCACTCTCACCCAGCCACAATAACTCTGCTCTTAGTGACTGAAAAGAAGCATTTATATGGCTATGTAGGACAGGAAGGGAACTGAGAAGGAGCCAGGATCCCTAAACTGGAGTTACTCCTCTAGCGACAAGGACGGGAGGGGAGCTGTAGCATAAACTGACCATATTTTCAAAATAAAAAAAATGAATGCGTTTTGTGGTGACCTATTCTATGGTTCTGAAATTAAGAATGTACTTTTATTTGACTAAGTGGTACCTCTTCCTGGTTTTGATTCCACTGGAGTGGAAGATTTTTTTTCAGTAATAGAGTGTTCTGGATGAGTTTACCACAAAACACCAAAGAATACTCATTTTGTCCAAAAGAACTGCTTTGTTAGCCCTGGTCTACATTTAAAACTTAGGCTGACATAGCTAAGGTGCTCAGGCATGTGAAAAATCCACACCTCTTAGTGCTGAAGCTATGGTGACCTAAACCTTTGGTATAGACATGGGTAGGTCAACTGAAGTATTCTCCCATTGACCAGCTACCTTTGCTTGGGAAGGGCCAGGATAGGGACATACTACTTCTGTCATTGTAGTGTGCTTCTAACACTATGGAGTTACAGTGGCATAGCTGCACACAGTAGCTAAGCTGTTGTAACAACCCCAGTAGTGTAGATAAGCCCTTATACTGGTATAACTTATTCACCTTCACATGAGGGAGGCCTGGTCTACATGACAAAACTTCGCTGCAGTAGTGATGTTGGCTAAGAACATGGGGAAAAAAATCATACCCCCTACCTGATCTAGCTAAACCAGGAAAACCCCTATGGTAGACAACTATCCCAAAATAAAAGTGCTTCTGTCAGAGTAGCTAATGTTGTTCAGGGAGATGGTTAAACTATGACAGCGGACAAACTCCTTCTGCATCTACACTCAGGGGCTCTGCCAGCTCTGTAACCCCTGTAGTGTAAACACATATCTACACTCCTTGGACATTTTTCTTCACTGTAAGCACTGTTTATTTCACTGAATACTCATTCTGCATGTCTCTTTGTTCTTGGTAAACAGAGAGCTAATTCTACTTGGCATAGCAATACAGCCTGAATATTCATTTTGTAGTTACCAAAACAAATAAACAAATAAAACAAAAAACACCCAACACCACCACACCCACCAAGTATTTTGACTGATGAAATGAAAAACCAGGACATTTCAGGGGGTCTCAAAAATGTCATGGGACACTAGTACATCACATGAAAATCTGGGACAATCCCAGTAAAATAAAAATGATAGTCACTTTACTCCAGTAAGAATAACATTTTTATATCACCAGCATCTCAAATAGAAAGTATTAGTTATGTCTCTGTAAATACAAGAAGTGAACGAGAATCGGGGAGCCTTACTTTGTTTAGAGAATGATTATATGGAGAACATTGGAGGGCATATTATCATTTATTTATCTAACTATAGCTCCTAATAATATCTTTATAGAGAAATTATGTGAGCACACATAGACCAAACTTTTATTTTTTTACATAACAAACTCACCTTTTGTAAGTAGTCCTCTTCATAACATAGATGTATAAACGGCCAAAGGAAATTAATGAAGTAGCAGTTGAGCTCAAGTTCCTCCCCCCACAAAGCTAATGAAGTTAGAATGGCGTAAGAGACGCCAAGCCCAGGGAGCAGGACTCATATATACCAGCTAGTAGGAGCGATGGTGGTTTGGCTTAACAGCCCAGGTGTATGGTTTCACCAAAAGATTTTGATACATTTGGGGAGGAGTTAAGACACACATTTCTGGAATTCAAATATTTCCGGATTGCTTGGAAACCAGGACAATATGAAGATATAGAACGAGATGTAGGCTGCTGTCCTGTCTCCCTATCCCAGGAAGGATTACATACCACATCCAGATCTCTTTCAGGCCCTTTGCTCAGGGAACAGTTTATTAATTCTAAAAACAAAACAAAAAGACAAAAAACTCCAAACCAGCCAATGAACCAACGCCCTACATCTTGCAAAGAAACACAAAATAAAGCTATTCCTTGAAAAACACAGGCCACAGGTGCCAGAGGCCTTTCACTCAGCACCTCTCTCTACTCCAGCACCAATCACAGGAGCCAACTGATCCTTCCAACTGATCTCTCTTAGCTCCTTTATAGGGACCACCTAACGTCTTACCAGCTCATCTGATAATGGAACAGGGCTAGTTAAAAAGGCCGACTAGATCTGTTACAACATATGTGTTAAATAATATCATGATTGATCATTTCTTTTTCCAGATTCAGCATCATGAAGGGAGATAAGGATGACTTTTTGCAGATAGAAACTGTAGATGATCTACTGTCCTTCCTTAGCTTACTTGTCAAGATTACTGAGATTCACAGTAAGAAAGGCCAGAGTAAGAATTTTGCTTTCACTTATATGACCAGAATTACAACAGTTTCCTAAAATTGTAAAATGCTTTCTGTGATCGTTTGGATTAGATATTACCTAAGTGACAACAGGATAGAATCTGAAGTTAATGGTACCTTCAGTGGACAATCATTTTTTTCACCACTTCAGTTTTAAATCTTAGATAAGCCAAAGAGTACATGGCCACTGTCAATATGGCCCCAATACACTGTTATAGCTTAATGTGCTGCTATTACATTGCAATATGGATCTGATCCAGAGCCCAGTGAAGTCTATGGGAATCTTTCCACTGAGTTCATAGATTCAGAGTTTAAGTCCAGAATGTCTGACTTCCTGTATACAAGAGGCCACTAAGGATATGTTGAGACTTTGAGCTGGAGTGTATTTCTCAGCTTGAGGAGACATACACATGCTAGCTGTGATTGAACAAGTGCACTAAAAATCAAGTGTAGCCCCAGAAAATCTATTACTATCAATTTCCCCCTTTTCCATTTGTTATATTCTTCTTCTCCTCATCCCAATGCATCTTTACAGACACATAGAGAAATACAGCATCAGCATTCATTCCGTCCATGGCTTTTTGCTCCTGTAAACCCAACCTGGTCATGCCTTTGTGTACAATGTCCCACCACCTAGTTGTCCTCCAGGTCTGACTGACCTTGGTTGTGTTTGCATTATTTCCTGTTGGCATCCTGTCATTTGTTTATCTTCTACAGTGTCTCTGCCATAGTTTTTGGTTACTTAATTCTTCTTGAAGAAGTTCTCAAAATTTTCACATTTTTCTGTCTATTTTTTCCTTCCCAATCAATTTCACTCAGTTTTTCTCAGCCTGGGAAATTAGCCCCTTTGAAGCACCAAGTAGAGCCTACATAAAGACTAAAAGGCATATGCCCTGAGCTTTTGGCCCCCGCTCCCTGCAAACCTCTTGCTTCTCTCGCACATAAGTAACTTTTGTATTCTAGCTGATAGACCTCTACACACACACACATGCTATAGTTTACAAAGTTTTAAGGACTTGCCAATTACTACCCCGTGCTGAAATTTATACAGAATTTTGTGATTTTTGGAGGAAAGTCTTTTTTGCTCTAAAATTAGTTGTTATCCCAAAATATTTTTAAATTCCTGGGGAAATAAATGACTTCAGAACTAAAATGAACTAAAAATCCTTTTTGAGCCACACTACAATATTGAATGCCTCATTTCTGTATGCTGTGACAGGGATCTGGAAAGATGGGATATTTTTTCTTTGACTTTAATGAGGTGAGTAATAGTAGGACACATGATGAACATATGAATAGTATTTTCCCAGTGACCATTTTACCCCCCAATGCACAATGCTTTGCTCCCCTTAGCAAGGCAATAAATAGATCTTACAGGGAACAACCAAAGAACAGAAAACAATAATCAAATAGCCATTCAACAAAATCCAATGGATTTTAGGGGCTTTATTTCAATGAGTCCTATTTTTCTGATGGCAAAGGAAGGTCTAATAGTCTTAAAACTAGAAAAAAAATACTTTTTGAAATCTGATGGTGACAGCTAACAAATGTGTAGCCATCTGGTCTCTAATAAAACCTTCATGACTATAACCATGTAGACAAAAAAATACCCACGCAAAAATAATAGATGTAGGAGAGAGAACAACACATTTAAAATGAAGTTTTGAGTTTTTTGATGAGCGGATAATAGAAAAAGCTATAAAAAGCAAATTAAAATATATTACAATAGAATAAAACAAAGCAGAGCATTAAGCACTTACTTTAGGAACAATTTTAGATTATATGTCTTTTACTAATTGTTTATACATACTCTTCTTGAAAGTCATAAATACCTTGTCTCATTCAGCTGGCTATTATGTATGTGTTTTTCTCCTTGTACTCTGAAATGGCTTATATTATCATTAATAAAGGTAACTAAAAACATAAAACAAAAAGACAGAGCAACACTTGATTTTTGTAGTGCTTCCCCAGACATTTCAGCAATATTACTGCAGTGGTGAAACCTTACATCACTGACAGAAACACCTGTGTGGACGTAATTGTCTCTTAAACAGACCATGAACCATAGTTATATCGCTGCTTTCCTTCGAAATGACCAAGGAATAAATCTGATAAAGAATTTAAGTTGTTCCATTTGGTGGCAATTGGCATTTTATATCCCATCTTAGCTACCCGCAGAGATCTTTGCCTTTTCGGGCAGTATATTTTCATTTAAAATGAACTTTTCCATGTCTCTTTTTGTTTTGTTTCCATGCTCCATTGTAATACTCTTTCCCACAAATTTCTGTGAGGATAAGTGGGCAAAATTCCCATTGTCTTCAAGGGTAGGATGGGATTTACCACCACTCATGCTCAGATGAATTGGTATGAAAAGGGTCCAATCCTTACATAAGACATAAAATTGAGGAGGAAGGGGTGTCACATTCTGGGGTGCAATCCAGACCAGTGATGCCTTGTGTCACTGCCTGCCGTGTAATCCTGGGTGCCTTAAATGCTGTGCTGCTGTGGCTCACAGCTTGGGCACGGACAGCCAGCAGACCAGCATACAAGGAGTGTCTCTGTGTTAAGCAGCTCTGACTCAGCAACTCTGATTCCAGAAGCCTGCTTGTTGCACCATAACAGCCCCATTCTAGTCTCTATTACCCAGTTACCTTATGCCTGGGTTAAGCCCAATACACTCCCACTCCTGAATTTCCCTAAAACCATCTGCCCTAAAGTGTCCAGCCCTCTCCCAGATCATTCAGAGAAATAATAATATGTGTTTGCTCATCTAAAGAGATAAAAGGTCTACTTTATCACTTTACCTAGAGTTAACAATCACTTTAAATCCAACACAGCTTGGTTTAGATTAAAAGCAAAACAAGTTTATTAACAAAAGGAGATAGGATTTTAGGTGAGCTCAAGTATAAAGGACAGAGTTAGAAATGGTTGCAAGCAAATAAAATTTAAAACGCTGTCCAGTGGCTTAGACTTAACACAACCAGGTACAGCCTGTGGTCAAGTTAGTTTCAAGGTGGCAGAACCACATTCCTTTTGTCTAACTTTAGCCCTGTCTGGCAGAGACACTTTAAGAATATAATTCGCAATATGTTTGTAATTTTGAATTTGTCTTCCGTACACACCCCACACACTAATATTAATGATCAGTATAATATTAGTTTTCTATTGATATCTTACATGTCACCTTTGAGAGACAGGTTATGACATTAGTGACTTGGGGTACATTGAACTCATCAGGATGGCTAAAACTCACTACCAGACATCAGTGAGCCCCTTGCCCAATTGCTTTGGGATGCTGTTATGGTCACAGTTTTTTCTCTATACACCCTTTTTGTCTGTTTTCTTCTTATTATTATTATTTGTCAAACACTGACTGCTGACCTCACACTCACACCTTGTTTCTGGCAGAGCTTGAAGATAATGGCATTTCTATTTGTATTTACTTCTGTGGGTGTACACCAGCATCATGGTGACATTAGAATACCTCTCAAATAAGACTAAAAGGGCTAAACTCCCTTCACTGACTCTCCAGCAGAAGAGCATAAACAATATACATAATGAATAGCTAATATATATACTCTGAGCCCTGGTCTACACTAGGACTTTAGGTCGAATTTAGCAGCGTTAAATCGATGTAAACCTGCACCCGTCCACACGATGAAGCCCTTTATTTCGACTTAAAGGGCTCTTAAAATCGATTTCCTTACTCCACCCCTGACAAGTGGATTAGCGCTTAAATTGGCCTTGCCAGGTCGAATTTGGGGTACTGTGGACACAATTCGACGGTATTGGCCTCCGGGAGCTATCCTAGAGTGCTCCATTGTGCCCGCTCTGGACAGCACTCTCAACTCAGATGCACTGGCCAGGTAGACAGGAAAAGAACTGCGAACTTTTGAATCTCGTTTCCTGTTTGGCAAGCGTGGCAGATGACCATGCAGAGCTCATCAGCAGAGATGACCATGATGGAGTCCCAGAATCGCAAAAGGGCTCCAGCATGGACTGAACGGGAGGTACGGGATCTGATCGCTGTATGGGGAGAGGAATCAGTGCTATCAGAACTCCATTCCAGTTTTCGAAATGCCAAAACCTTTGTCAAAATCCCCCAGGGCATGAAGGACAGAGGCCATAACAGGGACCCGAAGCAGTGCCACGTGAAACTTAAGGAGCTGAGGCAAGCCTACCAGAAAACCAGAGAGGCAAATGGCCGCTCCAGGTCAGAGCCCCAAACATGCCGCTTCTATGATGAGCTGCATGCCATTTTAGGGGGTTCAGCCACCACTACCCCAGCCGTGTTGTTTGACTCCTTCAATGGAGATGGAGGCAACACGGAGGCAGGTTTTGGGGACGAAGACAGTGATGATGATGATGATGAGGTTGTAGATAGCTCACAGCAAGCAAGAGGAGAAACCGCTTTTCCCGACAGCCAGGAACAGTTTCTCACCCTGGACCTGGAGCCAGTACCCCCCGAACCCACCCAAGGCTGCCTCCCGGACCCGGCAGGCGGAGAAGGGACCTCCAGTGAGTGTACCTTTTAAAATACTATAAATGGTTTAAAAGCAAGCATGTGAAAGGATTAATTTGCCCTGGCATTCGCGGCTCTCCTGGATGTACTCCCAAAGCCTTTGCAAAAGGTTTCTGGAGAGGGCAGCCTTATTGTGTCCTTCATGGTAGGACACTTTACCACTCCAGGCCAGTAACACGTACTCGGGAATCACTGTACAACAAAGCATTGCAGTGTATGTTTGCTGGCGTTCAAACAACATCTGTTCTTTATCTCTCTGTGTTATGCTCAGGAGAGTGAGATATCATTCATGGTCACCTAGTTGAAATAGGGTGCTTTTTTTTCAGGGGACACTCAGTTCCTGCTGGGTTGTTTGCCTGTGGCTGAACAGAAATGTTCCCTGCTGTTAGTCACGGGGAGGGGGAAGGGTTAAGGGGCTAGCCACGCGGTGGGGGGAGGCAAAATGCGACCTTGTAACGAAAGCACATGTGCTATGTATGTAATGTTAACAGCAAGGTTTACCCTGAAAGAGTGTAGCCACTGTTTTATAAAATGTGTCTTTTTAAATACCGATGTCCCATTTTTTTTTCTCCACCAGCTGCATGTGTTTCAATGATCACAGGATCTTTTCCTTCCCAGAGGCTAGTGAAGATTAGAAAGAAAAAAAAACGCACTCGTGATGAAATGTTCTCTGAGCTCATGCTGTCCTCCCACACTGACAGAGCACAGACGAATGCGTGGAGGCAAATAATGTCAGAGTGCAGGAAAGCACAAAATGACCGGGAGGAGAGGTGGCGGGCTGAAGAGAGTAAGTGGCGGGCTGAAGAGAGTAAGTGGCAGGCTGAAGACAGGGCTGAAGCTCAAATGTGGCAGCAGCATGATGAGAGGAGGCAGGATTCAATGCTGAGGCTGCTGGAGGATCAAACCAGTATGCTCCAGTGTATGGTTGAGCTGCAGCAAAGGCAGCTGGAGCACAGACTACCACTACAGCCCCTGTGTAACCAACCGCCCTCCTCCCCAGGTTCCATAGCCTCCACACCCAGACGCCCAAGAACGCGGTGGGGGGGCCTCCGGCCAACCAGCCACTCCACCACAGAGGATTGCCCCAAAAAAAGAAGGCTGGCATTCAATAAATTTTAAAGTTGTAAACTTTTAAAGTTCTGTGTGGCATTTTCCTTCCCTCCTCCACCACCCCTCCTGGGCTACCTTGGTAGTCATCCCCCTATTTGGGTGATGAATGAATATAGAATGCATGAATGTGAAGCAACAATGACTTTATTGCCTCTGCAAGCGGTGATCAAAGGGAGGAGGGGAGGGTGGTTAGCTTACAGGGAAGTAGAGTGAACCAAGGGGTGGGGGGTTTCATCAAGGAGAAACAAAGAGAACTTTCAAACCGTAGCCTGGCCAGTCATGAAACTGGTTTTCAAAGCTTCTCTGATGCATACCGCGCCCTCCTGTGCTCTTCTAACAACCCTGTGTCTGGCTGCGCGTAACCAGCAGCCAGACAATTTGCCTCAACCTCCCACCCCGCCATAAACGTCTTCCCCTTACTCTCACAGATATTGTGGAGCACACAGCAAGCAGTAATAACAGTGGGAATATTGGTTTCGCTGAGGACTAAGTGAGTCAGTAAACTGCGCCAGCGCACCTTTAAACGTCCAAATGCACATTCTACCACCATTCTGCACTTGCTCAGCCTGTAGTTGAACAGCTCCTGACTACTGTCCAGGCTGCCTGTGTACGGCTTCATGAGCCATGGCATTAAGGGGTAGGCTGGGTCCCCAAGGATAACTATAGGCATTTCAACATCCCCAAAGGTTATTTTCTGGTCTGGGAATAAAGTCCCTTCCTGCAGCTTTTGAAACAGACCAGAGTTCCTGAAGATGCGAGCGTCATGTACCTTTCCCGGCCATCCCACGTTGATGTTGGTGAAATGTCCCTTGTGATCCACCAGAGCTTGCAGCACTATTGAAAAGTACCCCTTGCGGTTTATGTACTCGCCGGCTTGGTGCTCCGGTGCCAAGATAGGGATATGGGTTCCATCTATGGCCCCACCACAGTTAGGGAATCCCACTGCAGCAAAGCCATCCACTATGACCTGCACATTTCCCAGGGTCACTACCCTTGATATCAGCAGATCTTTGATTGCGTGGGCTACTTGCATCACAGCAGCCCCCACAGTAGATTTGCCCACTCCAAGTTGATTCCCAACTGACCAGTAGCTGTCTGGCGTTGCAAGCTTCCACAGGGCTATCACCACTCGCTTCTCAACTGTGAAGGCTGCTCTCATCTTGGTATTCATGCGCTTCAGGGCAGGGGAAAGCAAGTCACAAAGTTCCATAAAAGTGCCCTTACGCATGCGAAAGTTTTGCAGCCACTGGGAATCGTCCCAGACCTGCAACACTATGCGGTCCCACCAGTCTGTGCTTGTTTCCCGAGCCCAGAATCAGTGTTCCACAGCATGAACCTGCCCCATTAGCACCATGATGCATGCATTGGCAGGGCCCATGCTTTGAGAGAAATCTGTGTCCATGTCCTGGTCACTCACGCGACCGCGCTGAAGTCGCCTACTCGCCCGGTATCACTCTGCCAGGTTCTGGTGCTGCATATACTGCTGGATAATGCGTGTGGTGTTTAATGTGCTCCCAATTGCCAAAGTGAGCTGAGCGGCCTCCATGCTTGCCTTGGTATGGCGTCTGCACAGAAAAAAGGCGCGGAATGATTGTCTGCCATTGCTCTGACAGAGGGAGGGGCGACTGATGACACGGCTTACAGGGTTGTCTTCAGGAAGCTAAAATCAATAAAGGGGGTGGCTTTACATCAAGGAGTATTTCAGGCAGGACTTCACGGAGGGTTCCAATAAGAAATGGTGCACCTAAGTTATTGTTCTTATTGGAACAAGGAGGTTAGTCTGGCCTCTGATTGATACATGGCTAGATTTACCTCACTGCACCTTCTCTGTGAGTGACTGCAGTGTGACCTAGAGGAATGAGTCCCCTAGATGGGGGAGGGAGGGAAGCAAATGAATACAAAACAAATCTGGTCTATTTCTTGTTTTGATACACTCCATCTATCTTTTACATCTTTGGCTGGCAGCGGACGGTGCAGAAGGACTGCATGCCATCCACATCTCATGGCTGCTCGGCAGAAGATGGTACAATACGACTGTTAGCCATCCTCATCTCTTGCCTGTCTGGCAGAAGATGGTACAATACGACTGCTAGCAATCCATATCGCCAGCCTGCTCACCATAAGATCGTTCAATAGGACTGACTGCAGGACTAAAGAGAATGACTTGATCAAGTCACTCCAAATTTAGTCCCTGCGCCCATGTCATGAGGCCAGGAGCACCTCAGACATGACAATGACGGCTACCAGTCCTATTGCACCATCTGCTGCCACAAGGCAAGGGGTTGCTGCTACTGTGTAGCAATGCAGTACTGCGTCTGCCAGCACCTAGGAGACATACGGTGACAGTGAGCTGAGCGGGCTCCATGCTTGCCGTTGTATGGCATCTGCACAGGTAACTCAGGAAAAAAGGCGCGAAACGATTGTCTGCCCTTGCTTTCACAGAGGAAGGGAGGGAAGGGGGGGCCTGACTATATGTACCCAGAACCACCCGCAACAATGTTTTAGCCCCATCAGGCATTGGGATCTCAATCCAGAATTCCAATGGGCAGCAGAGACTGCGGGAACTGTGGGATAGCTACCCTCAGTGCAATGCTCCAGAAATCGACTCTAGCCTCGGTACTGTGGAAGCACTCTGCCGAGTTAATGCACTTAATGCACTT
Source organism: Caretta caretta (assembly GCF_965140235.1). Classification (NCBI taxonomy): domain Eukaryota; kingdom Metazoa; phylum Chordata; order Testudines; family Cheloniidae; genus Caretta; species Caretta caretta. The sequence goes on along the minus strand of NC_134206.1, from coordinate 295,153,431 downwards.
AGAGCATTTTCTGTGGGGACACACACACTCGAATATATAAAACCGATTTCTAAAAAAATGACTTTTATAAATTCGACCTAATTTCATTGTGTAGACATACCCTAGTTAGACTTGATTTGAAGAAGTGCTCAGCACCCAAAATTCCAGCTTAAAACCATGGGACCCATGGGTTATCAGCACTTCTGTGTATCAGTCCCCAAATCTTGTTTAACTTAAAGCAGTAATAATCTAAGGTGAGGGGAGGGAGATGTGTGACATTAATTCTAATTACATGTTGAAAAACTCCACTGCTGTTACTGAAAAAAAAAAAAAGAAAAGAAAACACTGCGTTCCCCATCATTTTAAGTGGACAAACCCAAGTACAATGTGTGAGCTCCTCCTGCTGGTTTGGAACCAACAGTTAATGAACAGACAGCATCATGACGTGGGTTCTAGCCTACAAAAGTTTATGCCCAAATAAACTTGTTAGTCTCTAAGGTGCCACAAGGACTCCACATTGTTTCATCCTAAAACTGTGCATGTGTCCACAGACATCATTGCGGATAAACAAAGGACATAAAGAAAATGGCCTTTAAAGGCTTTAGTGCATACAGACATACACACACAAAAGAAAAACAAAAGAGGTGGGACAATATCAAGGTTTACTAAAAGAAAAAGGGCAAAAATGGTAGAAAAATGCATTTGTTTAAATCTTCTGAAAAGATATGTCAAGCAATGAAAGATAAGAACAAAACAAAAACTACACATGCCAGCTTGTGAACTGCATAGATCAGTTTTACCACTGCATCTATAGGAAATGTAAACACATCTATATAAAATGGAAATAAAGTATTCTTGCACCTGCTATTATACTTGTAGGAGATGCTAGGTAGAGAAGCTGCAGTGCTTTTGAGGTGACACAAGGACTGATCCTCAAAGCGAGCACAGATTGAGGTTGTTGGAAGGTTAAGTAGTAGAAAAGAAGAAATGTAACTTATAAGGATATCATGCTTGCTGGTACACATTGGAGGTCATTCTGTGTACTCCTACCATAGTAATTTAAAAGTGTACTGAGTTTGAGATGAGGTCACATCTCCTGGAGTGAGTAACAATCGACTGATTTAGCAGCTAGCTTAGGGTTAGCCAGATTTTACTTACTAATATCTCACATGTGGAATAGTCTGACATAGTACATTTGTTTTGATAGAACTCTATCAAATGTATCCCCGAGGTCTTTTTCTTTCCTGTACATACAATCTCCCCTTACCCCACATCCCCTCCTTTTTTTGGTGCCTCTGCAGCACAGGAATTTCTATAATTGGTTTGTTACCCCCTTTGACCCAAGTGGTTAGCCAATATTTGGGTTCTTGTTTATTTTAGGGGGATAAATCAATGTGGAGTCAAGTATTTTTGATGCAATCTTGTTTGTTTACAAGTCTCAGTTCCCCACTCACAGTAGGAATAAAATAACAGAAGGCAGCTTATTTACCCACAGTTCTAAGCCTCTTTCCAGCCAACACTTTTCCCAAAATCTCTCTTTAATAGCTTTTTCTCAGGGTCATGCTATGAGAACTTCTCTGTCTGCCTGTCAGGCTTCCTTGATGCCTTCCCATGTGCATCAGTGGTGTTTTCTGCTGCCTCTCACTCCCCCTCCCTCACCCATCAAATAATACCCAGCTTGCTATATTTGCATTCAGTTCCTAGTGAAATGCTTCCACCCACATTGCTTAGGTTCCTAACTGGCCTTGCATGTGGCTTGTATTTTGGACAGTGACTTCTGCAATTTAAGCTCTCTATTCCAGAAAGGAATTTTTACATTTATCTTGAATGACGGGCAGCTGTTACATCCACCAATTCCAATGAGATTTTACCCTGCCCCCATCATAAGATGTTTTTTTATTCCACCCCCCACTCCTTTTTGATGCATTTGCAGCACAGACATTTCTTTAATTTGCAATAATATATTAAAAGAGAACTCCAAATCTGCATCTGACAGGTTAATTTTATGCAAAGTAGCAAAACACATCCAGACTACTTTAATTGCTGAAGTTCATACTTCTGTTTTTCATTTAGTACAAACTGTAAGTCATTTTCACAGTAGTGTTGTTATATAGGTCTCCTTGGGAAAACATGGGTATGAAGCAAGAAGATTTGAACTATTCCACCACTTGCTTGGTTACTTTCCTTTTTTACTGCATTAGTGCTGCCCACTAGTGGGCATCTGAAACACCTGTCATTCCATTATTCCTGAACAGATGTTTACTATGAACCACGTTCATTAGGCCAGATGCTTTTGAAATAAATATAGTACTTATATTTCAAGTTCTTTCATCACTGGAACTAAATTATTTTACCTTTAACTTACTTTGAGGTGGATGAATTTACACAGAACATAAGCATAGACTCAAAGGATCATTGCACATTCTTGATTTAGGACAGTGACTCCATGCAAGGGTAAATTCATTCATTGTGTCAACTAGGAGACAGTTGGTTTCCTGCAAACATTTCAGGAAACATTAAGGGCCTATTCTATAATAAACCAGTTCCAGTTCACCATCAAAAGCCTTTGCCTCTTAAGAGCTTATAATAATTGGAAAAGACATGGTCACATGTTAATCTTAAAATCCTATCACTGAAAAAGAAGCATTGAGGGAAAGGCATGTTTATTCTGTATTCCCCTTCTGCTGTGTGACAGACTAGGGAGTTTTAGTCTATTCACTCAACAGCCATGCAGGTTTCAAATGACTATTACAGGGCTGCTACTACAATCCAAATTCCTATTTGTGCTGCTGTTATACTGATTATCTAATATATGGGGTTCTTTAAACAGTTACTTCCTCCTGCTGTTTCTGTTTATGCTATCATGGGCCAAATTCCTCTGAAACAAGCCTCAGTCCAGGCCTGAACTGCCTTTTAAATAGAATGCTGTAAGGCCATAGAAGGAAGAGAAATCCATGTGGCTGTGCAAGTAGCCACATTTAATCAAGGGCCACAATCGCATGCCCCTTGCATAGACCCATTTCTAGAAAGTGCCAAGGCAGGCTTGGCTCTAAGAACTTGGTCTGGTTATGGAAGTTAACCTGGAAGTCTCACTGCCAATGAAATTAAAACTCTCAGTTGTGGTAAGCTTTGAAGAAAAGAAAAAGTCCAGAATGATTAGGAACTTGAAACAGATGAGATGAACTAAGCATGTTGTTTTTCGACCAAATTCAGCAAAGTACTTAAGCTTGGGCCTTACTTTAACTATGTTGGTAACCTCTGTGTGCTTGAAGATAGGGACATGCGCAAGTGAACTGGGCCTTTACACTAAAATGATGACCTTTTATCTAATAAAGTTCATCCAAAAGTTTGCTTCATTACCTTTATTTCTGTTTTCTTGGAGTAGAATATGACTTGTTCAGTATTTCTCCCCTTACACCCCATTCTAGACAGCATGGCTTGTTGCCACCAACACTCAAACAATGAGTACACAGAATTATAATTTGAATGAATATTGCAGGGAGGGAGACCATTGATCAGGGTGCACAAACACAGTGTACCCCTTTTGTAGCAGTCAGTTTCTTCACATTACTTCACTAAAAATAGAGATCCACTGTAACTGGGACTTCCATTGTACCTCATAGTAAATGTATTTTCTCAGCATGACTCCAATCCATGCCTATTGAGAGCAATGGAAGTCCTTCCATTTACATCAGTGCACTTTGGATCAAGGCCAGTATGAGATCATTATGGACCTGTTCCTGTCTGTGATCTGTACATCAAACTCATTTACTTCAATGAGAGTTCCACATACGGTGCTTCTCCAGTGCCTGCAAGTGGTTTTTATGGTCACTCTCTGCCTTTCCTTGTTTACTGAGAGCCACTGCTTGTCAAAAAGGAAGCATGTAGAAATTATTAGCCAACAGGTATCTTGGGGCACATGATGCTAATGGAATAAATACTATACAATTTATTAGAGGCATCCATTTGGGAATTGTCGCAAATAGCTTCACAAGCTTGAATAGCATATTTAGCAACCTCTAACAAGTTTCTTGGAGAGAGATTATTTTGTGACTCATCAGGATCCTTTATATACTGCCTAAATTAGACAGCATGTTAAAAAGTAATGCCAGGGACACTTTCCTACACTTATACCTGTATCTGGGGGAACAGTCTGTTCCTTGTTTGCATGATGCTAGTGCTTATTGGCTGCATTCTTATTTACTGATAACACTGAAACCAGTTAGCCAGTGAATTCTTTTCACTCATGACCAGGTAAATAAAACTGTTGTGTCTGGAATGGCACAGATCAAAAAGTGCATCTGATAAATTTTAACTCCAACGACCACACCAGGGCAATTTCCAAAGACAGCTGCCAATGCAGAGATTCTAAAAACTTACGAGGAGACAAGCAGAATTTTGTACAGTAGTACCTCATCCCTCATTGTTATAAGTTACTTCATTTATATGGTTGAAGGCTAGATCTGGTCAGAATTTTTTCATTAAATCATTTATTTTGAGGAAAATTGCCATTTTTGTCAAAATCAAAATGTTCTAAAAATGTGTCAATTTTGATTAATTTTCATTTAGAAAAAATGAAAAAGCATTTTGTTTCAACATTTTTGGAATGGAAAGTTTCAATTATTCACTTTGATTTGAGTTTTGGGAAAAAAATAATTGTTTTTATTGAAAAAGGATTTTAAAAAGTTCAAATCAGACCAAAATGTTTTGACTGACCCAAAACAATGTTTCCCCCCTCCACCCGACTTTTCTTTCACAGGAAAATTTGAAATTTATTGTTTTTATTCCATTTTGGAAAAATACATTTCAAAATCATGGATTTCCATTCCCCCTCGCCAAAATGGAAAATTTGGTTTCCACCCACATCTATGGAGGGTTACTTTACGTCAAATGTAAGGATATATCCTATGTAAAAGTACAATACTATAAGAAGTAGTTTGGTCTAGTGGGCACTGGAGAAACTGCGTTGCTCAGTCAGGAGAACTGAGCAGATTGCGTCAACCTTACTTCAGCCGAGTAGTACCTTACTCACCATGCAGTCCTAATGAAATCAGTAGAGCTATTTGAGAAATAAGGTACTATTCCACATAAGTAAGGATGCACAATCTGATCCTTAAATTGTTAGCTCTTTGGGAGAGAGATCTTTTCTTACTGCTCCTGAGGTGGCACAGCCAGGTCTTAAGGGAACAAGAGTCTCATCTTCACTGCTAGAGTTTCAGCCAATGATGATCGCATCAGCACTGCAGATGCAGAGAGAACTTCATCCCACTCTGTGCATTGGATCCATGCAGTTGATGGCTGGTGAAGGCCAGTGGGTAAGTACTAAGTCTCATACTTGTGGAGAATGTCAACACCTTTCTGAGAGATGGCAGGCTGCCTGTTGCTTTGAAGGAAGCACTGATGTGGCTTTGCTTAATAACTTATCAAATGACACTGACAACATAGCAAATTTTCTACCAGCTGCACATCTTCCATTCTTGGGTAGTATTGTACAGAAGGCTGTATCAAGACAACTTTCAGTATCTAGATGACTTTGAGCTCATTGACTCTTTTCAGTCTGACTATAGACCTAGCTTTGGCCTAGAGACTGCACAGGTCAATGATCCCCTATCAGGTGTCCATGTTGCTATTATTAGCTCTATCAGCTGCCTTCGGTTCTGTTGATCATGAGGTGTTGTTGACTCACAAGTGGACCTTTCAGGAAGTGGATGGGGCTGCTCTTCAGTGTTGTTGTTTTCTCTCAAAGATCTCAGTGGGTAGTTGTGAACAATTGCTCCTCTTCCCAAAGATCTTTCAAGTGTGTCTTTTGTCACCCTTCCTGATCATTGTCTATAGGGATCCATTAGGAGGGTTAATAAGTAGCCATGGGGTGATATACTGATGGCACCCAACTGTACGTCTATCTTGTCTGACTCGGATGATGTGGTTGAATGCCTGAGCTAGTGTCTAGTTGAGATTGGGGCATGGATGAGAGTAAAATGGCTGACACTCAATCCAGACAAGATTGAAATGATGATGGTGGGTTCCTAGAACCAACCAGAGGAGACGGCAGTACCTTTGACTGGGAGAGCACACCTGCCATTAGTTACTAGCCTTCATAACTAGTCATGGTTTAGGACCCCCCGAAACTCCTGTTTGACAGTTACAGCAGTAATCCAGTCTTTTTACCAACTGCAGCTGGCTAAGATGTCACAGTCTTTTCTTTCAGATGCAGACCTTATTGTTATCCATCCTTTTGTTACCTCACGATTGGACTATTGCAATGTATGCTGCACCTTAAAACCATTCTGAGACTGCAGCTCGTGCAGAACATAGATGGTCACATATTAGAATAATAGAATATCAGGGTTGAAAGGGACCTCAGGAGGTCATCTAGTCCAACCCCCTATTCAAAGCAGGAACAATCCCCAACTAAATCATCCCAGCCAGGGCTTTGTCAAGCCTGACCTTAAAAACCTCTAAGGAAGGAGATTCCACCACCTCCCTTGGTAATGCATTCCAGTACTTCACCACCCTCCTAGTGAAAAAGTTTTTCCTAATATCCAACCTAAACCTCCCCCACTGCAACTTGAGACCATTACTCCTTGTTCTGTCATCTGGTACCACTGAGAACAGTCCAGATCCATCCTCTTTGGAACCCACTTTCAGGTAGTTGAAAGCAGCTATCAAATCCCCCCTCATTCTTCTGCAGACTAAACAATCCTAGTTCCCTCAGCCTCTCCTCAGAAATCATGTGTTCCAGTCCCCGAATCATTTTTGTTGCCCTCCGCTGGACGCTTTCCAATTTTTCCACATCCTTCTTGTAGTGTGGGGCCCACAACTGGACACAGTACTTCAGATGAGGCCTCACCAATGTTGAATAGAGGGGAACAATCACATCCCTCGATCTGCTGGCAATGCCCCTACTTATACAGCCCAAAATGCCATTGGCCTTCTTGGCAACAAGGGCACACTGCTGACTCATATCCAGTTTCTCGTCCACTGTAACCCCTAGGTCCTTTTCTGTAGAACTGCTGCCTAGCCATTCGGTCCCTAGTCTGTAGCAGTGCATGGGATTCTTCCGTCCTAAGTGCAGGACTCTGCACTTGACCTTGTTGAACCTCATCAGATTTCTTTTGGCCCAATCCTCTAATTTGTCTAGGTCCCTCTGTATCCTATCCCTACCCTCCAGCATATCTACCTCTCCTCCCAGTTTAGTGTCATCTGAAAACTTGCTGAGGGTGCAATCCACACCATCCTCCAGATCATTAATGAAGATATTGAACAAAACTGGCCCCAGGACCGACCCCTGGGGCACTCCACTTCATACCGGCTGCCAACTAGACATGGAGTCATTGATCCCTACCTGTTGAGCCCGATGATCTAGCCAGCTTTCTATCCACCTTATCTTCCATTCATCCAGCCCATACTTCTTTAACTTGCTGGCAAGAATACTGTGGGATACTGTGTCAAAAGCTTTGCTAAAGTCAAGGAATAACAAGTCCACTGCTTTCCCCTCATCCACAGAGCCAGTTATCTCGTCATAGAAGGCAATTAGATGAGTCAGGTATAACTTGCCCTTGGTGAATCCATGCTGACTGTTCCTGGTCACTTTCCTCTCCTCTAAGTGCTTCAGAATTGATTCCTTGAGGACCTGCTCCATGATTTTTCCAGGGGTGAGGCTGACTGGCTTGTAGTTCCCCGGATCCTCCTCCTTCCCTTTTTTAAAGATGGGCACTACATTAGCCTTTTTCCAGTCATCCGGGACCTCCTCCGATCACCATGAGCTTTCAAAGATAATGGCCAATGGCTCTGCCATCACATCCGCCAACTCCTTTAGCACTCTCGGATGTAATGCATCTGGTCCCATGGACTTGTGCTTGTCCAGCTTTTCTAAATTGTCCTGAACCACTTCTTTCTCCACAGAGGGTTGGTCACCTCCTCCCCATGCTGTGCTGCCCAGTGCAGTAGTCTGGGAGCTGACCTTGTTCGTGAAGACAGAGGCAAAGAAAGCATTGAGTACATTAGCTTTTTCCAGTCTTCTGTCACTAGGTAGCCTGCCTCATTCAGTAAGGGGCCCACACTTTCCCTGACCTTCTTCTTGTTGCTAACATACCTAAAGAAACTCTTCTTGTTACTCTTAACATCTCTTGCTAGCTGCAACTCCAAGTGTGATTTGTCCTTCCTGATTTCTCTCCTGCATGCCTGAGCAATATTTTTATACTCCTCCCTGGTCATTTGTCCAATCTTCCACTTCTTGTAAGCTTCTTTTTTGTGTTTCAGATCAGGAAGGATTTCACTGTTAAGCCAAGCTGATTGCCTGCCATATTTACTATTCTTTCTACACATCGGGATGGTTTGTCCCTGTAACCTCAATAAGGATTCTTTAAAATAAAGCCAGCTCTCCTGGACTCCTTTCCCCCTCATGTTATTCTCCCAGGGGATCCTCCCCATCAGTTCCCTGAGGGAGTCAAAGTCTGCTTTTCTGAAGTCCAGGATCCGTATTCTGCTGCTCTCCTTTCTTCCATGTGTCAGGATTCTGAACTCGACCATCTCATGGTCACTGCCTCCCAGGTTGCCATCCATTTTTGCTTCCCCTACTAATTCTTCCTGGTTTGTGAGCAGCAGGTCAAGAAGAGCTCTGCCCCTACCTGGTTCCTCCAGCACTTGAACCAGGAAATTGTCCCCTACAGTTTCCAAAAACTTCCTGGATTGTCTGTGCACGGCTGTATTGGTGTCCCAGCAGATATCAGGGTGATTGAAGTCTCTCGTGAGAACCAGGGCCTGCGATCTAGTAACTTCTGTTAGTTGCCGGAAGAAAGCCTCGTCCTCCTCATCCCCTGGTCCAGTGGTCAGAAGCAGACTCCCACCACGACATCACCCTTGTTGCTCACACTTCTAAACTTAATCCAGAGACTTTCAGGTTTTTCTGAAGTTTCATACCAGAGCTCTGAGCAGTCATACTGTTCTCTTACATAAAATGCAACTCCCCCACCTTTTCTGACCTGCCTGTCCTTTCTGAACAGTTTATATCCATCCATGACAGTACTCCAGTCATGTGAATTATCCCACCAAGTCTCTGTTATTCCAATCACATTATAATTCCTTGACTGTGCCAGGACTTCCAGTTCTCCCTGCTTGTTTCCCAGGCTTCTTGCATTTGTGTATAGGCACTTAAGATAACTCGCTGATCGTCCCTCTTTCTCAGTATGAGGCAGGAGCCCTCCCCTCTTGATCTCTCCTGTTCTTGCTTCCTCCTGGTATCCCACTTCCCCACTTACCTCAGGGTTTTGGTCTCCTTCCCCCAGTGAACCTGGTTTAAAGTCCTCCTCACTAGGTTAGCCAGCCTGCTTGCGAAGATGCTCTTCCCTTTCTTCATAAGGTGGAGCCTGTCTCTGTCTAGCACTCCTCCTTCTTGGAGCACCATCTCACGGTCAAAGAATCCAAAGCCTTCTCTCCAACACCACCTGTGTAGCCATTCGTTGACTTCCACGATTCGACGGTCTCTACCTGGGCCCTTTCCTTCCACAGGGATGATGGATGAGAATACCACTTGTGCCTCAAACTCCTTTATCCTTCTTCCCAGAGCCACATAGTCTGCAGTGATCCACTCAAGGTCATTCTTGGCAGTATCATTGGTGCCCACGTGGAGAAGCAGGAAGGGGTAGAGATCTGAGGGCTTGATGAGTCTTGGCAGTCTCTCTGTCACATCATGAATCCTAGCTCCTGGCAAGCAGCAGACTTCTCAGTTTTCCCGGTCGGGGCAGCAGATAGATGACTCAGTCCCCCTGAGGAGGGAGTCCCTGACCACCTCCCCCCGGCCGCCTCCTTCTCTTGGGATTGGTGGTCATAGAACTCCCATCCCAAGGACAGTGCATCTCATGCCTTCCAATTGGTGGAGTCTCCTTCTGTTCCCTTCCCTCAGATGTATCATCTAGTCCACTCTCCGCATTAGTACCTGTGGAGAGAACGTGAAAACGGTTGCTTTCCTGTATCTGCATTGCTGGTACATGGATGCTCCCCTTTCTTCTTCTGGAGGTCACATGCTGCCAAATTTCTTCACTGTCCTTCTGTCCCCTCTGCGAATCTTCAGAATGTTGTGTCCGTAGAAGCATATCCTGACGTCTGTCCAGGAAATCTTCAGTTTCTCTTATGCAAAGCAGGGTCGATACCTGTTGCTCCAGACCTTGAACCTTCTCTTCCAATATGGAGACCAGCTTGCACTTTGTACAGACAAAGTCGCTTCTGTCTTGTGGAAGAAAGACAAACATGGCACATCCTGTGCAGGTAACAACAGTTGAATATTACCTTCCTTCTATGAGCTTCCTCAGGAGTTGTAGTAACTACTCAGAGAAACTTGCAAGATGTAAGCTTCAGTGGGCTCTCCTCAGGCAAACTCCCTCTGTTAGCCTCTCCGCTGGTCACCGCTGACTCGCTTTTTAGAACAGTCAGGCCCACTCAAGGCTCACTTGGAACAAAGCACTCCCAATTCACACTTTTCAAACAATCAAGTACATGGTCAAACCGACAAACTGTCCCCGCAACAGACACTCACCCACATAGCCCTCCAATGCAGCACTTAGTGTACCTCCTCTCAGACAGATCCCAGGCAAACTCCCTATGTTAGCCGCTCTGCTGTTCACCTCTCTGGGAGCACATGACCCCAGCCCTCTGGGATCTACACTAGAAGTCCATTGTCTCCACGTAAAAGTTAAAGTGATTAAGGTTGAGACCTGAATGGCCAGGAACTAGAGATGACAAAAGAACAAAATTTCTGTTCTGCAAGAAATTCTGGTATATCAACTTTATTTTTTCATAACAGGTCAGGATGAAAAGTTGAAATATTGAAATGTTTCTTGGAATGAAAAGTTCCGAAAGCTTTGATTTAGATATGAGCAAATGTTTAGTTATTTTCAGTCAAGAGAAAATCTTTTGATACTTCCAAATCAAAATATTTGTTTTGGTTTGTTGAACTGCCCAGAATGTTTTGTGTTTGGCGGGTTCAATATTAAACTGCATTTCCCTCTAGGCCAGTAGTCATGTGATTCCCAGGATGCACAACCGGCTCAGTCTGATTGGAAACTGCATTGCAACATGAGTGGTATAGTTTGGCCCATACCTGAAGGATTCATGCAGGGTTCATGCACTTGGCAACGTTCAGGGAACACCCTGAGTGTTGTGTAGGAGCAGTACACACACGGCTCCTCTCAAGGGCATGAACCTTGGAAACTCGCCCAGAGGACATGAACCGTGGGAAGCCTCCCAGGACTGGGCTCAAGGCCCGAGAGCAAGGAATGCGGTAGATAGATATTGGTAAATAAGAATATTAAACAAAGCCAATGTATTCCTTTTATCTGTTGGAGTATGTAATGCGCAGGAGGAGGGAGAGAATAAAAAGAGAGGGTGGAAAGCTGACAAGGCAGACCAGCCTGCTTGCTTGCTTAAAGCCTTGTTCTGTCTTGTATTTGGACCGCAACACATACCAAAGTGGGAGCATGAGATTCCTGGACATGAAGCAATGTCACCCACATGTCCATGCAGTTTTATATTGAACTCATTATAAATTAAACATTTTGGGACAGTTTAACAAACAAAATATTTATTTTGTTTTCCCAACCAACACTACCTGGGTCTAGCCTGTCTGAGGGATCACCTCTCACTCCATCACTGTTCTGTACTTGTAAGAAAAGGTTTCCAGGGATGCCCATATTGAATGAGTGAGGGGACGAATAGCTGATTAAGCTTCTGTCTGGTGCTGACTGGGTAGTAGATTTTATGCATGTGACCAGTTCCCTGATTATAGAAAATAACTCTCAGTGGGAAAAAAAAAAACATCAAAAAACAAAACCTGAAGTTTGATCAGAGGAGCAGTCTTTCACATTATTTTATGTTAAATATAACCCTAAATAGGACTGGCCCAACAACTATTTTAGATAATTTCATTTATAAAAATATGAACACATTTTTATCTATTATTTTGCATATTTAAGATTTTAAACTTGAGTATTTTTATTTGTTTTTTCTGTCCCTCTAGAATATGAGTTGCATGGAGTATTAGAGATCAAACCAAACAAATCTTACTGAAAACATTATACTTTCAAGACATTTCAAGACAAAGTAAGTAAACCTGAATGTAATAAAAATGCCACAAATGAAAAATAACTCTCAGGTGAAGAATTTTTTTGAAGTATCATAGAATATCAGGGTTGTAAGAGACCTCAGGTTGGACTAGATGACATCCTGAGGTCTCTTCCAACCCTGATATTCTATGATTCTATGATACTTCAAAAAATTCTTCACCTGAGAGTTATTTTTCATTTGTGGCATTTTTATTACATTCAGGTTTACTTACTTTGCCTTGAAATGTCCCATTTTAATTAAAATGTCTGGCATCTCCTTGAGTTTTGCATGTTCAGTGAAAATAAAATCTGAAATGACTCAGAGAAATTTGAGGACAGGTTACACAAAATTAGTGAATCCCTGCTTGCCTGGCAGATTCCTAGGGTTCATGAGAGTACTCTTAAAAGAGGAGAGGGGAAAGGGGGCAGTGTTTCCAGATGCATGTGATGGCTGGTTCCTCTCAGCTGGAAGAAATGACAGTTTAAAAATACAGTAAAATAAAATGAAGGGAAGATCTGATCCCCCAAAGCTATTCCCTGCTCCAGTGTCTGGCTAGCTCCCATAAGACTGGGGGAAAGCGCTAAACATAGCTGTAAGAGAGGCCAGTGAATAGTAGTTGGCAGAGGAAGTTGCTTCCACACTACAAAAATGTTCTCTAACTGGAGCTGATCCTAAGAGGCAGAAAGTGATTGTATGGTCCTTGTAAGTAGAACTGATTGAAAATCGGAATTGTCATCTTGTGAGCAATTCCAATATTTTCACATTTGTTTCCATTCCAGATAGGGATGAAAAGTTGAAATATCAACATTTTCTGTGGAATGAAAAGTTCTGACAAATTTCAATTTGGAAATATCAAAAGGGTTCATGTCAGATGGGTTTGATATGAAACTGCATCCACCTGTGCTTCCACAGTTCTTCAGTTTCCCCCCACAAAAATTCCCTTCTGTGGATTGGACTTCCTGGACAGACTACAGCCATTTAGCAGACACCATGGTTTCCATTGAAAAAAACATGTTGATGGAAAATTTCCAACCAGGTGCTCACTCAGTATGTCCGTCCTCTGCTCCTGCAGGAGAACACAGGAAATGCAGGCACTGGTGTGACCAATTCCCACGTGTCACTTATACAACTAAAAATCAGCGCTAACTCCACTGAAGTCAATGGCTTTAAGCCAGTGTAAATGTAAGCAGTTTGTGTGACAGCATTATTATTATAACTGCTACTCCTATTAGATGTCCAAATCAGGACTGAGACCCTATTGCTCCTAAACCCAGTACTAACACAAAGCAAGAGACTATTCCAGCCACAGACCTTACAATGTAATTCTCAGACAAGATATAATAAGTAAGTTCCACAGAGAATAGGCAGGAGGGTGAGAGAAACATCAGACATTTTGTCTATACTGGAATTTTAGCAACCAGTGTATTTATGCTAGTGCAAACCCCTAGTGTAGATGTATTTTGTGCTGGTGCAGTTTATTCTGGTTTGAAGTCTGGGGAAATTCCTTTATAGCAAGGGGATGGTGTGTTCCACAGCCTAGCTCCACATTTGGGATGCAAATATCAGGAAATGTAATGGAAAAATCAGTTGTCCTGTGCTCACTAACAGAGCTGAGCAAGAAATGGTGCAATAGGAGTAGGAGTCTCACCTGATGGAACATCTAGGGAAGAAGATGGGAGCTCAAGTGCTGGCAAGTAGGAACTTTGGCATAAGTCTGAAAAGTCCTCAGAGGCAAAATAATAACATATAAATGCCATATCCTCAAAATGCATGTCCACTCTAACTTTCTGCTCTCCACACTGTGGTAAGGGTGGCTCTGCATTGACCAAAATACCTTCAGTTTGTTAGGACCTGCAATTCCCTGTGGAATCAAAAGTGGAAAACCTATAGGCAAAATTCTCTTTGAAGACAACGGAATTTCATCATGGGTAAGGACTGCTAATTCAAGTTCCGCATTTTGTACGTGTTATTAATGATGCAAAACTCACTTCAGATATGTAAGCGTAATTGCTAATGTAAGAGAGCAGACTGAAAAAGGCATGTCTAGCACTGACATCTTAATGCCTTGCTCTTTATGAGGTAACTCTACTGGTATTTTTGACAACCCAGCCAAAATTACTTCTTTAGTTTTCTTTTTTCAGCATAAAAATATGGCTGCTATTGCAATCAGTGTTGAATTTACAAATGGCTGCATGCGAAGGAACCATGTTATAGTGTTCCACAGGGATGCCCACTTCCAAAATTAATGGCCAGCCTGACAATATTTTTTCCTCTCTTAATATCCATATGTAGGAGACAATGGTGGCAGAATTGAATATTGGCCTGTCCCTAAAATGCTGTGTGTGTTTTCAAACCGCTCATTTTGGAAATGATGGAACACCTGAATATTAAAGCCTTGTCCCATATGATTGTAAAAGCTTGGTTACTAGCCATTTACATCAAAAGGGAGTTTCTACTGAAGCAAAATGGGATTTATTATTTTTTATTGCTGTCTACATACTCATCATTTAAGGTTTCCTTCTAGACTGCCACATTCCCATGCTAAATAATCTTGACTATAGCTTATTAGTGAGTTGCATCAGTATGTAACACTAGATGTCTTAAGATGCATCAGGAGAGGTATTTCCAGTAGGGATAAGGAGGTTTTAGTACCATTATAAAAGGCACTGGTGAGACCTCACCTGGAATACTGTGTGCAGTTCTGGTCTCCCATGTTTAAGAAGGATGAATTCAAACTGGAACAGGTACAAAGAAGGGCTACTAGGATGATCCAAGGAATGGAAAACTTGCCTTATGAAAGGAGACTCAGGGAGCTTGGCTTGTTTAGCCTAACTAAAAGAAGGTTGAGGGGAGATATGATTGCTCTCTATAAATATATCAGAGGGATAAATACCAGAGAGGGAGAGGAATTATTTAAGCTCAGTATCAATGTGGACACAAGAACAAATGGATATAAACTGGCCACTAGGAAATTTAGACTAGAAATTAGACGAAGGTTTTTAAGCATCAGAGGAGTGAAGTTTTGGAATAGCCTTCCAAGGGAAGCAGTGGGGGCAAAAGATCTATCTGGCTTTAAGATTGAACTCGATAAGTTTATGAAGGAGATGGTATGATGGGATAACATGGTTCTGGAAATTAAATATTCATGGTAAATAGACCCAATGGCCTGTGATGGGCTATTAGATGGGGTGAGATCCAAGTTACCCAGGAAAGAATTTTCTGTAGTATCTGGCTGATGAATCTTGCCCATATGCTCAGGGTTTAGCTGATCGCCATATTTGGGGTCGGGAAGGAGTTTTCCTCCAGGGCAGATTGGAAGAGGCCCTGGAGGTTTTTCGCCGTCCTCTGTAGCATGGGGCACGGGTCACTTGCTGGAGGATTCTCTGCTCCTTGAAGTCTTTAAACCATGATTTGAGGACTTCTGTCATTAATGTAAAGGGAAGGGTAAACCCCTTTAAAATCCCTCCTGGCCAGAGGAAAAATCCTCTCACCTGTAAAGGGTTAAGAAGCTAAAGGTAACCTCGCTGGCACCTGACCAAAATGACCAATGGGGAGACAAGATACTTTCAAAAGCTGGGAGGAGGGAGAGAAACAAAAGGGTCTGTGTCTGTTGGTATGCTGCTTTTGCTGGGGATAGATCAGGAATGGAGTCTTAGAACTTTTAGTAAGTAATGTAGCTAGGTATGCGTTAGATTATGATTTCTTTAAATGGCTGAGAAAAGAATTGTGCTGAATAGAATGACTATTTCTGTCTGTGTGTCTTTTTTGTAACTTAAGGTTTTGCCTAGAGGGATTCTCTATGTTTTGAATCTAATTACCCTGTAAGGTACCTACCATCCTGATTTTACAGGGGTGATTCCTTTACTCCTATTTACTTCTATTTTTATTAAAAGTCTTCTTGTAAGAAAACTGAATGCTTTTTCATTGTTCTCAGATCCAAGGGGTTGGGTCTGTGGTCATCTATGCAAATTGGTGAGGATTTTTACCAAACCTTCCCCAGGAAGTGAGGTGCAAGGGTTGGGAGGATTTGGGGGGGAAAGATGTGTCCAAAGTACGTTTCCCAGTAAACCCAGTTAGAGTTTGGTGGTGGCAGTGGTTATTCCAAGGACAAAAGATAAAATTAATTTGTACCTTGGGGAAGTTTTAACCTAAGCTGGTAACAGTAAGCTTAGGAGGTTTTCATGCAGGTCCCCACCTCTGTACCCTAGATTTCACAGTGGGGGAGGAACCTTGACAACTTCAATAGCACAGATATAGGTGTGAGGTTTTTTTTGTAGGAGTGGTGGGTGAAATTCTGTGGCCTGCGTTGTGCAGGAGGTCAGACTAGATGATCATAATGGTCCCTTCTGACCTAAATATCTATGAATCTATGTTCTCTAGTAGACTGGAGTATGGCATTCATTGTCCTGTAGACTGCAGGAAGACAAGACACTAGGAATGTAGTATAACTAGGCTGCAAATTTATTAACTTAAAAATCTAGGCACTATCCAACAATAACTCATCCCCTGCAGGTCATTGTTCTTTTGTAATCCATTATACACACAGAAGGGCTGCCATCAGCCCCTACTCTTCTATTTCACCTGGTCCCAGCACCATTGCTAGGGTCCCCTTGCCTTATGATGATTAAAAGAGTGAGGGGAAGAGGAGTTTGTCTCTTCAGTGTATCAGACATTAGGGGTCCCAACAATCCCATTGCACACCTTCTTTATGAGACACTTCTAATCTTCTTCCAATTTTGTTTTATTTGGGAACTGGATCCCCTACTGAACAAGTACCTGCACTAGGCACCTGCTCCCAGGAGACACCAGCTATTTGCTTGGTGATCTTCCCCTCACTCCTTCCAGATTCCCAGACTGTTAACAATTCCTACAAAGACTAGCCCAGGGGGGAATTTGTTGTTCTTTTGTGGGTTTGCTCTCTATTTTGCATCAGCTCAATGCTTGTGCAAGCAAGAGAGTAAAAACACCTTTTTCTCTTTTCTGTTCCTAATATCAACCAGTCCAAAGGAGAAAATGCCAGGCATTTGCTCTCGACTTTTGCTCCATTGTCTGGATCACGATATTTCAAAACCAATAGCTGCCTGTGATGGAGAAAAGCTTTATTGTAGTACAGTGACCACCAGCAGTGAGCCCAGAAAAAAGCACCACAGAAAAGGAGCCTTTTGGTTGCCCATATGGTGGATTTGTTCACATGGGGATGCAGTTTCTATGTAAAGGAACAAAGTAGTGTGAAATCACTTTTGTTGCAAAGGGGAGAGTGGAAGAATTCTCCAAGCACTTTGTAACTGCTTCCTCAAAAGCCCATGTGGGGGAAAAAAAAAAAAGATGAACTCTTAGTTGAACTTGTTCTTTGCCACTATTTGTTAGCAGCAGAGTGAAAAGAATGCAGATCAAGCCAATATTTCTGCAGGTAATGGCACGGAGGTCAGGCTGGATAAGATGATTTATGGAATTGTTAGTAACCCTGTGTGATTAGGATTTGCCCTACTCCTCCTCTCTCTGCTTTTTTCTACTTTTGCTTCTCAATTTCTCTTTTCTTATATAAAGTTAGACTAAAAACAGTGCTAAAGGGACTTGCACTAGAGAAACACAGGCTGTATACCAAGAAAAGATTGAACAGCTCCCTTTTAATTAATATGATTTATTAGGTCTGAAACTAAAACAATACTGCTCTAGTTTTTGTATTTCTCTCATTATGGGTTTCCTTTATTGAATCTCCCTTTCTTATTTTCCTTGTTAACTTTGATAAACCTCTCAAAAAGCAGTAAAGCCCTGTGGAGTAGAGCACCTCAGCGTTCTAAACCTATTTATGAGGCTGTTCACTTTTCCACCCTTATTATGACAACAGTTTCAGGAGATAACGATATAATAAGGAAGTTTATTATAAGGAGAATAAAGGATAAGGTGGTTATTTTTGTTAGAATTCAAGGTAGCCATTGGCTTCTATCAATGTGTCACTAAACCATATTGTTTTCCTAATTAATGGAAAAAATAAACCAGCTGTTTTGTTTTGAGAAATTAATCATATCCTAAGCTATTTTACAAAGAAGTGTTACACCTGATCTGCACCCATGCAACTCCACTAATTTCAATGGAGTTACACTGGGAGAAAACTGAAATAATGCAGTTGTGACTCAGACCTGAGTCTCTTCAAATTCAGCCTGGAAATAAGGCATAATTTTTTTAAAAAGTGAAAGTAACTAATCATTGGAACAATTCAGCAAGGGTCATGGTGGATTCTCCATCACTGACCATTTTAAAATCAAGATGGGATGTTTTTGGTTGCTCTGTGAGGGATCTTTTTATTCTCTAAGGAGACAAAAATCAGAGCCCTCCTTAACCTTAATTCCTGGGCAGTTTCTGCTATCAGTTTTTTGAGATGTCTGAACTAGAACTATGGGTCAGACTTCAGTTGTTTTTATTCCAAATTCAAATAATTCTCTTGAATTCTGCATAAGCATTGCTCGTCGGGAAAATTTGCTAGATAACACTCTTGTGGGCAGATTTCCAGTAGTACTTGATTTTTGGTTTGGCCATAAATGCCAAGAGACTAGTCTCATGGTATTTTGATATTTCCAATCCGGTTCTGAATAAGACTGGGAAGTTTGGAGGCACAGGAGCTCTCATTGAGTTAGTATAAGTAGAAGCAGCAGTGTAGCTGTATCAGTGCAGGTAATGTCAGTAGAGGCATGGCTGAGCTGTACAGAGTACAACCCCCCCCCATACCCGCCGAAACTGGTGGGTATGAACTCAGCATAGCTCATATAGGTGCCTGCTGCCACTTCGCATGCTACCTTGGCTATGCTGCTATTTATTCTCTCACTAGCTTGATGAGAACTAGCGCGAGCCTGTGTACACAAGGAGGGGAATCACAACCCTAGCTCAGTGTAGACATAGCTTGTGTTACACCTGATTTGCAACTGTGTAACTCCACTAATTTCAATGGAGGTATACTGTGAGAAAACCGAAGTAAAGCAGTTGTGAATCAGACCTGAGTCTCTTCAAATTCAGCCTGGAAATATGGCATACTTTTTAAAAGTGAAAGTAATTAACCATTGGAACAACTCAGCAAGGGTCATGGTGGATTCTCCATCACTGGCTATTTTAAAATCAAGATGGGATGTTTTCTAGAAGCTATTCTCTGGAAATTATTTTGGGGAAGTTATATGGACTGTGTTATACGCACTGTATCATCAGACTAGATGATTGCAATGGTCCCTTCTGGCCTTGAAATGTAGGAAAATTCACTTCCATTCTTCAAGCAGACTCTGGAACTGGCAAAGACTAAACAAAAGTTATATCTAGAGCTATTTTATTTGGCATGAGCACATGAGCACTTAACATGTTGAGGTAAGCTAGGGTACACTTATTTAAAAGTTATGTCTATTCTTGTAGATCAAGAAACATTCTGGAGAAATTACTCATTCTTTTTAGCTTTCTTTGTAATTTCCTCCCCTGAAAATCAAAGCAGAAACAAAAACAACACATTTCCCTTTCCCACAAGCCCAATTCCTCATGCACAGTTAGCTCACTCCTGTCTCTGCCTGTCCTACTGTGACTATTCACACAAAAGCAGGCCCAAAATAAATATTTGCAGCTTAAACACTCAAAATGCATTTGCTCATGCAAAAATACTTTTTGCAAAACCTGATTTAATGCATTAGTGACACAAACCTACAGCAACATTTACCCAGTGATTATTCCTCTAAACTTTTTGTAACTGGAACTCACTGCATTTTAAACAAATATATTGACAGAAAGGTTGATTTAGAAGTTGTTAATGTTTTCATACAGCTGTTTTAGGGAAATACTTTTAATGCAGTTAAAATCTTTTCAGTTTTTTCTTATTCAGAATGACATTAACTATTACACTTTCTGTGTAAGCCCCTTTATCTAAGATGCTTGTATGGCCCCCATTACTTTAGTCTCAAGCACCTCACAATCTTTAATGTATTTATCCTCAGACACCATTGTGGAGTGCTATTATCCCCATTTTACAGATGGGGAACTGACACACAGAGGACATGAGTGACTTGCTCCAAGATAAACAGGAAAGCCTGTAAAGGAACAGGGATTTGAACCCAGGTCTCCTAATGCCTAGGTTACTACCCTAACCATTGCATTATCCTTCCTCTATATGTAGAAGGTGATAGTTTGGATCAGAGGAAGAGTTGGATCTGATTCTGGATTCTCTACACCCTAAACCAAAAAGAGACAAACCAGTTCCAGTTGACGCTGAGTCAGCATGATCATGAGTGTCCCCGCTTACTATAAACCCTCCCTTGCCCTAAGAGAGACTGGGGAAGTAATGGGCAGGGAGGTAAATTTCTGCACAGAGTTTAAAATCATGTCCACAGTGTAAATCATGGGCAGTAGGGCTATGCACTGGTGATTTCCTCTGAGGATGGAGGGGACAGAATCCTTCCACCAAATTGCAAAGCAGAAATTGAATGATCTGTGGGCCTTACTTTCCTGGTTCAGCTGGGAGGCTAAACTTTGCCCCCAACTTCGTTGAAATCAATGGGACTCCATGGGAACAGTATAGAAATTAGGCCTTGAAGCTGCATACACAAAACTAAGACCAGAATTTGGTCATAATATTTATGAAGTAGTCTCACAACTAAAGAGTATTTTCAAGCAAGAAAGCAGCTGAAAAAAAATCAGTAAGAACTAATTACAAAATATATATATAAATACAGATCTTAGAAGATGTTTCCATAATTAAAATAAATGGATAATCTTAGCAAGCAGACAATTACCATATTTCTCACTATAAAAAGGAACAACCATATAATCAACCATTTCTAGGCCTGGTCTACGCATAGAAGGCAGTCACCCAGAGTTCAGCTGTGCCAAGAGTGGGGGGAAAATAGTTTGAGTATTTGTTCAGATTCAAGAGAACATCTATTTGACCATATTTTAGACTCTTTCATGTTTGTTTCCTGCAAATATTATAGTACCCAAACTTTAAGAGCTAGAATTTCAATGAAAAGTGAATTTGAAGCTCAAATACTAAAATATGTTTCAAAAGCACATTTTGAATTGAACATCCAGTTGTAAATTCACAATTTGTAGCTTCTGCCTTTTGGTAAGTTATACAAGGTCATACAAATCAGGGGACAGAAGCAACGCCATGTTACTTATGTAATTAACCAGCACAGCGCAAATTGCACATTTTCTTAATGAACAAGCTACAAAAGTTTCCATCAAGTACAAAAGTACAGATCAAAAGTTACTAATCTGAAGATCTTGGCCAATACTTCTGAAAAAATAAATTTGCGAAGATGACAAAGTATTTGAATCCAGACAAAAAGAGAAGACAAAATTAATTGGTTCAGTTGTCATGAATGATGTGCTTAACTCTCGTATTCAACACATATAAAGGGTGTATATATATCCTATACAGAGTTACCAAAATGTAGTTCTATATATAGACATTTGTTAGTGGCACTGATGACACAGCTTTCATCACTGTGTTTTAGAATGGACACACTACCTGATTCATTTTCCACTGATAGCGATAGAAGGACTCCCGTTGACCTGAACGGGAGCTGGATCAAACCCTTCTACAGGTATATTCCTCACTCCAACCTTATGCCTTTTCTTTTATAATAGATTGAACATACTATTTTAAAGCAAAAGTAATGCAAGTAATCATTTGTCTATACTATCACTTGCCATTGTCTGAAGGCAGAAAACCATTTACTGTATTTTCCTAATTCAAAAATCCATTTATTTTATTTTAATGAATGTTTACTGTAGTACAAACAGTCATACATTGCACGAAATAAATTTGGTCATGATAGAAGGACCACAAGATGTTGACGGGGGTAGTCGGGCTCTTTTTTATGACACTATTCCCCCCTGACTAGCTTTACACGCAACTGAAGCAGATGGATTTGTATCCCAGCTTTCATGACAAAACTAACCCTGATACTATTTCATTTGGATATCCGGGAGGGGGGCAAAACAATAAGCTGAGACGACTCAGATGTTGCAAGGCTAGGAAGATGCAATGTTCTGCTTTGTCTAGTCATGTCCTTGTTTTCTGAATGGTATAAATGATGGAATATAACTTTGTGAGCAACATGCTCATGCTACAAGAAGAGTAATAGCAAGCAGTGGTCACAAAAGGGTTAGTGCTCAGTTGCAACCAACTGGTTTCATTTTCTAGAAGAGCATTCCATAAACAGCTTATTTAAAAGCATCCATGAAGAAATGGTTTTAATGAAATGATGGGGTAGCAGGATTATATTTAATATTGGTGAAAACCAGACATTTTCAATGGGAAGCTAACCCGTTACTATCTTTAGTTCCAATCATGTTAAGAGCTTTCATGAAAGGGCAGAAGCTCATTACTGGATCAGTGTCTTCGTTAATCTTCTCCCTCAATGCCCTAGTGTGGTAGTTAAGCTCATAAGGGATGCAGCACCTGGCAGAGTCCTGGGTGAAGCTTTTGGAAGCTTAGAGCAGGGCGGACTTAGTAGAAGACCATCAGTCAGAGAATTCCTCATCCCCACAAATAAGGATGAACCCAAACCTGACTATCTTTCAGGCACAGTGAAAGCAAACCTCCCAGCACTAGCAAAGACAAGAGAATGGTCCATCATTATATTCTCCTGGATATTTATAAAAATTAATTCTTCTCTCCCAGGAAATAACAGCCAGTGGGCAACAGTAAGGGTATGTCTAAGGATGTGATTCCCAGCTATCATCAACATACTCACGCTAGCACTGTGGTAAAAATAGTACTGTAGCCACAGTCACGTGGTCAGTGGCAGCATAGGCTAGCCACCCTGTATATATAGCCCTGGGGCTGATGCAGATTTATACTCAAGGAAGCTAGTCTATGCAGCTGCTAGGGTTGTCAACTGTCCGATTGCAAAAACCCAAACACCCTTGCCACGCCCCCGCCTTGCCCCTTCCCCGAGGCCATGCCCCTGCCCCGCCCTCTGCTCACTACATCCCCCCTCCCTCCATTGCTCGGTCTCCCCCACCCTCACTCACTTTCACTGGGCTGGGTTAGGGGTGCAGGAGGGGGTGCAGGCTCTGGGCTGGGGATTGGGGCTGAGGGGTTCAGAGTGTGGGAGGGGGCTCCGAGCTTAGCCTGGGGCAGAGGGTTGGGCTGCAGGGTGTGGGCTCTGGGAGGGAGTTTCAGTGCATAAGGGAGCTCAGGACTGGGGCAGGGGGTTGGGGTGCAGGAGGGGGTTTGGGGTGAGGACTCCAGCTGGGCGGCGGTTACCTTGGGCAGCTCCCGGGAAGCAGCCAACCTGTCTGGCTTCTCTTCTTGGGCGTGGCCAGGTGGCTCTGTGTGCTGCCCCTGCCTGCAGGCACCACCCCCGCAGCTCCCATTAGCCGGGAACCAAGCACTGAGGGACGAGGAATAGAGAACAGACAAGTTCCACAAGGTAGCTGGGAGTGAGTCCATGGTGGGTTTTGAGATCAAGGGCTACAGTTCTGCCCTCAAAAACTGGTTCCTACTGAAGTCAATTTATATGTTGAACCAGATTTTTTTCTGAACAATTTGTGTCACTAAGTTTAGGAAGGCACCTTTACTAGATGTGTGCCCTTTTCCCCCTTGTCTCAGGGATGGATGCAACACTATTCTATCACTGTTCTAACAGAAGAGGTGCTGTGTTTATTATGTTTTAGAGATCCTAGTTAGCTTATTCTGTTGCAGATACTCTTCTATTTAACTTTTAGCAATTAATTTCATAATCTAGTTCAAAACTTCCTTCTTTGGGCCAAATTCTACGGTCAGTTATTTCATGTGACTCCCATGGATTTAGGGGGAAGCAGTACGGATAAAATAAGATTCTCCTCCTGCAACAAAAATAAATGAAAGAATTTCCTCCCTGAACCTTCACTTGCTGAATCTTCACATATGCCCTTATCCCTTCAGATATAGTTCTTCCGATGCAGGTTTATTCTACATGTTCATTTGTGCCATTCAAATGAATAATTGTTAATGAGGAGTTGCTCTAGATGTTAAAGCCATTTAATATGGGTTAACATAGGAATAAAGTTAGATGTTTGCTGGCCCACATTCTCTCCCCTGGTGTGTATCACACTTGGAGGACAGTAGGTTCCTCATACAGAAAAATCTTTATTTACTTATATAACTCCATGGAGAAACCAATTAACTGTGCTGTTTCTTCCAAAAGGATTAGGTCCTGTGAAAATGTCTAACGTGCCAAACTAAACATAGCTGACACTTCCTTACTTTGATAAACCTTTGCTTATCTTTGTGCAGCGCCTTTGTGTCATCACTGATATTCTCATTATGTCACATCTGCAATGAATTATTTAAACATTTTAATAATGAACTACCATACATCTGAACAAGAAAATAAACATACTCCTTCAGACTGAAAGTAATTCAACACATGAAGTTAGCTTTGCTTCTAGAAATAATATGGGGCTGGATCAAACTCCCAAGATCTGAATGCATAGGGCTCTGCCTGTGCACGGATTACCCCTCACCTGTGTGATATCAGCAACCTCCACTGCATTGTTCATTCCTCCTCAGCTCCTCTTCCTCAGGCCTCATGGAGAGCCCTCTGTGGGGTCAGGATATGCAGGGGGAAAATCCAGGCAGTGAGTGATGCTGGAATGGCATTGTTTTCCTACCAGTCCTGTTCAGAGTATTCAGAACGTGATACAGCTGCAAGCTATGGAGCCCCTCAGTGCTGGGGAATCTCCTCATTATGGGAAGCCCTGGTAGCATGGCTCCAGGGGACTCATTCTGCTCTTATATACACCAGTGTAAATGAGGATGATCTCCAATAAATTAAGTAGAGTTACACCAGTGTCAAACTGGTGTCAGATCAGAATAGGGACTGTATGCTTTCACATAAATGTACCTAAAGGAATGGAAATCAATGTGGTTCCTTCTCATTATATTAATTAATATTTGTACAGTGCTTTGCAACTGAAAAGTGCTTTAGAAGAGATCAGTATTAATAACAAAGAATAGCTTGACACATTGCCCAGTGCTCTGAGATCATGTAATTAATAAGAAGCATTTAATGAAAATATAAATCAGAGGATATAGAAGATACTAATTTAGTGGATTAGTATGAGATAACATGGCAACATTACTGTGCAGTTCGCTGTTGTTTACAATACAGTACTGCATATTTATTACAAATTACTACTTTTGCCCCCACAGTAGCAACTCAGAAAGTAATTCACATCAGTGCTGGAGGTTACAAACTACTACAGAGAAATATTGCACAGAGACATCATTCACAGATGGCATAGGCTTCTGGCTCTCTGCAAAAAATGGGCATGCTGCAAACTGGCAAAGAGTAGCAGCCAAATGCCAGCTAGTTCAGACCGTGCTGTTAGTTTCACATGCTTCAGCTGGCATCCCTAGCTGGAGACTAATAACTTGGTAATGACATTCCACTTGTAATTCTGTCCAATTGTTAAGTTTGTCTCAGTTTCTTTGCATTGTTGGTTATTGGGCAGCCCAAATAATAAGAACAAAATACTCTGTTGGCTTTCATTTGCTTAGAACAAAACAACCTAAGAAGGCCAGTGAATTAATGAACAACAATTAGATCTTGGACGTAATTCAAGATTTATATTGCATTTAATTCAGCTCGGTAATTTTAATTGTTCGGCAATGCATATCAATTAAGCAAAACCTTAGATATTTAATGAATCAGAAAATCCAAGACAGTAGCCACATTTTTCAAGTAAAAACTGCAAAGAAAGACTAATGCCAAAAAAAAAAAAAAAAAACAGCAGCAGCCATGTTCTTGCACTGTAGAGCGGCAGCAAAGAGAACTATCAGAGTACAGTACCTTTGATTCAGCATGGCCCCAGTGCTGGTTCTAACAGTGGTTGTGACAGTTTGGTGAATTATGTGTGAAACATGAGTTCTGGCTGATTTTATGAAATTGCTGTCTGACTGAATCCCTCAGTGTATACTGAATCACCCATTTGCTACTGGGGTTGGTGTCACTTATCTCCCAGACCAGGAACAATTGAGAATCGTTAACCTGTATTAGCTTTCTATTCAAATGGGAGCACCTTAGAACAATGGGATGACTGCAGCACAGGTGAAAACCAGTTGTACTTAGGCTTGTTACAGGAGGTTTGGCAGACTGTCTCAACTGATGTTCAATAACTGCAACATCAGAACACACACTAGACTTTTAGTTTATAAAGCAGTGGTAATCCCAACTCTCCTCTATGGCTGCAAGATTTGGGTGATTTACAGAAAAGACCCGAAAAACCTGGAACATCAGCACTTTCTCCGGAAGATCGTCAACATAAAGTGGGAGGCTAGTTGCACTAACATCAGTGTCCTTACAGAGGCCAACGCCTTCAGTATTGAGGCACTGATTATCCAGCACCAGCTGAGGTGGAGCGGGCACTGTGTACACGCCTACCAAAACAATTGCTGTACGCCCAACTCACAAAAGGAGAAAGGAAATGGGGAGACCAAAAGAAACGCTTCAAAGACACCCTCCAGACATACGTCAAGAGATGTGGCATCAATACCATGCACCAGGAGACAGTAGCCCAGGACAGGGCTAACTGGCAAAGACTTGCCAGAGAAGGAACAATTATTTTTAAGGAAAAATCACCTTGCCCTGATCACATAAAAACTCCAGAAAAGCAAGAACAGATGACTGTCATGCAGCAATCGTGACCCAACCCTGCCTTCCAACATCACCTGCAATGTTTGCCAATGAGTTTGCAGTTCAAGGATTGAACTCCTCAGTCACCAAAGGACCCATAAAAAATAGAAACTTGTGGAAGAGATCATCCTCAAGCTTGAGGGATCACCACTGTTGACTACAGGAGGTGGGGTTGGAACAACGCAAAATCCCATCAAGGAAGAGGGAACAAAGAAACTAGGTGTTAAAACTGGCTTTTACAAACAGAGACTCTGGGAGGTTCAGGGTTCTGCTCTCTGACTGAAGGGAACCTTTTGACTACTGCATCTGAACAAGCTCAGGGGAACTTCCTGCATGAGTCAGAGGAGAGAGTCTGTGAGCTGGAAGAGAAGACTGAGGCAAGGGAGAGGGGACCTAAGACCCCTGAAGGTATTGACTAAAACCCAGAGAATGCTCAAAAGCAGTGAGGACTCTGAGGGAGGGAATTACATCCAGGTGTTTTTTACTTTGTCTGGATCTGTGTATCTCTTGTGATTTCTCTGAATAAAGTGCAATTGGTTCAGTAATTCCTCTGCAAAATCTATGCATTACTTGATTCAACTATCACGTGACTCTAAAGTGTTGATCTATAAGCCAAAGTACCCACAAGAGGTGGAATTCTGGGGAGGGTGTGCTTAAGCTAACTGGGAGACGGGAGGAAGGTCAGAGAGGGACCAATGGTCCAGGGGGACCAAGGTAGCTGGAAGACAGGGTTCCATTCCCTATAGTTGGTACCAGACAGTTTGTGTCCACAAGAACAGAGCCTAGGCTGGAGACTGCCCAGACACCGGGGAGCTTAGAAGTGCCTGGATTGAGCACTTGGGTCCAAAGAGCTACCTGGTGAGCAGCCACAAAGAGAAGCTCAGCCAGGACTGTGATATTATGTGCCACTTTGGGCCTGATCCAAGTGAAAATATACATTGCCTCTGAGCTGTCTGATACTGAGGAGGCTTCAGACTCTAGCTCCACACTATGCCACCATGTTCAAGAGAGAGAGAGCTCAGTAAGACACAAACAGCTCAAACCAATTCCAGGTCCCCGTTTTACGGTGATGAACTGCAGAACCACCTGGGAAGTAAAGTGATCTTGCAAATGATCTTTCCCATTCCTGTGCTTCACTGGTCCCAACTCCCAGGACTTTCAGTCCACCATGTCTACCCACCAATTCTCAGTCAAACACAGTGAGTCCGTATCCAAGACAGAGTAAATCTGCATGCCTGGGAGAAGACAGATTTTGCCTATCCTCTACTGCCATATTCTTAACACAAAAAGGTATGTGGGAATGGGGCCAAGGGTGGGAGATCCCCAGCTCCATGGTCACTAGAAAAGTACTGGGGGCAAGGTGAGTGTTGGAGACAGAGCTCTGCTCACTGTCATTATGCTGTTGCCTCTTTTGCTCTCTTCTTAGATTCTCATATCTTCCCCCTTTTTCTGGCTCATCCTTCTTTCTCTCTCCTCTGCCTATCTTTCTATACCCCCAGGCCTGTATCTTCCCTTATTTTCTGGCTTCTGTCTCCCTCTCTTCCTTTCAGGACACTGAGGGAGCTGTATACTCCTTGCAGGCACATCTGCAGATGAAGGCAAAGCATAGCTTTAACACCCAGAACCTCCTCCACTGTACTGATGTGCTATTAGGGCTCTTGAAGGTTCTTGGAAGCCCTTATTAAAATTCTGCCACAAAATTGAAAAGAAGGATGTGATGACTTCCCAGTCACTGATGGAGTGCAACCTTTCTTTGAATACTGCTGAATAATCCCTGCCAGAGCTGACCATGCCCTGAGACTCATACAAATACTACTGATGCACTTTGCTTTAGAATGCATCAGATTGCACTGAAATGTTGACAGCTTTCTAAAAATATGTCCCTGGGAAGAGACTCCCAAAACCCATTCCTAAATGGGTGTTTAACCTCAGTCTTCACTTCACTGTGCTGTACTAGAAATGGACTTGATAGATTTTTCAGGAACCAATGTATAAATACGTGTAGCAAAAGTACATCTTACCATAAGCCTGGATGCCAAGATGTGTTGCTTCCTTCTATGGCGATGAGAAATAATTTAAATCAATGCATGGATTCCCCAGAATTGCACCCTCTTCCCCATAAGCACAGGCCCTGAAGGGGGTTTCTTCAAAAAGGAGAATTTGTGGAAGCTCTTGGTTAGACTCTTGGCAGCGCGTCTCTGTTCCTGTGACTTATCCAATGCAAGCAAATTCCAATAGCCGTAGTACTGGCCTATTGCCTCTGGCACTGGTGCACAAAGCTGGATCAGTGTGAGAGTCTGACATTGCACATTCATTCTACTGTGAGAAAAGGACTCTCAGTCACAGCCAGACAATTATGACAAGCTGAATATTATGTATTACTACCCCCAAGTTATGGAAAGTGGTATGAGTGTGAGCACCTGTTGTACAGCGGGCAACACCAAAAGCACTGCTATAGTTTATTGTGTTGTACACTGTCTTAACCATAAGCTGTCAAGATAGCTGCAATTGTCCAATGTTAGAGGGGTTTCATGAGTGACTGAGGTAATGGCTACTTGAGTTTCTTTTAAATAACACAAATGGTTTTAGTTTTATGGCAGCACTGTTGCTCCCAGGCAGCTGACGAGTATCAAAGTGCTAACGTAACCCACACTTGTTAAGTATCATAAGATGCTGCCAAGGTTTTTGTTGGGTTGTTTCCTTCTCCCTCTTTCCTCATGGTTTATGTTATTGGTTTGGGCAATTATAGTCCAAATACATACACCTGGGAAGCAGCTATTGTTACTGCTGAAGACTGCCGCAGCTACAGAAGGTTAGTTTATTCAGGCAACAGGAAATTTCTCCTTCTCTTGCCTAAACCATGTGGACTTTTGGAAAGAAACTCCAGTGGGGAAGCCAGCCAGAGGCTGAACCAGGCTCAAGAGCTGCAGCAAGTAGTTCAAGCAGGGGAAAATCAGGCTGGTTTCACTCTGAACATTCCATCCCCAGTCAGGCTGTTCAGTTCATAGAATCATAGAATATCCGGGTTGGAAGGGACCTCAGGAGGTCATGTAGTCCAACCCCCTGCTCAAAGCAGGACCAATCCCCGACTAAATCAGTTCAACCCTTCCCACCAACTCCTCCCCTCCTTTTCATCTAGCTAATTCCCTCCTAACATAACTCCACTGCACGGATTTAAATAAGAAAACAAAAACCACATTGTTCACTCTGCTCCCACTTTCCTGTACCCTGCAGTGGGTGACTTTTCATGCCAATTGAGCAGAATTATTTATTAAAAGAATCCCATTGCATTAAATGACATTACTGGGCAAGCCTATGCAGTTGGGAGGAAACCCAGCTGCCCTGAGCTAGCATTTGGGCTATGACCTGCTGCCTACCTAGTGATGGGTGGTTATGAGATGCCTGGCAGGAAGAAGTAAGCGATCAGCCAGGAACAATCAATCAGTTGTGGAGCATATCATGGCACTTCCTGTGCATATCATCACTAAGTAGGAAGTGAGAGATGTTACCAGCAGAGGAAAAAACAGAGAATAAAAAGAGACAAGCACCACTAAGTCGCCTAGAGGCACCCACTAGCCTCACTAGGTCCTTCTGAGGTAGGTATTTATTATTCCTCTCATTTTACAGGTACAGAAACTGAAGCAGAGAGATTAAGTGACTTGCACAGTTCTGTGCATTAAATTACAAGACTATCCCATCCCAAGTGACATGGTTGTCCTAATTATGCATCACTAGGCTTTTGATGGGAACACACTGATGTGGAGGATATTGGATGATGATAAAGAAAATGCAAATAAGATTTTCCAACTTCTGTGTGCATTTAAAAAACAACCTGGTGTTTGCCCTGAGACTTCTAATGTAACATTGACAAATGTGATGGTGAAGAGTAGATTTAAAAAAGTTCTTTCAAGACTTTGCAATATGCCAAAAGAGACAACTTTTCAGAATTGATCATCACCACAGAAAAGCCTGCTGAAGACCTTCAAAGTGACCTGGTTTAGTGTCTTTAAGTTAGCTTCTTCAGAAAAAAAAAAAAACAGATGACGCAGCAGGTATGAATCATTTCTCATAGGTGCACAGCTTGAACTGTTCAGCTTTATTTGTTGGTAGAACATTTCTCTTATCAGCAAGATCAGCAAGTTTTACCCCAGTCTGATGGCCCTGTGTTGTATGACTGATCTGCTGCCACAGAGAACATGCAATAAACAAACTATAAAATTCATAGAGAAAGGTACACAAAGGCATAAAGATCATTTGTAGATGATTGCTAATAGGCAGTTTGGAGAGGCTGAGAACTCTTTTTTGATCTGGGAGTAGAAAGAAGAGTCTTCCCCTATTACTAAAGAAGGTGCATTGAACTAATGGACCTATCACCACTGAAAAAATGTTATTCAGGAGTGAAAGTGTCCATTAAACTGCTACAGTTAAAAGGGCTTTAAAACTGTCCTCCATGAAAAAGCAGCAGGATGCTGACAGTAAAGAGCACTGCAACTTATGGCAAATGTAAATATTGCCCTGCTTTGGGCCATCTTACTCCATTTAAAAGCTCCATAACTGCAGCCCAAGCAATTTTGATTCCTCTTAATCAAGCTTCCAATGGAAATTTGATTAATTTGTGAATAAGCTTGTCAAAATAATAATACTGTCAGGTATGAAGCCATTGTAATTAATGTGATATTGGAGAAAAAAATAAGCTATACTGTGTTGGAATTATTCATATTTGGAATTATTAATATGGGAGACCAACAGACACTAATTTCACAATAAATTCCTTTAGTACGCCCAAAGGTCAAGTGTTATTTTATACAATTGCTCTAAACATTCCTAACAGCCTAAAAATAAGCAATCACTACATCCAATACAGTAACAAAGTATTCATAAGCACGTATAATCAGGGTCTAAATGAACTCTCCCCGACAGCTAGCGGGGGAGGGGGAGAGACTTTGGGAACAAACTGTATTTACATGAACACACCTACTCTGCATAGGTATCCAGCAGACAGGAGCTGTGTAGCTCCAAGTGATCAACTTTGGCTGGTGCTGAGTTACAAATCACTTTAGTACTGAATGCAGGGGTAGTGAAATGTTGTTATCAATGTTGTTGTCTTTATTGTATGAGTAAAGGGGAGCAGAACTGTGCTTAACCTGCCCCAAATGAGGAGGTCACCCTCAGCTGAAAGGACCTAGTTAAGCCAGGAACTTGAATGCCAGACCCCTGTTAAAGTAAGAGGAGATGGGGACAGGTGTCCCTGTCAGGAGGTATGGCTTCTCCCTAAGGGCATGTCTACACTTACCTCTGGAGTGATTGATACAGTGGGGGTTGATTTATTGCATCTAGTGAAGACGTGATAAATCGACCGCTGAGCGCTCTCCCATCAACTCTGGTACTCCACCAGAGCAAGAAGTGTAGATGGAGTTGACGGGGGAGCATCAGCCATTGACCTACCACAGTGAAGACACCATGGTAAGTAGCTCAGTATGCTATTTTCGTAGATGAAGTTGCATAACTTAGACTGACTTAGCTCGCCCCCGACCCATCCAGTGTAGACCAGGCCCAGGGGTCCTCAGTCTGGTTTAACTGGTTCCTCCCCACTGTTCAAAGATAGAGCTAAACAGGCTCCATTAGGAGTCTCTTGTTATTTTAAGTACTCAATAAGCTGAAATCACTTGTGGTGGGACAATGTTTCTGCCCAGCTTGCTAAGAAAATCACTAAGTGCTGATAATCTGTGAGAAACTGATCTGCAGAAGTCACAGCAGAGAGGCAGGTGGCAGCAGAAGGTAACTGATGGACAGCCAGCGGGAGCGGGCCAGAGCAAGTGCCTGGACACTGGAGTGAGCAAGGTGGCTATTACCCTGTCCCTCACTCCACCATTGTGGGAGGAGAATTCACGTAGATGCACCTCTGAACTCTGGGTCTTCACTGACCATGGACAACAACTGTGAGTGGGTGTTGTATCAACCAGGCAAGGTACTAACAAGCTTCAACAGGACTTTATTTTCAAAGTGGAAACCTCTTTACCAAGCTGCTGCTGCACCCTCTGTAGCTTTCTCCCAGCCTCTCAATGCCTCCCCCCTCCTTCCTGTTTCCTGTCCTTTCAGACTCCCAACAGCCAGTGCTCCCAATTCTAATAATTACAAGCAACATCTAAACACCACATTCTCTCCACTCTTAAGAAACTTTCCCAATTAAAATAAACATTATTGTTCTAACCACAGGAACAAATATGAAACAAGACACTATACTGTTGGCAGAAATATTACACTGAAAACACTGTAGATACTACATAACATAGTCTCTAGTCCAGACAGGTGGTCATCTGGGTCTGACAGGCCATCTCTTAAGCCCCGGTTCCAGTGCAATGTCTTGTTGTGTTGGTACTACAGTGAAGTCATCCAATGCAGACTGGGTGGCATAATGCAGGTTGGCATAATCTCCTCTCTGTGTATAGGCAGTTGCAAGATAAGAAACATTCCATACCCGCCCATCAGAAAGTCGATAGGGGTAAAGTCCCTTCTTCTTTATGATTTTAAGAGGAGCAGTGAATTTATGGTCCCCTTTGTGTAAAATTCCAGGTTTTCATATTCTAACGAAGGAACCACACTCAAACTTTGGTTCCTTCGCACCCCACCGCTTGTCTGTGAAAGCTTTAGACTTTGCTTGTTCTGTTCAACTGTTTTTCTCACATCATCCTCGTTTGGGGCACCAGGTCATGCCTTTAACAATCCAGCAATGTTCAGTTTATTCCGTTTCCCATCTGTTTCCCATGCAGTAACTCCGTGGGTGATCTTTGCGTTGTGGCATGTCGTGTAGCCTGATATGCTTGCAAGAAATCAGTAATGAAGGGTACCCACAATTGCCCTTCCAGTTTAGCCGTTTGCACTCACTTTCAAACTTCTGTTAAACCGTTCGATTTCCGCATTGGCTTGAGGGGAATATAGGCATGACCTTCAGCGTAAAAGGTTCCTCTGTGCTAGAAAAGTTTCAAACTCCAGGGAAGTAAATTAACTATCATTATCTGAAACCAGTTCTTTGGGGTTACCTTGCCTGCTAAAAACTGAAGAAAGGAACTTAATTACTGTAGCAGAAGAGATTTGTGATGTAAACGCTACCTCAGGCCATTTACTGAAATAGTCTATTAAAGTGATGGCATAACAGCAGTCAATTGGAGCAGTATCAAAGGGTCCTACAATGTCAATCGCCACTTTTTCCCCATGCAGATTCAGGAAGAGGAACAGGCTGTAATGGAGGGGTACATGTCACTGCTGTCTTATCATGCATATGGCAAGTGACACTGGATTTTATGAATGTTTCAGTTTGAGAGTCCATTCCTGGCCACCAATACAGATACCGTAGTTGTTGTTTAGTTCGGACAATTCCTTGATGAGTATTGTGTGCCAGGTGTATGAGTTTTGACTGTAATTCTTCTGGCACAAGGAGCCGGTGTGTACCTCGTAGCACACAGCCAGCAAACAAAGAAAGTTCAACCCGAACTCTAAAATAAGGCAGCAAAACTGGGTCAAGTTTTTAGGGTGACTGGACCATCTCTTTGTCAGAAATTCCTGCAGTTTTTGCTCTCTTGTAACTGCAGTGAGAGTGCTTGTAATAAGCGCAACCACTACATCCTTATCCTCCGGTGGACCATCTGGTGAAGGCAAAGGCAGGCAAGAAAGGCAATCAGCGACCACATTTTGGTTTCCAGGCTTATAGTCAGTTCATAATTGAAAGAGGGTAGTCTTGCAGACCATCGAGCAATACGGTATCCTGCTCTTCCCAGTCCTTTCGTGGTGAGCAATGTTGTGAAAGGGCTGTGGTCTGTGCGCAACTTGAACGTGCAGTCCCACAGGTAAGTTCTCCATTTTTCAGTAGCCCAGACACAAGCAAGTGCTTCTTTTTTGACTGTAGAATATTTTCTCTCAGCATTACTTAGTGTCCTTGAAGCAAATGCAACAGTCCTCTCTCTGTTGTCCTCATGCAGTTATGTGAGAACAGCTCCAAGTCCATAATCAGAAGCATTAGTAGTTACAATTGTGGGCAATGCAGGACTGAATAGTGCAAGTACTGGACTATGTACAATCAAGTCTTTCACTGTTTCGAAACTAGCTTCGGCATCCATTGTCCACACTAAGGCTGAACTTCTCCATAGTAATTCCCATAATGGTTCAGTGACAGAAGCATAATTGGGAATAAATTTTGCATACCAGGAGGTAAGACCCAAGAAGGAAGGTAAGGTTTGCAAATTTGAAATTGCCAGGATATGAGCTGGATCAGGTTTTAGTCCAGCCTGTGAGATTGTATGCCCCAGAAAGGAGAGTTCAGTTTATCTAAATTTGCATTAGGACCTATTGAGCTGGAGGCCTGCTGTGCTGATGCAGTTTAGTACAGACTGCAGGTTATTGTCATGCTCCTCAGAAGTATTTCCAAACATGATAATATCAACCAGATAGCACCGAACTCCATGTTGGTTCTTCAGAATCAATGACATCATTTTTTGAAAGGCACTTGGGGCAGATGCGAGTCTGTATGGAACACATTTAAAACGAAATAGTCCCTCATGTGTAATAAATGCTGTGAGGTCTCTGCTATCTTCATGCAACATAACCTGGTGGTACGTGCTCTGCAAATCAAGAGTAGAAAACATCTTTGCTCCACAGAGTTCTGCAAATACTTCTTCTATGTGAGGAAGAAGATGGCTGTCAATCACAATAGCTTTATTTGGATCCCTTAAGTCCACACAAAGGCGAATACCTCCACCCTTCTTCTGCGTCACTACTATAGGTGAAACCCATTCTGAGGACTCAATCTCTTCAATAATGTCCTTTTGAACAAGTTTTTTAAGTTCCTCTGAAACAGCTTCCCCGACTGAAAATGGTAAGCGCCATAACTTCTGTCGTACAAGCATCACATTAATCCGCATTTTAACTTTATGCAGAAACCCATAAGCACAGCAGAGTTTCTCCTCAACCTGGTGTTGGGTCCCAGCTGAAACTGGTGTGTGTACCACAAGAGTGTTTTGCTGAGGAAGATCAATTCATCCATTAACTACCCTGAGATTTAAAGGAGCCAATAAAACTCTGCCAAGGATAGGAGTGCTTTTGTGGACAATGTAGAACTCTGCAGTTACACAGCAATCACCAAAAGTAACTATTGCTGGCAGGCAGCCATGTCCTGGAATATGGTTTTTCAAATAGCACACCAAGTGAAGTTTGGGTTCAGAAAGAGGCACATCTTTAAAGTAATGCAGATAGATGGAATCAGGTAGTATAGATACCGCTGAATAGAGTGTGGTTTGCCTGAGGGTATGGCGGAAATGTTTACAGTGAACTTTATCTGTTCTGGAATATGTGCAGTTGTAATTTTGTCCATGCTCAGCACAGTAACATCTGGTATTGTAACTGCATGCACCTGATGATTGAACTGGCTACTGTGACATACTTTAGCAAAATGTCCAATCTTTTTGCAATGATTGCACTGAGCTACTTTTGCTGGACAGCCTGTGTAGCTTGCAAGGTGTTGTGGGGATCCACAGCAAAAGCATGCTTTTACTTTATTTTGAAAATGATGATTCGGTGGTTTTTCATTAGTTTTCCTCTTGCAATTGTGTATCTTCAGTGGTAGTGAACTTTTCTGCACAGGAGTCACAGCCTGGACTGTGCCTCCTGTATCCATGCTCATTATTTTGGCATCAGCTGTAGCTGACTCAATCTGAGTAGCAATGGTTATTGCTTTTTCTAGTGTAAGTTGTGGTTCTAGAAGTAAGTGTTCTCTTACATGAAGCATGGTTTTTTTCTCAATGAGCTGGTCTCTAATCATCTCATCTGCCATATTCCCAAAGTCATAAATTACAATCAGACTCCTCAGGGAAGCAATATACTGCATTATAGTTCCCCCTGGTTTCTGCTCACACTGGTGAAATCTGTAGCGATTAGCTACTACGTTCACTTTTGGCACAAAAACATTCTTTAATGCAGTGAGTGCAGTCTCATATTTATCATCTGCATGGGGAAAAGTGTAAAATATACGCTGCCCTTCTGCTCCAAGGCAGTGGATTAGCAGAGCACGCTTTCTTACTTCAGAAATCTCTGTAGCACTGATTGCAAGCAGATAAGTCTCAAACATATGGATCCAGGTAGTAAAAGCAATTAGAGGCTCACCTGGGCTTTGCAGAAAGGGTGCATGTGGGTTCAGAGGCAGAAGATCGCCAAAATGTTGTATCAACCAGGCAAGGTACTAACAAGCTTTAACAGGACTTTATTTTCAAAGTGGAAACCTCTTTACCAAGCTGCTGCTGCACCATCTGTAGCTTTCTCCCAGCTTCTCAACTCCTCCCCCCTCCTTCCTGTTTCCTGTCCTTTCAGACTCCCAACAGCCAGTGCTCCCACTTCTAATAATTACAAGCAACATCTGAACACCACAGTGGGGTGTTGAGGTGGGAGGGGCAAGCTAAGGAAGTTTGGTGTTGGATTCAAGAACCTGAAGCAAAAGACACTGCCCATACTCTGGGGTGGGTGTTTTGCTCATGCTTTTCATGAATCCTGCTTGTGCTATTTTCCCAGATTAATGCCAAATTACATTTATTAAAGAAAACCTCTTTCTACCTCAGACTCTGTGCTTGTGAAAGGACAAGTATTGCTCTTAGAGGCACCCAGAGAGTAGAGTGTAATTTTCCTAGGCTACCAGGTTGGGGCTCGAGCCAGTTTTGTGTTATATTGTTGAAAAGGGTCCCCTAGATATTGAACCCGGCCCTTCTCAATGCCCACTTCAACTGGCAGAAGGATTAAACATATGATCATTAAATTTACAAATATGCCAGACCTAGGGAACACAGGCTTATCCTGGTGTGCTCTGGTAGAATCAGGTAAGGCCTGACAAAGAATCTTCAGATTCCTGTCTCTCTTTATACCCTTCAACTAACTTGCTAGCTTTAGCAAAAACCCAGTTTGAAGCAGTTTATCCTTGCTACTTTCCCTCCTCCGAGACCTTCCTTTCTTATCTCCTCCCACTCCATGCTTGTCAGCAGAACAGTGGGAAAGTTTGTGCTTGTTTCTTTTAAGAGAGGTTCTCTTTGTCTTGCTACTGCAGCTCTTTATTTTATTAGTTACTTTTTGAACCACACATCCTGCCCGCACTATAAGTAATACTACTTATTCTCAGATTGGGACCTTTTCCTTACTAGCCACAAACAATAGAGCAAATATACTGTTTTCTTAACCAAATTTAAGCTAATTTTAATTCTTTTAATGTCATAATTATCCCTACACACTAACAGCAGCTGTTGAATGGTCTTCATTTAATTCAAGCTATTTTAAAAGAAACAAGTCTCATACACATTGAAATCTTATTGACCATCCTAAAGCCCAAAAGACAAAAATAAAAAAGGAATAATTTGCACTAAAGAAAGCTGAATTAATCCTTAATCCCTACAGCAATGAGAGAAGTCAGAGATTTAAAAAAATTAAGATTTTTCATGCTTCAGCAACTGAATAATAGGTTATTTAAACTAGGGTATATAATGTTAGGAGTTGCTTTTTGGTTTATTATCCAAATGTGTCTGTAGCTCAAGATTTATATATAAACTATAAAACAATCCATAAACTTTGCCATAATTTATCCCATTGATATTGAATTGATTGCTCCAATCTATCTTTGTTTATACTGCATAAGCATCTATGTTGTGTACTATATCACTAATATTTAGAGGAGGATGAATGTGTACAAGGTGAACTGCTAAACAAGTTTCTTTTTAATCTGTCTCTTTCTGCTCCTTTGTTGTACAAAAGCAGCTTCAATATTTAAAATAAAATGTTTTATTTTTTCATTTACATTAGAAATAACAGTAATGTCAGGTTCTGAATTCCCTCTTGCAGTCAGATGATTCTGGCAATCTGTGGAGAATATGGACAATGACAGTTTGAAGTGAAAACCTAATCTGAAATATAAAGAGTGCCGAATGTAACCTGGGATGAAGTGTCATTTTCTGCCTCATTAGGAAGCTCCTTTCAGGTTTCAGCCACCAAATTGTGACATTGCCAAAAATTATGAATGTCATTTGGAAAAAAAGAAAAGTGAAATCATGACCTTGCACTGTGTATGAAGTGCCAGTGTTAACTGTACTTTGCACTTAGGATTTCTGTAGTGGCATTACCTTAAAATATTGTGAATGAAGTTAACAAATCCCAATCTAAAACCACCCTCACAACAACAAAGATTCCCATGCTGATGTTACTACTTGAAAATCGTATCTTGGTTCTACTGGAGTCAATTAGTTTTTGGAATCTAGTCATTATGTACAATTTACTCATCAGCTATGCTCCTTGTTCTGTTTTCAAAATATCCTGAATTTGCTCATGATTTATTTTGATATGTTTGGGCCTATTTGTTTTTCATGAGTTGTTCACAGCCAGTGCTCCTTAGAATATCTGATATGCAGAATTTGTTTCCTGGATCTGTGATTGGTCACCTAAATCACATTGTATGATTTCCGCTCCCTGATTGGATTACCTTAGCTTTAGAACAGAGCACTGCCATATAAATCACTGGGGGTCAATGGGCATTAATCCTCCACTAGGAGAGCAGCCAGTGAGCACATTAGGGACAGTAACAAAGCAGGAAATAAGCAGAACAAGGAAATTTAAGGTGCACTAAATTGTAGATTCAGGTCCTTCTCTTGCAGCTGTAATGACTGTTCTTGTGGTTCCCCCTTCCTCCCTGACTGTTGCTATTACTTGCTAGCTGCCATATCTCCCAGATGACTGGAGAAGGTAAGGTTCTGCTTCTCTTCCTCACTGTGACAGATGACTATCTGGCCACAGGAGTACATGTCTCTGCCTATGCTGTATGTATACGTGGTTGTCCCTATGTGTTGATCCCTCTGCCTAGCTGTTTGCATGGAAGATACTCCAGACCCACAATATGGAGTAAAGTATATGTAAGTGTTTCTATAGCTCCAGCCTCCTAATTCCCTATATTCTCCTCTTCTGCTCCTGCAGTATTTATTCATTTCAGTAAAGAAACCTGTAAGTTTATAAACACTCTCTCTGCCCTAATGTCATCTCACAAACGTACAAAGCCAGTGTGTGTGTGTGTGTGTATATATATATATATATATATATATGGGGGGGGGGTGCCAGCCCTTCTGAAGAGAATACTAAGAACTGCACACGGATGTGTTTCCTTCTCATGAATCCATCTCCGGTAATTTGCAGGCCTAATTATACCTCCCAATAACACCTCTGAAATCCTATTTTACTCAGATTATGCCTTGGTGACATCAGTATAATCCTGTTGCTGCCAATGAGTTTGCACAGGTGTAGCAGATTGATTTTGTAACTGGAATTTAGTAAAGTGTTTCACTGATGATTCACCAGAAGAAATAGATTTAACAGTAAAAAAAAAAGGAGTACTTGTGGCACCTTAGAGACTAACCAATTTATTTGAGCATAAGCTTTCTTGAGCTACAGCTCACTTCATCACAAAAGCTTATGCTCAAATAAATTGGTTAGTCTCTAAGGTGCCACAAGTACTCCTTTTCTTTTTGCGAATACAGACTAACACGGCTGTTACTCTGAAACCAGATTTAACAGTGCAAATCCCACACACAACTAACAGGACTAAGAAGTGTAGTTTTCTTACTAAAGTCTACAGATTGAACTCAATACACATGAGCAAAAAGGTACCTTTTTTACCTCACCATTTTTCATAGCTGAATTGTACTTTACCATAATCTATACTTTGAGATGTCTGGTAAAATTACTCCAATATGCGTCAAAATAATTAGAACTTTCAGAATAGCATAAATAAATTGCTGCTTAATTATGCCTAATTTAGATCATATAGATTTCATTTTCAGAAGTAGGAATAAACCACTACTGCATATTCAAATTGTTAGAAAGGAATAGAAAATAGTGAAAATTAAACTCTTTATAAAAAATATTTGTAGGTGAATAATATATTTGTGCCACTGTTGGTTAAATATGCATAGAATTGTTGTAAATCAAATATGTTAGGCAGTTTAAAAGGAGAAACTACAAGCATTTACAAATAATTCCTATTATAACACAGGTTTAAAAATAGTGAATTATGGATTAGCTAAAGGAGCCACATGACAATGTAGTTAGTTAACACTAAAAGAATTTGGACATGCTTTCCAAATAAGGAACCCCATTTCAATTATAAATGAAATTATGGATAAACTACATTTCAGTGCTGTCGCTCAAAAGCTATTATCTCCAAATAAGGATGTTCCCACACTCAAAAATCCGCCGAGGGCAGTTACAGGAAGGATGAGTTTGACTCATGCGTTTTCATAGATTTTTAAAATGAGAAACAAATTACCGCCACTGATAAAATTGTGGTCCTTATTTCTAATAAGAATTTGGCTTGATTTCACTTCCAGCCACTGGTTCTTGTTATGCCTTTCTCTGCTGGATTGAAGAGCTCTTTAGTTCCCATATTTTCTCCCAGTGAAGATAGTTATACACTGTAATCAAGTCACCTCAATCTTTTTAATATGCTAAACAGATTGTGCTTTTTAGGTCTCCCATCCTAAGGCATTTTTTCAGCCCATTTTTGTAGTTTTTCTTTGTAACCGCTACAGTTTTTCAACACCCCTTTTAAAATGTGCATACTGTCTTCCTTCCTGTTTCCTCTTTGTATATTTAATCTTGCTTTCTGTCCAATCTCCTTATCTTTATTCTGCTCTCCCTTAAAGCTCAGCTCTCTATGTTAAATGCTCCAAGTAAAGAACTGCACCCAAGAAGCCATTCACAGTGCTCAAGCAGAAGGTTTAATTGTCTTAAAAAACCCAGGAAGTATGCTACATAGTCTTGAGCATGATCTACTGCCACTTTATTGTGATATTGTTGCAAATATCTGTATTACTTTTATGAATGTTACATCTCTGAACATTAGATGATTCTGTTGCTGCCTAAAAGGTAACAAAGGGTTAAATCAGTCTTAAGTAGCTTTGATCTGCAAGATAATGCCTGTAGACAGTCCCAATTACCAGTGTTCAAATGGACAATACAATGAACCCACTATTGGAAGTCTGCTTCCAACCCACCTGGGAGGATGCATAAGCCTGATTGACCAGATTCAGGTGTCCAAACCCAAAGAAAGGGACTCTGAAATAAATTTCAAATGAAGGCTAAGGTTTAGGTACAACAATATACATACAGGCCTTTTTGTTATTTAATCCTTTTATTCGCTGTTGGATTCCCGTGGATAAATAAATGCTATGTTTTGAACAAGTTGTTCTCAGTCTCTGTACTTTCACAATGGTCACAGGCTACCGGAAGAAATCCCTGGCAGAATCAAATGCTGTTGGATGGCTGACAACACCGCTGGTGAACAGGGAGGCTTAAATCTGGAGACCCAGTCTAAAAGTGGGATGAATCATGAGATTCAATCCTGAGAGAAGTGATGGCCCATGGCTGTACTTGGAAAAGGTACCCACAGAGAGACTGAGAGTCAAAAGGTACAACTCACACTGAAACCATAACACAACTATTTACACAGCACCCCTGTAACACTCCCCTCTTCCAATGCTGGAGTGCTCCTTGTGCCTCACTTCTGGTCACCTGGTTTCCTCCAACCTTATGATGCTCAAGTGCTGTAACTTCTTGCTTGGCAAGCAGTCTTGCATACAATGGCAAGCAATCTTGCATACAATGGGTATATGTACACTGTTTTAAAACCCATGGCAATGAATCTCAGAGCCTGGGTTGACAGATTTGGGCTTCTGGGGCTTATGCTAATTTGCTAAAAAGAGCAGTGTAGATGTTGTAGATATCTACACTGCTGTTTTTAGCACCATATGTGAGCCCCATGAGCCCATGTCTGTTGACCTGGGCTCTGAGACTCACTGCCACATGTTGTAAAATGCAGTGTAGACATACCCTGTGTGTTTAGGAAGTACAAGGATCACTTTGTGATTAGCATTTCCTTCTTTTCTCCAGGAAGCTCTCCTCTCTGATCCCCGCCCAATGAGGTTGCACCCCTCTAACCCCTGATTCTTCCACTCAATTACATGTTGGCAAGATCTTATTTTATTTTAGAAATTGGATCAGGGCCTGCTGCTTTGGCTGTTGTGTGGATGGTAGAGCAAGGGGTGGAGAGGTGTTTCATTCAGCCATACTGTCTGTGCCTCCACAGGTCGGAAGTGACAGAAACAAAGCTAGAGGACATTCCATACTCTCCCAACATTCCATACTCTCCCCACTGCCAAACAGTTGCCCTGGTTTCTGCCACTGCTTGTGGGGAGCAACTGTTTGGCGGTGAGGAGTGTGTGGAATGCTGGGAAATCCTGTAGCTTTGTTTCTGCCATTTCAAATCAGGAGAGCAGCCAATGAGCCAGGCTCCACTCTACTCAACCTGTCAATCAGCTATCTAGGTTCTCTTTGTACTGAAATATTCAATCAATCAGGAGATGCTTGCTTATATTAACATGTTCAAGGTAAAAGGAAATTAAAGCAGATGCTTGAGCCATGTGAGAAGCTGGGATGGGGATAGTTGGTTCCCCCAAAGGCACTCCCCATGTGGTACTGGCACCTGTTTGTTTTCATCTCTTCTTCTCATGCCTTCCTACATACATGAAGTGTGCATTAATCAAACATTATCACATGGACTATTTTGTCTCATTTCCTCAATATCTTCTCTATGTAATCCCGGGGGGGAAATATTTCTTGCTCAGAATGTGTCTGGTTTTTTTACTAATCTATTTATAAAAAATCAGTTTCCTAAAAGAAAAGTTAGTGTTATCAGTTTGACACTAGCATCTGCCACTCCTGTCTAACTGATTGTTCCTGGATCAGAGAAGAGGATGTATTAGACAGGCTTGCAGAGTGACATTATGAAGTGTCTCCAATGTTCCATTTCATTATTACAAATGATAGCTGTAAAAACATTTTGCATCACAGCATGAATGGAAAAAAGTTGTTCTGTAGGAAGTCTGTCTCAGGCTGAATAATACTGGCATGAGCATCAGGGTCCCAGCGATGATTCATAAATCCTACTCTTTAGAAAAAATTCTGTTTATATTGAAAAAATGAAGAAAGATACAAATATTCTATTTCTCGGGATATAAGAATTTATCACTCAAGTGCTCCATCTGTTCCTGCTGCTCATTCTATGCAGGTCTAAATTCAGAAATGGCAGTTCCTAGAACAACAGTATGTGTGCTCTTG
Organism: Caretta caretta; assembly: GCF_965140235.1. Classification (NCBI taxonomy): domain Eukaryota; kingdom Metazoa; phylum Chordata; order Testudines; family Cheloniidae; genus Caretta; species Caretta caretta. The sequence goes on along the minus strand of NC_134206.1, from coordinate 295,109,518 downwards.
CAGTAGGAAGTCTAAAATGTTATACTGCAGTTGGGTTTAATGTTTCATTTACCTGAATGCCCAGGAGATAGATCTTGGAGAAATGCTTATTGTTAGTTGTGGTTTTTAGAAGCTGGACATATTGTCAGTCAAGTCTGTTCCTTGTCTGAATCTCTAACACTATTTTTCTCTTTTATTTGTACCTGTTACTTATATATTAAATAAGCAAACGAAACATTACATGATGCCAAAGCGTGCCAAATAGTGGAGGTGTGTAACTGGGACAGAAGCAAGTTTAATAAGAATTACACCAGTTTATATAAGGAACTGAGGAGTGTATGGATTCAATTAAAGAGGGGGATGGTTGAGTGTGCCATACCTGATCAGTGTCAGTACCTCTAAGTTGGCACAAGTGGATGTTACGGTGAAGCATAAAGAATTATGTAACGTAGGTCCCAATTTACACAAGTGGTCTCTGGTTTTGCACACAGCAATAATTGTGCACACAGTAAAATGCAGGTGCAAAAGCTAGTATTTAGACATCCAACTACATGACTGCATCTAATCAGGTAACTAGATATCTAAATGCCCACATTGAACCTGCAATTGAATTTAATAATTTTACAACGCAGACAGAATATTGTTCCCGATATTAGGGGCCAGGTTGAGGCCCTTTTCAAAATCTCAGGCTTGTCTGCTTTGAGTGAATGTAAGGAGTTACAAAGCATTGTTTCGTTTGCTTGTTTAATACATAAGTAACAGGTACAAATAAAAGAGAAAAATAGTGTCAGAGATTCAGACAAGGAACAGACTTGACTGACAATATGTCCAGCTTCTAAAATTCAGGGCAACAGGCAGCAAGTACATTTGACACTGGCCAATCAGCTACTGCACCATAATCAATAAAATCAAAGATATTTTCAAAGGAAAACAGTATAGCACTGCACATTAGTGGATCCCATGTTGTATCTTAATACATTTTCTCTTTAGAGTCTTTATTTTAATAATATGTTTTCACTACATCTTGCCATTTGTAGACACTAGTCACCCACTACAAAACCTAGGGCCAAATAGTAACTTGAAAGCACTGGCTTGCATTAGGGACTGTGCAGAGCTATAAATTCCTTGGGAACTTCTGGGACAGATTATGCCTCCCTAGCCCAGGTTAGTTCTGAGCACATGCATGAAAGTGTATTCACAGGAGGTATGCCTGGGTCATGCCTTTTTCCAGCCTACTTTAGATAAACGATCCAAGGGACACTTGGAGGGAGCAATACTTGTTTGAAGTGGAGTGCAAGAACTGCAATTCTGTCTAGCTGGTCCACTGTTTGTGTGCAGGTAGGAGGGGGGGGGCGCAGTGAGAGTGGGACAGGGAAAGCAGTGAAGGAAAGCTTTTTGCACTCTTGTCGGTCATAACAAAATCCTCAGCATCTAAAGGAAATTGGGGCACAGATGGGTGTTAGCTCCCTGGAACTCAGGACAACTGAAGTCCTATTGACAGAATGAGGAAAGTAAAAATGAAGCAGAGATTTGATCTTCACCTTTAATTTGGGGCGACTGCCTGCTATTTCCATAGCTTCTCCGGGATATCAAGATAGCAGCACCTGGCTGGAATGCTTTTAACATTTACCTGTGTGCTTGGCAAGGAGATTGTTCTTTTCTTCTGGATACAGACATCACACTCCATCATCTGTGCCTTTGTTAACACAGTGTTGGACTGCTCTACATGGGACTGCACCTTAAAACCATCTGAACTGTACTTAGTACAGAATGCAGCAGCCATTTGATTGGTGGCTTCTCTCGCAGGGAGCACCTTGGAATTGTGATCTTTGATATACTTTGGCTAACAGTCAATTTCCAGATGAAATCTAAGGTTTTGTCCCATACAAACCTATTGCAAATGGTTTGGGTTTGCTTAGCTGAGAAATTGCTTCTCCTTGTGTGATGCCAAAGAAGCTGCAGTGAGCTGAAGGGGTTGTTCTGGGTTAAGGGGTACTGAAAATGAACTCATTTCCTTGATCTGCCAAAGCCTGCATTTGGTGACCTTCAGAATGCACTGCAAGAATCACTTATTTTTCTATTTTTCCCCAGGCTTTTGGTTGGTGGTGGAGGAGGTTGGTTAGAAGGTGGTTGCTGGAGGAAAACTTAATAGTGAGGGTTGAGGAGATAACTTCTGGTCTTTTTTTTTTTTTTACCTTATCTTATTGTTTTATACTACCACTTATCACCATAGTATCTCAGTGCCTTCTATGTAAAATCAATAGTAATTGCAATGTTTGTAGTAAACTTGATTGAGTCTTTGGAATTTCTCCCCTTCTGGGGTTAAAACCTTTCAACATTGTTTTATTTCCTCGTGTGCTTTTTTTTTGGGGGGGGGGGGAGGGAAAGGTAGGCATTTAGAGAGAGCTGGGGGTGTCACTCAGTGTTCTGAGTGTCATTCTTCTGGAATTGCTGGGGGACGTACAGCACCCAGACACCCTGGTGGAATGGTTAAATGGGAATAAAAAAATAATGCCTTCAATCTGCCATCAGCCCATAGCATTAGAATGGTATCACTGTGGTACACACATCCATATGCTATTTAGACAGCACGTTGCAATACATACGACTTATCAGCTGCTGCGCCACCATACAGAGTAATTTCTGTAGCAGTATCTGTGCTGTAAATTTTGTTTTCTCCTGAATTCTGTTACATACTTGCATCACTTGAGTAGAGTATCTCAGACTTTAAATGCCTTTCAGGATACACTCTGAATCTGACTCATAATCCTCAATTTGAAATATAACAATGAGCTTGTGTGAAGAGGATTTTGCTTTCACAAACGATGTCATATGAGGAGTAAGCAGCAGGAACAGATAAATTCATAAACAAAGAACCTGTCTTTATGCAAATGTTCTTAGTAATTGAAACAAGAAAGAAAAGAATCCAGAAAATATATCATCAGAATTGTTTTTAAATAGAATATGCAAATTTTCCAAGAAGCATAAACTATGAGTGTGCAATGAATTCCATACTGGCATGCGTATGCTGACTGAACAGGGTCTGCTTACCACATCCCTTGCCTGTTGCACTGTGACTCAGCCTTCTCCTGCTGGTGGTGGTGTGAATGTTGGTGATTTGAGTGCATTCGGTTGATGTAGCCATCTTGCTACGTAAAAAGTTTTTCGTCTCTGGGGATGAAGAGTCAAAATTACTAACATTGAAGCTATATACAAAAGCTATCTTACTACTTCATTTTTATCGCCTGGTATTTGTATTCCTTTAAGAAGAAGGTGTTCAATAGCTGACATATTGTAAAATTAGCATTTATCAGGGCATTTTTTCTATGAAACCAGAGTAAACAGGTTTATAATCCTATACTAACTGCCTGTATAGAATTGACTGCTATCTTGGGTCTGCAGTCACTTACACATTTCCCTGGCTGGCATTTACCCGTATTTCTATCTAGTGCTGTGAAAGTTTGGAAAAATGCATTTGATTTGTGTATCTACGGAGAGCTTAATTAAAAAGTCATTTGAGTTAGTCTGTGTACATCAGATACTCAAGAGCATAGGTGCGGGAACTAGGGGTGCAGGGGTTGCTGCAGCACGCCCAGGTTTTGCACGGGGTCATGGCTGCCAGGCCAGCTGCTGGCCCTGGTCCTGGCTGCCGGCCTGGGGCCTCCGCTGCCGCCCCCGAGACTCTGCTCCTGGCCTGCATGCAGGGTACTGGCTGCCAGCCCCACACCCGGAGCTCTGCTCCTGGCCCCATGCCCAGGGTCCAGACTGCCAGTTCCGCGGCCAAGGGTCTGCACCCATCCCGAGCTGTAGCCCCAGCTTCAGCCCCTTTATCCCATCCACATCCCCCCTCCTGAAGGTATGGCCCTGCTCCCGACCCCAGCTCTACGGAGTGGTGAGGGGTGTGGACAGGGGTAAGAGGGGGTACAGCTCAGCACCCCACTCTAAAAACTGTTCCACTGCCACTGCTCAAGAGAAAAATGGATCAAACAGTGCTCTTTTGGGGATGAATTGATGCCCCTTATTTCTCTACTCAAAGCCTCTCTGTTATGCAGAATACTCTTCCGGGGCACTGCCCACACTCTCACTCTCTTCTTTTTCTCTTAGCTGAAGAAAGCAGCCCTTTTCTGAGGCTCAGTCTAAGCATACTGTCTCCCTTGCTGCCTTTCCCACAGTCAAGACAAAAATCATTTGAAAACATTCTTTCGGGGCTTAATCAGGGATGTTCTCAGAGAAGAGAGATGAGATTTCAAAAGAAGATGAACTTTCATTGAAGTATAGGGTGTGATTTTGTAAAACTGGTCTCCAGGGTCACAGGTACAATTTTTCACCCTCCAAATAGTTGAAGGCACAAGTTACACCAAGTATGTGTCTAACTACCTGGTTATGCAGATAGATACCTAATTATAATTTTACCTCAATTAATTATGGGCACAGTCTTAGAAAGGTACAAAATTGTGTCAGAAAAATTAGAGATTTAGAGCAAATTAAGCCCCAAATCTATCAGCTCATTTTTTCCCTCCATTTTGTCCAAATCAAGTTATCCACTTATACAAAAGGTTCCCACACAGAATCATATCACAGTGTAGTAGTTCCATTCTTTTACAACACTATGAAGATCCACACTCAAGAGTGTACTAAAATTTCTTTGGGAAGGCTGAGGTGCCTGTTCTGAAATCGTGAATTTGATAGATGGTAGTTGCCAAATCCCTGGCTAAACTAAAAGCCATATTCCTGTTATTTAGTCTAGTACAGTGGTTCCCAAACTTTAACAGCCCACGAACCCCTTTCACTAAATTGTGAAATCTCATGAACCCCCTCCTAAAAATGAGTATTTCCAGGGATTTAAGTTTAAATTTCCTCCACACTCCACGGGGCTCCTGCTGCTGGATCCTGTTGACTGCCCCATCAGCTGAGCTCCACTGAGCTTGGGCTGCAGGCCCTGCTGACCACCAGGGGTTGGGCTGCCAGTTCCAACTGACCGGCCCCACTCTTCCTGGGGCTTGGGCTGCCACCCCGCACAAAGTGCTGGAGTTCGGGCTGCTGGCTCCCCCACTAATGGGGCAGGACTCAGGCTGCCAACCCAAACTGCCCTGCCCCGCTCTCCCTGGAGTTCGGGCTGTCTGCCCTGCAACCGGGTCTCACCTGCAGCCTCCAATGCCCAGGTCCTCTGGCTGCCATTAGTGAAATTTTTCTGGTGAGCCCCCTATAACATTCTGCGAACCCCAGTTTGGGAACCACTGGTCTTGTATATCAAATCCTTAGCAAACCTCTAAGCATCTTTCAGAAATGTATAAAGCACATACAGAATATTTACATACAAAGATTTCTCCATAAACAAAAATATTATCCTCTTCAAGCAATTCAACATCTCCAAGAGCATCCCGCTCAAACAATAAAGCCCCTCTCCCTTCAATCTAATCAATCCTCCACAGCAAGAAAGGCCTGGGAAAACAAATAAGCCTTGCAGCAAGACAAAGTCAATACAGCTAGATTCTATCATACCACCAAGGGAGCAAATTCCAGAAGCACGACTCTTCTACAGTACCTGAAATGTCACCCAGAAACAAATTAGAAACCAGTACAGACTATGGGGTGCAGGTATAGAGTTTTCCCTGCATCCCATAGTCTGAAAAGACTATGAAAGACTATTTAATAAGCAAGCAACTGAATTGCCAAAATGGCCTTCAGGTGTAGCTCAATGTAGAGTGCATTGCAGTAATCTAAATGTGACAAGGGCATGCAGTACTGGAGTGAAGCCCATATCCAGAATAAAAAGGCCCAGTCATCTGAGAACCCCAGAAAAATAAATCGGTCAGTATCAGCTGAACTTCCCAGCCCACATATGCAATCCGAACAACACATGCAGATTGTCATAAATATAAAGGGAAGGGTAAACACCTTTAAAATCCCTCCTGGCCAGAGGAAAAATCCTTTCACCTGTAAAGGGTTAAGAAGCTAGGCTAACCTTGCTGGCACCTGACCAAAATGACCAATGAGGAGACAAGATACTTTCAAAAGCTAGGAGGAGGGAGAGAAACAAAGAGTCTGTGTCTGTCTGTATGATGCTTTTGTCGGGGACAGAACAGGAATGGAGTCTTAGAACTTAGTAAGTAATCTAGCTAGATATGCGTTAGATTATGATTTCTTTAAATGGTTGAGAAATTAAGTTGTGCTGAATAGAATGAATATTCCTGTCTGTGTGTCTTTTTGTAACTTAAGGTTTTGCCTAGAGGGATTCTCTATGCTTTGAATCTATGGTTTCAGAGTAGCAGCTGTGTTAGTCTGTATTCGCAAAAAGAAAAGGAGTACTTGTGGCACCTTAGAGACTAACCAATTTTTAAAATTGGTTAGTCTCTAAGGTGCCACAAGTACTCCTTCGCTTTGAATCTAATTACCCTGCAAGGTATTTACCATCCTGATTTTACAGAGGTGATTCTTTTTACTGTTTCTTCTATTAAAATGTTTCTTTTCAAGAACTGAATGCTTTTTTCATTGTTCTAAGATCCAAGGGTTTGGGTCTATGGTCACCTGTGCAAAGTGGTGAGGATTTTTACCAAACCTTCCCCAGGAAGTGGGGTGCAAGGGTTGGGAGGATTTTGGGGGGAAAGACGTTTCCAAACAACGTTTTCCCAATAAACCCAGATAAATGTTTGGTGATGGCAGTGGAAGTCCAAGGGTAAAATAGTTTGTACCTTGGGGAAGTTTTAACCTAAGCCGGTAAAAATAAGCTTAGGAGGTTTTCATGCAGGTCCGCACATCTGTACCCTAGAGTTCAGAGTGGGGGAGGAACCTTGACACAGACATACTCCCTCAATGGAGGAGCACATGTAATCTCTGCCATATCCTTCAGCTGCTTTCCCCAGCCGGGCAAGCAGGACCTCAGTTTTATCCAGATAGAGCCTCATAGCAATTATCTATTCCTATGTCTCATCCAAATACAAGGTAAGTCCAACTACACAGATAACATAGCCCACACTCTCTTAGAATGCTCTTTATTAGCATCATAACTGATAAACAGGAGAGGTGAAAGAAAATAATCTTGTGGAATCCTCCATGAGGAGGGATCCTGCAGGCAAAGGGGTAGTTACACTACTGATTCCTGGAACTCTCAATCGGAAGAGAGACAATTGGTGGTGGTCCAGGAGAACCAGCGTGTGTGGTGGGATCACATTGTTTTGGAAATCCAGAGTGGGCAGCACTGGTGTCAGAACTTCATGAGAAGCTTGAACCCTCCAGTGCCAGAACATTCGATCCAGGGAAGCCATACTGCTGCAGAGGCAGCTGGCTGTCACTAGGATCTACAGATGTGAGAACATCACTGTTGTATGCGATCTCAAAGGAAACGGATGAACCCAAAAGGATCAGAATGAAATACTTAATTTTCTTCTGTGATAGATGAAGATGGATCAATGCAGTTTCTATGCTATTCACAGAACTCAAAATAATCTGACTAGGGTCAAGTTAATCGGAGGAGTACAGATATTTCTGGAGTTGCCTTCTCCAGCCTTCTCAATGGTTGATAACTGGTAACACTGCTAACATGGAGGCAAATATTTCTTGAGCTATGCCAAACAGTCACCTCTTCAAGTGAAGCCAGGGCCCTGCTTTTCTGAAAGGGATTTTCTAACAAAGCTGATACCTCCCTGCTGGCACTCACCAACCAAGGGCATAGGTCTGGATCTCAAATAACCTGAAGCACCTCCATCACCTCCAGAAACTCAGTGAATGATACCATCTGAGGCTGAAACATAGAAGTAGCTGAGACTACTCTGCCACCATGGAGGCAGATAGCCCATTCTGGGCCTTTATGATTCTTTTGCACAATATGCCCAGATGCATCAGCCTATTCACCACTGAGAACATTTTTGCTGATTAGGATTTAGAAGGGCTAGGGGTAGATATTAATAACAAAACCTCTTTGCCTCCTCTACTGCCACAACATAGGATTTAACAAGTCTTAATGTCTTCAGTTCTCTAAACCATCTTCCCTCTGACTTTGTCACAAGTCATCTGCAAGAAATAGAGTTGCATACCAGTGGCCCATGCAATACAGCCAGGAAGAGAGTGTTTAGGAAACACTGTATTGAGAGGTTTCAGAGTAACAGCCGTGTTAGTCTGTATTCGCAAAAAGAAAAGGAGTACTAGTGGCACCTTAGAGACTAACCAATTTATTTGAGCATGAGCTTTCGTGAGCTACAGCTCACTTCATCGGTATGCATCCGATGAAGTGAGCTGTAGCTCACGAAAGCTCATGCTCAAATAAATTGGTTAGTCTCTAAGGTGCCACAAGTACTCCTTTTCTTTTTACTGTATTGAGAGTAGAGGACAAAAGATCATTATGATTATGATACACTACTAAGGCTACATCTACATTTGCACAGATACTTTGTTATTTGGCCATGTATATGCTCATGCACATTCCCCACAGATATGATGAGTGTCCACATATGCTGTGCTAGAGATGGGTATAATGCTGCATATGTCCGCATCCACACCAGTGGTGGGCAACCTGGGACGTGCTGGCTGCCACTTCCCACAGCTCCCATTGGCCGGAAACGGCGAGCCATGGCCACTGGGAGATGCGGGCAGCCATGCCTGTGGACGGTCAATGTAAACACTGTCTCATGGCCTGCCAGCGGATTACCCTGATGCACCATGTGTGCCCCGCAGGTTGCCCACCACTGATCCACACTGATGCTGTTATGCAAAGTAAATGCTACTATGTCAGGGATGGTGTCCCTGGGTTCTGTGCATCACAAGAAACACTCTAGGAACTACTTTGCTGTGTGTTCTTACTACTGTCGCCCACCTTTGCACATTGACGTAGTTATACTGATATAGTTCTTTAGTGTAGACAAGATCTTAATGTTCACACTTAGCACAGCCAACAACAAATGGTGTGGGGGGGGAGGAGGGGGGAAATGGGTGAACACTCTCCCATCTCAAACCAAGCTTATTGAGATTAAGTGCTCCTGATAATAGAGGTTTGTAAACAAGTGTGAACATTAAGATCTTGTCTAAACGACAGAACTATATCAGTATGACAAACCTCCATTATCAGGAGCACTTAATCTCAACAAGCTTGATTTGGGATGGGAGTGTGTTCACCTGTTTTTTTGCCCCCACCATTTGTTGTTGGCTATGCTAAGTGCTCTCAGCGGCATATACCTCAAGGATGAAACTGGTCAAGGTTTGGAGGAGGGAAGGAGAGGGGCCTTTTAGTCACCGGGTAGTGGCAGATTGTGTTTAGTTAATTGTGTTTAGTTCTACATATGAACCAAGCCACAAAGATGTTTATCTATCCATTTTCTGTGCTGTGAGTTCTGATGCTATTAAAACTACCAGTGCTCTTGAAGCACAAAATAATGCACTTTCCCCACTCCTCCTGAGTATCCTTGGGACTTCAGATATTAATTGGTTTTGGAGGTGGGGGTCCAAGTGGACGTGGAACAGACAGGACAGACAGAAAAGTGTTTGCAGTGTGATGGCACCAGACAGTTATGGTTCCAATTCATGTGCTGTGAATTATGGGGCCCAATCCTGAACCTGAAAATATCTTGCGTTCCTCATACTTAGGAAGGAGGGTCCACACACAAGTCAAGGAAATTTTAACATTTATTAAAACTAGTATATCGAATGTGTAACTGACGTTTTTTAAAAAGGAAACAAACTAACAAAACATAAAGGGATTGAATCCCTGACCCAGGGCCAAATGTCAAAGTCTGCACCCTCCTCCTTGCCCTTCCCCTGACTGGGGGGTAGGGGAGAAGAACCACTGTGGAAAATTGTTCTTGGGGACAACCAGGGATGTCTCCTGCACAGCGTTTGAGGGTTTCACTTGGTGGGCTTCAGTTGATGGTGTTGTCCTGGGAGTCCTGCAAGCTTCTGCCAGCCACTCTGGGGGGTTGGGTCCTCCACCTCATCACCCTGGGTGGCAGCTGGAGGAGGAAGATATCGTGCTAGCTCCTGAAGAGGTGCAATGGCCATGGCAGCAGACAGATTCTGAGCTCATTTGGCCACCAGTTCTATGAGCTGCTCCATTAGGACATGCTCCCATTCCCTGTGGCGTGCCTCCTTCTCCAGGAACTGGTTCATCAGTGTCTCTCCCTGCTGAAGAACCCAATATTCCTGTGTCCTGAGGAACTCAAACTGTTCCTGGTTCCTCTGGTCCATTCCAATGAGCACTGCAGGTCCTCCAGGGTCCTCCTCTGTCTGCCTTTGCTGTCTCTATAGTCCTGCTCCAGACTTCCTGGCAGAATGGTTTCACCGTCAGGAGTCAAAGGTCCTGCCAATTCAAAGACATGGGTAGCATTTTTTTCTCCTTTGGAAGAAGCTGAGAAATCCCCCCACATAACAAAACTTTGCTCCAGAAGGCCACAATATTGATGCTCCTCAGCATTGCAGCAATACGGGTGTTGGACTATCCTTGGTTCTTAAGCAACTTTTTCAGCCCCCCGGGAAGGAGCAGAGGCTTCTAACAGTCAGATATACATATGAAAAATTTAAATTTTAAAAAACAATAGTATCTCAAGAGGGTGGAGTGGCAGTTACCAGTTTGCCATTTCTTCTCCAAATGTTGGCCAGCCTTTGACGAACATAGTAGTTTTCAAAGTACCAGAATGGAAAAGAGAGGTGTCTCTCCAGTCCTGTGGGGGAGATTCAGCAATTTGTGCCTCACAGATGTTTCTGCAAATGATCACCCCTCTACATATTGCTGAATGGAGGGGTTTAGTCAGCTAGGAAGGACCAAGCACATTTGCACTGCAATGTAATCGAGACCCAGCTAGAGTTTCTGCTACACCAGGAATTTGCTGAAATATGCTTACAGGACTGGGAGGCAATTAAACTGGAAATTGACTACAATCTCAACTAGTATATATGGCATTTCCATGGAAAGGGAGAAATGAACGTGAAAGTCCTACCCCCATCACCAGAAAATCCTGCTCCTGTTCATGGTTAACAGTGGTGAAATGGACAGGGAAAGGGAGAAGCACTGGAACTTCATTGGGTTCCCTGAAGTTTCAGATCAGCACCACAAGCCCCTTACCTCTCCACAGCAAAGGGACATTGCACTGGATTTATCCCACCTCCAGACGAGATTCTTCTCTCACCCCTACTTCCCCTGGATTGTGCAACAATGCTCAGTGTGGGGAGGCCAGACACCAGGTACAGGGACGGTAGCAATATCTGTAATCTTCCAAGTGAGAAGGACTGCTGTCATGAGCCTCAGACAAATAAAGGGTTCTTTTTCCCTTTGTGGACATAACATCTGCTCCACCTCCATGCTCTCCCCTTTTGCGCAGCTCCTGTTTGTAAAGGGATGGTAAGATGTAGGGGGCAGATGCTGTGTAGTTTTCCAAGGAACATAAGTCAGTGGTTAGTAACTTTTACAATGAACTATACATTTTCTACAACTGTCCCATCCCCAGCCAGGGCCTTTTAGACCCCTCTTCTCCCTTCATCCCATCTGTGACCCCTCCCAACTTTCCCTGCCTATGCGCTGGCTGCAAAACACACAGACAGAGCAGCACAATGATTGTTACTTAATAATCTGTTTTATAGCTTCCACCAAATGCATAATAGTGGTCATGACAATTCAATAAAATCATCAATTTATAGCCATGACTTGCTCAGGACCATTCTGGGGTAGAGCTCAGTGGGGGCTGAGCTTAAAATCAGGAATGTCACATCAGAGCAAGAGGTGGGGTCCACTGTTACCTACCAGCCTTGGATTCTGGTTTCTGCTGTCATTTGGGATACTTCTCATGTTTGTCACAGGGGCTTCCTCAACCAAGTCCTTTGGGTGGGAGGTACAAAATATTCCTCTTCCTCTGGGTCTTCTGGGGCATCTTCTGCGGTCCCCGCTGCCTCCTTGCTCTGGCCCACATTGGTATCCCATGGGACGACATTGGTAGGGCTAAGCAGGGGGTCTTGAGCCACTTCAGGTTCATGAGCACACAGTCAAGGAGTATATATGGCAATCCCTCCTGGAGCGACTGTTGGAGTCTTTTCCCCTATTGTACAGGAGTCTCAGCCTCTTGATGTGTTCCTGGTACTGGGCCAGAATCCGCTCCAGCCTCCATGAAGTTTCCCAGTACAGCTGAAAGCGCCTGCTGCTCCAGGAGAAGCTGTGGAGGAAAGCGTACTCCAATCACATGTTGATCAGCACTCGAGTGTGGTTGGTGGACTGGGCAGCTGCTCTTGGAGCAGGATCCATGTTCACCTATATTGAGCTGTAAAGTGTGCAGTGGGAAAATGTTCTGATGTGGTCAGCCCAGATCACTACTACTGGTGACAGTGCAGTGGGGCAGGAACCTTTATAGATGGCATAAAGGTCAGGCAGAAAAGGGTTTAATACATTGTGGAAATAGGTCGGGGAGGAGAATTCAAACTCAAGACCTGGAAGGTGCCCCTCGCATCATCCACACAGCACAGTGGCATGGGTACAGGGCCATGCCACAGGCTCAGGTGTGCACTTACCCACATACCTCAGGTGTGCTGGCTTACTTGACCTCTACTTTCCTTCAGACATATGCTTCAGGGCTTTAGATGTGGACAATATGGGGGTTATGGCACAACCATGCGCATGGACACATACAATTGCTCATGTAGCGGTACCCTCAGGTATTGACAGCAGACTCTAGAACCGAGTGTGTTGCCACATAATGCAGCAGGTGAACAAAGACAAAGATAAATCAAGTGTGATTGTGAGATGTATGTAATTATGCCTGCATTCATCCTGGCATGCACTTTTGTGGGGTCTGTTACTATTGGAATCTCACAGAGATAGTTTGCCAGTATATGTCCAGCACTGCATGGACCCCGTAGGGTCTGTTCTCAGGGGCTGGCCCATGATCAGCTATTGATGTTCCACTTGGAAGCTTTCTTGTTCACCTGAATTTGGCTGGGTCCTCTAGGAAGATTTTGCACAGCCCTATTTGTGTCACCTGCGGAATATTATACAAATTAGTAACCAGTGACACTGAAGTGGCTTGGAGGTCTGGTTCAGTGTTGAAAAGAATGTATGAATTTGTTTCTCTCTACTTTATCTAGGTATTTCCTATTGTTGTAGTATCTGAACACCACATGGTTATTCCTTATCTGAAATTTACTCATGCTCATCCAATGTGGAATCTGACTGACAGCTCTTGAACTATTTCAGCAACCGAGCACTGGAAATCAAAAAAGACAAGCAGGGCTGTGTAAGATAGTTTGATAAATGATGGTGAGCTGTACGGACCACAGGTAAAGGTGGGGATTATTGGAGGTATCTCAATAAACGGGGATCTATGCCATGAATTAGGAACCTGAAGATTCTCCTTTATAGAAAGGGTTGCCTTTTTCAGAGTATTTTATCATACTTGCCATAAATTATAATATGCTACTTTGTGTGTTAATTAGCTGTACTAAAATTAGCATTTTTAATTTGTTAATCTGCTTCCTAAACTCTGAAATGCCACTCACTTCCTCATGTCTTGGATCACATAATTAAATTTGCATGGGAGCCAATTTTACTTGTCTCTTGTTGAAACACTGAAGGTTTGTCTGCTCCACAAACATGGAATATTTTTATTTTTGTGTGTTGACAATAAAATATTCATTAATTTTAAGCAGGGTACCAAAGCAATACAAATGCTGCCATTATAACTATGATTGCCTAGTAACAGCATGTTCCTAAATGACAATGTGAAGTAACTGAATAATTATGACTGTGTTGCTGCCCACATTTTTTTTTAAAGTAGTCCTCATCCCCAGGTGACCGTTGGCTGTAAAGTGAAGGCATTTGAGCTAAATATTATTCTACTCCATAAATTGTCAATGTAATCAGTCAGACCCACAGCAGTGTGTGATTAATCACATAATAATTGGATCATTCCTTCATTGTCAATACGTTACAAACTGCATGCTAGGAATTCAATAAGACCGTCTACTAAATCCCAGTTTCTCTGGAGAAATTTCACATTTGACAATGAACACCACCACCACAACACTTGTTCTCTATTCTAATTAGAGATCTATATCTAGATCTTAAATGTTTACTACTTGTTTTATCTATGTTGGGGAAAAAAACAAGCAATTAAATCTATTAGGGCCCTAATTCCATCCTTAGACAAACTTGCACAACCCTCACTGACTTCAGTAGGAATTGATCTGAAGGACAGAATTTGACTCAAAACAACATAGCTCACAAAGATTAGAGTTTACAAAATATAATGATCAAATTTCTCACATTGAGCCTTTGATTCATCTGCAAACCTCAGTCCATGCTTACAAAATTTGAAGTACACGAGGTAAGGTGGTTTGTGATAGTATATCTGTATCGAATGGCAAAATCTGTGTGACAGAGGTTGGAGTTTGAAATCAAGTTCTTAATTTCTTTGACAAAGGATTTGCAGACCTCCACTTTTATAATTTACTATTTTTGTGTTAGTATGTTCCATTATTATGGAACCTTCTTTGTACTTAAGAATAGTTGAGTGGTCCGAGTATTTAGGTAGCCAACACTGGATTCTAAAATATTTTAATAAAAGCAGGATCAATTTTGCACCTCTTAAAAAACAGGATTTTATTTTCAGTTAAACTCAGGTGGGATGAGTTCAGTGAAGGTGTAATGGAGTGTTCACCTCATATTGGGCCAAATCCAGGGATCTTTATTTAGGCCCCATTCTTGAAAATTACAACATGTGGCAGACCCCTATATCCACATGAAGCCTCATTGATTTCAATTGGGATTGTTTACACAGAGGAACTCAAGGGACTGGTCCTTAGTTTTTACTCCAGGCAAATCTCTGTCAAGACATGATATTAGTAGACATTTATAGTTGAGATTTGGACAGCCAATTCCCATTAGAAATGAATGAGAACTGGGTGTCCAAATCCTCTAACTGGCTTTGAAAAATCTCATCCTATGTCTGTGGGTGTGCATGCCTCTGCATAGAAATACATTCACCAGTGCATACACACATTGCTGGTAGGTACACCTGCAACATGGAGACTGAATGGCCATCATTCCCAAAATGGGGAAGGAGGAAGAGGACTGACCATTTAAAAAGAAGAGCTCAGCCTAAGTCCCTCATCTAGCTCATTGAGACTATTATATACTTCCATAAATAAAAAATAAAGGTTTGCTGTTTTAATCCCCATTGATTTTAACTAGGGCTGTCAAATTGCAGTTAACTCAAAAAAAATTAATTGTGATTAATCGCACTGTTAAATTTCAATTGGTATTCTATTGTTTATTAAATAATTTTGGATGTTTTTCTACATTTTCAAATATATTGATTTCAATTACTACACAGAATACAAATTGTACAGTGCTCACTTTACTTTTTTTATTACAGATATTTGCACAGTAAAAATGATAAGTTTTTTTCAATTCATCTCATACAAGTATTGTAGTGCAATCTATTGTGAAACTGCAACTTACAAATGAATTTTTTTGTTACATAACTGCACTCAAAAACAAAACAACATCAACTTTAGAGTCTACAAGTCCACTCAGTCCTACTTCTTGTTCAGCCAATCACTAAGACAAACAAGTTTGTTTACATTTATGGGAGATCATGATGCCCACTTCTTAATTACAATGTCACAGAAAGTTAAAACAGGCATTCGCATGGCAGTGTTGTAGTTGGCGTCGCAAGACCTTTACATGCCAGATGCGCTCAAGTTTCATATGCTTCTTCATGCTTTGGCCATTGTTTCAGAGGACATGCTTCCATGCTGATGACGCTTGTTAAAAAAAATAATGCATTAATTAAATTTGTGACTGAACTCCATGGGGGAGAATTGTATGTCTCCTGCTCTGTGGTTTTACCCACATTCTGCCTTATATTTCATGATATAGTAGTCTTATCTGATGACCCAGTACATGTTCGTTTTAAGAACACTTTCACTGCAAATTTGACAAAATGCAAAGAAGCTATCAATGTGAAATTTCTGAAGATAGCTACAGCACTTGACCCAAGATTTAAGAATCTGAAGTGCCTTCCAAAATCTGAGAGGGATGAGGCATGGAGCATGCTTTCAGAAGTCTTAAAAGAGAAGCACTCTGCTGCAGAAACTACACAACCCAAACCAACAAAAAAAGAACATCAGCCTTCTGCTGGTGGCATCTGACTCAGACGATGAAAATGGACATGCGATGGTCTGCACTGCTCAGGACTGTTATCAAGCAGAACCTGTCATCAGCATGGACACATGTCCTCTGGAATGGTGGTTGAAACATCAAGGGATATATGAATCGTTAGCACATCTGGCATGTAAATATCTTGTGACGCTGGCTACAACAGTGCCATGCAAACACCTGTTCTCACTTTCAGTGACATTGTAAACAAGAAGCAGGCAGCATTATCTTCTGCAAATGTAAACAAACTTGTTTGTCTGAGCAATTGGCTGAACAAGAAGTAGGACTGATTGGACTTGTAGGCTGTAAAGTTTTACATTGTTTTATTTTTGAATGCAGGTTTATTTTGTACATAATTCTACATTTGTAAGTTCAACTTTTTCATGAAAAAGAGATTGCACTGGAGTACTTGTATTAGGTGAATAGAAAAATACTATTTCTTTTGTTTTTTTACAGTGCAAATATTTGTATTCAATAAATAAAGATAAAATGAGCACTGTACACTTTGTATTCTGTGTTGTAATTGAAATCAATTTATTTGAAAATGTAGAAAACATCCAAAAATATTTAAATAAATGGTATTCTATCATTATTTAATAGCGCAATTAATCACGGTTAATTTTTTAATCGCATGATTAATCACAATTGATTTTTTTAATTGCTTGACAGCCATAATTTTAACCCATTTCCTCATATGAAAAAGTCCAAAAGATTTGCAAAAAAAAAGTTATAGAAATCTATTCTCAAGCCTAACTCTGTTTAAAACAAAGATTTTTCTCCGAGACTCTCTGAACACTCTCACTGCATTTATGTCACTGAGCTGTTAACATCACAACTGTCACTTTGCTGGAGGATCTAAAAGATTAGCAGAAGGTGCTAACTGAAGCAGCCAGAAGATAGGAGAGATGCTGGCACAATTAATTGAAGTATCCAGAATTGATGAGAGCTGTCAAGAGCTCTCTATGAGAAAGGCTACCAAGGGAGACTAATAAAGTGACTGGAAGAGATTAAGGACATTTTGGGATCTCAGGAAAATGGCTGGAAGCAATGAGAAACAGTGGGAGGGCACAGTGTGGCATGCAGAAGAGCAAAAAAATACTCATAAACCCAATTATGAATTCAAGAGTGATTAGGGCACTAGAAGGGATTAAAAAAAATCCAGAGTAAATACCTCTCACCGCTTATCAGTGATCAAGCCACTGCTAGCTTGTTAAGATAGAATCAGCATTCTTAGCTTTGTTATACAATATTCCATGTGATTCCCTTATGTCTAATCAAAACTGTACGAGTAGAGTGGTTGCTTTTTTTCCCCTTTTTCTTTTTAGCTGAACCTTTGAGACGTATTAAAATAAACCTTGCCAGTTTTATTTCTAATAATACCATGCTGAGCATATCCTTAAACTGAATTTAACAAGCTGAGATTTTACTGGAAAATGTACTTGGCTGAGTAAAGAAATAAATACTGTATATTTTACAAAAAAGGAATTTAAAATGGAAATATGGGCAACTTGTGTAGCATTATCACACAGCGAGACTTACCAAAGACACTAATCCTTTGGATGAGCACAAAAAAACCATTAGCACATTCACTGGGGGTCTGAAGACTGATTATGTGTCCTAGTTCCAATGCAGTACTGGTGCTGAGAATGTCTTTAAACTGCTGATTTCACAGTCTATGAAGGCTCTGAAGAGAAGAGGCATTGACTATGATCTAGATGCAAGAATGAAAGGTTCAGAAACCACCTTGAGAACATAAACATTTCTACTTCTCCCTGGCACTGCAAGGAATTGCAGGCACAAGAAGTTGCAAACTTCTTGATTGATAAGTAGCTCTAGCAATATACTTCCAAGCTTTGCAACAAAAATTAAAGATCTATGAAACTAGAGGTCCACACTAGTCGATGAATTTTATCATTGTTAATAAGTTATGCATTAAAAATGTCCCCATTATTTGCCCAGCTTAAAGTTCACGGGGGAGAGCCTCAGTGTTGTGCGTAGTCCGTGTAAATTGTCCATGTGGCCAACAGAGTTATGACAATTTACAGCAGCTGAGGATCTGCCCCCTAAGTTATATTTCTTGCGTAATTTGACAAATACTGTCTATTTTTAATAAAATATTGACTTTTTCCTATTCATTCTAAACACTGGTGTAACTGACAACATTTGGATTTTTTATTTGTTTTGCCTTTAGATTGAATGACAGTGTTAGATTTGCTATGGCAATCTCTTATTAGATTCTGTAGGCATCATTTTAACAATATTGCAGTTAACCTGTTAGATCAACATTCTGATTAGATTTTGTGATTGTAATTACATCCAGAGAAAACAAAGAAAATGAAAGGTACCACATTGAGCTGGAAAAGGAGCTATCCATCAAACTAAAATCTTCCAGGCAACCAGTATCTCTATTTGTACACCTTGTAATGAACTATGGCATACAAAGTGTTATACTATTCAGTGTCCTACTGACACAATTTTAAAGTCTCTCAATTAATAACAAAAAATGATGTTCTAGTGTTTGTTCTGACTTTCCATTTCTGAACGTTACTTGTGCCTTTAAGACTCTCCCTCCTAAAACCTAAACACCAGATTTTCAAAAGGTGCTTAGCACTCATTGTTAGGATCAGATTTTCAAAAAAAGTCCTGCTCCCATTTAGGCACCTACAGGTATGTGTCCACTGCAAGTGAAAAGTGTGATTGTAGCCTGGGTAGACATACCCCCATCCTATCTTTAAAGTAACTAGCACAGGTAACAGTAGAAGTGCAGACATTATGGTAGAGGCTTCAGCACATGCTAGCAACTTCAGTATGTACCCAGGAACCCTGGAAGGCTTGTAGCCCAGATTTTTGCCTAGGTCATCTGTGGGATTTGATCCCAGGGTCTTCATTTCCAAAGCAGAGGCCACCACCATTTAAGCTAAAGGAGTAGTTTCATTAGCTGGTAGTAGGCTGTTAGCATGTAACAGACCAGCCCCTAAAGGGGAATGAGATACACACTGTCAGGCAGCGGCACAGACAGCTGCAGCGGCACAGGAGCTAGCAAACAGGGGAGTTTGAGTGGGAGTTTGTCTTATGGTGCTTGTTGTTTGCTGTGGGTGGTGGTGTTTTGGTGTGGTTTGTGTTTCCCAGATTAACAGGATTTAGGTGGCAAGGCTATGACAGAGACAGAGGCAGCAGTGGGAGTGACCCATGTAGCAGAAGACACAATGAGGATGACTGGATGTGGAAGCTGCGGTATGTACATGATCCTGGAGGGGGCACCTGGTAAGAGTTTTGTCTGCATGAAGTGCTGTCTGATAGAGCTGATGGAGGAAAAGATCCGAAGGTTGGAGATGCAGGTGGAAAGTCTGGTGGAGTTTAGGAAGGGGTTTGAGCAGATTATGGAGCAAAGACATGAGGTATCTGAAGGGAAAAGCTCAGACTTGCAGATGGAAGCAGGACTGGGGAATTCTGAGGGGAGACTGGGTGAAGAAAGTGGTCAGTGGAAGCATGTGACTAAAAGGACCAGGGCTAGTGAAGGAGAAATAGAGCTTAAGAATAGGTATGCAGAGCTGGAAAATGAAGAAGGGGTTCAGCAGGTAGTCACTGAAGGTGGAAGGGCAAGGAAGAAGAGAAGAGCGGCTAGTCCTATAGGAAAAGGGGAAAAGTTAATGGAGATTACACCAAATATGAGCCGCAGGAGGATACAGGATGGGTTAAAGAGGATTACAAGGGAGAATAGGAATGGAAAAAACTTGCAGCCAGAGGGAACAGGGGATAGACTGGAGAATAGCACCGTCACTAGGAAAAGTCAGGTCTATGTGATGGGGGACTCTTTACTGAGAAGAATAGATAGGCCTGTAACCAGAGCTGATCCAGAGAATAGGAGGCTGTGCTGTCTTCCAGGTGCTAAGATACGGGATGTAGACCTGAGGTTGAAAAGGATTCTAAAGGGAGCGGGAAAGAATCCCCTAATTATCCTTCATGTGGGAACAAATGATACGGCTAGATTCTCGCTGGAAAGTATTAAGGGAGACTATGCTAGGCTGGGGAAGACGCTTAAGGAAATTGAGGCTCAGGTGATCTTTAGTGGGATTCTGCTTGTTCCTAGAGAAGGGCAACAAAGGTGTGACAAAATTATGACTATCAACAGATGGCTTAGGCAGTGGTGCTATAAGGAGGGCTTTGGGATGTATGGCCACTGGGAGGCATTCATGGATAGAGGACAGTTCTCTTGGGATGGACTTCATCTGAGTAGGGAAGGAAATAGACTTCTAGGATGGAGGCTGGCACAACTGATTAAGAGAGCTTTAAACTAGGAATTAGGGGGAGATGGTTGGGAGATGTCCAGATAATCTCCACGTCAGAATTTAGCATTGAGATGAAAGAAAATGAAGTAAGAGTGGATACAGCCATGGGTAGGAGGAAGGGCAGTGTAGATACAAGTCTAATAGGTTATACTGGTAGTAAAATGACTGTGCCTAATAGGGTACAGAATGTGAGTGAGGCCAAACAGCAAAAATTAAGATGTTTGTACACTAATGCGAGGAGCCTAGGTAACAAAATAGAGGAACTAGAGCTACTGGTGCAGGAAGTGAAACCAGATATTATAGGGATAACAGAAACATGGTGGAATAGTAGTCATGACTGGACTACAGGTATTGAAGGGTATGTACTGTTTAGGAAAGACCAAAATAAAGGTAAAGGTGGTGGAGTAGCACTGTATATCAATGATGAGATAGAATGTAAAGAAATAAGAAGCGATGAAATGGATATGACTGAGTCCGTCTGGGCAAAAATTAAATTGGGGAAGAAAACTATTAGAGCCTCCCCTGGGATAGTGCTTGGGGTGTGCTATAGACCGCTGAGATCTAATTTGGATATGGATAGAGCCCTTTTTAATGTTTTTAATAAAGTAAATACTAATGGAAACTATGTGATCATGGAAGACTTTAACTTCCCAGATATAGACTGGAGGACGAGTGCTAGTAATAATAATAGGGCTCAGATTTTCCTAGATGCGATAGCTGATGGATTCCTCCAGCAAGTAGTTGCTGAACTGACTAGAGGGGATGCCATTTTAGATTTGGGTTTGGTGAGTAGTGAGGACTTCATAGAAGAAATGGTTGTAGGGGATAATCTTGGCTCAAGTGATCATGAGCTAATTCAGTTCAAACTGAACGGAAGGATTAATAAAAATAAATCTGCAGCTAGGGTTTTTGATTTCAAAAGGACTGACTTTCAAAAATTAAGGAAATTAGTTAGGGAAGTGGATTGGACTGAAGAATTTATGGATCTAAAGGTAGAGGAGGCCTGGGATAATTTTAAATCAAAGCTGCAGAAGCTATTGGAAGCCTGCATCCCAAGTAAGGTGAAAAAATTGATAGGCAGGAGTTATAGACCAAGATGCTGAGCAAGCATCTCAGAGAGGTGATTAAGAAAAAGCAGAAAGCATATAGGGAGTGGAAGAATGGAGGGATCAGCAAGGAAAGCTACCTTATTGAGGTCAGAACATGTAGGGATAAAGTGAGACAGGCTAAAAGTCAAGTAGAGTTGGACCTTGCAAAGGGAATTAAAACCAATAGTAAAAGGTTCTATAGTCATATAAATAAGAAGAAAACAAAGAAAGAAGAAGTGGGACCGCTAAACACTGAGGATGGAGTGGAGGTCAAGGATAATCTAGGCATGGCCTATGTTACGAATTACACCTGGTAGGACACACACACAAGTGCTACGAATTACACCTGGTAGGACACGCACACAAATGCTGCGAATTATACCTGATAGGACACGCACACCAGTGCTGCGAATTATACCTGATAGGACACACACAGTTCGAATCTAGGCTGAGGCACAGAAACAAAGTCCACAACTGCAGAGTTCCCAAAAGACACTAAGTTTATTACGCTCGAGCGTGGTGCCGCCCTGCTAGCCAGGAGGGGACCCTGAATGCAGATTATACAAAGATTATATACCTTTTCGCAAAGCATGTTGCCCTCGTGCATCGGAAACCTTAGCCAATAAACAAACCCTTGTTTTATCTACCACCTATCCCTGCTTGGTGCATTCCTCATGCTATACCAGTATGTTAATTACACAGCATGGTCCTAAAGCCATGCATCAGTAACTTTTATTATCAGGATGGGAGGCCTCACATCAAGGCCAAGAAACCGGGAGTTAAAGACTGACAAAAACCAGATACTGGGAGTCAAGGCAGGCTGGAGACAAGGAGGAGGATTTTCACAGGGATTCAATATCTAAGAATTACTCCTCCTGGTGTATGATGTGCTGGCATTTAAACAATGGTGGGCCCCAAACCAAAATGGAGTCACATGTGCTAACTTTTCCTTAACACCTAATATCTAAACAAATACTTTGCCTCAATCTTTAATAAGACTAAAGAGGATCTTAGGGATAATGGTAGCATGACAAATGGGAATGAGGATATGGAGGTAGACATTACCATATTTGAGGTAGAAGCGAAACTCAAACAGCTTAATAGGACTAAATCGAGGGGCCCAGATAATCTTCATCCAAGAATATTAAAGGAATTGACACAGGAAATTGCAAGCCCATTAACAAGAATTTTTAATGAATCTGTAAACTCAGGGGTTGTACCGTATGATTGGAGAATGGCTAATATAGTTCCTATTTTTAAGAAAGGGAAAAAAGGTGATTCGGGTAATTATAGGCCTGTTAGTTTGACATCTGTAGTATGCAAGGTCTTGGAAAAAATTTTGAAGGAGAAGGTAGTTAAGGACATTGAAGTCAATGGTAAATGGGACAAAATACAACATGGTTTTACAAAAGGTAGATCGTGCCAAACCAACCTGATCTCCTTTTTTGAGAAAGTAACAGATTTTTTAGACAAAGGAAATGCAGTGGATCTAATTTACCTAGATTTTAGTAAGGCATTTGATACCGTGCCACATGGGGAATTATTAGTTAAATTGGATAAGATGGGGATCAATAGGAAAATTGAAAGGTGAATAAGGAATTGGTTAAAGGGGAGACTACAACGGGTCCTACTGAAAGGTGAACTGTCAGGCTGGAGGGAGGTTACCAGTGGAGTTCCTCAAGGATTGGTTTTGGGACCAATCTTTTTATTACTGACCTTGGCACAAAAAGTGGGAGTGTGCTAATAAAGTTTGCAGATGATACAAAGCTGGGAGGTATTGCTAATTTAGAGAAGGATAGGGACACCCTACAGGAGGATCTGGATGACCTTGTAAACTGGAGTAATAGTAATAGGATGAAATTTAATAGTGAGAAGTGTAAGGTCATGCATTTAGGGATTAATAACAAGAATTTTAGTTATAAGCTAGGGAAGCATCAATTAGAAGTAACGGAGGAGGAAAAGGACCTTGGAGTATTGGTTGATCATAGGATGACCATGAGCCGTCAATGTGATATGGCTGTGAAAAAAGCTAATGTGGTCTTGGAATGCATCAGGAGAGGTATTTCCAGTAGGGATAAGGAGGTTTTAGTACCGTTATACAAGGCACTGGTGAGACCTCACCTGGAATTCTGTGTGCAGTTCTGGTCTCCCATGTTTAAGAAGGATGAATTCAAACTGGAACAGGTACAGAGAAGGGCTACTAGGATGATCCGAGGAATGGAAAACTTGTCTTATGAAAGGAGACTCAGGGAGCTTGGCTTGTTTAGCCTAACTAAAAGAAGGTTGAGGGGAGATATGATTGCTCTCTATAAATATATCAGAGGGATAAATACCGGAGAGGGAGAGGAATTATTTAAGCTCAGTACCAATGTGGACACAAGAACAAATGGATATAAACTGGCCACTAGGAAATTTAGACTAGAAATTAGACGAAGGTTTTTAAGCATCAGAGGAGTGAAGTTTTAGAATAGCCTTCCGAGGGAAGCAGTGGGGGCAAAAGATCTATCTGGCTTTAAGATTAAACTCAATAAGTTTATGGAGGAGATGGTATGATGGGATAACATGGTTCTGGTAATTAAATATTCATGGTAAATAGACCCAATGGCCTGTGATGGGCTATTAGATGGGGTGAGATCCGAGTTACCCAGGAAATAATTTTCTGTACTATCTGGCTGATGAATCTTGCCCATATGCTCAGGGTTTAGCTGATCGCCATATTTGGGGTCAGGAAGGAATTTTCCTCTAGGGCAGATTGGAAGAGGCCCTGGAGGTTTTTCGCCTTCCTCTGTAGCATGGGGCACGGGTCACTTGCTAGAGGATTCTCTGCTTCTTGAAGTCTTTAAACTATGATTTGAGGACTTCAATAGCACAGATATAGGTGTGAGGTTTGTTATTTTTTGTAGGAGTGGTGGGTGAAATTCTGTGGCCTGCGTTGTGCAGGAGGTCAGACAAGATGATCATAATGGTCCCTTTTGACCTAAATATCTATGAATCTATGTTTCAGTGAACTTCTTTAGTTCAGTTCTATGGCAGAGGAAAAGATAGACACATTTCCAGAAAAACTGGATTTTTGCATGCCTGAGGAGGATCTGAACAGAAGCTGATGTAAATGAGTTTTGTGGACAAATTTGGTGACACAAAAATCACTTACAGGAATTATGTGAATAGTGACTCTAAATCCATAGAGTCCAGACTGTGAATATTTTGGAAAGACAGAAAAGAACTGCCATTTGACGAAATTTCAAGTTACAATAGAGTGACCATAAGTTGATGCCAGATGGCCACAAATACTTCACATTTATCAGCATTAGTTTAAACCAGTTCCGAGATATGCAGGTTTTTAATCTCAGACAGGCAACTTGACAGAGATTGATGCATCCATTTGAGAAGAATAAGAATATAAATCTGTCTTATTGTGAGGAGAATGCAGGCAGCAGATAGGGATGAAGCAGTGGACATAATCTACACAGGCTTCAAAGAGACAATCGACACAGTATTGTGCAATAATACATCTTCAGGTTAGCAAGTAACGCACAGAAGACACCATACCCTTCAGTCTGTCAGAGCTTCCATATGGGATCCTGAACTCTGAAGTGGAGCACATATGTTCTTCCCCATTACTTTTCTTTTCATCCCTCTTGTCCTTTAGCCCCTTGTTCCCTCTCTTTTATAAATTATCATCCTTTTACATCTGCCCTGTACTATAAATGTCCTTCCTTCTTTATTCCCACTTGACTTCTCCTCTTCCTTCCAGTTCTCTATCCCCTCCTACTTGCAGTGTGTGAGCCAGTGGTTAAAATGCTCTAAAACACAGTGTGTACAGAAATGGGGGGGTGTCTATCATCACCCCCATATCTGCTCATTGCTGCAGCTATGCATTCATTCTGTCTCCTTCAGCACCCAGTCCATTCTGCCCCCTCCCAGCCTCCACTTTGCACCTGGATTCTTCAGTCCCCTCTCCCATATCTGAGGGGTGGGATAGCAATGGAGTCTTCTCTTCCCCCTTGCCAGGACAGGTATTTCAGGGAGTGGGAGGGGAAGGGACGGGAGGAGCCATCCATGTTGCTCTCAGGAAGGGCGGGGGAGGAGGGAACAAAGCTGCCATGCTCTTTCTGCGCCTTCCTGAGACTGGAATTGGAGTCTGAGGGGAGGAGAGAGCTCAGCTTGCTTCCTGCAGCTACCCTGAAGATCTGTTCTTCATAGTGTTCTTAGAGGAAAAACTGAACAAAGGATTAATTGAAATGGTTACCTGAAACAGATTTATAAATTGACTAGAAATGAAGGTCACAAATGGCTGCAGCTGTAGTTATGCAGCTGGGTTATACCAAATCAGCTCTGGAGCCTACTTTTTAAGATTATGTGCTTATAGATTATCACTGATGTGCTCCAAATGCGCCCCTCCCCCCAAGACAGTGGCGTTTGATGCAGAGAAAGTAAGAGTCATTGAGGCCACAGAGCAGCAGCAGAGACTCCACAGCTGCAACTGTGCTAAGGAGGCCTCAGTAGGCCCCACCACTGAATAGTGAGTAATAGTGGATTTATTGGCCCCAGTCCTATTCCCCCCTCCAAACCTGGCTTTACACTCAGAACATGTGTAGGGTCAGAATACACACCCTATATTCCTCACAGTTGCACTATAATGCAAAACCTTCACTCAGACCTTGGCAACATTAATACATTTCTGTAGAGTACCGGTGTTATGGCAAAGTGCATGAAATGTTACTTTAGTACCGGGAAGTATGAAGTCATTGTTAGGCACTGATGAGGTACTGTGTCACAGAATGCCAAGGGAGGGGTGATGGAGACCTGTAGGAATTAATTTTTATATAAATGTGAAATATTTTGGCTTTGATTATGTTAAAATGATATTTTTCTTTCCTGGCACTCTGATTTTATTAGGCAAAAGCATTTCTGGAGCTCCCAGAAAAGAGGGTGATTGAGTCCTCTGTTATTTGGGGAGCTTACAGCTGGCAATTGCCATTCTCATGTTTTAGGTGCTTTGTAATTTTAGTTGTAAAATGTCCTTATATTAGTATTGTTACATTAATATTGTCAGCAATGTTTAGACTGCTTAGCTATCACAGTGATGCAACATGCCTTTATGAATCTTCTGTGGCCTTGAAAAATACACTCCTCAGAACTGTGCCTTGAGAAATATAAAGATCTCTTTCCCTTTTTACAAATACTGGCATATGAGTACCAGCATTTGGCAAGGAAAAAAATTTGGCCTTTCCGGAAATAATGCATATGAACCTCACTATCAAGCATCCCTTTATAATAATTAGTGCCAATATAGAATCTATTTTAAGAATGTCCCTTAATGCATTAAACCTGCCCTTTGAAAAATGGTAATTGGTAAGTGAGATAAAATTCTACGAGTTTGCCCTTTCCACTCCTGTCTATCAGATAGCTGTCAAGAGTTTTATGTAATGGAATGAGCTTGGAGTTCCTCCAACAGACAGTATAATGACTGAAACAACTCACCACCTAAAATTGCTGTCCACAAGTGTATAACTAGTTATAACCACAGTGACCTACTCTCTTATGCATTGTGGTCCAAGTTCCGCTCTCATTTACACCAATGAAACCGTGTTGGGATTTCCAGAAATGTGAAAATGTCCAGAAATGTTTTCTTTGGTTGGTTTGAATGAAGAAGCAGTTAGACAATGAACATGCGCAACAAGAAAGTAAGAGAGCAATATATCAAAGATAGAATAAGGAAACTATAGATGAATTAAAGTCTCTGATGCGGCTCAGGAAGTCTGGATTTCAGTTATGAATAGAAAATTCAAATGTGGGTTCAGTTCACATAGGCACATCCATTTCAGAACAATATTTTCAATGGCACAGAAATATGATATTTATTGCAATGCTTATAATATCTTAAGTGAATAGATTATAACAAATGGTAGATACAGGCCCAAGGTCTGCTCTCAGTTACATTGTTGTAAATCTGGAATAAGGAGGTGAGGGAAAATGGCAGATGGCATGGGAAAATGCCATAGAGACACACACTCTTAATCTGAACACTGGGAGTTTCTCCATGGATTTATTGGAGTTACTCTGGATTAACAACAGTGTAACTGATAGAAGAATATGACCAATAATTCATAGAAAGGACCATTTGATCATTTGGTCTTACCTCCTGTATAACACAAGCTATGGAATTTCCCCAGAATAATTGTTAGATCATATGCTGTAAAAAAAAAATCCAATCTTGATTTTAAAATAGTCAGTGATGGAGAATCCAACATGCCCCTTGGTAAATTGTTCCAGTGTTAAGTACCCTCACTGTTAAAAATGTATGTTATTTCCAATCAGAATTTGTCTAACTTCAACTTCCAACAATTGGTTCATGTTATACCTTTGTCTGATAGATTGAAGAGCCCACTAAATATTTGTTCCCCATATAGGTACTTATAAACTGTAAATCTGTCAATCTTCTCTTTGTTAAGCTAAATAGCTGGAGCTCTTTGAGTCTATCACTATAAGGAATGTTTTTTAAATCTTTAATAATTCGTGTGGCTTTTCTCAGAAGCGTCTTCAATTTATCAATATCCTTCTTGAATTGTTGACACAGGAACAGGACACAATAGTCCAGCAGTGGTCACACCAATCCCAAATTCAGAGGTAAAATAACCTCTCTACTTCTACTCAAGATCCACTGTTTATTCATCGAAGGATTGCACTGGCCCTTTTGACCACAGCATCATAGTAGACCACTGGAAGATCATGTAAAAGTGCCATATTATTAACACAAACAAAGTAATGTATGCAGGACAGATTTAATGTGGTACATTTAATTGGGGACTTATTCTGATCCACATCTCTAGTAAACCTCTGTGTCCTTAAAAACCCAAACAATTTATAGTTTCTGCATTCTATGAGTGTTGTTAAAGTAATGTCATCCTTGGCTGAGTTGGGTTTTGTTTGCTTTAGCTGAGTAATAGGCTTTTTCTAGGAGATTATATTTTTAATATCCTTTATAAAAATCAAAACATTGGAGAGGGATATGCTGGGTTTCTTTTAGAATAATTATGTTTTGATAGGAGACAGACCAGTGTACAAGTTGCTATCTTGTAGGTCACTTGTGAGGAGATAGAGGGAGACCCACAACCCTGCTCACATGATCTACTTTTATGCCCAAATAAGAAGTAGGTACAGCACAGAAAGCAGTCCTCATTACTACAGAGCAGATGGTTTTTGTAGAAGCTATACTAACGTGTGGGCTACTAAAATATATGCAGCATATTCAATCTGTAATTATTCATAGAAAAATATATATGCTTCTCATTCCAGCATAGCTTTCTTATTACAGATTTCATAGCTTCATGTTCTACATTATAATTTCTGCCATATACAGCAACTACACTAAGGACTAAGGTGAGCGCCTCTTAATACCAGCTGTGTGAAGTGTTGAACATTAGTGAAAGATGCTGAGCATCTTTAGTTCTCACCAAATTTGCTTAGGGTACTCAGCATTTCTTCGGATTGAGCCCTTCGATTAATGCCACAGTTCAGTGGACTGGGGTTATAAGCGACACCACTGAAGTAGCTTTAACAGGATATCAGACAAGATGGTGGAAATAAGGAGCACATAGACTGACTAGGAAGGCTGATGTGGAAGAAGAAACTATGAATGTTAAGCTCTGTACTTCAGATTAAAGAAACACTTAATTTTGCTCACTGAGCTGCATGAGGCCTCTGTAGCTAGTACCTTTTTGCACAGTTCTGGCCATTCTTGGAGTAAGCTGACACAACTCCCAGTGACTTCAGATATTGACTTCATTGGGAGTTGCACATGCTTCGATGGGAGCTGTGTTTGACCCATTATGGATGCCTTGATTGTATACAAAGTTGGAGATTCAATATTTAGAATCAGTGCCCTCCCCCACCCACAGCTCACAGAATTACTGTTTCCTTTTCTTAAATGGAGGTTATTCTCCCTCTTCCCCCCACATACTATTCTCCCTCTTCCCGCATTTCAATAGATCGATTAAGTGTGGACTCACACACCAAGTATTTGTGACATTTTAATACCAATTGGCTGTTTGACCATGTCCCTGTATAGTAATAAGTCCCAGCTGAACAACTGAGTTACGTAATTTGACAGTGAAGAAATCACTAGTGTCCTTTCATCCCACTGAACAACCCTGTAATGAATATGTAGGAAGGAGAAAGGTGCTGTTATCTGAAACTACAGCGAGAAAGGGCACTGATGTGCTCCAAATGCTCCCCTCCCCCCAAGACAGTGGAGTTTGATGCAGAGAAAGTAAGAGTCATTGAGGCCACAGAGAAGCAGCAGAGACTCCACAGCTGCAACTGTACTAAGGAGGCCTCAGTAGGCCCCACCACTGAATAGTGAACAATAGTGGATTTATTGGCCCCAGTCCTATTCCCCACCCTCCAAACCTGGCTTTACAGAGAGTTCCTAAAGCACTGGTTTCCTTTGGAGTTATGGAACTGAACCTGCTCCACTTTGTTTGGGATCCTGTGAGAGAGAGGTGAGGATTTGCTCCCTAGTACGTGTTCATTAGTAAAGGCTGAAAGAAAACAGAATGGAGCAATTGTTTAGTCATGATGTAGAAGAATGAATATGGGACTGGAAACAAAGGACTTTTGAATTCTAATCCTGGTTCTGCCACTAACTCGCTGTGTAGCCTTGGATAAGGCATTGATCCTCCCCATGTCTCAGGTTCCTCATCTGAAAAAATGAGTTAATCCTATTTCAGTGAGTGCTGTGAGGGTTAATTAGTCAACTTTTGAAAACCACCTTGAAAGTGCCAAGCACTATATAACGGCTACATATTTTATTTCAAGCTAGAAAACAGTAGAGATGCCAGTTTTGCTTCTGAGTTTTTATTTAAAGGGAAACAGAACTGTTGACAAGTTCTTTTCTTATATAAGCAGCTATATGGAGGGCATTGGATGTAATAAATAGGTGAATATAGCAATTTGAGGTAGCTGGTTTTATGATGACACATTAAGAACCTGAACTGGTTATATGAGACACCTGAGAGAATGTGTAGAATGGACATTACTTCTTCAGTATAGGCTGACAATTCCACACAGCAGGGAACTTAAATTGAGATGTTCTGGGATCTGACAATGTAAATAAATTCTGGACAAGAGTATGGCTCCTAACCTTATTAAAGGCTGCTAATTAAGGTGGTCTTCTATTCTGGATTCTTGTTTAAGAGAAGTGTCATGAAATATGAGAGTCACATCTGGATTATACGTATTCAATAAAATGCAAAGGGAAATAGGATTTTATGGAATACAGTCCAAAGATACTGTTTTTTGTTTTTGTTTTTCACCTAGCTGGCGATAGACCACTTGAGCCATACATCTATGTCCTGAGCTGTAAAGGGGGCACAGGCTGCACTACTCTCCCTTCACATTCCTTGCGGTAGTGAGGGAACACGGATAGTGGCCAACAGAGCTGGCTAGAAACAGAAAGTTCTGTTCTGTTGGAAATTGTGACATTTCAAAGTCATCTTTCAAAATCTGAATGAAAAGCTGAAATTTACTGAAAAGCGAAAATTCTGAAAAAAATTCAATTTGGAGAAATCAAAACATTATTGAAACAATGTCAAAACAATATAAAATTTTAATGCCCTATTAAATTTAATAATATAAAATGTAAAAGTCAAAACTAAATTGAACTAATGTAATGTTTTGATATCATAGAAATGATAAAGCCAGAATAATTAGTTTAGACTTTTTCCTGTCAAAAATGTCATGGCAGTCCTCAGGCTCTTCCTCCAGGTGGCAGCAGTATGCTTCACACAGTGCTGGTCAACCCAGCTCAGAAAATACTATTTTCTGACAAAAACAATTTTTCTCAAAATCTTATACCGAAATTGTCTAGTATTTTCAAGAATATTTCAAAAGTGAAAATTTTCCACAAAAGTTACATTTGCAGTAAAAACGGCCATCTTTTATTAAAAAAAATCAACCATAAATCAGTCATCCATCTCTGCTGATGTTTGAGAACGTAAAGGATGATGACTTAGGAGGCTCAGGAGGCCATACCCATTTGCTGGTCCCTTTCTAGGTGAGAAAGATGCCAGCTCTTTCACGGGAGAAGGAAAGTCCCAGGCTGGGTGTCCTTTTCCTCAAGCATTTAAATACTGACACAGCAGGGGAACAAACTTCTTCCCACAATTACAGAGGCTATTTACAGAAACAGACTACATCTTTCTTTGGTTATTATTATTGTTCATATCCTGGTTGGGTCCCAAAAAAGGATCAGGCCCACACTATGGTGGGCACAGACACATCCGAAAATATAGGCCTGCCCCAAAGAGTTTACAGTTGAAATAGCCAAGACAGACAAAATAATAATACACAGGTTGTCAGGACCAAGAACAAACACATGGGCTATAAACTAGGTTGGATGGAGGTGTTTTTTTTTAAAATGGCAACAAAAGATTCTGGTGAATTAGGATAGTCCTGATAGAAAATAAACTTTGAGGCAAGGAGCATCTCTTATGTTTGTGTGTCTATAGTGCTCAGTACTATGGAGGCACAATCAGGATGCTACTGTACAATTCAAAAACAGAACATTAAGGTTGCAAAGTGAAGCATTGAAAGGTTAGGAAATGCCAGTTATAAGCACTTATAACTGCAACCTTATTTGGCCCCTTGTGTGTATGCATTATGATGTAATTTTTAATTACATGATCACATACTATTTTTTCCACGAGACCTCTGCCTCAGTCAGTGCACTGGATGGACATAACTTAATACAAGTGATATCCATCCAGGGTTATATTTCCCACCCTGAACCTTAATTCTTGCTTTTCCTAACTTTTGAGTGCTTCATTTTGCAATCTTAGCGTTCTTTTAATGTATTTCCTACATTTTTTAAAAAAAGCAAACAGGAAAATAACAGTTACAGCATATGAAAAAAATATTGACTTCCACATGGTTCATTAGCAGTGTTGGGATCTTCAGCATAGACTTACCTAGCAACTTGAAACAGAGTAACTGATAACAGATTATCTTCTAGATTGATCAACAAACACCGGGAGATGAACAATGCTTAATTTATAAAAAATTGCTGGGGCTGAAGCAATAACAATGGCATCCTCCCACAGGGTGACCTTCTACACTCCATATGTGTGAGCTCACGCCTTGCATGTCACTCACAAAAGAGGTGCTACAGCTGAGCCCCTGCAAGCCCTGGCACAAATTAAGCTCTGAGTTTTGCAGATATTTGGTGCCAGCAAAGTGATGTTGAGACTCAAATCCTGGGTTCAGGTTCTTGAGGGGAGTGGTTACAGGTTTTTCCACTTCTATAATCCCCAAACATGAGCTTTTCTACTCATGTTTCATTGTCCCTGTCACTACAATTAGCTGATATGACTGTGTCAAGAAAACTGAACGTAAAGCTCACAGGACAGTTAATGAATCTGCCTTATAGCCACATCTGTAGCCATCTAACAATCCTCTTCTGCAAAAGAGAAGAGAAAAAAAAATTAAGTCTCCTAACGTTTTCTACTCCAGTGCAAATCAGGTCTGTCAAAAGACCCTAACCTGAAGATTCTGCTCTGCCTCACAGCTCGGTTGGATTTTATTCAGCAACAATGAGCAGGAGAAAAATAGCTATTGCATACTGTTCATAATACATGTTAACTGTAGTTTGGTTTTCATTCCTCACACCCCAATTAAAGAAAATCCCATTAAGTCTTGTGCAGCTATGGTTGTCACATATTTTATGAGTTACTTGTACCTTCCTGCACTTAGATCTGTAGAATGGCAGTAACAGCTGGTCTCTGCTACAGAGGGTTCCTGCAATGTTTTAAACCAAGCATATGTGTCTAATGCTATTGTCCCACCTGAGTCCAACTCCCTTACAACTTGAGTTGTCATTGGGTTTATGAGCACAAGAGCTGTTGAAATGGTCTATGAATCCTCTCTTGGATATACTCCAGCACAGTCAAACTCTCTGGAGCCTAAGGAATCAACCTTCCCACTTAGTATCTGAGAGATGTCCTGAGTAATGAGAAAGAAGTCTCCCTCCTTCCCATCTGTCAACCCCAGAGTGTGCCAAATTAGTTATCTGCTATAGACAAGATTCACCCTACACCAGAAATACAGCTTGTTCCTAGTACTGCCTGTGTAAAAGGGTAGTGGTCATACTGATGCCAGAACACATCTCTTCACTAGTGTGAGCACCAGCTCATCTCCTGTGAACTCAGAAGGGCTCATCTATGACAGATCAGCTAAACTCAGAGCCTGGAGACACAAGTAAATATGGTTTTCAGCTCTCCATCTCTGCACAACTTGGTGCTGTGTGTCCTTCCACAAGAGGTTATATTAAAAAGCTACAGCATCTTTATCATTGATATTGAGATCAACAGATACTAAATTTATTTGGAATAAAGGGTGAAGTTTTTTGAAGTTCTATAGTCTTTGACAGTCATGGTCCTATGGCCCTGATCGTGGGAGAAATAGCTGACCCCTCTTTTTTCTATAAAGTTTTAGTTAATTTAAACAAGATTACATTTACATCCCTGGTATACTGTATAGAATAAAAATAAAAACCTACCAGCACTGAAAGTCTCCTGCCTGGTTATGCATTCAAATCACAACTGCAATTCTTGGAATGTGTGCTAATGTGGGTTTATCACACATTCAGTTACCTCTGAATAACAGGGCATGTAGAGCAAAGGGCAGTTTGTCCTTATTGTGTGGAGTAGCTGTCTTTTTCATACAAGGATATGGGTGTGGCTATAAAGATCAAAAGTTATCCTCTATATGGGAAGATGGGGCCTGGACAGCATGGGGGCTGAACAGAGTGTGCTGGCTACAGCTTACAGCAGGTTGGTGTTGCTATTTTATGTGTGTATAAAGAAAAGTAATTTTGTTGTGAAATACAACCCCCCATTTTAATGCAGAGACCACCACATCTATTTCTCTCCTCCCTAATAAACTAGCAGGAGCACTGGCCCCTAATGTGTAGATGTCCCAGGATCTTCACAACAAGCAGAAGCATCTTCATAGCAGCTCAGAGCCTTTATGCAGTTCCCATTTTAGGAGCCATAATGCCCTGGGGATCCTACTGCTATAAGCTGAATGCTGAAAGCCACCTGCATTACATGTTAGCAACAACGGGTATTTTTGAACCTACTGACTTGCAGACAACGATACAGATTCTTATGTGCTAGTAGATGGAACTCCTGCTAACTATAGCCTAATGCATAGAGCACTGGGACTCAAGAGATCTTGCTGGAATTCCCACCTCTGTCATGCATCTGCTGGGTGACCTTGGGCAAGTCATTTCCCTGCCTGTGGGTCAGTTTCCCTATCAGTAGACGGGAAGGGGTGATGATGCTGACTTCCTTTGGAAAGTGCTTTGAGATCTAAAGATGAACAATGCTACATAAGAACGAGGTATTATTACATATGGATCTCTCTCTTTTACAGAGAGCTATAGTACCTGCCAGTGACTGATTCCCCCGTCAGGGGCAGTGATGCCAGCAGTCATCGAGGGAGAAATACTGCTATTGCAGCCAGCAATACCTCCCAGATTTGTGGGCTCCATAAAGACACAGTGCCAGAGTCTCATATTCCTCCCTGACCCCTCCCTGCCACTCTCTCCACTTCCCTTACAGTTCAGAGCCCAGGCCAATGGGGTGGCTTTCAGTGGGATCTGGGGGATGGGAGAGGAATGTAGCAGAAGCGATACTCTTTTACATGGTCTTGGGGGCTTTTGAAAAACCTTGCGCAAAGTGGGAAGTGTGAGAGATGGCAATTTCCTGAAAAAAGAAAAGGAGGACTTGTGGCACCTTAGAGACTAACCAATTTATTTGAGCATAAGCTTTTGCTCAAATAAATTGGTTAGTCTCTAAGGTGCCACAAGTACTCCTTTTCTCTTTGCAAATACAGACTAACACAGCTGTTACTCTGAAACCTGTCAATTTCCTGAAGTATCCTAATTGTATTGGAGACCATGCTGTATTGAGTATTACTATGTGCCATGATTGTATGTAAGCTCTCTAGGAGGCAGATGTGATATAAGGCCTAGATAATTGAAGAACTATATTGAACTCTGCCCAAGAGAGGTGACAGCTGAAGAGCTAAGAACCTAGAGCAGGTGGACCAGGGAGGGGGAATACAGGTGAAGTTGCCCTGAATTGTGACAGGAGATAGCAGGTGAGGTCCCTGTGTGCTCTTTTATCTTTCTAGGAACTATCAGTAAAGCACTAGATCTTATTGAGACCATTCACACCCTTCAGTCATGGCATTAACAGATCAGTGACTGATCTTTATTGAGTGTTTTGGAAACGTTTTTAAATACATTCTCACTGAGTAAATATTTAACTGAGGTACCACAACCAATCACAGTGGTTTGCTGTTAATTGCAGTTTGATAAAAGATTTGACACTTGGAAGATGGGCAAAATTGGAAGGAGAGAAAGAATGTAAATTTAATTCTGCAGCCTGCATGGATACAACAGATGCAATCTGACTATGTTGTAGCTTCATGGAAATTCATTTGGCAACAGAGGGAAGGTGCTGTACTGGCACTGAGGAAATCTTAGCTGTTTGATCTTTGGAAATGATCTTTAGAAGGCACAGAGAGTGAGGGTAAAATACTATTTCATTGGTAATCTATTTAGATTGTAAAATCTTCAGGGCACGGACTACGTATATGTACAACATGAAGCACAAGGAGTTCCTGATCTCAGCTGTGACCTCCTGGTGCTACTATAATACAGGGGGCAAGACCTTACAGCATCTATAATAAGCATGCAATATGTACTTCTTGGCTACGGCTACACTTGGCAGAATTTTTTTAAAAAAATTGACAAAGCATTAATAGTATCAATTTAAATGTTCACAGTTGTGAGAAATTATGGGGGTAGGGGGACAAATCAGACAATTATTCAATTACAACAAATCTTGAGACTCAAAGTTACAACTTTATAACCATTAAAACACAAACTATCAATGTCAAAATGTTAGCCTTAAATCAAACTCTAATAAGTTCACAAGCAGCATTTTTCTTATGTTGTCCATCAGTAAATTTTGATTATCAATGGAAATACTGTTTCATTGGTTTCTGTTTATAGGGTAAAAAACATTTACCAATAAAAATCTAATCCTTCCAAGTCTAAGTACAACAATTTCAGCGTTGATATGGAAATCATTTGTGACTTCATATTTCACAGCTCCCAAACCTTTGTTTCCCTCTTCTACCCCCATGAAGCAGACAAATCTAAATGTTTCTTGGACTTAATTCTGACCTCACAAATTCAGCTTTATTGCAGTTACTCTTGCTTTACGCTGCTATAAGATCATAGGCTCCTTGGGCGAAATCCTGGTCCCACTGAAGTCAGTAGGAGCTTTGCCATTTAATTTAGTGGAGTGGGATTTCACCCCTTGTAATTTAGGGCTGTATAGGCACTTGATATCTTGTTTGTGATATAGA
The DNA here is from genome assembly GCF_965140235.1 of Caretta caretta. Lineage (NCBI taxonomy): Eukaryota > Metazoa > Chordata > Testudines > Cheloniidae > Caretta > Caretta caretta. The sequence goes on along the minus strand of NC_134206.1, from coordinate 295,072,595 downwards.
TACTGGGCCATTTAGAAGCAACGTATCAAATAACTAAACTTGGAAGGTTTAGAATTTTATTGGTAAGTGTCAGTAAACAGTTTCACCATATACACCCAAACTGATAAATATTTCCATCAATAACTATAAAACAGACAGGCAAAGTAAGAAAAATGCTGCATGAGAACTTAGAGTTTGATATAAGTTTGATGTTGACAATTTGTGTTTTAACAGTTATAAAAATTTAACCTTTTTAATCTCATCTGTCATTAATGATCTGAACTCCTCCTGTAATTTCCTGTAACTGAACATTTAAATCAATAGCAAATGCTTTAAAAACATTATCTGACAAAATTATTTTTGAAAAAAATCTAATTCTGCCATCTCTACAAATGACTCATCTGTTTTGAAAAATATGCTTTTTCTTAATCAGAAAGCGGCTTTCTCCTTTACACTAATTAGTTTACATATCCCATAATAAGTGGTACTGATGTACAACAATGCAAATAGTATATAGGATTTAAAAATATTTGACAGAAACCACATTTAAGATGTGGGGGGAGGACTTACAGGGCTACATTTTCAAAAGAACACCAACCTGGCCTCTAATTTCTCAAACTGCAAGCCAGTTTCTATCCCAAAGGGGCAATCAGGTAGTCCGTTATCTAAACACTGTTGACCCTGAAAAGTTAAAGAATTTTTAATGAAAGCTCTAAAGTTTGTATTAAAAGATCAGAAGCGTTTTTGGAACTTGTATATAGTCTGTGTGGTACCATGAGTGGGGGGAATGTTTTTGCATAGCACACTTTAATTCAAGCAGTGGTTGCACTGCAACAACAGGGGGCAATATAATTCTAAGTTTTCTTCTCCGAGTTAAGAAGAAAGGAAATAAATGTTGATATTCTATTTTTTTCATACATATGAATAACAGATTCTGAAATGATTAACTCATTTGATTACTATATCCAGCACAGAAAGTAAGTTCTCTCCAATATCTATTCCCCCCTAAATCTTTCAGTTACTTTTTAAGTGCAGTGCATCAAAACAAGCGATCTGTAGAAGAAGAAAAGCTGTGTCCCATGACTGTCAGGAAGTTATACAAATCTAAGAATTTGGTCTTCGGTAACGCAGGCAGCAAAAAAGCCTCTTTTCTTGACACCAAGGCCAAGATTTTCAAGTGTTCAGTGACTCAGTGCATCTGTGGTCGGGTACCCAATCGGAAGCATCTGAAAGGGATTGCCTGCAGGGCCGCCCCTAGCCATTTGGGTGCCCTACTCAGCCCCCCCCCCTGCGCGGGGGGAGGGGCTGCTGTGTGGGGCCCCAGGCCTTTCCGCCCCAGAGTCTGGGAGGGGGCACTTTTGGGGGCCCCACAGAGGCCCACGGGATTAGCGGGGCGGGAGCAGCCCGCTCCGCTTCCCTCGTCGCAGCCCCAGCCATGTCGCTCGGGGGAGGGGGCTTGGGGGGAAGGGATCTCCTCCCACACTCACCAGCAGCGGCGGGAAGCGGAGCAGCCCGGCCCCAGCCAGCTCTACTCTGCCAAGTCCCAGCCACGGCGCTCCGCTTCCCGCTACCGGTGAGTGCGGGGGGACCTTTCCCCAACCCCACCGAGTGACACGGCTGGGGCTGGGGCTGGGGCCGGGGCCGCATCATTCCGTTTCCTGCCACCGGTGAGTGCGGGGGGCGTCCTTTCCCCAAGCTCCCCGCACTCACCGGCAGCGGGAAGCGGAGCGCCGCAGCTGGGAGCTGGCGGAGTGGAGCAGGCTGGGGCCGGGTTGCTCCGCTTCCCGCCGCTGCCGGATGAGTGCGGGGTCACTGGGGGGGAAAGAGGTGGAATGGGCGTGGGCCGGGGGCAGACCGGGGCGCAGGGGTGGGGGTGGGAGGGTAAGAGGTGGGGCGGAGGGAGTTGTCCAGGCCCCTCTAGGGACGGCCCTGCCTCTTGCAGTGGGCGCGGACCGCGTGGCGGCGGCCGAGGGATAGGGCTGGTGCGGACACGTATGCAGCACGCAGCTGCTAGGGCGCCCGTCAGTCAGTGTGGTGCCCCAAATTTCATGGTGCCCTATGCAGCTGTGTATGCCTAAGGACGGCCCTGATTGTCTGAGAGGGTGGGTGCGATGTAAGGCTGGCCAGGAAAGAAGAATTCTGTTTAAAATAACTTAATCTGCACATGGTTACTCAGAGCAGAACGTTATCATTTTAGGAGAAAGCTGGTTACACTTTTTTTCGTGTAGAATTCTAAAGCTAACATGGTGCATGGGAGAAGCATCAGTCTACGAATAAATGTAAAATATATATATAAAAAAATCCCAAGCCTGGGATTGAAATCAAACAGGCAGACTGCTGTGACCAGGTGGAACCCCACAGACCTCAATCAGTTGGGGCATAACATTTTATCTTCTTGATACCTGTATCAGATCTGGCCATTTTCCATTCGGTTTATACGATCACAAGAAAAAGATTTAGTATTTAAATAGCAGCCTTTTTGGTGTTTAAACCATTATGATAAACTCCTATCATCTCTGCCATTAAGAACTCGAGTCAAAGATGTCACATTTCCACAAAATGATCCCAAGAAGAAGTCAGAAATGCCAGTTTAGTTAAACCATGTAAATAGGTTGCATACAAGGTTGTTGTAGCGCTGTTGGTCCCAGGATATTAGAGAGACAAGGTGGGTGAGGTAACATTTTACCAGACCAACTTCTGTTGGTGAGAGAGACAGCTTTCAAAGCTTGTCTCTCTCACCAACAGATGTTACTTCAATAAAAATATTACCTCATGTAAATAGTCATTTACAGTTGTTCTGCATGTGTGGCAAGTTCTTATCTTGTGAGATAGCTAGATGAACAGCTGAGCAAAATTAATGCAGCCTTCATATAAAAGTTCTGTGTCTCCTAATACCAAAATACAATGAAAATATTTGCAAAGCCATTGTAACTAGTTGAGTTAGCTATATACATATGATTCTTCTCAATTTAGATTTTTTCAAAACAAAGAATTAATAGATATATTTTGATTTATATTTAAAATTTCCTGAGATACTTGGCATTCATTATGAAATACGCTATCAAAATACGGATATGGAGATCAGCTCTCTGAAAGGAAAGATGCACTGAGTGATAGGGCCCTTCAGGACTCCCTTGCCTCCTCACATTTTAACAGTTACTATTAGCTTTCTCTCAAAATCTATTTTAAAAAGATATTAATCAGCTACAGCATACAATTCATATGGGTACAAACAGACAAAACAGACAATTCTGATAGCTCCAAATGATAAGCATTGTATTTCAGCTATAAAAAACTGAGCTGCTTTAAAAACAGCTTGATCTATTCTAGTTTAGCATTATAGTCAGGAAAGTATGTTGATAAAATGGCATCTTCTTACTGTAGAGATACGAGTACTGAGACAAAAATATATTGTCACAGCTCTTATCACTGGAGAGTCATCACAGCTATTGAAGAGTGAGCTGGATTTTTTAGCACCCTTATGATCAGTGAATTGCTATGCAAGACCCTGATCTTGCAATCAAATTTGTGCAAGTGAAGCCTCTTATGCCTACATAGTCCCATTGAAGTCACTGGGGCTGCACATGGATGGGACTCACCTGATGGAGCTCCCATTGCAGAGTAGGGGGTTTAAGACATATAATTATTTTCACTTCTGCAGGCTGAAGTGAGGCTGCACTGCACATCTGTGTTTGGAGGGTTGCAGAAGCAGCAGGTACAGGTCTCCACTGAGATCTTCAGTAATTTATGATGCTTCTCCCTCCAAACTGTGGAACCTCTCCCCACTCTTACAGGATCCCAGAGAAGCCAGGAGTCTGGAACCATGATTCATGAAGAAGATGTACTATCCAAGGATGTGCGGAGGCAAGAGGTACCTTAGCAGACGTTCCTTCTCTCTAGCACATCTCCAGTGATCTGAACTACTACTTGTCTCATCCCTGGAGTGACAAACCCCACTCCCTGGGGGGAGAGTTATGTAAAGTTAGTGACTTGGCTCCTAAAGTTTCCACTCCCCTGTGTGGGTTATTCCTTGGTAGAAAAGAATATAGCTCTATGTTCAGTTTGTAGATTCTGAAGTATCACTGGTGCTGCTTTACAAGCCAGTGAGCTGCCTATTAAGAGCCAAGGAACATGAAATCACACAGAGCTATATTTTAGAAAAAAGAACAGGAGTACTTGTGGCACCTTAGAGGCTAACAGATTTATTTGAGCATAAGCTTTCGTGAGCTACTTTTCTCCTAGAACTGCACTTTAAGAGATTGTATTTGAATATTTCAGTTAAGGTAATATTTTAAAGAATCTATAAAGTAATTCATTGATCACTAAAGCTGTTAGATAATGAAAAATGTGATTTTGAATAATTTCATGTTCAAACAAAATATTTGAGCCAGATATTATTCAACCTCATTTAGACATGAAAAAATTATCTATGAATAATCTAGTAAATGAAAACTTCCTAAATGTGTTGAATATTTTGTTCACACCAAGTAATTCAGCCAGCTCTGACAAGTATAGCACTTTAAGGGGATCTTGCATACTGCATGAAGAGATCATTCAAAACTCTCACTTTGTTCACCTCTCCTGCCATCCTCCTCCTTTGCAATTCCAATAAGGACATTACTGCAACATAAACAACATTTGCACTCTTATTGAAAAGGTGCCAACCTTGCTGATCTGCCTACAGCATGCAACATAAACCAATATTTTAATTACATTATTAAAGGGACATTGGAGAAAAGAAGTTACTGCACCTATAACTTCTCCACAAAGCTTGAACTTCAAACCAAAACTGTCCTGTTCTTAGAGTTTAAGAAATTTAACTTTATTTTTCAATAAATAAGGTCCACTTTGCATTCTTATAGTATTCTGCTGTGTGAGACACTTAAGTGCCGTTATACCTGTTTTACAGACAGAAAAACAGATAAATAATTTGCCAAGGTCACAAAACAACTTTGTACCAGTGCCAGGAATAGAACCCCAATCTCATGATTCTCAGCCTTATGCTCTAACTGCTAGATCATATTTTCTGCCTTTTCAGAAATCAATGTTTGCAGGTCTCTAGGTTTCCTCACTTTAGTGCAGCAGAATGAGAAGTATAGAAGCTCCGTGAGAGGTAATTTTGTCATTCTTTGCAGCCTGAGAAATCCCAGGAAGTACTAGAATTGACCAAGATAATGATTTCCACATCAGATGTATAGAGAAATTCAAGTGATTGACCCAAATCTTCAAACTAGGGAATGTTCCTGAATTGCAAGAGCTTGGTGGGGTGTTTGGATTTATGGCATTTCAGGGATAGGACTCAGCTGAGAATTTCCAATCCAGACTTGAATGTAACTAAAGTGAAGGCAGTTTATGGATCTGTGGTTCTGATTCAGTTCAATCTCTACAGCAAATGTTGAGGTCTGCCTATCACTAGGCTCTGTATTGAACAGTTATTAGAAAGAAAAATCAGTCAGAGACACTGAGTTTTTCCTTAAATATTATCAGACAGTTTAAGAGGTCATTTGTTACAGCATAGGGCTGCTCATGCCTGACACATTACGTCTGTCAGCTGCGCCATGCGCCTTCAATCTAGCTTGTCTCCTGGCCTCATTGCATTGCTAAGCTTAACAATAACCAATCTGCACATTTACTAATATTTCCACTTTGTACTGCCACTGCTTCCCAGCTGACATTCTATTTCTCCTCCTGACACGCTACTTGCTATTGACTATTAGTAAAAAGGACAGAATTGGCAGCCTTGGCATTTCAGTTGTGAGACGTGGGATGGTGACAGATCAGGTGCAATTCCACATATTGTGAGAAATTAGCTGTTACTCAGACTTTGAGAGCAGCTTTCTGAATTCTTACTAAGGATATCACTTTAAATGTTTGCTGATTTGGGGCCCAGTCCTGGAAAAAATGCAAGTGAGGAACTTTAGTCATGTGAATGTTAGCAAGATTGGGTTTTCTTTGTATGTATGAGACTAGTGAGATTGCATCTCAAGGCAGAACTAGCATAAGCTAGGCTTTGCCTCCCAATGGCAATGTGTGATTTGTGATGTGCTAAAGAGGATAAAGCTGGTACAGAATGATATAATAGCCAGCCATTATATCAAAGAATATTTACTTTTCCATGGTTATATTTGTATCTTTACTGTCAGTGCATAAAATATTGCACTATGTAAAATAGCCTCTGTGGTTGTAGAAAATTATAGAGTAGCAGTTGCCATAATTATTTAGAAGCTGGCTAGCTTCTAATAGGTCCAATTTTCTGCCCTCTCCTTCCTCCCCCGCACTCAAAGAGAGTCATTTACATTTCATCTCACAGCAGAATTTTTTTGTCTGGGAAGTTTGAGGACAAAAAATAATATCAGAAAGGAGTTTTAGTTACAGGTTGCAATCCTGTTCCCATTAAAACAATGGCAAGACTCCCATCCACTCCATTAGGGCCAGGATTTCACCTACAGTATTTCAAATAGGGTTGCTAGGCATCCAGTTTTTGACCGGAACACCTGGTCAAAAAGGTATCCTGGTGGCTCTGGTCAGCAGAGCTTACCGGGCTGCTAAAAGTATGGTTGGCCACAGCGGCTGGCTCTGCACGGCTCCCGGAAGCAGCTGGCATGTCCCGACGTCTCCTAAGCATAGAGGCAGCCAGAGGTCTCCATGCCCTGCCCCGGTCCACAGGCACCGCCCCCACAGCTCCCACTGGCCATGGTTCCCAGACAATGGGAGCTGTGGAGTCTGTGTGCAGGCCTGTGCCAGGGGCAGGGGCAGCACGAAAAGTCCCCCTGGCTGCCCCTGCACCTAAGAGCTGGAGGGACATGTTGCCACTTCCTGGGAGCCACCTGAGGTAAGTGCTGCCCAGAGCCCACACCCTGAACCCCTTCCCACACCCCAACCCCTGCCCAAACCCCTTGAGCCCCCTCCTGCACTCCAAAACCTTCATCCCCAGCCCCACCCCAGATCCTTCACGCACAGCCAGAGCACCTACCGAATCAGGTCCCGTTCAAAAATCCAGCTGGAGGAGGAGACTGTCCCCTCCGTATAACTCTTATCACAGCAGTTAGAGCACTCATCTAGCATGTAGGAGCCACAGGTTCAATTTCCACTGCACCCCCCAAGAGAGGTGGGGGACCTCTGTTCAAAGCCTCTCTACCTCTTGCACAGAGGGGGGTGGGAATTGAACTTGGGTCTCCCCCATTCCAGGCAAGTGCTCTAATCATTGTGCTAAAGGTGGGCACCGGCAGCACCACCACTACCTCCTCCCAGTTATGTGTGGAGTAAGGCAGGCACTTTCAAGAAACACCTTAGGCACCTGAGAGGTCAGACTCAGGGAGCAGGTTCCTATTCATGGGTCACTAAGAGCTCAGACTTAGGCATTTACCTCAGAGAAGGACAGGGCTTGGCACTCTCTTCCAGTTGTCATCTCCAATTGGCTGTCTTAGGCAGGTCCCTACCTAGTGTGCTGACCTTGTGGATCACATTCTCACAGCTCTCTCTCTCTATTCATTGTTCAGGGAATCTAGACACTTCACTCAGCTTTGGGAGTGCAGTATTGTTCCTGTGACTTTCTAGGCAGCATGATGCTCAGCATTGCAATGCTTAAGTCCCCTTGTGCATCCCCTCCACAGGATTTGCAAGACTGAGGTTTACTGTCAGTCACATTGGAAACAAGGCAGAGGGTTTTTTTTAAGTAGTGAGGGTAATTACCCATTGGAGCAATTCACCTGGGGTTTGCAGTGGATTCTCCAGCACTATCAATCATTATATCAAGATTGGATGTTTTTTCTAAAATGGTATGCTCTAGCTCAAACAGGAATTAATTCAGGGAAGTCCTATGTCCTCCATTACACAGGAGGTCAGACTAGATGATCATAGTGGTTGCTTCTGGATTTATAACATATGAATTTATGGGAATGTCTCCCAGACTACATCTCAAGTGATAAAGAGCCCAGTCTCAGGAGAGTCTTAGCACCTTCAGGGTGTTGTGTGACCTCAGGCAAAGTCAGTATAAGAGGAGGGTGTTCAACACCTTGTGGAAGATTCTCAGTACCACATACGATCAGGCCCAGAGATTCACTTGGCTAGTATTTATTTTCTCACTGACACTACAGGCAATGCTGCCTTCCCTGCAGTAAGCACACTGAGGCAGAGAGGTCTGTTAAATCACAGCACTGCTCTCTGGGAATTGAGGAAAGGTTGGCAAGAGAATAACTGTCACATTTCTGTATATTTGTCTTTTGCAGCTCTTCGTACTGAAAGAAACAGTTGGGTTATATCTCCATAGTCCTCATTTCATCTAGCAATTGAGAGACACTAAAGAGAATCTAAATGAACTGAGACAACATTCCTGAGGTTCTGAAATATTTTTAATTTTTGTTTACTGCTTTTTCAAGTTATATGTTTATAGATCAGAGTTATTACAGAAATCTCATTCCCTGCAATTGTTGACTGAACAGCTATTACAGACTGTTCTGTGAATGCAACTAATCAGAATAAAAAAACTGTCAAATGAAACCCAAGTAACTAGTCTGTTTTTTGTAGGCATCTTGTGACTGAAATCAAGGTTTAAAACCAGTCAGTTTAAATAAATAAATAAAAAACCCACACACAAGTCATTAACAATGTGAAAAAATCCTTCTCATTTCCTTTCAATGTATTCCCCTACCTCTTCAGTTTCACTGCTGCTATTGGTAAATATCCCGTTGCAGTGCTTGGGGAAGAGTGTATAGATGTGAGGCCCCCCCAGACCAGTGCATGAGAGGGATATTCTCATGCTAATGCATGAGACAGAAAAAGTTTATCTAAACATCAAAAGAGTGAAACTGGAGTGCTGTCAAACGCACAGAACAAGCAAACTGAAAATTATGGACCATATATGATTTTGTACAACAAATAAAACATTGTGAGATGCTATTCATGTAGTCATATCAAGGCCTCTCCTAATGGTCACTACTTCTTGACTCTCATTATTTTGCCAGGCAAAAAGTACACACCAATCACTACACCTCCCTGTTCTCAGTATCTTAGCCCTGCCATATTCTGACACACTCAACTTTCAAATCTTTGATACTTCCTCTACCTCTTAGCCTGTGTACGACATGCTAAATGGCTAGGCTAGACGGAGAACTCAGCTACCACTCACCCTCTTCTACTTCAAAGTTAGAGGAAGGCATCTAGGTGGAACAGAAACTTCAACGAGTACTGGCTAGCACAAACAGAACTAGTTTTAAATGAAAGTTACATATTCAGTAAAAAATAGACCATTCCATTTTTATGGAGAAGCACAGGCAATCTTGAACTGCAGTCTCCTTTCATAGGATCTAGTCTGACTACCTCAGACTTTGCACCATGGTAGTTAGCATTCATTGAATGAAACAGTTTTCCTCCAGGACCAAGTATTGGATAAAGATTTCTACATCAGCCACTATTCAATAATCTAATGAGATTTCCATAGGAAGAAGGCAGGACTGCAGTGGAGAGTACAACAACAACAACACTAAGGCTGTTATAGGAGCAGGAAGGAGAGGTACCTACAAGTCTTCTTCTCTAAAAGCAGCAATATTGGTTAATGATGTTGTTCATTAGGAGTCAGATTGTGACAGACCCTCATGTGGGTCTAATAAGCAGGGAGTGCACAAAGAGCTTCACTTGTGCCCTCCATTCACTGGCTACTGAATTGCCAGTACTAGTCTGGTGCCCACTTAGACATATAGCACTGTGACCAGGTCATGGGTAAGCTCACAACAAATCAGTGCTGGATCCCCTGGTAGGGGGCAAAGGTTTTTTATTTGCTTATCACCACCCCCCTCAGGAAGGGCCCCACCTGCAGCTGTTCTCCTCAGCAACAGACAAATCACTGGTAGCAAATCCAAACCAATAGTCCCACACCAGGCCTACCTTCCCTCAGGAATGCTCTGGTAGGTAGCTGCCTCTACTCAATTCTTGACCCCAGGCTGGCTGGCTGGCTGGCTTGCTTGCTTGCTCGCTCGCTGGCTCGCTTTCCCTCCCAACCAGCCCCTAGCTGAGTTGGACTCTTGCCTTTTAACTCATCCCTCCAAGGGGTCCTATAACACGTGGGTGTAATCCCCCCCACCCCAAACCGCCTACCCCGCAGCCGTGCCCATCTTGTCGGGCACTCTCAGGAGAGGAATAATCGGTGACACTGGGCGTGGCACTAGGTAACTCAAGGGGGTGGAAGACCACGAGTGTCGAGGAAGCCCCCCCAGCTCTGGGCCCAGGCTAGCCTGAACACTTCTCCCTCCTGAAGGCTGCTGTGTTATACCTTCTGTTTGCTTTTGTTTTGTTGCATAGTTTTGCTTTATCCTCTTTGGTGATTCTTTGTAAGTGTTACACAAATAAAATTCTTTTCTGCTTTAAAAAAAAAAAACCTCATCCCTCCAAGCCTGACACCTAGTGCAGGTGTAGTGGGGTGGGGCTGACTGAGCCCGCAAAGACTCATTAACCCTTTCCTAGCCAATGTGGGGTCTGTATATCCCATCACAGGCACTGTAGCCCTATTTAAACTATGTTCAGAAGCAGAGGAGAAAAGAGATGTGTTTCCATCTAATGATTCTGTGATTCTATGTGTATATTGAGTAATGGACTGTGATAAGGAATGCATACTTTTGGGTAAGGTGAATTGGTATGTCCCATGCGCCAGCTCTCCCGTTGTGAGCACCGTGGTTCACCATGACAATTGGTGTATGATGGTATCCACTCACATAGATATGCTGCTGTGGTGATCACACACATCATATTTTTTACCAACATCACGATGTTGTGCCAACTGAATTGTTGCTGTCACTGCTGGCAGAAATGATATTCCACCAAGTTGTTCTGGGGTGCAGTCATATGCCTGGGTGATGCAGATCTGTCTCACTGTAGGCATGATCTGCTCCACTTCTGAGCTTCTCAGATGGATTCTGCAACATGAATATATATATCCATGTCTGTATCACAAACTCTACCTTTTCCTGCTGGTTACACATCCTCTTGAAAACACCACCTGTGGAAGTGACTTACCAAGACCTTTCAAGCATGCCAGGAAACCAGCTTGATGCTTTCTCATGCTCGGCTCATATTTGTTATTTTTACAGTGATTGGACCTGAAAACCTTCCAATTTTGCTTTTGATAACGAAACAATACTACCACAGTATTTGCAGTATCCCCTACGCTTAGCACAGGGAAGAGCTATGTAGTACCATGCAGTACCAGCTGCCTTAGAAAACCGATTAATAACGTTTTAAGCAAGACCACATCTATACTGTTTTGTGAAATTATGCCCATAGACATTCCCAGCCAGGATTTGGCCCTCAGTACCATTATGGTTAGGCTTATTTTAATTCTACTGCCAACAAGCCATATGAACTGGCTTGAAGAAGTTCAAACAAACAAACAAACAAACAAGGTATACATGGAGAAGTATTTTTTACAGCATAGAAAAATAGCTAGTGATTCCTGGAGAGAGTAGCAGTCCTAATACCGTTTCTGCTTTACCATCAATCACGCTGGCTTCTTTTATAGTTTCCCCCCTAGCCGTAAGTGAAAACTGAACTCTGAAAAGAGGAAAAATCAAGATAAAATGAGGAAGGTTGCCCAGAACTCCTAAAGCTCTGTGAAACAACTTTCATGCAGTCATTTGTGGCTTAGCCTCTATTTTACATCAGCTCCGAGTTATCTCAGGAGGGAAAGCATAGATTTTTTTATAACAAAGCTCAGGGTAACTTTGTGCTGCAGGTTATTATTACATTTTAATCTCCAGATCAGATGCTCAAAACCTACAGCAACAAAAAATGAAGAGATGAACATTGTTTAGAATAAGTGATCAGGGAGCTAAAGGTTTGTCAGATGGAGTTAAAGGAATTAAACGCAACTTTCTATGATTCACTGCTTTTCTTTACAAATAATTGCCTGAAATAATGAAAAATGCATGAGATGTGCCAACTACTTTCTCTCTCCACTCACTGCACTAGTTCATTCCCCCCTCACATGGGAGGAATTGAAATTACAGTAGTGGCTCTTAATAGTACCAAAAGGGTTCTAAAGTAATTTGTCACTGGTAGGGGATCAAAGTCCACAACTTTTTCCCCAAGTAAGTTCCCTTTGAGTAAATTAGATGAAATAGCGCATCATCTTGAATTTCAAGAAGTGAGCAATGGCCACTCATCTACTAATGGTAAAAGAGGCAGGAGATAGTCATGCACATAAAGCAGCATGAAATCCTAAGATCACAGTAAAATTGTTATAAAAGTAGTGGACAGAACACTATAGCCACTCTTGAAGACTTCCAGTTACTTAATTGCAGCATCTAGACTGGCAGATTGTTGTATTTTCATTCACTTTTTGAATAGATCTTTTCAAAAAGCACCGCATATTATGACATTACTCTAACATTCTCAATAAGTAGCTTCATGTCAGGAAGAGGGTAACTTGTAATTCAAGTGTATAGCATAGTAAATGTTTATCATCTGGTTGTAAAGAAGAGTAGGGGACACAGATTTATAAGGCATCCTAATGGACATTGATGTGTAGGAAAAAACTGAGCTGCAGAACTAGACAGTCTGTCAGATTTTGCCCATTATTATGAGCCGATTCTATATATTTTCCTGCTGTGATATCCAGGAGACATAACAATTCTTCTAACCATGATTATGCACTATCCCAATAAAAAGATCCATATTACTAATATGATGGTAACTGATTCCCTCCCTTAACATTTCAGATTAAAATAATCTGCATCCTGAAACAACCAAACACATGCACACATCTCTTATAAAATATATGCTGTCTCCTAAACTATAGAAGAAATTTACCATTTACTGTGGTATCACAGATAAAATGATGTTCATCTCTCCAAGATTTAATTCATGAATATTTTGAGATAACACTTTATTTATTACTTTAATACTTTCTTAGCTGGTTACAGGGAACTTTTGTTATTCAGATTCATAATATGAAATCAGGATAGTTTCTTCCATGGAAACATTTTACTGCCTATTCAAAGATGTAAAATGAATATTAACATATTACATATTAATTTGCAGGATGAAACAACTTATAAATTGCACTCCACATTTGAGATTTTATAAAGTAGCTTCCAAGATTCACTTGCAATATAAGTAGAAAAAGATATCTGACTCAAGAGTGCAGTTTATGAAAGCTCTACTCCAGTCTACAGACATATCCTTTGTCTCTGTCACATCTAGCTTCAAAACTTCTTAGTCGCAGATGTCCTTATTTGTTTCTCTTAATAGAGGCTTCTGCAATCATGGCCCAACAGGAGGCACTTTAGAGGGCTGGAAAAAACCTACATTTTAGGAAAAAGCCTCATTAAAACAATTCTGTCCCTTTGAGCTCTTCCAATTTTATCATGAAAGATACTTCTCTTCTTTGCTGTTGAAAACCACCCCAAAAACTGTTTGTACTTTGCATGTACTATTTACAAGTTTTGGTTCACCCAGAGGAAAAAAATATAACTAGAAATACAAACCGATCCTACAAACACTAATGTGTGTGCTTAATTGCACTCACACATAAATAGTCCTGCTGAAGTCAAGGCCTAAAATGAGCCTGCATTGAAAGAACCTGGCATCAGCTGACATCAGTGTGAATTCATATTAATGGATCCTCTCCAGGGCTGGCCTTATGGTTGGATGCCGTGGTCAGGAGGGCACTGTAGTCAAGAGGCAAGGAGAGGGGTGGGCCTAGGGTGTGAGGCTGCAGAAGGGAGCTTGGGATAAGGGGGGCAGTGGAGCCTGGGGAGGCAGCATGGGTTGGGGGGATGGGTGGGGTGCCCAGGGAGGCAGTAGGGTCCAGAAGAGATGGGGAGTTGGATGGGAAGGCAGCAGGGGCCAAGTCAGATGAGGGGTGGGGAGTCCAGGGAGGCAATGGGGACCAGGGGCTATGGGTGGGGGGGGGTCAGGACCCCAGGGAGGCAATGGGGGTCAGGGGAATCAAAATACAGGTTCGCCCAGGGCACCATTTCCCCCAAAGCAGGCGCTGACCTTTCATCTGCGTGGATTTTCACAGCCATTCATGGAACATGGTTTCTGCATGGGAGTCCTCGGTTGGGGATCCAGTTGTAAGACTGGTCCTTAGAACTGGGGATGGGAAATCTGGCTTAATCTGCCAGCTTTGATAAACCCGTTCTCTTTTCTCTATTTTAGGTACGGTACTGAGCAAGAGTCTCTAAAGCTGGAAATCTGATGAATGTGGGGAGATTATTTTTTTTTCCATAAAACTTAACTGTAGAGGTGGTCAGAAAAACTTTCATTGGAAAATCCAATTCCATCAAAATCAAGACACAAGATCCAATCATGGATCTTCCATACCGTGATACCAATTTGCATATACATTAGTGTCCTTCCTCCAAATAAAAAGGAGTCATCAGTACTTATTATTTCTAAAATAAACATTTCAATCTTTGCATCAGGGATAATTTGGATATTATTGGAATTCCCTGAAGATTTCTCTTGTTCCTTGGTAAGATGATGTACACACACTTTAAAGGTTTCTGATGACATCATAATAACCACAAGAGTGAAGTTTCAGTGCTTTGAGGTCCTATGTGTGCTGGGCTTACAGGTCTGAGCAACAGTGATCTTCTTGTATTAACCCACCAGTCTTTCTGTTGACTACTTAATAAGATGTCTAGTAGATAAAGCATGGGAATCTGACTCAGAACACCTGGATTCTGTTGCTGATTTTGCTGCTAGTCTGCTGGGTGACCTCAGAAAACTCATTTTACCTCTCTGTGCCTCAGTTTCTAGATCTGTAAAAAGGGGATAATAGTAAAGAGTGTTGAGATCTACTGATGAAAAGCAGTAGATATTCATTATTGATATTTTAAGTTGGCATTGCTAGTATTCAGAGCCCTGAATGCATTAAGACCTTCTCCATTAGCCTCATCCTGATGAGCATCAATACAGAAACCATATACTTTTATAGACTCCACCACTGCACCAAGGACCAGCAAGTGATTAAGTCTTTCCTGATTGCCCCTGGAGTATGGAACTCACTGTCTAGACATGTGATTCTGCCTACTCCTCCCCATTTAAAAAAATGCATAAAATATTTCTTCAGCTACTTTTTAATGGTGATCATTTTCAGGCTTTGGGTAGGACAGCTCCCTCCCACATTTAAAATACACTCTGTCCTTGGGTACATTTGTCTTTATAGTAGGGCTGTCAAGTGATTAGGCTCATTACTCAATCGGGCGGGGGGGAGATAATAACAGAAAATGTGGAAATGGCAGAGGTGCTTAATGACTTCTTTGTTTTGGTTTTCACCAAGAAGGATGGTGGTGATTGGATGTCTAATGTAGTGAATGCCAGTGAAAATGAGGTAGGGTCAGAAGATGCTAAAATAGGCAAAGAACAAGTTAAAAATTACTTGTACAAATGAGATGTCTTTGATGAAAGACCAGAGCCTGATGAAATGCATCCTAGAATACTCAAGGAGCTTACTGAGGAGAAATCTGTGCCATTAGCGATTATCTTTGAAAGGTCATGGAAGATGGGAGAGATTCCAGAAGATTGGAAAAGGACAAATATAGTGCCAATCTATAAAAAGGGAAATAAGGACAACCCGGGGAATTATAGACCAGTCAGCTTAACTTCTGTACCTGGAAAGATAATGGAGCAAATAATTAAGCAATCAATTTGCAAACATCTAGGAGATAGTAAGGTGATAAGTAACAGTCAGCATGGATTTGTCAAAAACAAATCATGTCAAACCAACTTGATAGCTTTCTTTGACAGGGTAACAAGTCTTGTGGATGGGGGGAAGTGGCAGTTGTGGTATATCTTGACTTCAATAAAGCTTTTGATACTATCTCACACGACCTTCTCATAAACAAACTAGGGAAATGCAACTTAGATGGAACTACTATAAGGTGGGTGTAAACCTGGTAGAAAAACCATTCCCAGAGAGTAGTTATCAGTGGTTCACAGTCATGCTGGAAGGGCATAACAAGTGGGGTCCTGCAGGGATCAGTTCTGGATCTGGTTCTGTTCACTATCTTCATCAATTATTTAGAAAATGACATAAAGAATACACTTATAAAGTTTGTGGATGATACCAACCTGGGAGGAGTTCCAAGTGCTTTGGAGGATAGGATTAAAATTCAAAATGATCTGGACAAACTGGAGAAATGGTCTGAAGTAAATAGGATGAAATTCAATAAGGACAAATGCAAAGTACTCCATTTAGGAAGGAACAACACACAAAATGGGAAATGACTGCCTAGGAAGGAGTACTGTGGAAAGGGATCTGGAGGTCATAGTGGACCACAAGCTAAATATGAGTCAACAGTGTAATGCTGTTGCAAAAAAAGGGAACATCATTTTGGAATGTATTAGCAGGAGTGTTGTAAGCAAGAAAGGAGAAGTAATTATTCTGCTCTACTCCCTGCTGATTAGGCCTCAACTGGAGTATTGTGTCCAGTTCTGGGCAACACATTTCAGGAAGGATGCAGACAAATTGGAGCAAGTCCAGAGAAGAACAACAAAAATGATTAAAGGTGTAGAAAACATGACCTATAAGGGAAGATTGAAAAAAATGGGTTTGTTTAGTTCAGAGAAGAGAAGACTGAAAAGGGACATGATAACAGTTTTCAAGTATGTAAAAGGTTGTTACAAGGAGGAGGGATAAAATTTGTTTTTCTTAACCTCTGAGGATAGGACAAGACGCAATGGGCTTAAATTGCAGCAAGGAAGGGCTTAAATTGCAGTAAGTGGCCATTAGGAAAAACTCCCTAACTCTCAGGGTGGTTAAACACTGGAATAAATTGCCTACAGAGGTTGTGGAGTCTCCATCATTGGAGATTTTTAAGAGCAGGTTAGACAAACAGCTGCCAGGAACAGTCTAGATAATACTTAGTCCTGTCATGAGTGCAGGGGACTGGACTAGATGACCTCTTGAGGTCCCTTCCAGTTCTATGATTCTATGATTTAAAAAATTAATCATGTGATTAAAAAAATTAATCATGATTAATCGCTCTGTTGAACAATAATAGAATACCATTTATTTAAATAGTTTTTTATATTTTCTACATTTCCAAATATATTGATTTCAATTACAACACAGAATACAAAGCGTACAAAGCGTGCTAACTTTATATTTATTTTTTATTACAAATATTCACACTGTAAAAAAGAAAAAAATAGTATTTTTCAATTCACCTAATACAAGTACTATAGTGCAATCACTTTATCATGAAAGTTGAACTAACAAATGTAGAATTATGTAAAAAAACCTGCATTCAAAAATAAAACAATGTCAAACTTTAGAGCCTACAAGTCCACTCAGTCCTACTTCTCGTTCAGCCAATCACTCAGACAAACAAGTTTGTTTACAATTGCAGGAGATAATGCTGATCACTTCTTATTTAGAATGTCACCTGAAAGTGAGAGCAGGCATTCTATTGTAGCCAGCATCGCAAGATATTTACGTGCAAGATGCAGTAAAGATTCATATGTTCCTTCATGCTTCACCCACCATTCCAGAATACATGCTTCCATGCTGATGAAGGGTTCTGTTCAATAATGATCCAAAGCAGTGCAGACTGACACACATTAACTTTCATCATTTGAGTGAGATGCCACCAACAAAAGTTTGATTTTCTTTTTTGGTGGTTTGGGTTCTGTAGCTTCCGCATCGGAGTGTTGCTCTTTTAAGACTTCTGAAAACATGCTGCACACCTTGTCCCTCTCAGATTTTGGAAGGCACTTCAGATTCTTAAACCTTGGGTTGAGTGCTGTATCTATCCTTAGAAATCTTACATTGGTACCTTCTTTGCATTTTTTCAGATCTGCAGTGAAAGTGTTCTTAAATCAAACAACATGTGCTGGGTCGTCATCCAAGACCATCATAATATGAAATATATGGCAGAATGCAGGTAAAACAGAGCAGGAGACATACAGTTTTCCCCCAAGGAGTTCAGTCACAAATTTAATTAATGCATTATTTTTTTACGAGCATCATCAGCATGGAAGCATGTCCTCTGGATGGTGGCCAAAGCATGAAGGTGCATACGAATGTTTAGCATATCTGGCACGTAAATACCTAGCAATGCCAGCTACAACAGTGCCATGCAAACACCTGTTCTCATTTTCAGGTGACATTGTAAATAAGCAGGCAGCATTATGTCCTGTAAACGTAAACAAATTTGTCGTAGTGATTGGCTGAACAAGAAGTAGGACTGAGTGGACTTGTAGGCTCTAAAGTTTTACATTGTTTTGTTTTTGAGTGCAGTTATGTAACAAAAAATATTTACAATTGTAAGTTGCAATCTCACGATAAAGATTGCACTACAGTACTTGTACGAGGTGAATTGAAAAATACTATTTTTTTTGTTTGTCATTTTTACTTTGCAAATATTTGTAATAAAAAGTAATATAAAGTGAGCACTATACACTTCGTATTCTGAGTTGTATATTGAAATAAAATATTTGAAAATGTAGAAAAACATCCAAAATATTTAATAAATTTCAACTGGTATTCTTTTGTTTAATGGTGCGATTTTTAATCGTGATTAATTTTTTTGAAGTAATCATGTGAGTTAACTGTGATTCATCAACAGCCCTACTTTATAGCATTGTGTGTTTCTAGGCATTGGAAGGTTGTGATTTGTTTTAATATTCTAAGTATTCCGAGGGCTAAGTGCTTTGGCAGAAGAGGGAGTGAAGGAGTGTGCTTTAAGGATTAAAAATGGTAGGCCATCAAACCCTGAGACATGTAAAACCTCATTCCATTTCCTTGTGCCAGGCTGTATGTAGAATGGTGAAGAATACACAAGTTTTTAAAAGAAAAAAATGTGTTTGTTAACATTATAGTAGGATGTCCCCTTGGGAAAGATGCGGGATCAGATAGATGGGAGATAGGCAACCCTTGGGGTCCTGGAAAGAGTAGGGCAGGAAAGAGGCTGCCTCAGTTGCTCCGGTAATCTTCTCCCCCACACTACCCCCAGAACACACATTCCAGTGTGGGGTACGGGAGAAGGAGAAGAGTTTTTTTCTACTTCCTTTGCTGTCCATTAGCCAGGCATTTGAGGGAAGACGAGAGCTCACTGGCTGTCATACCCTCAACCCTGTTGCGTGTAAAGGTCTTCCAGGCATGCAGCAGCCATCCTGCTGGTTTCTGCACTGCATTCTTTGCCTTATAATTAAGGTATAATTTGAACTATGCTTCCAGCATGCTGTGGGTGACACTCTGCAGATCAGTAATTTTGGGAGTCAGGAAAGAATTCCCACTGAGACCTTCCTTTGCCTTCCTAACAGCATCCTGGAGACTCAGTTTTCAGTTAATAAAGAGTAAGGCACCACTTTAAAGGAATATACATTTATAAGAGGAATTTGTCATAATTTTAATCACAATTTGCAGCCATCATCCAGTGTAAGTTTGGGACTCAAAAGGGACCAGTTTCGAGAAGGAAACATGAGAAAGAGGCCAGGAGATAGCTGGTGGACCCTGCTAGCCTGTAGGGGAAGGGCAGACCTTAATTCTTTGCAGACTGGGGGACCCTTCCTGTGTACCTTCATTCAAACTTGTGGGAGGAGGATAAGAGGATTCAGAGATGGACCGAGTCATAGGGTTTAAGATGAAGGGGGCCAACCATGAAAATTATTTTTATGTCATAAGGTCATTTAATACCACAGAGGACCCAACTAAATGCCTGGTATTTTGGGAGGAGTTTAGTACCACCCCTACTCTCCCCCGCAAAAATGTAAGGTTGATTTTGTAGAGATGCAGCCTGGCACTTTAAATTCATCCCTGTCTGTGTGTCTTTTTCCTGCATGTCCTGATCAAATGGCCCCTTTTGCTATAGAGAGCTGTGAAACAGGTAAGGTTTCAATGACAAAAGTCAGGGGGGTATGCAAGTTAAAATTTGCTACTTCATAAGACAACTGAAGTTCATCATACCTTGAAAGAATTGCACTTGATACCACCCCTGCAGGAGCTCCAGAGGCATTTTGTGCCACCTTTCTGAGGCCAGGTCAGCCCCGTAGGTTAGAGAAGTCTCAGAGCTGCTCTAACTTGTGACCCATTGCCTATGGCCCCAAGGGGCTGCTCCAGCTTCCAGAAGTGCAGCAGTGTTTAGCTATGTCCCAGGAACATCTCCCAATGTGCCACCTTCACATGTGGCTCAGAGTTGTTATCCTGGCTCTTCTCTGCTTACTGAATTCCTTTACTGTGGAGTAATTCTGGAGGGGCCAGAGCTACCAGCTTCAGCCTAGCTGGTGTAAAAGGAATGCTGAATCAGGCTGTGACATTCTATACCTTGGGGAAGCATGCTGTAACCCCCATATTCCTTGTTTTCATATAATTGTGGTCTTACTTATAAAGCATGCTTTGTAAGGTATCAGGGGAAAGGTTATGATCTGCGGAAGTCATTTCTCTATCCATATATGTGTATCATTCATGCATACGAAGTTATGAGAATTGTGTTGTATGGTTGTCACTAAAACATGCTGTACGTTGTGGGAATCAGCCAGAAATTAGCTCCCCAGAGGCAACAGCAAGGAAAGTAACCAACGCCCAGGCGGGGTGTTAATCAATCCATCAACAGCCGTTGTCCAACAAGGGAGCTACAATGTGATGACTCACCTACATGAGGCCACACCAGGGAAATTGCTCAACCTTGCTTGGAGAGACTCAGTAATGTTCACCTGACTCTGAAGGGGGTGGAGGCAAAGCCATGAGGGAAGAAAGGACATGATAAAAGGAAGAGACATTTGCCATGCTGTCTCTCTCTCTTCCACCTGCTTGGACTGACACTACCACCACCAGCAAGTGATTAAAGCGCTGATCAAAGGGGAGAGCCTGGCTGAAGAGCAGCCAGTCTGTGGTGAGAAGCATCTAAGTCTGTAAGGACATTGAAAGTGTTAAGATCAGCTTAGAATGTGTTTTGCTTTTATTTCATTTGACCAAATCTGACTTGTTATGCCTTGATTTATAATCACTTAAAATCTATCTTTATAGCTAATAAATCTGTTTGTTTATTCTACCTGAAGCAGTGCATTTAGTTTGAAGTGCGTCACAGGCTCCCCTGGGGATATCAAGCCTCATACATATCAATTTCTTTATTAAATTGATGAATTTATATAAGCTGGCAGTGTCCAGCGGGCATCACTGGGCACTGCAAGATGGAGGCTCCCAGACGGTTGTGTTTGCGACTGGAGATATTGGCTAGTGTCATTTGCCTGCAAGTAGCTGGGAGCAGCTTACATGCCAGAGGCTGTGTGTGAACAGCCCAAGAGTGGGGGTTCTCACAGCAGAGCAGGGTCAGGCTGGCTCCCAGAGTCAAGGATTGGAGAGTCCTAGCAGATCACAGGTCCAGATAACACCAGAGGGGAACGTCACACAGGCCATCTGCGTGTGTGAAATTGAGTGCATGTTGTCCTCTGTTGCTTGACTGCCACTGAGAAAGAACATGATCATTTTTAGCTCACAGCCAAAAAGTTCTTTGTTTAGAGTAAGTGGGAGAAGCCTGCTTTTTTTTTTGTCCTGGATATTTCAATCACAGCACACCAACCTAAACTTTAACCCCCAGACTATTCTTTCATTCGTTATCTCAGAATCTAATCACAAATCCATCTAAAAATGAAACAAAATTGCTATATGTATACATTAATAACAAACTGATCAACTTTGAAAGAAATTCACATACATAATTTTACAATAATTTTATTCACTTTTCTGTTAAATTATATGTACAACCTTATTCCCAAGAAACATCAATTGTAAATGCTTGCCCAAAAGACTGATGTTGATGGATAAATATTTTACCTAATAATTCTCATTTAGCAGTACTCCTTCAGAGAAAATATTTAGATACCAAGTTAAAAATCAATATATAAACAAATCCCCACAACAATTCATGGATCAGCATTAAGATAGTTGTGTTATGATGAAATATTCATTTCTTAATAAACAAATTAATCATACACAGTATTAACCAAGTAGTACAAGATTTATGTCCTTATCTATTCATTTCCATGTTATTAAGTTATTGGGTTTTGCAAAGAATGTGGTAACCAAATAGTCATTTAACAATGTTAGCTGCAGGTTTTTAAACAGTGTTTTGGTAAGTGTTTGAGCACTGGTTGACCAAATGAAGTAGATTACACAGACTGAAAATCCAGAACTATTCCCAACCACAGTGTAACATTGTTTCATAAATAACAATCTTATTTTGTCAAAGCCATGTCAGTTCTTTATGGTGGAACGCTATGATGGCAGTCTATTGATTTAAAAGGGAGATTGTTTACTAGGTTGGGCTTTTATAAGCTCTCATTAGTCTAATGCTGTTTACAGCCCCTTTCAGTACGTTTCTTTGAATGGGGGAAAATTGCACCACATTGTGGGACTATGAAACATGCCTAAAGGAAACATTTCTACTGCCACAGATCATGCTACCATTGACTTCACCCATTGCCTATACACATATCTGACAAGTTAGAGGGGGAAATATCTTCTTCTTTGGTGTCTCCTTAGTTACTTGCAATAAGGCTGCAATACAAACAAATATGACACAATCTTTGATTAATAATTTAATTGAGGGTGGACAGTTTTTTCATTTCTCACCCCCCCTCCATTGTCAATATCTTCCCAACTGCACTTGCCTGTTTTCACTCCAGCTCTAAATTATTAATGGTAAGAGTTTGGAAGAGTTTTCCCGTTGCTTAGTGTCAAATACAACAAGTAATGTTAGCTCTTTCTTCTTTGCTGTATTTCACCATTCCCTGCTTCATTTGCTTATTAATTCCTTTTTATTATAAGCTACCTACCTACCTACCTACTCTCTCTCTCTCTCTCTCTCTCTCTCACTCACACACACACACACACACTTTGATAATGTTAACATTAGCAGGAGGGGAATGAGATAGGGGAAACTCAGTAATTGCCACCCTTTACTAAATTATACAGCATTAATTAGTTGACTTGGTAGTTCAGAGATTGCTTCTCCTATCAGAATGAAGGCTTTGAGTTCAGAATGGCATCTGTCTCATAGTGTCAGTGCAACAACAACAAAAATTAATAATGTATGGCTTGTGTCACAAAAGCAGAAGTGCTGCATTCATCTGTCTGCTTGCCATCTGAATGTCAGAAATGGAGAGAAAACACCACTCTGCTGCAACCTCTGGGGGATCACGGAAAAGCTGAAATAGATATCGCTGTTTAGGGCTGTTCTAAATGTAATATTTCTGATACATTTGGAGGAAAAAAGGTTAATTTATTTTCCAAGGATTGGATTGCTGTGATACAATTGCTTTGTCCTAGAGCAAGCAGAAAAAACATGAGCATTGCAACCTGTGAAACAAAAGGCCTTTTTGCTGGATTTAGGAGTAATTTGCAATCCATCAAAACACAGACCATTTCTCATTCTGCTGGAAAGAAGCTAAACTGTACACATTTCACTTATTAGGAAATACAAATGTTGATAGAAAGAGAAGTGCAGCCATGGGCTTCCCTCTTGACTGGTAGTTTAAGACCCTGATCCTTCTATCGAATCTGTGTGAATTCCATTACATGATCAAGGCTTAAAAAGCTAATATAGCTTGCTTGTTAGGTTTGGGAATTAAGCTTCAGAATGATAGAGGTGAGATGATGCTACAATACAAAGTCATGATGGATAAAAAGTTAAATATTACTTCATCACAAAACAGCTGGATTTTTCTCCAGCTGTCATCATTTGAAAATGTGTATGGCTCTCAAAGAAGCTTCTTAAAAACAGGTTTTAGAAAAAGAAAAAAGAGAAGGGAAGAAACAGAATTGGGGGGAAGGGATCTAAAATGCCCTTTAAAATATTATAATACTTTGCTATAATTGTCCAAAATATTACATTTTACAAATATATTAAGTAATATCAATGTGTTTTACAAAAGCCATCAAACATTGAGTGTTTTGCAGAATACCATAATACTTTTTTTAAATGAATGGGAAGAGAGTAACAAACAATAGGATCTGAAACCTCAAGGATAAAGGGCCAGGTTCTGGTTCCTTTACTCTTGCTCCTGTCAAATAGCATCTTTTTCCATGACTGGTCCCTTTGATTTCCTTCAGACTACTTGCACGGCTACTGAGCATATTAGAATCTGAATTAGAATACATCTCATTTGGTATTAACACCATTTAAATATTAAACCTTGTAAACAGGAAACCTGTTTTCAGTGATTCTTAAAACAAAACAAAAAAATCCACCTTGATGATTTTCATTTCAGTAAGGGGAAGAGCTTTGGCCGCTTGGAAGGTAAAATAGTCTTGTTATTCGCCGATAATCAGAATGAAAGGTTTAGCCTTGGTTACTGAAAGTAACAGAAACATCTTCCTGCCACTTCATTTTGATGAATTTTGAAATAGGTTAGCTTAAACTGATGCTGGTTTTCTCTGCCTAACTCCTCATAGAGAACCTGTGAGATGAGAGCAGAGGGTGTAATTAGAATAGGTAGCCAATCCATCCGCAGTGTGAGCAAACTTCTTCACCCACATTCTTTCACGCTAGTTAAAATCTTTAAGGGAATTCCCAGCACTGTAACTTCAAGGAACACTCGAGTCCTCATTATTGTCAGAGATTCCATCACCCGCTCTGCAACTCCTATTAAGGAATCTGAATGCTGCCTGCGGCTCTCCCTTTTACATGCTAGTCAGCTTCCTGTTTAGGCAGGGAAAATAAAAGGGGTTGAGAAATGTGCAGAACTTCTGTAAGTCGTTTGCATTCCACTGAAATATTTCTTTAGCTGAAGGGGATCAAATCAATGAAATATGATGAAACCATATGCTCATTTTTTCAAAAAGAGAGCAGCTGCTTCAGGGAGTATTGAGAAGATTTATTAATTCTACCAGTACTGCTCATTAAGACTAGGTGTCTCTATACCTGGCTTCCTCAACAAAAGCTCCTCAATAGCAAAATCACCCCCATGGAGTTCACACTGATGTTCATCTTGGCAACATTCCCTGTATTCTTGGAGGACACAGGAGACAATATGCTGAGCTGATGCTATTGGAGAAGTGGAACACTCATTTCTCAGGAAAAGCTATATAGCACAAGTTAAGTTTGGAAATGCCATAGGAGGAATGTGTGCTGGCAAAGACTGATTCTGCCTGCTATGGACCATATGTGTATTTAATTGAGTTTGCAAGTTTCCAGGCAGGATGCCAAATGGACAGTCTACTGCCAGGTAAGAGTGAGGAAGTTTTCCCCTCTTGTTCTCTGACAAGCTTTGGGGTCACAAAGATTCATGAAGCCAAAAGATATGTCCTGCCCAGGACTGATAGTGGTGTATGTAGGTCAGCAAGCAAATAAGCTACAGGAAGACGAATTATTGTTGCATCAGTTGTACTTAAAGGTTATGGCTCAGACTAACTTTACAGCCTGAGTAAGAAGTGGTGCCACTCCAAGAGCTGACCAGGGAGGGAACTGTAACTCTCGGAGTCTCATCTGGTCACAGTTTCCCACCATGGATCCCCTCTTACTCTAAGGGAAAGGTAAGAGAAGTGATTTGCTACTGGTATAGACCAGTGATTGTCAATTGCTGGACTTTGGACCAATGGGTTGTCAGCAGAGCATTTCCAGGAGGTTCAGGAGGCTAAGTTCCATTAATAGTAAAGCATGCACAAATGGAGCAGGGGACAGTCATCATCCTAGAACTTTTCAGTTGTGCATTCAGTCTTCAAGTAGAGCTCTCTTTAATTCATGATAGTGTCCCATGAAAGCCTTCACTGGCTTGGATTGCTGTCCTGGAGTTGAAGTCTGTGGAACAAGTCCCTGTCTTGCTGACAGATAAAATTTCAACCATAATCAAATTTGTTGACAACACTACAAATGAAGCAGTAATAAGAGAGGCTTGAATCAAACTACTAGCTTGGAAAAATCAGAGCAGTGGGATCTGCATAAAATGAAAGAAAATCAGGTGTTAATAAATATATAAAATCCTGCTTCTACCAAGAGAGGAAATAAACAACAGATGTACAAAACCAGGGGTCAGTGATAACCATGCAGCTGCACCCATCCATTAAGCTGAGTTTATTTTCATTGTGTCTTTGTGATATTCTGTTGTAATATTATATTTATATTTTGCAATACAGTTGTAACAGAGAGGAGAGCTGCTTCGTGACAGGTGCTATGCCTTAAGAAGTGGTCCAGGATTTGAGAAAGTTGTGAGGTCTTGATTTACAGTATCCTTGTGCCTCGTTTTCGGAAACACAGTCACCTGTGATAAACATCTATCTTAAACAGCTGCTTTAAACTACTTTCCTGCTTTCAGATACCAAAATAAACTTTAACCCACCTTATTTTAGGTGCTTCCTTATAGAGCACTTGGGACCAGAAACATTGAAAAGTAACTGAATTGCTTCTGTACTGTATATGAATGAATTGAATGTGGTGAACAAAAGGAAATATGTAACACATTCAGGAGACAGGTTTCAGAGTAGCAGCCGTGTTAGTCTGCATTCGCAAAAAGAAAAGGAGTACTTGTGGCACCTTAGAGACTAACAAATTTATTTGAGCATAAGCTTTCGTGAGCTACAGCTCACTTCATCGGATGCAGTAGAGAGACTGCTGAATTGGAATTAATTTGAAAACTGGATACAATTAACTTAGGCTTGAATAAAGACTGGGAGTGGATGTGTCATTACACAAAGTAAAACTTTTTCCCCTTGTTTATTTCCCCTCCTACTGTTCTTGTAAAGTGCTGGAAATGGCCCACCTTGATTATCATACAAAAGGTCCCCCCACCTCCACTCTCCTGCTGGTAATAGCTCACCTTTCCTGATCACTCTTGTTACAGTCTGTATGGTAACACCCATTGTTTCATGTTCTCTGTGTATATAAAATCTCCCCACTATATTTTCCACTGAATGCATCCAATGAAGTGAGCTCTAGCTCACGAAAGCTTATGCTCTAATACATTTGTTAGTCTCTAAGGTGCCACAAGTCCTCCTTTTCTTTTTAGTAGAAGGAATAGAAGAGCTGATGCTTTTCATTATGCATTTCTCAACACGCATAGGTTGGCATGTGACACCATAGGTGCAATAACAGGGTCATGCATTAAAAAATGAAAAGCTCTGTCTGCTGAACTCTGTCCAAACAAAAGAGGAATATTCACAACAAATTCATTATTTTTCCTCAGACACGTCACCTCTCTTCCATTAAGCTTTGTTCCAGTAACGCTGTCTGAGTTTGCAGCAAAGCTAATGAATCTCAGGACAGCTGTGGTCATCAAATGTTTACCATCCCATGACCACAGGTCCGGCGCAGTCAGATTTCCATCCTTACTAAGGGGAAAATATGCACCTCTTTCTCTTACAACTGCTATGAATAAAATATACTGAAACTCAAGTTTGCCTGGAGTTTTCCCAATTAATCAACACAGTAATTGAGAAATCACAATAAACCACTCTCAATAAAATGTATTGTTAAAAGAGAACAAAGAAAAATTCTTGCTGTCTACACTGAAAATCTGCAGAAGATGAGCTGTTTGATACATTATCTGATGAATGAATAGGAGTTATTTTTAATCATTTCAAGAGAATATAAAGGTACATCAAAAAGAAAAAAGCTACCTTGTCATCCCAAGGCAGCAAGGGACAGTACAGTGTGATTGACGTGGCTAGTTCACTTATTGTTAAGGCCAAACCCATACTCCAGTTTGATCCCTTCTCACAGGTGCTGGAACTAGGGGTGCTGCTTCACCCCCCCAGCTTGAAGCGGTTTCCATTATATACAGGACTTACACTTTGATTCAATGGCTCTCAGCACCCCCACTCTACAAATTGTTCCAGCATCCCTGACCCTTCTAACTAGGGTGACCAGATGTCCCAATTTTACAGGGACAGTCCCAATATTTGGGGCTTTGTCTCATGTAGGCCCCCACCCACTGTCCCAATTTTTCACACTTGCTGTCTTGTCACCCTACTTCTAACAGAGAGAGAGAGAGAGAAAGATCAAGCAGCTTTAAGTTGCACCTTTGCCAGTCCATCTATGGACCAAAGCAGACATCAGTACCAGTGTAAGTCCTTGATCCTTGGATGACTCCAGGAACGCGGGATGTATCAGTCTTCATATAATGTAATATCAGACTCAGATGGATGTAATATATATTTCATATTGAAAATACACATCAAGTGGTACATTTATGGATGGGGAGGTTCAGATGTGTGTAAATTAGTTGAGGGCACTGAAGAAGGAGCACCAACCCTTTCCAAAAACATCATTATTACTGCAACGGGTTGAAAATCTCTCTCAGTTTTTTTTGTCTAAATTAATATTTTCATGAAAGAAAATCAGTTTTCATCAGTTTTTTTTTTTTTTTGGTCAAACAATCAAAAACATTTCACTTTTTGACTGGCAAACCCAAAACATTCTGCATGTGGAATAAAAATGCCATTTCCCACGCAGCTCTAATTATTATTTTTAGAGATCCCAGAAAAGTGCTAGATGTCTCACAACAAATGCAGGTGCACTCTCTGGCCTGAAGATTTAATTTGATACTGATGGTGATGGAGTCTCATGCTGCTGTCAATGTACGAAGATTCCGCAAACACTCCAGGTGAACATGTACGTGGGAGATCAGACCAATGCGAGAACTGCCAATATCGTTACATGTGGGACATGATTTGATTTGATACTACAGGTGAAAGTTATAACAGAGAGGCTGGAGAGAAAAAAAGGTAACAATAATAAAAATAAATGATTGAGTTATTCAATTAAGCTATACACTCAGATTGATGGTTTAGTTCCCTTTATAAAAATGTTTTTTCTCCCCCCACATTTCACATAGCTTTTGTAGGGAGGCTTTTGACTGCAGAGAAGGAAGTGGTTTGTTAATATTATATTCAATATTTATTTGTACAGTGGTCCCCTTTATAATCTTGGCAATTATGCCTTAGCAATACAGGTGAGCTTTGAAGTACTTACCTAAACTTCACTATAGCAAATAGCTCTCCAGTTATGATTTGTGATGGCATAAGAGCAGAAGTTCTTTTTACTTCCATTATTACAACAGCATAGTCCTGCAGTCAGACTTTGTGCTGCAGGGGAATGACTTTGTGCTATCGCTTCCATGAATTTGGAACAGCTTTAAGACATCACTGATGTCCTATTTGTGTATAGTATATGGGAACTATGCCTGCCTACTAGTGGAATTATAGGAATTCCACAAACACAGAGGCAATGCTACTCAGATAACTAAACTGGTTGGCATGTGTAAGGATAAATACTGCAGAGTACCCAACATGTGTTAGTATAACATAAGCCAAAAGCCCTGGCAGAAATCCAGCAATTGCAGCTTCTCAATGAACGTACCGGGTTCTTGTCCTCAGCAAACATTGTGCAATTTTTTGGAAAATTAATAAATGTTATAAAGAAAGCTCTAGTTATACCATTCAAAATGCCACCCAAGTGCTTTAGATGCAGATGACTCACGTAATTTTCTTCAGTACCTACGGGAGAAGGATGTGGGAGTTAAAAAAAAATGGTCTGGTCTATGCAACAATACCAGAGATAAAGTTAAAGATGTAGGGACAAATTCACTGCTGACATAGAAGAGTGAATTTACCTTGACATCAGTGGGACTCCATTGGCCCAGAAATGTAAAATTAATGCAATATGACATTGTTACATGAGACATATTAGATTTGATTTTAGCAGTGTCTTGTGTCTTTAAGGTAACCAGGGGCTTGGTGGTGGTGTTCTCATGCCCTAGTTAGCTTTAAAACACGTGTTGGGAATATCCAATCATTAATGCTTACACAGGAAGAGATCTTAATAACATTTTTTTAGTTACTGGAGGAAGAGTTTATTGAAAATAGGGTCTGCTGTCTCAATTGTGTTTTATTATTTTAATAGCCCACCTGAGTTCCAGATGTATCAAAGAAAAATCCTGTAAGCCTTGTGGTTGGTAAAACAAAATTTACTCAGTCATTGAGAGCGGAACCAAGACCAGCTGAGGAAGAAAGGATTACAGGTTTAGCAAAAAAAATATTTCTATGAAAGACTAATATCTAAACTGCATGAGGACACGGACAAATTGCAGGACCCTTTATTTTGGAAATTAATTAATTTATAAATACTAGTGGTTGGAAGAGCCACTGCAAACCTACCATTGGTGAGTGAAAATTGGATGCAAATTAACTCAGGAAGTCAGAAATTTGCATATTATTGAAACTATGCACTTTTGTGAAAAATGACTCCCTTCTTTCCTTCCCCATTTCCCCAGAATCCCCAAGAGAAGATAGAATATGTAATGGCCTGTCTCTGATCTCCTTTCTCCTGTTGAAAAGCTGGAATAAATCCATCCAAGTTACCCCAGATTTCTAATGGATTCCCTGAGATCAGAAATGGCCCAAAGAATGCAAGATGTGCTCAGAAATCGTTTTTTCATTATTATAAATAGTTGTGTGAATAATTGATTTTTTGGTTCACTGGTCTAACTGGAAAAAAATCATTTTGGACTGACCCAAAACACAAATTTCAGTTTCCTCAGAAAACAAAAAAACAAAACAAATAATGTGTTTTGGGCTGATATTTCAATGGTTAGACTAGTGGTTCCCAAATTTGTTCTACCGCTCGTGCAGGGAAAGCCCCTGGTGGGCCAGGCTGGTTTGTTTAGCTGCCACGTCCGCAGGTTCAGCCGATTGCGGCTCCCAGTGGCCACGGTTTGCTGCTCCAGGCCAATGGGAGCTGCTGGAAGCGGCACGGGCCGAGGGACGTACTGGCCGCCACTTCCAGCAGCTCCCATTGGCCTGGAGCAGCAAACCGCGGCTGCTGGGAGCCACAATCAGTCGAAACTGCAGACGTGGCAGGTAAACAAACAGGCCGGGCCCACCAGGGGCTTTCCCTGCACAAGCGGTGGAACAAGTTTGGGAACCACTGTGTTAGAGCATTCACCCAGGATGTGGGACTTGAACGTCAAGTCCCTCTAGTGCCCCATGTGGAGCAGGAATTGGAACTTGGGCCACCTACATTGCAGGTGACTGCAGTCAATGCGAGAGACCCTATAAATCACAACTGCAATGTTGGAGACTAAAGTTTAAGTCCTTGCTCCATGACAGGCAGAGTGGGGACTTGAATCGGGATCTCCCATATTTTGGATGAGTGCGCTATCTACTGGATTATTGGGGAAAAACAAGTGATATCATTATTATTTTGTGAATGGCACCTAAGTCCCTCGTGAATCTATCCAAAAAACTTTTTTTGTCCAAAACTATTCAGGGACTTTTGACACTGCGGCACTGCACCACCCCTTTGTGGCAGGGGTGGGATGGAGTATCGGAACCTCACCACTCCCAAATTCACATGCTCGCCTCTTTGTGGGCAGCCCGATGTGGCCTAATGGCCTTCCTACACACAATCACCCCTTGGTTGGGTAGTGTGCCCTAACAGCCAGAGTCCATATAACTCGCTCCCAGCGTTGGACCAGTGCGGCCCAATGGCCAGAGTCCATATAACTCCTCCCTCACAAGTGGGGTAGAGTGGCCTAGTGGCCAGAGTCCATGTAACTCACCCCAAGTGTTAGGGCAGTGTGGCCCAATGGCCAGCATCCATATAATCACCCTCCTCAGACAGGGTAGCGTGGCCTAGTGGCCAGAGTCCATATGATTCCCATGGTGTGGTGGGATGGTAGGGGGACCAGGCCCACCCTCTCCACTGGGTCACAACCCAGAGCCCTGGTAGTGGCAAGTTCCCCTTGCCACCAGCTCGGTGGGGATCTGCCCAAAACATGCCGAGCCTCAGTGCGGCTCTAACGCCGGTTTCCTCTAAAGTTCCCCTGGGTCACTTCCTAACATAACCTCTGGGTTCTCCAATTCAGGGGGGTCCTCTGGTCTGTTCCCCTCCTGTGACATACTCCATCTGGGCATTCGGGTGCGTCCTGGCTTGGCTGGCCTCCGCATCCTGGAGTGCAGGCTGTCCCTCCTCGGGAGCTGGCAGCATGCCTCCTTCCCCTCCAGTGGTCAGCCCCAACTGAGCAGTTCTGCAGGCTTTTATACCTGTTCTCCAGATGGAGCATGCCCAGCAGAGCCTCAGGGTCGTGGCTTCCTCTGCTAGCAAGGAAGGGTGTACCAGTGTGGGGCGGCTCTGCCCCTTCACTGAGACAAATTAGCAATTAGTTTTGGGTAGATCAAGAATGTATTTTTCAGTGAATACAATATTCATTCAAAAATTTAACCAAGCTCTAATTATAAACACAGGAAAAATACATTTCCTGCTATTAATTTACTTTGTTTCTTTTATGAGATAAATGACAGATCTTAGCTGGCAGAAAAGAGGTTGATTTTTTTCCTTATGTGTGATGATGAGGAAGGTTGGAAAAAATATTGATTGTACTAGAGCATGATTCATATCCTTTATATTATCCAATTACTATGAGCTTTTGCTCAGAATAACAGACTGCATAAGGAATTATTGATTTCACTATATAACTTTACATATTTGTGCGGAGGTTGATTCCTAATTCCTCATTTATGTGCATTTATTTGCATTTTGGGTCAAATCCTGACATTCTTACTCAGAGTAGCTCTCAGAACTGCTGAGGAACGGAAAGGGTGGGGAGTTGAAAGGTGACTGAGTCATCTTTCAGAGTAACAGCCGTGTTAGTCTGTATTTGCAAAAAGAAAAGGAGTACTTGTGGCACCTTAGCGACTAACCAATTTATTTGAGCATGAGCTTTCGTGAGCTACAGCTCACTTCATCGGATGCATACCGTGGAAACTGCAGCAGACTTTATATACACACAGAGAATATGAAACAATACCTCCTCCCACCCCACTAGTCATCTTTGCGCACTGTGATCCCCAGGCCATTTTGCATCCATCTAGCCCTCCAGTGCAAGTAATCAATAGCATAAAGAGTACCCTGAAATTCTATTAATGACAACCAGTCTTGTATACTGTATTCTTTCTTAGAAAGTTCTTTTCATGTTTGGCTTTCTGAAAAGTAGGAAAAGAACTCTTCACAGTGGTTGGTGCTTAGGTCTGATGTTTGGATTATAGTTGACTTGGTCATTGGGTTTTTTTTCACAAAAAGTAGCTTTTTGAATGATATATGTTTTTTGAATGACACACAGTTTTTCACAAAAACTGTATTATTTGAACTTTTCTGATATTTTTCTCAAAATGAAAAATTTTGTTTCAATTCAGCTCAGAATAGAAAATTTCAAGTTTTCATTTTTAGTTCTCCTCCCCTCTTTCTCTCCTTTTCCTGAAAGAGAAAGGAGGTAAATAAACAAACAGCCTTGAAAATCAGGGTGTTCAATTTCAACTGAACATCCAATTTCCCTTTTGATGAAAAATCTCTATGAAATTTCAAACAGAATTGTTTGCAGAAACAAATTGCCATTTTTTGGCCAGCTCTAAATTATATGCAGCATGGTCTGATTACCAACTCTCCATGGCTAATAACTCTGCCAGCTGTGATTCTGTGGCTGTTATGACAGAGAAAAACGTTCTCTTTATTTCATTTGCTGCAGTGGTGCAGTTTAGCCGCAAGTCTTTGTTTTGCTAGAGAATGGTTTTGTATTCTATTAATCTGGGGCAACTTTACAGCATTACTGTCCTATTTATTTCAAAGGGACTAGAGTTTCACCCCAGTATCTATTGATGTGTTTTATAAATAACAGATGACTTCAAAACAGGTAAAATAAATCACAGGGCCAAATCCTGACTTGCTCCTCTATAGGTGAGGGCACATTGCTCCCAGTAAGGGTGTATGCTGCCACCCCCCTCACCCCGAGAGCAGCATCTAAAATCCACAACTCAGCATGTGGCTGCTGCTCACGCTTTGATGGCTGTAGAATTGTTTAACTAATCTGGGTAACTTTCACTGTCTCACAAGTTCTGGTACAACTTTCAATCACACTCACCCCCGCCCAACCCCCCCCCCCCCATTTGAGCATCTCTAGCTTAGTATTTATTAGGCACCCTGCTTGCTTTTTCCTTCAACTTCCTCTTTTATTATCATTTGGACAAGTCTCTGGTAGTCTCTTCTTTCCTACTGAGTCATTTGCTTTTGAATTACTCAGCTTCTGTCTGCTTTCAGCTGGGCTCTATTCCAGACACTTTCATGGAAATATGTTCCTTTGATTTAATAATGATTTGTTTTCCTAGGCTTGTTATTTGAACTACTGGTAGTTTATTGTCTCCTGATTTTCAGATAAATCTACCATGTAGCTATAGCAAGCAATTGGAGTTTGTGAAGCTTAGCAGTATAATAGTGTGGGATCATAGGCTAAGGTAAAGGCAGATGCTACTTATGCAGGGCTTATTACTGTGTTAGTGTAGAGGCTGATTGTTATATGATAGGTCTTCAACCTAAACTAGGCAGGGCTGGCTGCCCAGAAGGTCCAAGGTATACATCTAGCCAAATATCAGAGAGTGGGCCAAATTTCAGCCCCAGCGTAATTTCAGTTGTATGAATGGACTAACAACAAGGATGAATTAGGCCCAGCATCAGGGGTCACAAAAGTCACTTAGGTTACCGATCATGTCAGACTGCCTTCTGCTTCCTAATATGCACAGCCAAAGAAGAGCATATGATTACTCCTAAGCATGTACCACATCCCCTTCTTGGGGAGTCGATGCTTATTACACATAGAATTTATTTGAGTTTATTCACGCTAACATTAATACTAGCTGTTTTATTTCATGTCTTTGTTAGTATTCCTTTATTACAATTTTTTCTCTGCTTCTAACGTCAGCTTTTTTCCATTAGCATCTGGAAACATGAACCATCATTCAATGTCCTACTTCCCCTTTTCTGTTCCAGAAGGTATACCCAACCTTTGGAACCTTAAATCAGACATCCTAAATTGGTGATCATCCTTAGAAATTCACCTTGTTACCCCATCACTTTTAGGCCATGGTGTGATATCTGTTCTTTTCCATAGGCATAACAGATCCTGTAATGGTCCAAAAATGGTTCTCTTGGAAAACAAACACCATAATCAGTCACACATGATTTAAGGAAGGGTGGAGTTGGTACCCTGTTCTGACAGAAGTGATGCAATCAATAATAGACATAACACTCTGACATGTAAGTCAGAGACATAGCAAGCCAAAAAGGGGAAAAAAACTACTTTCCAAAATATGGCTTAAATATCAGTATCATGGAGTTTAAATACTACAGTCAAAGGCTTTTTAGGATAAGGTAAGTTGCCCCTTGAGCAGCCTAACCTTAGTGCAGACCAGCCTCCCTCAGCTAAAGTAAAATTGTATCTGGTATTTTTCTTCAGCCTAGTCCCAAAGGAAACCCAGAATGTCATTCACCTTGCTGGTTTCCCCCACAAAGAAAGAAAACCTTCCAAGTTATTCCTATAACTTCTACCTTCTGTCTCTGATTCCTGTGGCTAGTCACCACCCAGCTCCCTGACTTTCCCCCACAGCACCCTTTTCCCCCCACAAAGGTGAAATTGCATCCAGCTCTGCTATTTATAGATCTCTGCAATCAGGAGAAACAGGTGCAGCTGTCATCTGTTCAGAGGGAGAGGACTAGTCCCTTCCTGTCCAACTTCTGGATGGTGTTTATAAACCCCATCGGAAGCATCCTGATACCAAGTGCATATTAGAGAAGCCACTGTGGACACACAGTACCCATGAGTACACCCTGTCTTGTTGGTGCTGTAGGGGAGTTATATAATACTAGGTGGCAGGAATTTTGCTTGGGCATGCTTTTTCAGCACTTGGATCATGGACCAAAACTACCATTGTAACTGCTTTTCAGACACTCACACTCTCATCTTGCTGGCCTAGATGCAGCTGATGCAGGTCACCAGGTATCTTTGATCAATCTTCTCTTTCACACAATGTGTGGTTTTCCCTACTGTGGATAGAGTGTGCTCTCGCAATATGCCAAAATTTGGTTGGGTGAGTATACAAGGGGAGGGAATGGGGTTGCTAGTTACTGCTCAGGAATATCTTCAATAGGTTTAATTTAATTTGCTAGAGGTACCAGTTCCTATGGGTACAGGTTGCATGCCAAGAAGACAGTTTCAAAGAGATTAACAGACTTTTTCAATAGTCTTATAGTTAGGACTTTTCCTTAAACCTGCTCATTGTTCTGTGGTGTTCTTCAATCTTGATTAGATCTATATTGTGAAGAAAGTTCACAGAGACCTAAAAGGTCCTGTAATGAGCACAAATATCTCTGGTACTCAGTGTAATGCAAACATTGACTTTTGGCTAGCTCTCCCTACATCTGAGTCAATGGAGTAGAGGGTAGCCATTTCAATGAATTCAGAGTAATAATTAAGGATTGATATTTTTCATGGCAGTTTTTAAATTAAAGTGATGGCTCAAGCAAAATTGTGGCAAGTTCTAGTAAGTCTTTTAGTTTAAAATAACCTTTTTGTAATCTTTTACCTTTCTACACGTATTGCTCTCGTTCTTGGTGCTCTGACAGTGCAGGAGTAGTTGTAACACCATTTTTTCCTGTGTGTCAGTGGCTGACTATGTTGTCTCACGTCTCCTGTTGCAATGTGTAAAGGACTAAAATAAAAAGTTAAAGAAAAAAACAGTTAATGTTGTGATGAACTTTTATGAGCTGTTATTGTAACATGATGTATTTCAAGGATGGTGGCAGGGAACTAACTAGCAGGGGTGAAGTGGAGGGCTGAAAAATAAGGGAGCTGGGGCCAGTAGGAGGGAGTATCGAAAAGATACAAAAAACAAAGAAGGAGACAAGAAAGCCAGGTTAATGGACGCTAAATATGTGTGGTGAGTGCAGATGGCGAGGAGCTAGTTGGTGTGTACTCATGGATTTTGGCAGGTCAGGTAGCAGACTTTTTTTGTCACAGCCCTGGGATAGAGACACAAAGTGAATGTAAAAAGAACAGGAGTACTTGTGGCACCTTAGAGACTAACAAATTTATTAGAAAAGGAGGACTTGTGGAACCTTAGAGACTAACAAATTTATTTGAGCATAAGCTGTTGTGAGCTACAGCTCACTTCATCGGATGCATTACAACTATTACAACTAATGGAGATTGTGTACAATCACAACACAGCTGATGCAGAAGATCCCTATAGACAGCATA
Source organism: Caretta caretta (assembly GCF_965140235.1). Taxonomy (NCBI): domain Eukaryota; kingdom Metazoa; phylum Chordata; order Testudines; family Cheloniidae; genus Caretta; species Caretta caretta. Next base: position 295,035,602 of record NC_134206.1, on the reverse strand, counting down.
CATTCACATTCTATGCATCTGATGAAGTGAGCTGTAGCTCACGAAAGCTTATGCTCAAATAAATTTGTTAGTCTCTAAGGTGCCACAAGTCCTCCTTTTCTTTTTGCGGATACAGACTAACACAGCTGCTACTCTGAAATTTATTAGAGCATAAGCTTTCGTGGGCTACAGCCCACTTCATCGGATGCATAGAATGTGAATGTATGCTGTCTATAGGGATCTTCTGCATCAGCTGTGTTGTGATTATATACAATCTCCATTAGTTGTAATTATTCACCCTGGAAAGGTAGAATGGGTGTGAGCAGTCCATAGTAAGTCATGCACAGCAGACATGTTGGTGGCTACCTGGGTGCCAAAGCAATCCAGACATTTTAAGAGGCCTACTGCCTCACTTTCCAGGCAATCCAGTAGAGAGATGTTTGCAGGTCAGTAGTAATGATTCTTTACCTTTCATCACCAAGTGTCTTGAGAAGCAGCAACCCCCGGAGTGGTTGGTACTGTCCTAGTTCTGTTGCACGTGGAGCCCTCCATAGCTTCATAGGAGACTTCCACTATGAGAGAAGGTTTCAAATATTGTACACACAATTTCTTAAAACTGAAATACAGTTTATAGGCAGTTTTTTTCTTTTCAAACTATCTGCATTTGATCCAACACGGCAGATACCATGGGCTATATGTTAGTGTTTTACATTACAAAGCAACATTGCAAGCAGGGGGAATCTGTACCTTCAGGCTTCTATTTGTCCTTAAGCAGACTGCTTTTTCTGCCCTCTCATTCCGTGGATTTTTCAGCTGGCAAAAAAAAAAAAAAAAAAAAAGACCTGCATCCACACTGAGACTTAAGGGAATCCATTTTTATTAACCACACGCTTCTCCAGGAAGAAAAATATACATAAGAATTATTTTGGTTTGCTAGATGCTACCCTTAAAAAAAAAAAACATACCAATGACAAACCAAAAAAACCTTAGCAGTGACCAGCCCTTGGATTAAAAATATTGTATTGATTTCAAACTACAGTTTTAAGAAGACCCCAGATCTGTGTTAACTCACCTACTTTGTTTTCTCTTAAAATTTCCTGGCGTGCTAAGAGGGAAGAAGAACCAAAAAAGAAAACTATTTGATGTGGTGAAAACAGCCCACAAGAACAAATCTAAAGATTAAAGTTTACTGGATTAGCAAAGTAATAAGGAAATGTGGAGAACAACATATTTTAAATGTGCAGTCATTAATTCGAAGAGGCAAGTGTGTTGTCCAGGACAATAGTACTCTCATGCAACCATTTTTCTGCTGTAAATACCAAAGTACTTCATAAAGAAAGTACAGATCCAAGGTGCCTGTTGGGCCTTGGGCCTCCATTGCCATAGTATCTGAATACCTCACAATCTTCAATGAATTTATCATCACAACATCCTTGGAAGTATGTCTGTGTGTGTGTGTGTGTGGGGGGGGGGGGGTTGTTCCATTTTACAGGCACAGAGAAATGATGTGATTAACCCAAATTCACAGAGGAAATCTGTGATCTAGCAGGGACTTGAACTCAGGTCTCACAACTTTGGGGCTAGTTCCCTAACCACTGGACAACCCTTCCCCTCAGCTGGGTAAATAAGGTAACTGAGGCAGAGAAGTGAAGTGACTTGCCCAAAGTCACACAATGCACCAGTTAGTGCAGCAGTTGTGGAACCTCTGACACAGCAACTGCTAAATCCTCTCACTATGTTTCAGAGAGTGAGGGGAAGAGAGGAATTGTTTCTATTTGATTTATACCAAATGTAAAAGGTATTTGCCTCTGGAAAAATGTAAACGAATTAGTGGGGTTTTTAACTGTATTGTGAGTCCAGGATTTCCAAAGTGTGTACTTGTTTGCACATTTTAACTTCTTAGTTACATGTTATTTATTCACAGTTGTGTTCAGTGTGGAATTTAGCACTGTTAGCAGTCTAAAGACTCTTAAAATGCCTAACCATATGTTCTCTTGCTCTTCAACATTTAGTACAAAGTTCAAAATGTGCATCTTGAAAATATTCTTAGACTCATAACGACATGTTGATGCTACATTGTAAATACTGCATGGCAACATTAAAAGTTAATTTGTCTTAGAAGCCACAGCATTTTCATATTAATAGAGAAACAATAGCAAAATAGCAGGTAGGAAAGCAGGAAGAAACATATGATGCCTATTTTCTTGTCATTTATGCCCATTTATTTTTCCCACGGATACATTATGATTATACAAATACATTACAATTACATCAGATTTCATAAGCTAAGCAGGGTCAGGCTTGGTCAGTACTGGGTCAGTGAGAGAGATCTTAAAAAAGAAACCCAAGGGCTGCAAGACGTGTTGATGATTCAAGACTTCTTCCTCTGAGTTTGTATTTATCCAGCATGGTGTATAGGTGTGCTGTGCTGCTGGAGTTAGCAGTTCAAATGAGACATAAATCCAAGCTCCAAATCCCTTGGGGCCATTAAGAATATCATGACTTTTTCTTTATTTTATTTACACATGAATCCATATTTAACTTTTTATTCAATTTACATTATATTTGAACTCTTTAGCTTTAATTTATTTACTTTCATTCTGCCTCCTAAAATATTATGTAGAATTGGCCTAAGATGGCTGGAAGAAAAAAGCAAGAACTGCTGATCTTGCCAAAACAAAACAAAACAACAACCCATCATCTTTCTCACAAAATCAGCGGCTTGGATGAGATTTCTACCACGTCAAGCAAAAATCAAAGATAATCTTTTTTTACAAGGTTTTGGTCATCTCTGAATTGGAAATGGCCCTTTCTAGGTTTGAATCTGAATTAAAGCTGTAGAAAGTACAGTTTGATAATTTCAAAACATTTCATTTCATTTTTTACCTTGTTTATTAATTTATACTAAAAAAGGTTTAAAAACCTCAAATTTCAAAAACAGGAAGTCATTTTGAATAAAAAAATGAAACTGTTTCAGTCTGGAGATTTGTCAGAATTAAGCCTCTCTTCTCAACTGTTTTCATTTAGAAGAATCAACATTTTCCAATGAAAAAACATTTAGTTGTAAAATTCCTGACTAACTCTAACTGAACTCTGTTACACTGCTGACTGTTCTAGTGTCCAGTCGAAGTAACAATCTAATATCAGTTATACAGTCAGAACAGATGGATTCCAACTAAACCAATAAAATCACAATATGTGGAACTATGGATAAGCAACACTAGAATTCATAGAGTTATAGAGTTTAAGGCCAGAAGGGACGATCAGATCAACTAGTCTGACCTCCTGTATATCACAGGCCAACAACATCACCCAGCACCCACACACTAAACCCAACAACTGAAATTATACCAAAGTATTACAGCCCACAGGAAACCAGACTACTCTATGCCATCGTGAGAGAATAGACCGGACTGAGGTGCACCAATGCCTGAGGCTTTTGCCATGGCAGAGAAATGATTCAGTGAGATATACCCAGATAATCCAGGCAAGTGACCCACAGCCACACTCTGCAGAAGGTGAAAAAAACCCAAGGTCACTGCCAATCTAAGCTGGGCGAAATTCCTTCCCAGCCCCACATAGGGTGATCAGTTTGACCCTGAGCATGTGAGCAAGAACCAGCCAGTGTAGCAGCTGAGATACAGAATGCTCAGTGCCACCTTAGTACAGGCACACCCCATCCGTGAAAGTGAGGCTGGCCAGATCTGGCTTGCCCCCACTCCCCACAGAGGCACCAGATAGTTCCATCCCTCTAAGTCTTCTAGCTCTGGGGTTTATACAGGTCTGTGTTTTAAAAAATAAGCTCTTTGGGATAGGGACTGTCTTTGTCTTGCACAGTGTCAAGCACATTGCAGTAGAGGGGATTGAAATTTGAACTTCTGGCTTATGAAAAATTCCAACATTTGGTTTCATCTCAACTCAGAACAAAAAGTTGAAATTTTTCACAGATTGGAAATTAAAAAAAAAAAATTCCAAAATGTTGAAACATTTCATTTTGGTTTGTTGGGCTGACCCAAAGCATTTAGTTTTAAACCTGTTCAACATTAAACTGCATTTTCTCATTGTGATTCATTGCCTTATGGAATTGTCATTTGGGGAAGCCAGATACCGCATTCTCCCTAATAAACCAGAATAAATCTCCCATAATGCACCCATCATATAACTCCCGTGATATACCAAGCAGCCTGGTTAGAGGGGAGTGCCCACATTGCATTACGGGAGATGTAGTGCTCCAGTTAGCTTGGCCCATACAAGAGAATGGGTGTGTAAACTTCAACACTCAGGAGGCAATGCAGTTCAGTGTTCAGTTGAACTGATTCAAAACAAAATGTTTCAGGTCAGTTCAACAAAATAATTCTGATTTGGCTCAAACTGAACTGAAACAAAATATTTCATTTTGGTTATTCCAATGGCAGACTGAAAATTTTCAGCAAAATCAAAATTCCTAGGGGAAAATTTTGATTTGGGGGAAACTGCATTTTTCATCTTAAAATTCCCAACCCAGCTCTCCATTGTAGGCCCTTAAATAATATTGCTACACCATTAATGAATTTGGCAATAGACCGCACTGTTCAACATCATGGGCTGTATTTGTCCCGCCAACATTAACTTTAGCCTCTTCTTATCTAAATGTATATGAAAAAGCATTACAGGGATATCCATTCTTTAAAATTAGTAATTTTATATGGTGGTGAAAATACCATTAATTATGCAAACTTATTCAATTTCCCCTCATCCTCTCATGACATTTGGATAAGTAAAAGTTGTACTGTATAATGGTCATAAATGACTCCTCTGCTAATATAATGGTTAAAATTGTGTACACTTAAAAAGAAAACACACATTCCTACTTTTTATTAAGGTGAGTGCAAAGCCTCTAAGTAAACCAGTACATTCTTCAGTCCCACTCTTGCAATTTATCAAATATTCATGATGATATGTTTTTTCACCTACTGTATAGAAAATCACATTTGAGTTGAAATACACAGAAGGAATTCAATTTAAATTACAGTAGAAAATGAGTTATGTTTTGGGGAAATGGATAGAGAAGAAAGAACTTCTTGGTTCAGGTGATCAGTAATGGGATATGGAACCTTTCACCTCTAGGTTACCACCAGTTCAAATTTGTTTTAGGTGAGTAGAGACCAAAAGTTACTGCAATCCAAAGTCTGTTCTGCGACCTATTCCAAAGGTCTCAATTCAAGAGAGAATTCTCAGCATTGTAAAATCACCATTACAACTGGAAACTGAATTGCATCTTTGCGCTTAGAGGTGGTCTCTATAGAACAAGGTTGAGACAGCAGCAGAAAGAATTCTGTGCTCTATAACATGACTAAATATAACATTTAATTCCCAAAGTCCCAGTCTAGAATCTTTATGGGAGCATTTTAAAAAAATGCACTAGTGACCTCAGTGAGAACGTGGCCTACTGGTTAGAGAAAAGGAGAGGAAAGCAAAGCAGCCAGGGTTTTATTTCTGACTCTGCTACTTGACTTGCACTGTGACTTTGGCACGTCATTTCATCTCTCTGTGCCTCAATTACTTCATCTGTAAAATACGGTTAATAATTATCCACGTAAGTAAAGTGTTTGGAGATTCTCAGATGAAAGATGCCATTAGAATTATAAGTATCATCATTATTATTATTATTAAGAAGAAGTTCCGATATTTTATACATAGCATACCTACATCTAACCTGTAAAGAACAGGTGACAACTAACTGGTGAATAGATCTTACAAATTAAACCCCACCATTAAACTCCCTGGAAAAAATGCAAAGAGAAAATATTAGAAAAAATGTCAACCTTAGTTCAGCTGAAAGAAAAATCAACTCTATAGTACTTTGTGTATTTTTTAACAAAAGGCTAAAACACTCTCATCACATCTGTGCACTGATCTGATCCCAATTCTCAAAAGTAAAGATGAGCCATATGCAACTTTAACAAGCTGTTAAGAGAGTAAAGGAAATATAAGCATGTCAGCTGTCAGTTCTATCCCTGACTAATATATAATCTTAATGTTATGGCAGAGCTTTGCTGTCTTACTGATTGTAGTTACTGTAATGGCAGTGTAAATATAATATAAGCAACTGTCTCCCTTGATGGAAACAGTAGCGATAAATAAATACTAAATAAATAAAAAATAAATACTAAATACTAAAATAATAAAAAAAATCAGAAAAGCATAAAGAAAGAAAAGGAAGAAAAAATATCCCTGGAGCTAGAATGTTCCATGATGTCAAACCATGGATCAGCAACAAAGGAACAAGTTACTCAGGATTTGAACTGACAAGCTTTCTTCTCCCAAATAAAATAGCAGCCAAATCTCTCAGCCAATAAGCAAGAAATGAGGACAACGAAAAGTACTGATCTACAGGTGCATGGAATACTATCTTATGGAGATCCAGACCAGGGAAATTGTTTCCAGTCATCAAATGACTGCAATCTATAAACATAAAGAAGCTGTACCTTTCTGTAGTAAAATACATTGAACACCTGAAGAAGGCAAGAAAGTTTATTTTCACTTATGTGCAATGACTTCATGGCTTACTTCTTGTTATAACATACTTTGCTACTAGTGAGTTATACATAGACTTGGAAAGATTAGATTTTCATCTTAAATGTCAGTTAATGTCAATTTCACCAAACACATACAAACCGAAGGAAAAAAATATTTCCACCAATAATAATTGACATTTACAGATAAACAAAGAAAGAAAAAAACGCTGCTTGAGATTAATTAGAGTTTGATTTAAAGGTATTTACTTTGAATATTTTGATACAAGATGTTGATCATTTATCTTTTTTACGGATAAAAAGCTTTGACTTTTTGAAACTCAATGTTTACTATCATTAAATAATTATTGTCTGACTGCTCCATTGTCTGACCTCCCATGCAAAATTTCCCACAATGGTGAACATTTAAATTGATAAAAAGAAAAAAGCTTAAAACTCATAATTCTGCACAACTGTGAAAATGTAAATAGAAAAATTCATACAGTAAACATCAGTATTATCGGTCAAAATTATTTTTTAAAATATCTAATTCTGCCAAGACTAATTATAGGTCAAGAGAATAGAAGAACTACCACTCTGGAAAAGGTCAATTGTCACTCTTGTCCACTGACTTGTTCCTGACTGTGACTAATGATGGGTGTATCAGTGCAAAACATTAAATCCCTATATATAAAGAAACTATTTACCTAGCCCACACCACACAATTTTCACCCTTTCCAGGCCCTTTGCCCAGAGGACCCAGCAGCAACAGCCTGTCTCAAGGGAGAGGACCACAGCAGCTTCTGTTCCTTAGGTGCATCTGACTCACGATTAAAGGATTATTATTCCTGTCCCCTTTCTCAGCACACACGACTGCAAGTTCTACAGTTACAATGTGCGCCCTGGGGAGAACTATCAGTCCCACAATCCTTCTCAGCTGTGCAGAAACCAGGCAGAAGCTGGTCTTTGAACCCACCTTAAAGGGACAGGTCACTCTGTGACAATTAAGTGAAACCCTGACTCCATTGAGATCAGTGGCAAAAATCCCATTGACCCTTATGGGAGTAGGATTTTACCCATAATTGGGCTACTTAAGCTTGTGATATTATGTAAGTGGTTATTTTTCAAATGGTGTCTTTCTGATATCACTGGAAGACCACTTTACAGAGGACTAATATTTAAAAATGTTAAATATTCCAGTGAAAGGCCATATGCTTTTGTTGTAACTCCTGCACCAAATAGAGGGGTTTCTTTGTCAGAACTGACTGTTCTATTTGAAATGTATTTGAAGGATGACAAGAATTTTGTGAAAATTAACCAAAGAATGTACACATTTTTTAAAGAATCTACACATTTTAAGCTTTCCTGACAAGATGTATATGACAGAATCATTCAGCCTTGTCCCACATCATTTATACAAATCTTAACTGTAAACAAACATGTATGATGAACTTGTTTACGTTTAATGGGACTCATTTGAGTACCAGCTCAGCAGACTAGTTGGTCAAAAAAGCCAGGAGCACCTGGGAGAGACAGTCTGGATAATGACTAGGATGAGCACTGATTTCAGGTCCTAGCTGGCATACTAATTAAGGGAACACATCCAGTGCAACACACACAGTAACTTTTAGTATATAAAACTACATAAACAGTACTGTGGAAACAATTGTCTATGAACATAACTAGTGCCTTATCAAATTCATGGCTGTGAAAACCTATCATGGACTGTGAAATAAGCCCTCCCCATGAAACCTAGCTACTGGAGGGGTTGCAGAGGGGCAGGGCTGGGGGCTCTCCAGCCAGGGACTTCTATCATTCTCCGGGCTCTAGCTGCTAGTCCCCCAGCTGGGGAGGGACAGGATTTCCTCATCTCCTGCATGGCCTCTCTTGGAGGGGAGACCAGGCCTAGCTCCAGGGTACCTACCCCTGCTGCAGGAAGCTCGGTGGCTGGGCAGGAGGTTCCCGGAGGTGGAGGTGGATCCAATTTCCCAAGTGCTGATTCTGTAACCTGGGTATATGTATTATAGGACATGTCTACATTGCAATAAAAAATCTACAGTACTGAGTCTCAGAGCCCAGATCAGCTGACTCTGGCTCACAGGACTTGGGTTGTGGGGCTACAAAATAACAGTGTAGACATTTGGGCTCAGGTTCTAAGACCCTGCCACCTCACAGGGTCTCAGAGGCTGGGCACTTGCCAAAGCTCAAATGCATATACTGCAACTTTATAGCCCCATGAACCTGAGCCAGCTGACTGGGGCCGGCTGTGGCTGTGTTGCAGGTCTTTTATTGCAGTGTAAACATACCCATAGACTAGAGGCTCAAACTTGGGAGGTTCTGAGTGCCTTCATCTCCCACTGATATAAGCATTGGGCCCTAAGAAGTAAAATTCCATAAGAAAAGGAAGAAAAGTAATGATTGCATAGAAATTCTTTGTCTGCCTTTCTAATATCCAAAGGCGCTAGCGTGCATTGCATAATATTGGCCTGAAATTTTTCTTCGTGTGTTGTTTTTTAAAGCTACAGAAGAGAAAACAAATCTGAAAATAGAATATCTTTACAACTGTTAAAGAGAGCTTATCTACCAAGTTTTTATTAAGAGAAAAACGTCAAGACACGTCATTAATCAGAGCAGCATACATGGTTCTAGATATATAGTAACACAGTTGGAGGCAAAGTGTTTTAAAGTTACTAGAACTGTCAGCAACCAAGTGTAAAGCCAAGAGTCTTACTTCACTGACAGACGTATTTACAGTCCAAACTGACCTCTTTGTATGCAGGTAAGGGATTCAAGGTAGGATTCCCAGCTATTATAGCAGGATATAAAATTATACGCATGAGGGCTGACCTTACTCTCTCAAGGTGAGACAAAAAATGAAATTGCCAACAAACATATTACAATTGTGATTAAGTAGCATTTTATACACTATTGGGAACATTGGGACAGACAGTTCTGAGGGCAAAGACAAGATTTCTTCTGATTACACTGAACTATTTGTCTCACTGCAGAGGTCTGATACCAGATTTCAATAGAAAAATGGTTACAATAAATACATGAATTATATATCATGTAACTATCATATATATCAATGACTACAATAACATTGAGTTACATATCATGAACAATTACACATAGGATTGTCCCTCTGAAAGGTGATTTTTTATGCTTATTTCATTTAAGCTATAGATATGACTTATCTTATGATTTTCAACTTATGGTTTTCAAAACTCAGGCATGAAAAAAATATTTAATTAAAAACCACCATCTACAAATAGAGAATGCATTCAATTTTGCTGTGCATTAGATTATGTAAAGCAAAATCCCATCAGAATAACGTTAATTATACTGACAGGTTTCAGAGGAACAGCCGTGTTAGTCTGTATTCGCAAAAAGAAAAGGAGTACTTGTGGCACCTTAGAGACTAACCAATTTATTTGAGCATGAGCTTTCGTGAGCTACAGCTCACTTCATCAGATGTTTACCGTGGAAACTGCAGCAGACTTTATATATACACAGAGAATATGAAACAATACCTCCTCCCACCCCACTGTCCTGCTGGTAATAGCTTATCTAAAGTGATCAACAGGTGGGCCATTTCCAGCACAAATCCAGGTTTTCTCACCCTCCACCCCCCCACACAAATTCACTCTCCTGCTGGTGCTAGCCCATCCAAAGTGACAACTCTTTACATAATCAAGTCGGGCTATTTCCTGCATAGATCCAGGTTTTCTCACATCCCCCCCACCCCCATACACACACAAACTCACTCTCCTGCTGGTAATAGCTCATCTAAACTGACCACTCTCCAAGTTTAAATCCAAGTTAAACCAGAACATCTGGGGGGGGGGGGTAGAAAAAAACAAGAGGAAACAGGCTACCTTGCATAATGACTTAGCCACTCCCAGTCTCTATTTAAGCCTAAATTAATAGTATCCAATTTGCAAATGAATTCCAATTCAGCAGTTTCTCGCTGGAGTCTGGATTTGAAGTTTTTTTGTTTTAAAATAGCGACCTTCATGTCTGTGATTGCGTGACCAGAGAGATTGAAGTGTTCTCTGACTGGTTTATGAATGTTATAATTCTTGACATCTGATTTGTGTCCATTTATTCTTTTACGTAGAGACTGTCCAGTTTGACCAATGTACATGGCAGAGGGGCATTGCTGGCACATGATGGCATATATCACATTGGTGGATGTGCAGGTGAACGAGCCTCTGATAGTGTGGCTGATGTTATTAGGCCCTGTGATGGTGTCCCCTGAATAGATATGTGGGCACAATTGGCAACGGGCTTTGTTGCAAGGATAAGTTCCTGGGTTAGTGGTTCTGTTGTGTGGTATGTGGTTGTTGGTGAGTATTTGCTTCAGGTTGCGGGGCTGTCTGTAGGCAAGGACTGGCCTGTCTCCCAAGACTTGTGAGAGTGTTGGGTCATCCTTTAGGATAGGTTGTAGATCCTTAATAATGCGTTGGAGGGGTTTTAGTTGGGGGCTGAAGGTGACCGCTAGTGGCGTTCTGTTATTTTCTTTGTTAGGCCTGTCCTGTAGTAGGTAACTTCTGGGAACTCTTCTGGCTCTATCAATCTGTTTCTTTACTTCTGCAGGTGGGTATTGTAGTTGTAAGAAAGCTTGACAGAGATCTTGTAGGTGTTTGTCTCTGTCTGAGGGGTTGGAGCAAATGCGGTTGTATCGCAGAGCTTGTCTGTAGACGATGGATCGTGTGGTGTGGTCAGGGTGAAAGCTGGAGGCATGCAGGTAGGAATAGCGGTCAGTAGGTTTCCGGTATAGGGTGGTGTTTATGTGGCCATTGTTTATTAGCACTGTAGTGTCCAGGAAGTGGATCTCTTGTGTGGACTGGACCAGGCTGAGGTTGGTGGTGGGATGGAAATTGTTGAAATCATGGTGGAATTCCTCAAGGGCTTCTTTTCCATGGGTCCAGATGATGAAGATGTCATCAATATAGCGCAAGTAGAGTAGGGGCTTTAGGGGACGAGAGCTGAGGAAGCGTTGTTCTAAATCAGCCATAAAAATGTTGGCATACTGTGGGGCCATGCGGGTACCCATAGCAGTGCCGCTGATCTGAAGGTATACATTGTCCCCAAATGTGAAATAGTTATGGGTAAGGACAAAGTCACAAAGTTCAGCCACCAGGTTAGCCGTGACATTATCGGGGATAGTGTTCTTGACGGCTTGTAGTCCATCTTTGTGTGGAATGTTGGTGTAGAGGGCTTCTACATCCATAGTAGCCAGGATGGTGTTATCAGGAAGATCACTGATGGATTGAAGTTTCCTCAGGAAGTCAGTGGTGTCTCGAAGGTAGCTGGGAGTGCTGGTAGCGTAGGGCCTGAGGAGGGAGTCTACATAGCCAGACAATCCTGCTGTCAGGGTGCTAATGCCTGAGATGATGGGGCACCCAGGATTTCCAGGTTTATGGATCTTGGGTAGTAGATAGAATATCCCAGGTCGGGGTTCCAGGGGTGTGTCTGTGCGGATTTGATCTTGTGCTTTTTCAGGAAGTTTCTTGAGCAAATGCTGTAGTTGCTTTTGGTAACTCTCAGTGGGATCATAGGGTAATGGCTTGTAGAAACTCGTGTTGGAGAGCTGCCGAGCAGCCTCTTGTTCATATTCCGACCTATTCATGATGACAACAGCACCTCCTTTGTCAGCCTTTTTGATTATGATGTCAGAGTTGTTTCTGAGGCTGTGGATGGCATTGCGTTCCGCATGGCTGAGGTTATGGGGCAAGTGATGCTGCTTTTCCACAATTTCAGCCCGTGCACGTCGGCGGAAGCACTCTATGTAGAAGTCCAGTCTGCTGTTTCGACCTTCAGGAGGAGTCCATCTAGAATCCCTCTTTCTGTAGTGTTGGCAGGGAGACCTCTGTGGATTAGTATGTTGTTCAGAGGTATTTTGGAAATATTCCTTGAGACGGAGACGTCGAAAATAGGATTCTAGGTCACCACAGAACTGTATCATGTTCGTGGGGGTGGAGGGGCAGAAGGAGAGGCCCCGAGATAGAACAGCTGCTTCTGCTGGGCTGAGAGTATAGTTGGATAGGTTAACAATATTGCTAGGTGGGGTGAGGGAACCACACACAATTGGCAACGGGTGTGGGTGGGGGTGGGCATGTGGGTGTGTGAGATGGGAACAGGGAATGGGGGTAAGAAAATTGGAATCATGTTTTGCTAAAGGGGGAAATGGGAACAGGGAATGAGAGTAAGGAAGTTGGAATCATGTTTGGCTAAGGACAGGAATGGGAACAGGGACACAGGTGTAAGGCTTTGTGGTGTCAGAGCTGGGAAGGAGGATACTAAGGAAGGAAACTGGAATATATCTATTCAGGGGACACCATCACAGGGCCTAATAACATCAGCCACACTATCAGAGGCTCGTTCACCTGCACATCCACCAATGTGATATATGCCATCATGTGCCAGCAATGCCCCTCTGCCATGTACATTGGTCAAACTGGACAGTCTCTACGTAAAAGAATAAATGGACACAAATCAGATGTCAAGAATTATAACATTCATAAACCAGTCGGAGAACACTTCAATCTCTCTGGTCACGCAATCACAGACATGAAGGTCGCTATCTTAAAACAAAAAAACTTCAAATCCAGACTCCAGCGAGAAACTGCTGAATTGGAATTCATTTGCAAATTGGATACTATTAATTTAGGCTTAAATAGAGACTGGGAGTGGCTAAGTCATTATGCAAGGTAGCCTGTTTCCTCTTGTTTTTTCCTACCCCCCCCCCCCGATGTTCTGGTTTAACTTGGATTTAAACTTGGAGAGTGGTCAGTTTAGATGAGCTATTACCAGCAGGAGAGTGAGTTTGTGTGTGTATGGGGGTGGGGGGGATGTGAGAAAACCTGGATCTATGCAGGAAATAGCCCGACTTGATTATGTAAAGAGTTGTCACTTTGGATGGGCTAGCACCAGCAGGAGAGTGAATTTGTGTGGGGGGGTGGAGGGGGAGAAAACCTGGATTTGTGCTGGAAATGGCCCACCTGTTGATCACTTTAGATAAGCTATTACCAGCAGGACAGTGGGGTGGGAGGAGGTATTGTTTCATATTCTCTGTGTGTATATAAAGTCTGCTGCAGTTTCCACGGTAAACATCTGATGAAGTGAGCTGTAGCTCACGAAAGCTCATGCTCAAATAAATTGGTTAGTCTCTAAGGTGCCACAAGTACTCCTTTTGTTTTTGTTAATTATACTGGGATAAATCTGCTGCTGAACACTGTGCCATTGCAGGCTTGGAGAAACACGATATGGTGATTACATTTTTTGTCATTGTGAAAAGGCAGAGTTCGTAACCAATTATACTTGAGGCCTGGGAGCCTTCTTAGTTTATTTCTTTGTGTATTAAGACTTGCCATGCTCTCAGCCCAAAGTAAGTACATTGATCAAATATTGGTACTTTGAAAAGCCCTATGATCATAGACATTTAGGGACATTAAAAGGAGTTCATAGGATATGGAAATATTTACGAGGCTGAAAACGAAGGCCAGAACACTGACTCTGCTCAGCACAACTAGAGCATGTACATGCAAAGGTTCATCACGATCATTAAGAGTGACATAAAATGGAAACCAGTGGACTCAATCCATGCACTTGTCAGATATGTGAAATAGCATATGGTGCTTTATTTGGGTGGGGAATACACAGCAACTCCCAAAGTTGTCTGGTCAAAGACCTGATATTTATACAAATGAGCAGACAAGAATCTGGACCCAGTAAAGACCATACATGTATATACACAAGCACAGGTATTTAACCTGAATGTAATATCTGCTCTGCAACCCCATAGTTCTGGCCTACAATATTCTCTCCCCCTTATTTTGGAAGAAGCCCAGAAACATTCAAATTTGGGCTCTAACTACAGAGCTAATTAGAATGCTCTTTCTGATGTGAGAGAAGACAGGAAAAGATTCAGAATATCCTAAATGTCTGCCTACCTGCCCATCTGTCCAATCATCTTCTGTGATGATCAGTCACAGCCTGGTTCTTGCCCATCTCTTGGGGCTGCACTTACATGCTGCCCTTTACTTGGGCTGGATTGTCAGATTACAGTGTAGCCATAAATCCATGGGCATTCTGTCAGACTGAAAGGATGCTTTGCTGACAATTCATATACAGAAACTTGACTGACTCTTAGACCATAGTGGCCGGGTATATTTTTCTACATTATCAAAAGTACTGTTTAATGCTTGCTATGGAATTTTAAAGTCTTTGAGTTCATATCATCCAGCTTGCAAAAGATTTTATATAATTCTATGCTGTTTGAAGAAAGATGTAAATTTAGAAGCTGGTGCGGTGTGTGTGTAACATATTATAAAAATTAAAAGAACATAGGCAAAAAATACATCAGAATAAGCTATTAATTTCTCTATATATAGTCTGATGAATCAGTACTAGGTTACTTGGGAGAACTGTGTTCCACTTTGGAGAAAAGTATGTACAGTTTTACAACTGAATTAAACCTTTTATATTCAAAGTTCTACAGTAATATCACTACCCAGAATATATATAGGGTTCTCTATCCTTAAGACTGCAGCCATCCTGTGGGAAGGGAATGTTTAGAGCAGGGGTTCTCAGAGTACTGCCACCAGCACTTGCTGGTGGCCACACTGACAATTTTCCCTAAAATACTTAATTAACTTTAGGAAAAACAAATAAATATGCACGTATACACAGCCAAAACCTGTGGCCAAAGGACACAGTGGGGGCCAGGGGCGATGGGTGCTGAGCCTGGGGACCGAATCCCTGCAGTTGCATTGCCTGGCACCAGGGCCGGAGGATCCACTAGGGGTCAAGGGTGATGGTTGGGGTGAGGGGCCAAGGGAGGCAGCAGGGGCCAGGGGTGATGGGTTGTGAGCCTGAGGACTGGGGCCCTGCAGCTGCATGGCTGGGGACCAGATCCCTAAGGCCAGGGACCAGGGCCAGAGGACGTAATGGGGTGAGCCCGCTGCCAGCACCCTCTGCCGCATGGCAGGCAGACAGAGCATGCAGCTGAAACCTGGGGCTGGAGGACACAATAGGGACCAGGGGCAATAGTGGGGGAGGGGAAGGGAGGGGAGAGGCCGGGGAGGACGGAGCATGCGGCCAAAACCTGGGGCTGGAGGACATAGCGGGGAAAAGGGGTGATATGTGGGGGGGGGGGGCAGAGAGGGGGAATTCCAGGGCCAGCACCCACCACCACGTGTCTGGGGACCAGGGCTGGATCGCACGGCCCTGCAGCCAGAGCCCAAAACCCTGCAGCTGGGGGCCGGAGCTGGCCTCTGTGTGGCCAAATCCTGGGGCTGCAGCCCCACGGTTGGAGCCCATGGCCGGAGCCTGAAGCCCCGCGGCTAGGGAATGGAGCCTGCCACCGCATAGCTGGAGCCCACCACCCCAGGGCTGGAGCTCAACCTCACTGCCCCTGGGAAGGTGGGGAGCTAACTAGCTGCCTGCTCCTCAGGCACTTGTGGCTCCAGCGGAAGGCAAGGCCCAAGTCCTGTTGGCCCCTGGCCACTGCTTTGCCCCCACCCCCAACAATCACCGCCCCAGAGGCTGTGGCTGCATGAAAAGCCCCTGATGGCTGCATGAGGCCACTGTGGCTACATTTGAGAAATGCTGGTCTAGAAGCCCAGTTCAGCAGTCCCCATTGATGACATTTATTACCATTGGTAAATTTCACAGGAGAGATAAAGTTACTGTCCGTAATGAATGCAGTTGCATCATTGTTGACAACGGTTTAAGAAGCACTACTGTGGACAGAGCTAAACTTCTCAACATGGTGCAACGACGTCCCGCAAACAAGTCTTTCTGACAAGGTGTTGATGACAGTTTAGCCGTATTTAATTTAACCCTTACTTAATTTTCAAAACCACTGCTGACAGTAGATGAGAAGATGCTAGTATAGAAAAGCTAGGAAATGGATTTCAGCTTCCATCATTTTTCCCATTGACATCAATGGCAAAATTGCTAAAGCAGGACAAAGGCAGAGCCCTTTACTTGGCTTAATTCTGTTGGGAACTTCAAAAATGGACTTGGAGATTGATCCTGGTTTTATTGAAGTCAATGGCAAAACTTCCTATGGGAGCAGTCCCTTCAGAAGTTGATTATCTGAAGTTCCTGGATGGAAAAAAAAAGATTTTTCTTATCATTTTCCAGTATGATCCAGGACAACAAGAGCTTGGATCTACTGGATCAGAGCCCAGTTCGGGAGATTAACTTTGAACACTGAGGGAAACTGGGATTCCAGATTGTTCAGATTGAGAATTCAGGCAGGCCATTCTATCCATCTGAGATGACTTTCTAACAATCTTTTGCCCTCCAGTATCAGCTATGGTGGTTATTACATGCCCCAGCTGCCTCCTCACAGATTCTTATATTAAGAGCCTGCAACAGGCAAAGATATTATCTGTCATGTGCCAAATCTGAATAATCATTTCATTAAGATTTTTTGAAATCTTATGCTGCAGCTAGGAAAAAAAATTCTTAGCCTCCTCTATTGTATCTGCAAGTCCTGAAGAATGGAACCATTCCAACTTGTGGACAGCCTAATTAGCCAGAGGTGAATCCACTGATTCACAGAGTCAAGGTTTTATTACTGTGAGGAATTTTCATATTGCCTTGCACAGAGGACCCCACTGACCCAGACGGTGCTATCATTCTCCAGACAGACTATGAAAGGTAAAATGCAAGTTTGCTTACATCTCTACTGATGTCACTCTCTCAGATTCTGGAGGTGCTGGGGAAACCTTGGGCTACCGCCTGAGAGTTGGATCAGTAAGACCAATGAGGAAGTGCTGCATTTGCACCTGTGGGGGAGTTTTCAGGAGGAAAAGTGCCTGCTTCCCTTCAGGAAGCATTTCTTAAGACAATCTCTTGACGAGGTCAATACTGCCAGGTATCAGGCTCATTCAAATTTCCCTTTGCTGATAAAAATAGTTGACAAAATTGTGGTGAGAAAGCTTTAGTTCCCAGCATCCCTTGAGTGCACTTCTCTGGGGGGTCCTCAGCTCAGGAACTTATTTCTTTCACCATCACTGGCATGAGCTTCTTTAAGTTTTTATATTTTGCTCAGTGACAGGGGGTTGCCAAGTCTATTTGTATTTTAATTTTCATATGAATGGCACAAGTCATTTCCTGTGCTTTTCTGAAAGATATCCATCCAAAGATATCCATCCATATGAAAAATTGTCATATTGGGGAAAAATATCATGCTGTGCATGGTTACAATACAAATAGTTCTGCTTATATGGTGCAGAACCCATGGCCAGTGCTTTAAATAGGTAAATGCTGCCAGATTTCCATGGTTCATAGTGCAGATCTGATGGCATCACATGACTCTGTTATTCAATCTTCATAGGAAAGACAAGAACATAGAATTCTCATCCCTCCTAATACTGTTCAGTCCCTGGATAATATTTCTATTATAACAACGTGCTATACTTCAGATTTTCTTGGCTTACTGCAAGTTAATACTGCAAACAAAAAGATATGTGCAGACTAATGAGGACTGCTTAAACTTGGGAATTATATGTCTGTTTCACTGCCTTCCTGTCTCATCAGAAAACTGTACAGTGCAGCCTTTAATATTTAGACTAATTTGCCACATCAAAAGAGTCTGGCAATTTATATCTAGAACATATTCTGTTTTACCACCCGTTATGCTTTATATAGACAAGAAAGACAGATATATTTTAATTGCTTTGTGCTCAGGTGTGTCTAGACCATGAGTCAACTTTACAAGATGATGTTGAAGAAGAAAGGCTGTCTAATATAGTTGTAGAGATTTACACTGAAACATATGACTCAATGTACAAAGTGTGAAGTCAGTGGGACTCATTGTCTAATTAAGCTAACAGTATTTTGTCCTAGATCAGTGTAGAAGTAGATTTGACAGTGCAAAAACTCCAATTCTAAGTGTCTTAGTGCTTTGAGGGTTTCACAGCATGAACAATGGGCATATTTCTTTTCTATTTTTGCAGGTTCAGATATCTAGTTTAATATCACAGTATTTGGGGTTGTTTTTTTAAAAGTCAAATGTATTTTTCCAACTGTATGTCATGTATTTGTACTAAACCTGACAGTGCAACTCACTGAAAAACATGCAGCACAAGATGACAGCCTATTTTTATGAAAAAAGGGACGTTACTTAATGTGTAGTAATTATTATTTGTTGAACTAGTGCTTCTTTAATTATACTGATTCTGATCACAGTAATGGAAGAAATAAAGGATACCGAACATCTCTGTATCTTTTAGAAGCATGTTATAAATTATAATATCAACTATTGGCAGAAGAATCTATGGGCACATACATTTCTATCAAATTTCATGACAGCAGGACCAGGCTTTCTTTTAGGATTTCTAAAACTGTTGATTGGTACATACCGTATAAGGTCCAACACAACAGAAATATTGAGCTTAACACAACACAACAGGAGTATTGAGCTTAACAAAAAGCAAAGTATTTCTCCGACTCCCCTAATAACTCAAATATCTCCTGCAAAAGGTGAAGGGCTAGAAGTTGTTTCATATACTATTCACACAGTTTTAAAGTTTTAAAAATAATACAAGAATGAAGATAAGTGGTTCATATTTTGGAAGTCAAATGTACTTACAGGACTCAGATTTTTCTATGAAAAAATTTCTCATATCTTTGATCAGCTCTAGTAAAACTGGTACAGCGTACTCCACTTTACATTGCAAGATTGGGGTCTTAGTTGATTTCTAGGCCATAGCCAATTTTCCAAGTAATCAGCCAGCCACATGCAGAACCAATACATTTTACATGAGTTAATCTGGGAGCCTGGATTATTTTTTATCTATAAATTATGGGTAAGTTTTTCAAACATGTCTAAGCAATTTAGGAGCCTGAGTACCAGTGAAAGTCAGTAGGACTTAAAAGCCTAAGTGTCAAAGTCACTTTTGCAAATGGGACTGAGTCTCCTACGTCACTTAGAGTATGTCTACACTGCAATAAAAGAACCATGCCATGGCTGTAGGTGGCCTGAGCCGGTTGACTCAGGCTGGCAGGGCTCAGACTATGGGGCTAAAAATTGCTGTGTAGACATTTGGATTCAGGCTGGAGCCCTGGCTGTGAGACCCACATACTTGCGTGGGTTTCAGAGCCTGGGTTTCAATCTGAGCCCGAATGTCTACACAGGAAATATTAGTGCTGCAGTCTGAGCCCTGCAAGCCCAAGTCAACTGGCCCGGGCCAGCCGTGGCCATGGTGCAGTTCTTTTAATGCAATGTAGATGTACCCTTAAGCACTCTTGAAAATGTTACCCTATGTTACTTATGTCTAGCAACAAAGTGCAAGTAAGAACAAGACAGTCTGAACATACAAAGATACCTTCCAGATAATCAGCCTCATAAAGACAACCCTTGAACCACACTCTAGGTTAGAAACAATTACGATAACAGTTGGTTAACGCTAATGAACAAGTTGAACCAGTGGCAAGTATCAATTAGCAAGGAGAAAAGCAGAGTGTGTCAGGAATAATGGGGATGAGCAGGGAGACCTCTGGCAGCAAGCAGGGAAAGGACTGAGATATAATGCTTTGGACAGCAAGCCTGGAAAGGGAATTAGGCCTACCCTGCAAAGTTAGGCAAATGTAAACTGTCTTGCATGAACCTAGTAGTAAATTTGTCTGCATTTAAATTTGTTTCCCACAGTTGTAAGTGCCCTGTTACGGGAACGCATTAGCACCACCTCCCCGAGTGGTGTTTGAGCCATGGTTGATGTATTGAGGTCAACACATTGTGAGTGTAGACAGTGTGTTACCTACGCTGACTCTAACAGTCCTCCAGCAGCTGTCCCACAATGCCTGACACTAATCGCTCTGGTCACAGTTGTGAACTCCCCAGCCCAGAGATCACATAGATTAGAAGCCCCCCACTCTTTAAACCCCCCAAATTTTTCAAATGCCTTTTCCTGGTTGCCCAGCTTGGTGAGCACACTTAGCATCTCTCCATGGCTGTGTGCAACTGCCAAGCTGACTGTGCCAGCTACATGTTCCAGACACAATCCAGCCTGGAGCAGACAGGAGAGATTGGAACTCCTGGGCCTATGCGGAGAAGAGGCTGTGCAGGCACAGCTTGGGACTCGTCAAGGAAACGTGGACATCTGTGAGCAGATTGCATGGTGGATGCATAGGACAAGGATCAGCGGCAGTGCCGTATGGAAGCGAAGGCACTGTGGCAGGCATACCAGAAGGCCAGGAAGGCCAACAGTCATTCTGGGAGCCACAGATCTGCCACTTTTACAATGAGCTGCATGCCGTACTTGGCGGATATCCCACCACCACCCTGCAGACCACCGTAAATACCTCCGAAGAGCATGAGACACAGACCCCAGCTGTGAACAGTGAGGATGAGGATGCGGGACATGTGAGTGGCAGGGGGTCCAAGTATGCCAAAAGTCAGGGCCTGTTAGAGAATCCATAGCAGTCCAGTCAGTCCTGGGGCAGTTGAGCACAGGTGAGCCTGATGCAGGGGAAGGAATCCCAGGTAAGTGTGTAATTGTATTTTCCATTACAAAGATGTACTGATGGCACCATCAACTTAACAGGACACAATTATCGACTTTGTATGAATTTACTGGTAACAGAAGAGGTAGAAGCACAACAAAGAGAGGTAGCAGTGTTATCTGCTGTACGTTACATGGAGAGATCACAATGAAAGCTTCCTGGAGGTACTCTGCAATCCTCTCCTGAAGGGTTCTAGGGATGGCAGCCTTATTTCTTTATCTGCGGTAGGACACTTTCCCACGCCACTTCACAATAACTTCGGAAGGCACAATTGCAGTATACAAGCTAGCAGTATACGGCGGCTATGGGACACCAGTAGCAGCTGTGCTCTCTGTGCTTTAGTTATCCTCAGGAGTGAGATATTAGCTAAAATCACCAGCATCTGTGGAAAATGGTGCCAGTCTTCAGTGCCATTTCTTTTTACTCATAGTTTCATGCCACAGAGCAATTCTGTCCCCATTGCCCTCACTCCTGGTTGCCACACTCAGCATGTCTGGTGCGGTGGTGGCAATAAGCAGAAGTGGCAATAAGCATGCCTTGTTTAAAACTTGAGAGGAACAAAGGAAGGGAGTTCTGAATCTTGACTTTCACTTTCCGTTGTGACTATACTGACAAATGGTACTTCTGTGTGTTTTATCTGCAGCTGTTGCAATTGCAGCCTGGAGGGGTTCCCCACCACACCTGCAGAATGCCTAAGCCAGATAAGAAGGAGAAAGAAGAGGACTCAGGATGATATGTTCAGCGAGATCCTGAAAGCCAGTGCAGCATCAGACCATGAGAAGACGGTCTGGAGGGTGAGTATTTCAGACTGTATGAAGAAGGAAAAAGTGGACATGAGAAAAGCCAAGGAGTCCCAGCAGGAAGAGGAGAGAGAGATGCACCAGGATATAATGGAGCTTTTCCAGCAGCAAACACAGACACTGCAGACTCATGTGAACCTACAGGTTCAACAATCATGGGCTTGCCTCCCTTTGCAGTTCATGGAGAATTGCACTGCAGCACATCCCTACACCCTCCTCAACATTCCACGTGGCATCAGGGGCCACATCCCTACATCTA
This sequence comes from Caretta caretta, assembly GCF_965140235.1. Taxonomy (NCBI): domain Eukaryota; kingdom Metazoa; phylum Chordata; order Testudines; family Cheloniidae; genus Caretta; species Caretta caretta. The sequence continues at coordinate 295,013,544 of NC_134206.1, read as the reverse complement.
CCACTCCTACCACTACCAGGGAACATTAAGGACAATTCACACTGACCTGTGAATCAATGCTGTATGGGTAGCCAAAATGGACATGAATGTTCTTTCCCCTTCTTGAGCTCTGTTCCAGAAATGTATTAGGTTTTTAATATATTTGCTTTTAACCTGTACAGATTTTTTTGCATTGCTTTTGTTACTCAATAAAAATAATTTTTTTTTGGAAAATAATTAATCTTTCTTAGTTTCCAACACATGCTGCAGAATGCCTAGTGATACTGAAAGTACCCATTTACTTGTTATTATATATTGTGACCCAACTCATAGGATCAGTGACAAACAGTGTAATAATCATAAATGTACAGCAAGCACCACAAAATTAGTAGATGCATTGACTGTGTTATATTCATAGATGCGCACCAAGCACCACACAGGCCCCTAAAAAGCACAGTCAGATAGAGCATAGCATACCACAATGCATTACTGTGGCTCAGAGTTAAAGTGCTCTGTATAGCTCTGCTTTGAGCTCTTCTAATAGCCCGTGTCTGGCTGTTCAAACTCAACAGTCAGCCACTCTGTCCTCCACCCCAGCAGCAACGTTTTCCCCATTGCTTCACAGACATGCAGGACACAGCAGCAGCTATAACCATTGGGATGTTTTTTTTTTCCAGAGATCCAATCTTGTGAGTAAACACCACCAGCATCCCTTCAATCTGTCAAAAGTGCAATCAACCTGTCATTCTGCACCTGCTGAACATGTAGATGAATCTTTCCTTTGTGCTGTCCAGGTGGTTGGTGTATGGTTTCATGAGCCAGTGGAGCAAATAGTAGGATGAGTCCCCCATGATCACGATTGCCATTTTGGCATCACCAGTGGTAATCCACCAGTTGGGAAAGAAAGTCCCTGCTTGTAGCTTTCTGAACAGATCTGTGTTCTTAAAGATGCAAATATCACTTACCTTCCCAGGCCAGCCAACACTGATAACAGTGAAGCATCCCTGGTGATCCACCAATGCTGATATAACCATAGAAAAGTAGTCCTTTCTGTTGATGTAACTGTGGCGAGGTAGGCTGGTGCCAAAATGGGGATAAGCATGTTGTCTATCGCTGTACTGAAATTTGGGACCTTTACTGCAAATCCATTGACTGTGTCCTGCACATTGCCGAGTCACTGTCCTGCATAGCAGGAGATGATTGCTGGCCCTGACACTTGCATGACTATGCCCCCCCCCAGTGGAATTTCCAACTACAAATTGATTTCCCACTGACTGGTAGCAATCCGGCATTGCAAGTTCCACATGTGATAGCCACTCACTTCTCCATTGTCAATGTAGTTCTCATTCTGGTGTCCATGCACTGGAGGGCTGGGGAGAGCTCAGCACACAGATCCAGGAATGTGGCCTTGCGCCTCTGAAAGTTCTGCAGCTACCATTCATCATCCCAAACTTTAATTCGATGCGATCCCACTAGTCAGTGCTCATTTCCCTCACCCAGACACAGTACCCCACCATTTGCAGCTGTTCCATGAATGCCACCAACAATCATGAATTGGTTCTTGCTATGTCCCACAGCAATCTGTCCTCCACCAAATAGTCATGTTCCCCACTGATCTGGTTCTTCTTGCGACTGCAAATACCAGAGAATCACACATGCTGTGCTTGAAATGCTCATGACAATAGTGCAGAACTATGCAAGTTCCATGCTTCTGTCAGAGATGGCAGACAGCAAGGAGGGACATGTGGGTTCATGGGATTTTTTAAAAAGGCACAACAATTATGGGATATGCATGACATTATGGGATGGAGAAAGTTGCATGATGGGAAGTTGACCCCTTGCTCCCTCTCATCCCTGAGCTACTCATTTCTGCCCCACTTTGCATTGCCAAAGCTTCCCAAAAGACAGTACACTAGATGGTGGTGAGTTGCACTCTGGGATACCTACCCATATTGCACGGCACAGTGCAGCCACACAAACACTGGTTAGTATGCACAGTGCTGAGGCAAGGTAGTATAGTCTGTAAGTAAAAAAAAAACCCACCACATCATTTTCTTCATGTTTATTATTCTTTAATAAGCATTGACAATATGCCCAGCCCTGTACATTGCACAACGAGACTAATCAAAAGCCTCTTGAAATTCAGGGGAGTCTTTGCATCAGATACAAGTTCTTCTAAAAACAGTGGCTCCAACAAAAATGAATACACATATGAAGTATGTCGTCAAGTATCAGGTGGTAGCCTTGTTAGCCTTTATCCACAAAAACGACAAGGAGTCCGGTGGCACCTTAAAGGCTAACAGATTTATTTGGGCACAAGCTTTCGTGGGTAAAAAACCACTTCTTCAGATGCATAAATAGCTCTTAAATAGCTCTTCTCACTCCCTGGTTTTTTCCCTCTAATGTGTTTATGGAGAGCAATTATATTCCCTCTCAACCTTCTTTTAGTTAGGCTAAATAAACCAAGTTCTTTTAGTCTACAGCATCCTCGTCGTTACTTATTGCCTTATTTTTAAAACTTTTAATACAGTATTTCAGTTCCTAGAATCTATGTTTAGTTTCCAGATGAATAATGAAAACATTTGAAAAATACCTATGTCCTCTAGGACCAGACTTAAAACAAAATTAGATATGCAATTATCACACCTGAGCATCCACTTCGGTGTTCACAAATGACTGGCTATATATCTAAGATACATCTATGGCCTCCTTTATCATAATATCTGAGCACCTCACAGTCTTCAGTGTTCTGTTACCTCATTTCACTGAAGGGGAACATGGGCACAGAAAGACTTAGTGATTTGCCTAAGCCACAGAAAAATCTGTAGCAGAGCAGGGATTTGAATCCATTTCTCCCAAATTCTGTGCTACTGCCATAACCTCTAGAATATCCTTCCTCTGCCTGAACTGTGGTATATTTGCATACCTGATATTCAGATGAATTGCACAAGCAATTGAGGCTCGCAGTTTGGCATCTAACTTGTTTAAATGTAAGGCCCCTAGTATTTAAGCACTAACAAAATTGAACTACACTAGGAAATATTCATGAGTTTTACAGTTATAAAGTACGTTATTGCATCATCATGTTTCTTTCAATAAAACCAGGGTTAGTGTCGGAGCCTGTGCGCACCACTGTATTGTGATATACTAAACTCCCAAGTGTTGTTAACATATAAACAGCTTGGTCAGTGAGATCCAACACAACTGCTAGGTTATGCCACTTCTGACCTAGGGAATAATCAAGGCTGTGATCGGGAGGAACAATTAGACTAAGTTTGTAAAAGGACTTCTCACTGAAGAAGAAACACACTCTACTTACAGTACTGCAGGCTCAGAATGTACTTCTTTATTCAACTACATAACAAGTAGAGTGCGTGGAGAGGAATTCGCTAGTAACTAAATAGGGAGGGCTAGAGCATGCCTCCAAACCATAATACTCTTAGTAACCCAGTTGACCCCTTGATGACCACTTTATTACTGCTAGGATAGGATACCTGGCATTGGCATACTCCCATACACATAAATGGTGTTGGTTACAGTACAATATGAAATTATTATCAACATCTGTGAACAATGTGGAGAATCCTGCCTCAGAGTCATAACAACACCACTACCACCTAAATTCATCTGTGGTGTTGGAAATAAGAGTTGTGTCACCTACCCTGCGATATCTCAACTTTGAATTTTTTCAAAGCTGTTCTAATATATTTTTTAGTTTATCTCAGAAAGACTATCCCAGGCTGGCACATTAATAAACCTTCTTTTAACTTTGTTGCAAAGCTGCAGAATGTCATTTCATGTGCATCTAGAATTCCTTTATTTCTGCATTTTGCATGTAAATTCTCATCCTGAAATTCTTATGGCAGCATGTCTTATATCTGTGTAATTTGATAGCAGAAGTTTCTAGCATCAGCCAGATTAATTTATAGCAATCTATGCTTATGGAAATGAACACAGAATTTAAATACACAGAAATGGCTACACATCTTCACCAATCCTAAACATATTGTTTAAAATAAGCAAAATGAAGAGTG